>NC_056729.1:928727832-929327832 GCF_019279795.1 Protopterus annectens
ATCTGGAATGGATATTTGTTTTCTGGGAAGAGGTGGCATGGAGAAAGGAATACTGAATCCCCTGGATATTACCGACTGTACCCTTGTGTCTTCTGTGATACTTCGCCAGGCTTCTGGGTACAGTGGCAATCTGTCCCCCGACTGCCTCCAGAGCTGGACAAGCGAGCCTCCTTTTAGGAGCACTGGAAGGGCCTACCACAGAATGTATCTCTGTCGCCCTGACTGTGTGGATCCCCTCTGCCATGAAGGCGGTGTCTCCCATTATTTTTCCTCCCTCTGCCCCTGGAGGAAAAGTCACCACATGCATCAGGCGAAGCTCCCTGGAATTTCCGGAACCACATTTTCCCACCTTTTTGACCTTTGGGATAAGGTCTAGTAGACATGGAGAAATGCAGTCCCATGGGAGACCGAGGTTTGCCATCTTGCTCGCACCTGGTGAGAGTCTCTCTTACCTTGATGAGCCATCAAATGGGGCACTGGTGAAAGAGGACTTGAAGGGCTCCACGAACTGACAAAGGCGCATCCAGGAATGTCTCCGTAAGGCGACTCCTGTGCCTGCTGCCCTGCTCGCTCCATCGGCTGCATAGGAGATAAGCCGCATGAAGGAGTTAAGTACAGAAGATAAGGTCACAAGCTGAGAAGCAGCTCTGTCTGCAGCGCCTGCAGCTGTAGGATCCTGTACTGTATCTCCTAGCTCTTTCAGGAGATCCCTCTGGAAACGGGTAAAATGGGACAAATAATTCAGTGACCTAAGGGTAAAGGCAGCTGAAGAAAAGATACGCTTCCTGTATCTGTTCCTCATAGAGGACTCCTTGTTCGGCGGATGGACAGAAGAAGACTTTTCTGCTAATTCCTTCTTTGTGGTTGCCACAACCACCAAGCATCAACTGGCACACCCTTAGTCAGGAAAGGTTTGTCATCTGGTGCAATGATAAACTTATTGGGCCTCTGCAGAACTGGCTCCATCGATTCTGGAAAGCTCTATGCCTTTTGACTTACTACACCTAGCAGCGGATCGAAGGGTGGAGACACCCAAGAAGTGGAGGGTCAGGAACCGAATGTGTCCAGGTACATGGACTCATCTTTAGAAGGGGAAAGGAATTTCCAGCCACCCCTCTGCTTGAGGATTTCCAGAATGTCTGAAAATGAGACATCCTCAGACGGGGACCTTTCCGAGTCCTCCAAGACTGTGTCCGATGTCAGGGACTCAGGGGAGTCCAAATGCTTCCTCTTACAAGTCTTCCGAGGGACCTCCTCTGAGGGGTGCTCTGGAGAGGTTTCAGAGGGGGTCGTCCGAAGGGGCATCTTGGGGCATTGGTTCTCTACGCCTGGGGAGGAGGGGCGGTTCGGAGGTGGACACTGGCCCGAAAGGGGAAGGAGCAACTGGAGCCAAGGGTGGAGCAGTCTGAGAGGACAGCACACTCATCACCTCTAAGACACCACAATCCTGGCCCGACAGAGTCTCTAGCTCCTAAGAGCCAAGAGATCTCCTCCAAACCGAGGGTGACGGCTCCAGGTTGAATTAGATACAGTACTCACCTGCAACGAAGTTTCGAGTGGGAGAGTAGGATCCGACAAGGGTCTGATCTTGCTCTCCCCCACTGGAGCCGATGAGGGAGTATCAGCCCCCAGATCCCTCAAGATAAGGTGGTATCAAGGGGATCAGAGCTGATGTCAGACCCGGGATTTTCAGATCTGATGGTTCCACCACATTGACCTCAATGCACTCTGGCTCCAAACTCAGGTGAGTAGGAGGAATCAATGACAAAGTAGGTTGGACAGTCTGCTTCACTTCCATATAGGCTGGGCTCGATAAAATTTTAGCCAAGGCCGGTGTCCTGAGTAGCCTCTTCACCACCCTCTCCACATCGTCATCCAAAAGTTCCCTGGTTGATCGAGAGGAATGGGGGGACGATCTGTGATGGCACGCCACAAACTGGAGAAGTGGGGACTGTGGAACGGAACACACCTGTTCCAAGCAGGGAGACCTGGATCTTTCATGGCTCCTAGACAGTTCCTAAGATACTGAAGGAACCGAAGGAGATGAAGCCTTGTTGGACCTGATAGCTATTGGATCCAACAAACTTGATAGTTTGTCTTTGCCTTTCGATGGTTCCGAGGCTGGAGCCGATGAAGATGCCAATTTGGAATGTTTGTCAGATTTTCCTGCCCGATTCCCTTCTTTTGATGTCTCAAAAGGCCCTTTCAATACCCCTGTCAAGATTAGCTTGTTCTTGTACTCCTGCAGGACTCTAGAGCTAAAACCATGGCAAATGGAACAAAGTCCTGCAGGTGAACAGCTCCCAAACAGTAAACGTAGCTGGTATGACCATCAGTTAGAGACATCTTTCTAGTGCAGGAATCACACTTCTTGAATTCAGAAGGCTTGGATTCTTTCAGAGCTTCCTTGGACATATTTACCAGAAAATGCAACAACAATCAACAAGATACTATAACAGAGATAATAGAATGGAAGGAGACAGCCAAAAAACAGACAGCAAAAATATATATATTTTTTTTTTGAAAAGGGAAAGAAGCGGAAGGAGGAGAGTCTCTCAGTCAAACGACAACTCCAACCGAGGAGATGCCTCTAACTTAAACGGCTAGCTCCTTAGTTAGAAAAGGGAAATAAGGTAAAGCCCTCTAACTAAAACATGCTGAAGGTGTAGGACGAATCCTCTAACTTAAACGGATTCGCAAGTTAGAAAGAAGAGAAAGGGTAGGCCTGAGAGATCAAGAAAAGACGGTCTCAACAATAAACAGCAACTAAGCAGGCAGTAGATAGAGGGATAGACAAACACCAGATTCTACTGACCTACAGAAATAACTATGCTACCAAATAACAATATTTTAGAAGAAATAATTAGAAAAAACAATATAACTTAGCCTGAACCAGTCGTCAGCAATCCCAAAGCTTTAAGCGGCAAACGAGATCTGGGTAACTCTCACTAGACATGTTGAGATAGGGTCTAGCCTCAAGCCAGTGGAAGCTCTCGAGCTTTAGAATTCGTCCGAGTCGGAGCCAAAGATAGTCTCTATACCCAATCAGCAAGAAGGATGGCGAGATAGGGACAACATAACATCGTATGTTCTCAGTTACCTCTTTCTGCTCCATCAAACCTCCAACATTTGCTATCTACCTGAGGAAAAACTCTTTGAAGTCTGCTTGGGATATAAAAATACTTATGCAGACACTTCCAAACAAAGATCCTAAACATTTTGGATTTGGCTGCATGCTTTTTTTTTATATACAAGAAACATCTTTATTAAGTTACTGTGTATGACATAGGCCATGTTATATTTAAATAAATGACAATAAACTATAGCGACACAATCTCACTTGCAAACATTGTACATTCCAAACCATGCCAACACAACTGTAGCTGCAAAGATTATACATCACTTTTAACATATCCAGTCATTGTTAGTCAGCCATTACATATCTCATTTAAATCCTGCCATCTTTTAAACCTTGTTCCTCCTCTGCATGTATTGATCCCACAGTTCCTTTTTTTCCTATGTAATATGCTCCTACCCTTTTCTAAAGATACTAGTTCCAGTTGTTTTAATACTGTTACTATCTTCACTACTTCTAGTAAAGTTGGTTTATACTTTGATTTCCATTTTCTAGTAAATGTTTTTTGGCAGCCATCATAATTAGACTCAGCAAGGCATTCTAGGTAATTCCGAGTTTGCATCATAGCTCAAACTAAAAATCATTTCCCTAGTCACTCCAACTTGCTCACCCAGCATCTCCAACACAGCAGTCTACAGGGAATCTAAAGTCTGCCAACTCATTACACACTCAGAAAATATGCTCACAGTTACTTGTTTCTGCTCCATCACACCTCCAACATTTGCTGTCTACCTTAGGAAAAATTCTTTGAATTCTGCTTGGGTATAAAAATTACCTGTGTAAGCACTTCTAAGCAAAGATCCAAAATCTTCTAGATTTTGTTGCATATTTGGGAGACATACATATATCCCACCATTGTTTCCCCAGAAAACAGCTGCAACAGTTTGAATTGCTTATCTAATCTCTTTTCCTAGTCCTATCCCACCCTCCTCTGATTGATTCTTCTAATTACCATGCAATATTTTATATGCTCTATTAATTCTTCCTTTCTTAATGACAACTTCTGTTCTAGATTCTACTAAAAGCTCTACCAGTGCTGGTCTTTCATTTAGAACCCCCTTTCTTTCTGTTTGCCTATACTCTGATATCAATCTTTGACTTGGAAGGCAATATTTAGCCTGCAGTCGAAATAAGTACTTGGCATCTTCTAATTCTATTACCTTTCCCTCTCTAGTTATTTGTTCTCAGTATCTTGGTTCCTGTGCCAGTTTTCTCCAATGTATTTCTGGTCCTCTTGCCTACTGTCCATATCCCCAATTGCAGTCATCTCCATCTGCAGAATCTCCTTTCTCAATTTATGTGTTGACTTAGTTCTTAAAAGACCATCTACTACTTTATGATATAATACTCTGTATGATTACTGCTATTTTCCTTAAAGATATGCATCCAAAATCTCAATTTCACTGTTACTTGAGCTTCCCCCGTTTCATCATCATCTCTCTTCACTTTGAATTATAGCTTTCTGCTTGTGCTATGTACAGGAGCCTTAGCTGTGTTGCTCTGAAATACCCCTTCATCTCGGGTAATCCCAATATGCCCTGTTCTATTGGAAGAGTAAGCTTATTATCCCACTTTTGATTCTTGCTGTCTTCCCCTCCCAGATAAAATCCTTCAGCTCTTTATTGTTATCCACAACCTCTCCTCTGGTTGAAAAAAAAATATGCCTGACCAGTGAATACAACTAAAGGGACTAAAACATTTTAACTGCTTGTATCTTTACTATCAATATCCATACAACAAAGCTTCATTTTCTCAGTTTTTGTTTAGTCTCTTCCACACATCCTTAGCTGCTACACCAGTATTGTTATACTTCATTTTATCATGTCCCCATAAATATGGATATTCCTGAACCAATTCATATGTGGATACATAATTTACCGCCATTACTTTTGTTTTTGCTTCATTGATTTTGTATCCCAAAAAGGCGGCCTCGGTGGTGCAGCGGTTAGTGTTGCTGCCTCACAGCAAGAGGTTCTCCGGTTCGATCTTTGGCTGGGGTGCCTTCTGTGTGGAGTCTGCATGGCTTCCCTGTGGTCGCGTGGGTTTCCACCCACATCCCAAAGACATACGGTAGGTGGATTGGATACTCTAATTGGCCCTAGGCTTGAGTGTGTGCATGTTTGTGCCTTCCGTGGAAGGTTGGGCGTCGGGCTGGCAACTCGACACCTTAAAACTCCACTGCCAATCATGAGCAGACAGGTGATCCGCTGTGGCGACCCCTAACCAGGGAAAAGCTGAAAGAAGAAGAAGAATTTTGTATCCCAAAAAGGCCTGAAACTGTCTCAATATGTTCCATGCACTGTAATCTCACTTTCTAGTTTTGTCAGGTATTAACATAATGTCATTTGCAAATAGATCCAGCTTTTCTTGAATACCATACCAATTACATCCTTGAATTTCTCTTACTTTCTTTGCCAGTGGTACTAAATATAATGCAAATAACAAAGGGGAAAGATGACACCCCTGCCTAGTTCCTCTGCTCAAGCTGAGATTATCAGAGAGGACCCCACCCACTTTAATTTTTACCTTCAATCCTTCATATATCCTTCCTAATCAATCTTATAATTTGATGAGGGAATGCAAATGCTTCTATTGCTCTGCTCATAAAAAGCCAACTTACTCTGTCAAATGCTTTCTCTGCATCAAGGCCCCTCAGCAACAGTAGCATTTTCTTACATTCTGCTTTCCTCTGGATGATCAATGTTCTGTTTATGGGGTCAAATGATTGCCTCTCCTCCACAAAATCACATCGATCCATATCTATCAATTTTGGCATCACTTTTGCCATTCTTTTAGCCATTACAGACAAACACTTTATAGTCATGATTTAGTATTGAAATGGGCCTGTATGAAGATGGATCTGATGGACCCTCTTTAGGTAGTACAACTACTACCGCTTTATTCCAGGATGTTCATACTTCACCTTCTCTTAAAATAGTGTTAAACAAAACTTTCCAGATCATCAGCAGTTTTTTCCATCCTAAATTCCAAACAACGGACTTTCCTACAGATTGGTTATACATCATTTTTATCTCATATCCTCGTATCCAGTTAGTAATTGGGCCCCCTCTTCCTCTAACTGTGGCATATTTAATTCTTCCATAAACATTTACATTTGTATCTTTTCTTGATTTCCACATTTCTCTGCTTTATACTGACTTTCACAGAATTTCCAAAACATTTTTAATACTTGTACAGGATACCTAGTTACCTTCCTTGTACTATGCTCTCTAAGCTTGGTGACAAGCCCTTTCTACTTTCTGTTGTCTGAGTTGTGCTAAAAGGTTTTGTGCTCTAGAGTTATTATCAAAAACAGTTGCTTAACCACAATCTTTCTAAACTCATGCATATTATCAAGGTAGTCCCTGTTTAGCATTCTGTAGTTGCTTCGCCACTTGCTCTGTGAGATTCCTCCTATTTTGTAATACTTTAATATTTGTCAGTCCCTCTAAATAATTCTTAGTACTTCTTAACTATATCTCCCTTTACTTTATTCCACCCTATTTTTAAATTTAATTTTAATTTTATCCCACTTCCTAGCTATACTTTCAGAAGTTGTTTCTATCTTCTCTAATAGCTCCTGAATAATTTCCACTACCCATTCCTTAAATTCTTCTCTTTTCAACAGATAGGTGGGAAAGCACCAGTGTCTCATTTTTATTTAATTACCCTGTGGTTTTATTTTAGTTATTATTGGCGCATGACTCAAAATAGTTAATGGGGGTGTATCAAGACCTTCAATTAAATGTATACGTTCCTGTGAAATGTAAATTCTGCCTTGCCTGGCCCAGTTGTTATATCTTGGGGAATAATATATACATTCACTCTGAATTCCTATTACTGAAGTCGCATCTTACGTGACAAATATTTTCATAAATATCTTTAAAAATCTACCCTTCATTTTATATTTCTCTTTCTGGGCCCCAGACACACCTTCACTATTGCAAATCAAATTCCAACCCTGACCTGTAAGTAATATTCCTTGCTGAAAGCTGATTATTTCTCCCATAATTTTCTTTAGCTCTGTTATAGCAGTTTTTGGTGGAATATAAATACATGCCAGTGTAATCCTCCTCCCTTGCCTGAAGCCCCTTAGTGTTACAGATCTACCACTGTCTATTTTTTCCTATTCTATTTCTAATGGAGCTACTCTTGCAGTTAATATAAGTACTCCTCTCTTCCTTTGCTCCAAGTATTCCCATGAATAACCATCCTGAAAACCTTTCTTTATCAAATTCAAATGCTCAGTTCCTTCCAAGTGTGCCTCCTGTAGTACAGCTATTTGCACTTTACTAGTTCACTACACTTTTTTTCTGGCTTTATCTGTGAAACCATTAACGTTTAAAGACATTACAGAAAGAACCATATTCTTGAAGGATTATTATTATTCCCACCTTTTATATATAACAACTTTTTTAACTGTCTAGTTCCAGCTTTTGTGTTTCATGCATGCACTGTTTGGCAGATTAATTTATTTATGTATGCATGTATTTATTTATTTATTTATGTATATTTTCATTTGTTTACAGGGATGGTCCACTGGGCCAATATGAGCCCATTTTCAGTGGAGGCCCAGGGAGAAAAGCTCCACAATGAATTATACAAATAAATCATTACATTTGCAATGATCAGTGCCATACAGAGACTGACTAAACATAGCAAATAAATAAATGTGAGAGTGTTCAATCTCGCCGTTTGTTCTTACACATGGGTGTCGGAGCCGATCCTTATATATATATATATATATATATATATATATATATATATATATATATATATATAGTTTAGGTTTACCTTAGGGCCTACCCCACTACTGCTAAACTTGAATTTTGATACCTGCATACTTGATAACCTAATTTGACAGTGTACTTAGCTTTCTCAGACATTCTGTAAGAAAAAGTAAGTCAGGATTTAAAAGGTGTCAGTGTGGGCAGAAGATGTCTGTCACAGACAACCATAGCTCCTGTGTCTACCGTCTTGGCCCTCTCCATTTACAGGAAGACTGTTCTATCTGTCATTCCTTTAGTGGAAGGGTCATGACAGATAGGCGCAGGAATCTTATGGACAGAGGTCTTTTGAAGCCTGACTTCCAGGAGGCTCTTGACAAGTCAGACCAGGCTTCTAGATCCTCGAAGGAGTCGAAGACATCGGAGCCCAGGTCATCGGCTCAGAGTTCTTCGTTTAAAGTTCGTTCACCGGTTCCACAGACTTCGGGGCCGAGTGTCGAACTTCTGTCTGTCACCGAGCCTCAAGTCTTGGAACCGGTGGCGGAGCTTCCACCTCCTGCTCTGTTGAGGTCGGCACCATCCTCGATTCCTTCGACTCGGTCTTCCAGGCCCCTCTCCGACACCGATGTAGATCATGTGGTGCAGAAGTTAATGGAGAACACGGCCCTGTCCAAACTCATTGCAGTCTCCTCTCAATTGGTGTCGAGACTCGAAGGCCTTCCTTTATCTCCATCTGATCCTCCTCCGAGGCCTACTCAGCCTTCGGAGCCAGGAGACGTTGATCTAATTATAGTGGAGCCCTTGGTGCCGGAACCGTCTTCTTCTCGGTCGGCACCGTTGACCTCGACTCCATCGGAACCATTACCGGACTCGCAGAGCCGACGATCTATCCTTGGTTCCGGGACCGAGAGTCGAACCGATGTTTCGGTGTCGACTCTCCCCCTCGGTGCCTCGGCACGGATCACTTCGGCTCCGTCCTCGGGGTCGATGCCCTTGGTTTCCGCGTCGGAGATACCTCTGCGTTCTTCGGAACCGGGGGATTCCTCGGCTCGGGGTCCAGGGGCCTTCGACCTTATGAGGAAGGTATTGTCTTCTCAGACAACCACTTCAGCAGAAGCAACTTCTCCCTCCCATAAAGGTCCGTTGTCTTCTGCACCCACGGCTACACAAAAGCGTCGAGCACCAGTGTCTCAGCCACTCCCAGAGGGAGCCCCTTCTTCCTCGGAGGCTTCATCGGATGCCCCCCGATGACGTTCCGAGGAAAAGATTGTGCAAGAGGAGGCACTTAGATTCTCCACAAGAATCCTTAACATCGGATACTGACTTGGATGAGTCAGAGGGGTCCCCAAAATCACCTACAGAGGATGTCTCCTTTTCTGGCATCTTGGAGATCCTGAAACAGAGAGGTGATTGGCAGGCCCTACCCCCTTCTGAGGATGAGTCGGTTCTGCTGAAGGCATTTGGTGCTCGCCCTTCTTCCTCCTGGGTCACTCTGCCCTTCGACAAGTTAATGGAATTGATTGCTCGAAGGGCGTGGGAGACACCTGACACAGAGGAACCAGTCCCCAGGAAGCCTAACAAACATCTAACTGCCCCTCAGGATAAGTCATATCTCACTAAGGGAGTTCCAGTGGACGCTATGGTGGTGGCAGCTGCCACGAAAAAGAAGATGTCCGAATCTTCCTCGTCTGTTCATCCTCCTAACAGAGACTCTAGGACCATGGACAGATATGGGAAGCGCATTTTCAGCTCAGCGACTTTTTCCATGCGATCGCTGAACTACTTGACACACTTCACAAGATTACAGAGGGATCTAGTCAAGGAGTTGGGAGATACCCTACAGGGTAGTACAGATGCTGCTGCCTTGGATAAGGTTACAGCACAGCTCAATACCCTTACATCTATTGTGAACTCGTCCATGAGGCTCATCTCGTATGCGGCCGAAGGGTCGAGTAGGGCTGCAGCTTCAGCGATTGCTCTTCGTCGACAATCCTGGATGCGGCTGTGCTCCTTTGCGGAAGCCTTCAAGTCTTCCTTTACTAACGCCCCCTTTGATGGCGCCACTCTTTTTGGCCCCAAAGTAAAGGAGACCCTGACCCGGTGTGAGCAAGAGGGAAAGACTTTGTCTGCTGTCGGAGTCCGTTTTTCCACCCCATCCAGACCGTACCCCAAATTGCAACGAGGTGGAAAGATGTGGTTTCGTAAACCCCAGAGTTCTTTCCCAGGCACACAGGGTGATGCCCCTCCAGAGGCAGAGGGGGGGGCAGAGGTGGAAGACGCCGCCCTGGCGGCAAAGGGGGTCCGCAAAACCAAGGCGACAGGGATACCATCCTGGGGAAGCCTTTTCAGCACTCCTGAGAGGAGGCCCGACTGTCCTGCTCTGGAGGCAGTCGGGGGACGCTTGGCTTTATACCCTCAGGCCTGGCAAAATCTTACATCAGACAAATGGGTAAAAAGCATTATTACCAGAGGTTACAAAATTCCTTTTCTATTCCCCCCGTTACCACAAAAAAGATTCCCACATGTTCCACCCCATCTGTGAGAACCTGCAGCTATAGAAATCTCAAAGCTGCTAGAAAAAAAAGAGTCATCCAACCAGTCCCGGCGGACCAAACAGGATCCGGAACTTATTCAAGGTTCTTTTTAGTTCCAAAAAAGACAGGGGACTGGAGGCCAATTCTGGACCTAAGCAATCTCAATACGTATGTCAAGAAAGAAAAGTTCCGGATGGTCATGCTTCAATCGATCCTTCCGTTCTTACAGAAGGATGACTGGATGTGCTCAATAGATCTCAGGCACGCCTACTACAACATCAAAATGGCCAGAGCGTCCAGAGATCACCTGCGCTTCTGGCTGGGAGCCAGCCACTTCCAGTTTCGGGCCCTGCCCTTTGGTCTAACCTCAGCCCCCAGGGTTTTCACCAAATGCATGGCAGTGGTAGCGTCTCACTTGAGACACCTAGGATTCCGGGTGTTTCCGTATCTGGACGACTGGCTCCTTTCTGCCACCACCGAGCGTCAACTGATACAGGCCAGGGACTACACTTTCAGCCTTTGTGTTCAGCTAGGGATTTCGATAAATTTCAAAAAATCTGCGTTACAGCCCTCGCAGCATATTTCATTTATAGGGGCAGAGCTAGATACCCGTTCTTTGCTCCTAAAACTCCCCTCCGCAAGAATAGCTTCCCTACAAGAACACGTATCTCTCCTACTATTGTCCAAAAAGTCCCCAGCCAAACTAGTCTTGAAAGTCTTAGGACTCATGTCAGCTTCCCTCATTGCAGTTCCCATGGGGAGGCTACACATGAGAGTTTTCCAATGGCTGCTGTTCGCACAGTGGTCATTCCAACAGTTACCACTGACACACGAGATTCACATTACGAACACCTGCAAAGCACACCTGTCTTGGTGGTTACAGAATCACAATTTCATCAGCGGCTGACCGTTTGTGTTACCCACACCAACAGCCACAGTGACCACGGACGCTTCCCTGATAGGGTGGGGGGGGCATTTTTCAGGGACAGACAGTCCAAGGTGAATGGACCAGTTTAGAGTACAACTTGCACATCAATGTTTTAGAGATGAGGGCAGTGTTTCTAGCGTTGCTACACTTCTCCCCCCTTCTACCTCTAGGGACCATTGCAGTTCAGACGGACAACATGTCCGTAGTCTGGTACATAAACAAACAAGGAGGAACCAAATCTTACCAGTTGTGCAGAGAGGCCATGAGAATTTGGCAATGGGCAGAATCCACGGGTCGCTTTCTGATAGCAATGCACATCCCGGGGTTATCCAACGTCATAGCGGACAGGTTGAACAGAGCCATCCTGTTACCTCACGAGTGGTCCCTCAACCAGATAGTGGCGGAAAGGATCTTCCGCAAGTGGGGCCAGCCTTGCTGCGATCTGTTTGCGTCTCCAATGAACACCAAATGCAGAAGCTACTTTGCCCTTCTTCCCCCTCCAGGGGATGTCCCCAGGGATGCTCTGATTCACGATTGGCCCCCGGGTCTCCTGTACGCTTTCCCCCCTATACCTCTGATACCGAGATTTCTTCAGAAAGCCAAGGACCAGGAAAGGACTATAATTCTCATTGCCCCATTCTGGCCTTGACAGATTTGGTTCCCCTTTCTTCAAGCTCATCAAATGCGGGAGCCCTGGATTCTGGACCCGGTGCCAGATCTACTGACTCATTCGTCAGGAGCTCCCCACTTGTCACTCCTGTCCCTCAAGTTAGCAGCTTGGCTGCTCCGCTTCCCTACTTAGCCAGGTCTGATCTTCTCTCTCCGGCGGTTCAGGACATTCTGGTAGCCTCTCATAAGGCTTCCACTAATAAAATTTACACCGGCAAGTGGAAACGTTTCGTTTACTGGGCGACTAAACAAAATTTAGATCCCTTAGTAGCCCCTCTAAACAAGATTTTGGAGTTCCTATCCATACTGTTTCATCAAGGAGCCTCTACTGCTACTCTAAAAGTTCAATTGGCTGCGATTTCGAACTTCCATGTAGGAGAGAACGGAGCGCCCATTATGGCTCATAGGCTTTGTAAAGCCTTCTTGAAAGGGTCCTTTCATCTTAGACCAGCAGTTAGGTGTCCTACAGCTCCTTGGAATCTAAATCTGCTCTTATCCCAACTAATGTTACCACCTTTTGAACCAGCTTCTTCCTGTTCCTTAAAGTTCTTGTCCTGGAAAACTCTTTTCCTAGTAGCTATCACTTCAGCCAGACGAGTATCAGAACTTCAGGCTCTTTCCATTAAGCAGCCATATTTAATTTTTCACCCGGACAGGGTATCATTACGCACCAACACTTCGTTCCTCCCTAAGGTTTGTTCAGTTAACAACATTAATCAGTCCATTGAGCTTCCCACATTTTTCAAAAACCACTCCAATAAGCTGGAATATATGTTGCACAAGTTGGATGTTCATAGACAACTCAGATTCTACCTAGATAGAACTAAAGACCATAGAAAAGCAAACCAACTCCTTATAGCCTTTGCAGACAACAAAAAGGGCATGGCAGTGACGAAGCGTACTCTTTCCAAATGGCTGGCTGATTGTATTACCTTCGTTTATTCTGCTTCTAATCAGAGTTTGCCCACCAAACCAAAGGGACATTCTACTAGGTCAGTTTCTACATCTTTGGCTCATGCGGCTCATCTGCCTTTGGACACTATTTGTGCAGCAGCCACTTGGTCTAAACCACATACGTTCATCACTCATTATAAAGTGGACAGGACTTCCAGGGACAGAGCATCTTTTGGTTCCACTGTGCTCAGGAACGTTCTTCCGTGAGTCACTCGGGGTAACGGAGCTAGGGACGCTACCCATGTGTAAGAAAAAACGGCGAGATTGAACACTCTCACATAAAGAAGTTATGTCCTTACCCTAACGTTCCATGTGGAGTGTTCATCTCGCCTTTGTTCTTACATTCCCACCCTCCCCCCCCCTCAGGTCTGGAAGAACGTTCGGTTTAGAAGTCTGGCCTGTTTGTCTCCCACTAGTGGTCTCTCTGTTGTTCTACTGGCTTGAGCTAGTTACGTTCCTTGTGTATACGTAGGTTTTCTTTATAGGGGATTACATTGTTATTGCTGGATCTGGTGTTGTTTCTTGCAAACTAGATCTGAGGTAAAGGCAGAGGGAATTGTGGGAGGTAGGTTGGTCTCGAGCTTCTTCTGGATGCAAAGCTTTGCTAAGCGGCCGACTCGGAGCCGAGGATCGGCTCCGACACCCATGTGTAAGAACAAAGGCGAGATGAACACTCCACATGGAACGTTATGGTAAGGACATAACTTCTTTATATAGTAGTTCAAAACATGAATTAAGTGATACTAATGTGCTTACATAAGTAGAGAAAATATATAATCTTTTGTACAAAGTTTTCTTGTCATCTCCATTTAAGCCTATGTTACATCTTGCAGAGCTTTTTGTTTTATTGAAAACCCTCAAATAAAAATACATACACACACCCCAACACCCCCTTAAAACTTACTAACTTAACACACAAAACTATGTACATCTTCAAATATTGAAGTTTTACCCTCTTAAAAGGAACATAAGTTCCAAAATGACAGCCACACACACAGAGACTCAAGCCAAACTGAACAAGTGTTTATATATGCTAAGACACATGTAAAGCCTGTGATTCTATTAAGTGCTGTCTGTTTTTGCCTTATCTTTGCAGCTCTCATAGCTGGGAAACCCTTGAATGCTTTCAGAAAACATTTTCTCCAATCCATTTCTTTTAATCAGATTGTGTGCTACTGGCACGAGAACCAGATACAGGACTGTTTACTAGAAAAAAAAGACCTTATACTATTCAATATTCTTTTTCATTCACTTGTTTTCTGTCAGAACTTACCATACAAAGCTAAAGGGCTTAACACAATCATTCCCCTGTGCAAGAATGAGAAAAAGCACACTATTTTTTTCTTTTGTCGTGCTGTCTTAAACCAGATCCTCCCTTTTTTTTTACATTGCAGTGCCTACATTTCTTAAAACCAAACAAGGAGAAAGAGAGAAGGGAGAAGGAAACAAAAAGAATAAACAGAAGCACCTATATTACGTTACTATCCCCATTACACTTAAAAATAACTGAAACAAACTTTACTTTATAACATGTAGAGAAAATCATGCACCACTTAAGTAATACTGTTAAGAAAAAATTTGCTTTGCTTACAGTTAACTCCCCCACCCCCTCTTCCTGAACATTTTTCCTGGCATAAATGACATGATGTTGGGCATATGTTTGAGAGTCCCCTACAAGTTTAACAAAGACTTGGTTGCATACTTTGGTGTCATACATATGCCTTCCCATTATTTGCTAGAAAATTGCTTTTTCAGTCTCTCTCCCAATATTTTTTAACCTCGTCTGATCGACTCATACAATATTTTGTATGCCCTACTACTTATTTTTTAATGGCTGCATGTGAGTGTGTTCAATCTCTCCGTTTGTTCTTACACACAGGTTCGGAGCCGATCCTCGGCTCTGAGTCGGCCGCATAGCAAAGCTCTGCATCTTAGAGAAGCTCGAGACCAGGCTATATCCCACAATCCTCCCTGCCATTACTCAGATCCAGTTTGCCGCTGCAACGGGTCACATCGTCAGAGAGCTCGGACCAGAGAAAACTGTTGTTAGACAGATAAGATAGTTTCTTTTTTGTTGTCAAAAGTTCTTATATTCCTATAGTTTTTTGATATTTTATTTTCTATCCTATAGTGTGTGTGTGTATATTGGAGTTAGTTTTTTTTTTTATAGGTTTCCCTTTTGGGGCCTACCCTTCTTTAACCTATAGCTTTAATTCTTCCTAATATTAGCTAGTGTTAAATTCTCTCTTCTTTAATTAACATGTCTGAAAAAGCCAAGTCTGGTTTTAAAAGGTGTCAGTGTGGACAGAAAATGTCCATCACTGACGACCACACTTCCTGCGTCTACTGTCTTAGCCCTCTCCACTTGCAAGAGGATT
Source organism: Protopterus annectens (assembly GCF_019279795.1). Classification (NCBI taxonomy): domain Eukaryota; kingdom Metazoa; phylum Chordata; order Ceratodontiformes; family Protopteridae; genus Protopterus; species Protopterus annectens. The sequence continues at coordinate 928,743,159 of NC_056729.1, forward strand.
GCTCTATTTGCCATTCCTTCAGTGGGAGGGTCATGACAGACAGATGCAGGAAACTTATTGACAGGGGACTTCTTAAGCCTGCCTTCCAGGAGGCCTTGGACAAGTCTGACCAGGCTTCTAAGTCCTCGAAGGGGTCGAAGATGTCGGAGCCCATGTCATCGGCTCCTAGTACATCTTCTAAAGTTTGTTCGCCGGTTCCACAGACTTCGGGGCCGAGCGTCGAACATTTATCTCTCACTGAGCCCCAGGTCTTGGAACCGGTGTCGGAACTACTGCCACCGTCTATTCTTCGGTCGGTGCCATCTTCTGCCCCTTCGACCCGATCTTCCAGACCATTATCTGATACTGATGTGGATCGTGTTGTGCAGAAACTTATGGAGAACACGGCCCTTTCCAAATTGATTGCAGTTTCCTCCCAATTGGTGTCGAAACTAGAAGGCCTTCTCTTATCTCCAACAGGTCCTCCTTCGAGACCCATCCAGTCTTTGGAGTCGGAAGAGGATGAGCCGATTATAGTGGAGCCCTCGGTGCTGAAACCATCCATTGCACGATCGACACCATTTACCTCAACTCCATCGGAACCTATAGGTGAGTCGCAGAGTCGACGATCTCTCCTTGGTTCTGGGACCGAGAGTTGTACCGACCTTTCGGTGCCGACTCTCCCTCTTGGGGTCTCGGCGCAGATCGGCTCCGTCCTTGGGGTCGAGACCCATGGGCCCCGTGTCTCGGATTCTTCCATGTTCTTCGGAACCGGGGGAGTCCTCGACCCGAGGTTCAGGGGTTTTTGACCTTATGAGGAAGGTTTTGTCTACACAGACAACCACTTCATTGGACGCGTCTTCTCCCTCCCTTAAGGAGCCGCTCTCTGTTTCTGTTCCCACGACACATCCAAAGCGTGGAGCACCATTGTCTCAGCCATCCCTAGAGGATGCCCCCTGTTCCTCGGAGGCCTCACCGGAATCTCCCTCCGATGAGGTTCTGAGGAAAAGATTGTGCAAGAGGAGGCACTTAGATTCCCCACAGGAATTTCTAACTTCTGACACTGACTTGGATGAGTCAGAGGGGTCCTCAAAATTCCCCTCCGAGGATGTCTCATTTGCGGACATCTTGGAGATATTAAAACAGAGGGGTGATTGGCAGTCCCTAGCCCCCACTGAGGATGAGTCGGTGTTGCTGAAGGCATTTGGTGCTCAACCTTCTACCTCCTGGGTTACTCCGCCCTTCGATAAGTTAATGGATTTGATTGCTCGAAGGGCATGGGAGACACCGGACACAGTGGAACCGGTCCCTCGAAAACCAAGTAAATTTATTACTGCTCCCCAGGCCAAGACTTATCTCACCAAAGGAGTCCCGGTTGACGCTATGGTGGTGGCCGCAGCCACTAAAAAGGAGATGTCGGAGTCTTCCTCTTCTGTTCATCCTCCTAATAAGGATTCTAGGACTATGGACAGATACGGGAAGCGCGTTTTTAGTTCAGCGACTTTTTCCATGCGTTCACTAAAGTATTTGACACATTTTACACGACTACAGAGGGATCTCATCAAGTAGCTGAGAGATACCCTCCAGGGTAACACAGATGCTGCTGTTTCAGATAAGGTAACAGCACAACTTAACACCCTTACCTCCGTAGTGAACTCGTCCATGAGGCTCATCTCGTATGCGGCTGAAGGGTCGAGTAGGGTCAAGAGCTTCAGCAGCGATTGCTCTACAGACAATCCTGATGCGGCTGTGCTCTTTTATGAAGCCTTCAAGTCTTCTTTTCGCCAATGCCCCTTTGATGGTGCCACTCTTTTGGGCCCAAAGTGAAAGAGACATTAACTCGGTGTGAGCAGGAAGGAAAGACTCTGTCTGCTGTCAGAGTTCGTTTTCCGCTCCATCTAGACTGTACCCCAAAGGGCAACGAGCGAAAAATGTGGTTCCGTAGAACTCAGGGATCTTTCCAGGCCACAGAGGAACCCCCAGAGGCGGGGCAGACATGGAAGATGCCGCCTGGCGGCAGAGGGGTCCAGAGAACCAAGGCAACAGGGATACTATCCCTGGTAAGCCTTTCCAGCACTCCTGAATGGGGGCCAGACTGTCCTGCTCTGGAGGCAGTCGGGGGTCGCTTGGCTTTATACCCACAGGCCTGGCTAACTCTCACCTCAGACTCCTGGGTAAAAGCATTGTAACCAGAGGATACAAAATACCCTTTATGTCAACTCCACCCCAACAAAGAAGGTCTCCAGATGTGCCACCCCTGCTCATGCAGGCCCAGCAGCAATAGAAATTTCAAGCTGCTCAGCTGCTCAAAAGAGTCATTCAGCCAGTCCCGGCAGACCAAAAAGGATCCAGAACTTACTCAAGGTTCTTTTTAGTTCCGAAAAAGACAGCGGGACTGGAGACCCATTTTGGATCTCAGCAATATCAATACCTTCGTGAAGAAGGAAAAGTTCCGGATGGTCACGCTTCAATCGATCCTTCCATTTTGCAGAAGGACGACTGGATGTGCTCGATAGATCTCAAGGACGCTGCACTACCACATCAAGATGGCCAGAACGCCCAGAGATCACCTGCGCCCGGCTGGGAGCCAGTCATTTTCAATTTCGAGCCCTGCCCTTTGGGCTCACCTCAGCCCCCAGGGTATTCACCAAATGCATGGCAGTGGTAGCGTCTCACTTGAGATGTCTAGGATTCTGGGTGTTTCCCTATCTGGACGACTGGCTCCTCACCGCCACCACCGAGCGTCTCCTCATACAAGCCAGAAACTATACAGTCAACCTTTGTTCCCACCTAGGGATTTCCATAAACTTCAAAAAATCTGTCTTACTGCCCTCACAGCATATTTCATTAATTGGAGCGGACCTAGATACGCGCTTAACATTGGTAAAGCTCCCTCAAGTAAGGGCTTCATCCCTCAAGGAACGGGTTCTTCTTCTACTGCAATGCAGGAAAGCCCCGGCCAAATTGGTGTTGAAGGTTTTGGGACTCACAGCATCCCTGATTGCGGTTCCCATGGGAAGATTGCACACGAGGCTCCTCCAATGGCTGATGTTCACGCAGTGGTCTTTCCAGCAGTTACCCCTAACGCACGAGATTCTGATAACAGATTCTTGCAAGCGAGACCTCTCATGGTGGGTGTCCAGCCAGGATCTCACTATGGGTCGTCCATTTGTTCTACCGAATCCAACGGCCACGATAACCACGGACGCTTCCCTGATAGGGTGGGGGGACTTTTTCAGGGAAGAACAGTCCAAGGGGAATGGTCCAACATGGAGTACAACCTGCACATAAATGTTCTGGAAATGAGGGCGGTGTTTTTGGCGTTGCAACACTTTCAAACCCTCCTACCTTTAGGAACAGTAGCAGTTCAGACAGACAACATGTCTGTAGTCTGGTACATAAACAAATAAGGGGGAACCAGATCTTACCCATTATGCAGAGAGGCCATGAGAATTTGGCAATGGGCAGAGTCCACGGGTCGCTTTCTGATAGCAACGCACATCCCGGGTCATCCGTCATTGCGGACAGGTTGAGCAGAGCCATCCTGTTACCTCATGAGTGGTCCTCAAACTACAAGTGGCGGAAAGAATTTTCGCAAATGGGGCCAGCCTTGCTGCGATCTATTCGCCTCCCGATGAATACCAAATGCAGAAGCTATTTTGCCCTTCTACCCTCCAGGGATGTCCCCAGGGAAGCACTGATACACGATTGGCCCCGGGTCTCCTATATGCATTCCCACCTACCCCCTTGATTCCCAAATTTCTTCAGAAAGCCATGAACCTGGAAAGGACAATTATACTCATAGCCCCATTCTGGCCTCGACAGATATGGTTCCCCTTTCTTCGAGCCCATCAAACAGAGGAACCGTGGATCCTGGACCCAGTACCAGATCTACTGACACATTCATTGGGAGTTCCTCACCCGTCTCTTCTATCCCTCAAACTAGCAGCTTGGCTGCTCCACTTCCCCGCCTAGCCAGGTCTGATCTACTTTCTCCGGCAGTTCAGCACATTTTGGTTGCCTCTCATAAGGCTTCCACCACAAAACTCTACAAGAGTAAATGGAAACGCTTTGTGTACTGGGCATCTAGTCAACACTTGGACCCCCTGGTTGCTCCTTTACATAAAGTTCTAGAATTTCTTTCCATCCTTTTCCACAAAGGAGCCTCTACTTCCACACTAAGAGTACAGTTGGCGGCCATATCCAACTTCCATGTTGGTGAGGACGGTTCTTCTATTATGTCCCACAGGCTTTGTAAGGCTTTTATGAAAGGTTCCTTCCAACTTCGACCGCCCGTCAGAGACCCTTTATTCCCATGGAATTTAAATTTGTTGTTGTCACAACTAATGTTGCCACCCTTCGAACCAGCCTCTTCTTGCCTCCTGAAGTTTTTGTCGTGGAAGACTCTTTTTCTTGTAGCGGTTACTTCAGCTCGGAGAGTGTCAGAGCTGCAAGCACTGTCAATTAAACCGCCTTACTTAATTTTTCATCCAGATAGAGTTTCTTTACGAACAAATCCGTCCTTCCTTCCTAAGGTATGTTCTGTCATAAACATTAATCAGTCCATTGAACTCCCTACATTCTTCAAAAACAATATCAGCAAGTTGGAATATATGCTGCACAAGTTAGATGTCCACAGACAGCTAAGATTTTATTTAGACAGGACTAAAGACTACAGAAAAACAGATCAACTTTTTGTTGCATTTGCAGACAATAAAAAGGGCATGACAGTTACAAAACGTACGCTTTCTAAATGGCTTACTGACTGTATAGCCTTTGTGTATTCTAAGTCAAATCAGGCCTTGCCCACCAAACCAAAAGGCCATTCTACTAGGTCCGTCTCCACTTCCTTGGCTCATGCAGCTCGCCTGCCTTTGGGCACGATTTGTGCAGCAGCCACGTGGTCTAAACCACATACTTTCATCGCTCATTATAGGGTTGACAAAGCCTTCAAAGATAGGACATCTTTTGGTTCCACTGTGCTCAGGAACGTTCTTCCATGAGTCACTCAGGGTGACGGAGCTAGGGGGGATCGCCACGTGTAAGAACAAATGGCGAGATTGAACACTCTCACATAAAGAAGTTATGTTCTTACCATAACGTTCCATGTGGAGTGTTCATCTCGCCTTTGTTCTTACATTTCCCCCCCTTCCCTCCTTCACGTGTTTGGAAGAACGAGTAGGACTAGAGTCTGGTCCATGTCTTTACCTCTTCTGGGTATATTTCGTTACCCTTAGTTAATTTGTCAGTGAGATGGTGTCTCTGAATTTTTGTGGCAGTATGTAGCCTTAGCACCTCAGAGTTATTGTTAGTCTGGTTTGCTTGCAAACTAGATCCGAGTAATGGCAGGGAGGATTGTGGGATATAGCCTGGTCTCGAGCTTCTCTAAGATGCAGAGCTTTGCTATGCAGCCGACTCGGAGCCGAGGATCGGCTCCGAACCCGTGTGTAAGAACAAAGGTGAGATGAACACTCCACATGGAACGTTATGGTAAGAACATAACTTCTTTTTCTGTTCTAGGTTTTTAACTTAAAATTCCCCTATACCTTTCTCTTTGTCTGCACTTTGAGATTAGGCCCTAGTAGGGCAGGCAGCCTCTAGCCTGAAATCCAAACATCTTCTTGACCTCATACCACTATCACTTTTTCTGGTTATTTCCTCCCAGTATCTTGGTTCTTTTGCCAGGTTTCTCCAGTAAATTCCTGCCCCTTCTTGCTTATTTTCTGTACACCTTCTTGCAGTCATCCCTACTGGCAAAATTTGCTTTTTTCATTCTCTTTGGGACTTAATTCTTAGAATATTTTCTTCTACTTTATGGATATAATTTTCTATATGGTTATTTATCTTCTAAAGGGTCTACATCCAAAACCCTACTTTCTCCTCCTATTTCCTGAACTTCTCCCTTGTTTCATTATCATCCCTTTGCACTTGAATTATAACCTTCTGCTTGTGTTATGCATATCATTCTTAACAGTGTAGTTCTAAAATATCCCTTCAAATCAGGTAAACCTAAAACACCTTCTTCTACTGGAAAGATCAACCTGTCCCACTTAAATCTTGCCCTCTCTACCTCCCAGATAAATTCCTTCAATTCTTTATTAATTACTGACCACAACTTCTCCTCTGGTTGATATAAGTATGTCTGACCAGAATACAAGACTAAAGGGACTAAAAACATTTTCACTGCTTGTATCTTACTATCCACATACATAAATAAAAAGTTTCCAGTTTCTCAATTTTTGTATCATCTTTTTAGTCTCTTCCCACATATCCTTAGCTGACATAAAATCCGTTTTAATCTATACTCCTAAATACTTCATCTTATCATGTCCGCATATATATGGGTATTGCTTAAACACTTTGTGTGCGGGTACATAATTTACGGCTACACCCTTTGTTTTATCTTCACTGATTTTATATTCTGAAAAGACTTGAAACCATCTCAGAATGTTCAACACTGAGATGTCCTTTTCTGGATTTATCAGGCATAAAATAATATCTGTAAATAAAGCCAACTTGTTTGATTAACATACCAATTACATCCCTGTATTTCTGAGACCCTTATTTTCTTTGCCAATGGCTCTAAATATAAAGCGAATAACAAAGGGGAAAGAGGACACCCCCACCTGGTTCCTCTGTTCAAACGCAGTTTATCTGAGAAGAACCCTCCCACTTTAATTCTTGCCTCCAATCCAATGTAGTGCTTCCAATGCCCTACTCATAAAATCCCAGCTTACTCTATCAAATGCTTTCTCTGCATCATGATCTACCAAAAATAAAGGTATATTCTAACATTATGCTTTCCTCTGGATCATCATTGTTCTATTAATGTTGTCAAATGTTTGCCTCCCCTCCACAAAACCAAACTGATCCATTTCTATCAATTTTGGCAAAACATTTGCTATTCTTTTAGCTAATATAGACATAAACACTTCATAATTATGGTTTAATATTGAAATGGGTCTATATAAACCTGAGACTGAAGGGTCTTTGCCATCTTTAGCTAAAACAGCCATCACAGCTTTCTTCCAAGATGTTGGTGCTTCTCCTCCTTTTAAAATACCGTTGAACAAAATCTGCCAGATCTTTATCACGCTCTTCTCTCCTAACTTCCAAACTTCTACACAGATACAGTCTGTTCCTAGAGACTTTGTTGACGATTGATTATACATCATTGTTTTAATCTTATTACCTTCTATCTTAACTGTTACTTGTTGAGCCTCATCTTCTCCTAACCTTGGCATAATGTAGTCTTCCATAAATATTTCCATTTGCATTCTTTCTTGACTTACACATTTCTCTGCTTTATACAAATTTTCATAAAATTTCCAGAATATGTCTAAAACCTCTAAAGGATCTCTTTTTATTGTTCTTGTTATAGATGCCCTACGTTTGGTGGCAAACCTTTCCAACATTCTGTTGCTTAAGTCATGCTGAAAGTTTTTTGTCCTTTGGAGTTCTCAAAAAATAGCTGCATAACTGGAGTATTTCTAAAATCATGCATATTACTTAATACTGCCTTATTTTCTCTTTAGCACTCTTGGTCTGTGAGATTCCTCTTATTCTGCAATACATTAACCTCTATCAGCACCTCTATGTAATTTCTATTACTTCTTAACCATATCCCTTTCTCCTTCTCTTTTATTTTGACCCTATTTTTAAACTCCATTTTCATTTTATCCCAGTCACTAGATATAACTTCTGAAGATATTTTTATCTTCTCTGATAACTCCCCAATAATTTCCACTACTCATTCCTCAAATTCCTCTCTTTTTAACAGGTAGGTGGGAAACTGCATGTCTTATTTTAACTTCATTACCCTGCATTTTTACATTAGTTTTTACTGGTGCATGATTAGAAATAGTTACTGTTTATGTGTTGAAGCTGAACTGGGTGGGGGACAGTGTCAAAAGCCTTAGCTAAGTCTAGGTGGGCTGTATGTACAGATTTCCTCTCATCCAGGGCCTTGGTGACTGTCTCGAAGAAGGCCACCAGGTTTAACAGGCATAGTCTTCCCTTTAACAAATACAAATTGAGTAGGGTGAAGTGTTTGGAGATTACCTATATCTTTGATGATAAGGTCCATGATGATCCGCTCCATGGCCTTGCAAATAAGGCTAGTCAGACTAATAGGTCTATAGTTCCCAGGGTCAGTGGAAGCACCACCTTTCTGGAAGGGAATAATAGTGGCCTTTTTCCATTCAGCTGAGACAAAGCCTGTGCTTAGACTATGATTGAAAAGAGTACCAAATGGTGTTGCTAATTCTTGTTTGAGTCCATGTAGGATGCAGCATGAGATACTATCAGGTCCCATAGATGCTGTGCTTTTGACCTAAGAGAGGCATTTATGACTTGCTCTTTAGAGATGCAAGGTAGAGGACAGTTGGTAGGGATGTCATGGGGTATGTGTGGCAGGGACAGGGGAGTGAAGTTTTCACAGAACTTGTTGGCTAACAGGTTAGCTATGTTCACATGCTCAGTATATGTATCATTAACTACTAGTTTGGCACAAATCTGGGCCTTTCCTTTTAGGTTACAGATGTAACTAAATAATGCCTTATGGTTGTCTTTAGTCGAGGAAGCTAATTTGGATTCATAGTTTGCTTTGGAGGACTTCACAAGAAGTCTTATTTACTTGTTTAAGCTGAGGAAGGGGTGTTTCCAGTAGCACTGCTTTTAGGTTACGGCAATAAAGCAGAAGGACAAAAGTAATGTAAAACTAAAATGATCTTGTGTTAATGTTGTAGTTGGACATGGCAGTTCACCCTCAGAGTGGTGGTATGTCAGTGTCGTGTGTGTGTGTGTGTGTGTGTATTTATCTACATATATATGTACACACACACACACACATATATATATATATATATATATACATACACACACACACACACACACACACACATAGAAATGGCACTGACATACAACCACCACTCTGAGGGTGAACAGCAATGTCTACCCACAACATTAACAACAAATAATTTCAGTTTCACATCAGTTTTGTCCTTCTGCTTTATTGGCCCAACCTAACAGCAGTTCTATGGTGTATTTATTAGAGCAGCATCTTCTCCATCAGAGAAAATGGCTTTCATATGGGTTCCATTTTTTCCTCTGCTAAATAAACAATGCATGTCTAATTATGCTACAATGTCGGTAATGCATTGCTAATCATATTAAAATAACAGCAGTACACGTGCACATATTATGAGCAACCTCCTGTAAGGTTGGTCTTTCTTGTGAAAGAAGTCCCACATTTCAAGGCACAAGTCACCAAGACTGTAAAAGTTATTTATGACAGAGTACACTTTCTTCACTGTTCAGTCCAGCACTCTGCTTTCCTTATCACCGAGAAACATGTACCAGTTTCAACCCACATCTTTGGACCCACAAAACTCCACTAATGAATATGCTAAAGACAGAGAGAACTGGGAGCAAGTATCAGTTCAGACTTCTACTCTGGGTCCACCAATGGTTGTGGCAAAAGGTTTTTAGTACAAGAACTCCAGCCTTGTAAATGTATGTATATAGAACCAAGTTGCTGCTACTAGAATACTTCTAAAATCCAACCCTTTCCAAAAAGTCACAGATGAAGCCAAGGCCATGGTAGAATGCGTCTTGACCCTGCCTGAACAGTGCTGTTGGGGTGAGTACAACAACATGTTAAAGCCTGACACAACCATTCTGTTCTGACACAAGCTATCCCTTCTTCTTACCTTCATAAGAAATGAACAACTGATCCAAATATCTGAAAGATTTAGTTCTTTCAAGATAGTATCTGAGCTGTTTGTGGACATCCAATCTATGGAGTATTCTTTTTCCCTCCTTTATACATTTGGGAAAGAACACAGGGAGCTGCATAGCTTGGCTTAAAGTAAACCCAGTAAACCCAGATACCACTTTAGGCATAAAAGGAGGATTAGTTCTCAAAGAAACCCTGTTTCTGTAGAAAATGAGACAGAGCTGACTCACCATAAGAGCTTGCGACTCAGATTCTCTTCTTGCAGAGGTGAAAGCAGTCAGTGAAACAGTCTTCCATGTTAAGAACTTGAAGTCAGCCAGATTAGCTGATTCAAATGGAGCAAGTGTTAGCTTCTCTAACACTGAAAGGGGCCACTCGTTTTCCTGGAGGCCTCTTATGCAAAACCCCTTTCAAAAACATTTTGACATGAGAATGCATTTAAAGATGAGAATCCACAGGCAGGCATGCAGATAAGCTGAAAATGAACCTTAATGGAGGAATAGGAAAATTTGTACGATAGTAACTCGCACAAATATTATAAAACCAGAGAACAGCTAGTTCAGAATGGATTCTGCTTATACTGCTAGCATAAACTAACAAAAAAAAAACTTTTTCCATTTCTAATAAATGATTTTCAATTGCAAACTTTCTTGCTGCACATCCTCAGTAAACAAGTACCTAAAGGGAATTAAGACCCTATCATGTAGGCATTCAGCTGAAGTTGCTCGGGGTCAGGGTATATCAAGCACCCCTGATCTTGTGTGAGTAGATATGAGGGGAGCTTGTAGTAATTACTGCTGGCCAATCTCAAAAGAAGGGATAACCACTGTTGTCTGGTTCAGAAGGGAGTCACCCCAAAGATCTTGGGGGATTCCTTATGAATCTTCAGAAGTACCCTGGATATCAGTGGAAAAGCACACAGGAACATTCCTATTCAAGAAAAGGAAAAGGTATCTGTCTTCCAGGCCTTCTTATATGAAGTGCTTGAGCAGAAGTTTCCCAGCTGACCGTTTAGAGAGGAGGCAAGTACGTCTACTTGATGCACTTCCTAAAGATGGATCAAACCTTGGAAGACCTGCTGATGTAGTTTCCATTCATGATGGTCTGACTTGTCCTGCTCAGCTTGTCTTCCTTACAGTTTTGCTCTGATAGAAAATATAGGATGCCTGTAAAGTGAGATTATGCTGTGAATCTATACTCCAAGCAGATATGACTAGTCTGCAAAGGGAGTTTGACCTGGTTCCCCCATGATAGTCGATGCACCCCATAACTGTGATAATGTCTGTAACAACCTGAAGTGGTCCAAGAGACCAAAGATGATTCAGAGAGTTTAGTGCCTTGATCAGGGCAAGCATCTCTTTTATATGTATGCGCTTGTATCTGTCCTTGGTGTCCCACATGTCTTGCATTTCTAGCCGTCCTAAAACTGCACCCCAAACAAAGTCTGAGGCATATGTGATGTATGACTACTTTGGCACAAGGAGAATGAAGGGGATACCTAGATTTAGGGATAATAGCGGTCTCCGCCTAGTGATCTCTCTGCTGATATATCCCAGCACAGGGATTTGAAAAGAAAATATGTTGGTGCTGGAATCAAACAGCTTTCAGATACCATTGTATCTTTTTCACATGGAGTTTTGCCAGGGTTATCATCAGAATCATAGATACCATGAGACCCAGTTCCTGAAGTACTCCCTTACAGTGACTGAAGTCTGAGTGGAAAACCTTAGAAATAGATCTAGATATAGATCTGTTTTTTCCTGTGGAAGAAACTCTCTTTGTACTGAGCTGTCTAACTGACACCCCAGGAACACAATTGTAGGAAGGAGTTGAAAACACTTGGAATCACAGCTTGTCTAATAGATCTCTCACCCAAGTGTGGGATTCCTAGCACTTGAAAAAGACTGTGTAAAGATAAGCAAATCACCCATGTATGGAAAATGTGGATACCCTGTAGCCTGGAATGAGCCATGTCTGGAGCTAGACATTTTGTGAACACTCTTGGTGCAGTGGATAGTCAATAGGGTAAGGCAGAAAACTGATAATGTGATCCAAATACACAAAACCTTAAGAAACACCCGAAGTCTGAATGAAGAGGGATGTGATAAGCATCTTTTAAATCTAGTGCTACCAGGAAATCCAAATGAGAAAGAAGAGTTAACAGATTGTGAAGTGATAGCATTTTGAACTTGGTCCCTATCCCAGACAGGTTTATGAAAGAAAGATCCAAAACTACTCTACAAGCATTTTACTTCTTTGGTACTAAAAACATTCTTGAATAAAAAATATCCCAACCAGAGAAGGAGGAACTGGTTCTATCTCAGCCTGGGAAAGCTTCTTTCAAAGGACACGGGGGAATAAAGGAGTCTGGTCTGATGGATGAGTAACTACTCTCTGCAAAGAAGGGACTTCCTCCTACTGCCATCTATAACCTTGCTAAATAATTTTCAGAACCCAGTGGTCTGAGAGACAATATGCTGACAGAGAAAGTGGGCACTCAGACTTTCTGGAAGGCAAAAGCAGCTGCTAGCATATTTGGAGGGGGCGCAAGGTCCCTTAAATAGTCATTCTGATTTGCTAGACCATCCTTGATTGGGGGGGTCCTGAATTATTTTTGGAACCCTGACAAATTTTCTTAAATATCTGTTTACCCACATTTTGTTGAGACTTTTTTTTTGACAAAATTGGATGAAGGGTTAAACAATCCCTTAGAAATTTGGAAAAGGAGGGCTGGAAATCTTAGAGATTCACTGAATCAGTTTATACCTTTCATCACACTTTTTTGATAACCTCTGCAGCAGATTTGTTTGTGTCTTTCGGCTTTTCCTGGTTAGGGGTCGCCACAGTGGAACTCTGGTCCGCTAATGATTGGCAGTAGATTTTTATGTACTGGCTTGCCGGGCCTAATGCACAACCTTCAACAAAGGAACGCCCATTCACGCATGTCGCTACACAGAAGATGCTCTAACTGAGAATCGAATGGGCAACGTCTAACTGTGAGGCGAAGGAAAATTTAAAATGTCATTTTTCACATCATCTGGGAGGCTCTGAGAACAAAGCCATACAAACCTTCTCAAAACAGTACCAGTGGCCATAGCTCTGCAAGAAGCATCAACCTTGTTATATGACTTGCATAATGGAAGAAACTAAATTATTTAAAGCAGATTTTTTTCCCTCACAAGAAACTGCAGACAAAACATTCCTCATACTTTCACAGTTATTTAGAATAACCTTTAACGTACGAGCCCGAATACAAAATAAAACTTCTATAAGCATATACTTGGTTTTCTCATACTTATCAGTAATCTTTCCATCCATGTCAGAAAGACTAGGATTGAAATTAACTAAATGTTTATCAATGGTAAGATTAACTAAAGTTACAGCTGATGGGCTAGGTTTGGGAAGAGTGTATAAAAACTTAAAAAAATAAATAAATAAAAAGATTTAGGAACTTTATACATTCGTTCTGCCTTTTTAGGGGCAGCATGCTTACTATCAGAAAAATTGCCAGCTGTGGTACACACATTCTCCAAAGCTGACAGCACTGGAGGAATGGGTGAAGGCTCAGTAGATTGCTTCTATAACAGCTCATTCTTTTTTCTGAGGGACTGAGTAACCTCAGTGTTCTCCCACTGAAAATACTTGCACATTCTGGAAATAGTCTCAGAGAAAGAACCCCAGAGAAAATAAGAACCTGAACTCTCCTTTGAGTCCGGATAAAAACTAAGGAGAAAACCCTCTGTCCTTTCATCTTCATGTCCACATTCAGAAGCATGAATCTCTTCCGGAAAAGAGGTATCCCTCTTTCTTTTACCAGAAACCACCTTTACAAGAAGGATCAACAGCCAGAATGAAACCTCGAGCCAGACCCAGTAAACTACTCCTGTCTAAGGACATTTGAGGAGGCATAGATACACATTTAGTCTTCTCTTTTCTTTTTAACAGGAAAAATGGGCCAACAGTGTTATTAACTGCAGCAGAAAATTCCTCAGGGATGGACAAATTTCTGACCAAACAGGGAAGTCTTCCAGTTCCCTGTCCCAGGACTGACAAGAGTGACTCTCCCTTGCCCACTGAGGGAGCCCCAAAAGCTGCACAGGATGTGGCTAACCCAAGTCCACAGTGGCTATAGATGCTACACCACAGGGATCTGTGATAAAAGATGAGTGGTCCAAGAAACAAATTATGGCTACAGCACAGTCACCCACCTGCAGCTGCGGAACTTGCTAGCCTACTGTGGTGGGAAACGCTGTTTGCTTAACTTCTTTTTTTTTGTGTGTGTGTGTCTGGAAGAAGGACCATACACATGGGACCAGTAGTCTGTTCCATGGTCAAGCCGAAAATGATGCCTCTTTTCCATGGAAAACAAGCAGCAAAAGACGGTAAAAATCTGAAGTCTTTAAAAGCCACTTTTTCACACAAAAACATGGTAAAAAATACTGTAAACACTCTGCCAGCCCCCAAAAATAAAATAAACACAATTTCTTCACATAAAAATTGTTTTCCAATTATTTTAAACAAAAACTGACAGGCAAAAAGTGCACTCTCATTTAAAAGTACGTTAAGTCTTGCGATAGTCCATTAAAACACAAACTCCTAACTTAAAAATAACTTTCCTTAAAAGAAAAGTACAATAACAATTGTTTAATGTGGAAGGTTTTTCCTCAAAAGGGATCTTTTCTGCCCAGTAAAGGAATAGCACAAATCGATCTTCAATCCTTGAAAGGCCAAAGAGAAGTCTCTTTAATGGCAGGAAAGCTTTGGATAGCTTTTTAGTCAGCTCAACTTAAGCTAACAGTTTGGAAGTTTTGGAAGCTGGCTGGCTGCTATATCCTTGGCAGGGTATAGCCCATACAGCTAAGGCTACTGCAACAGTGATCAATATGATGAACATAAATCTTCCAAGATGGTTGCGCACTAACAGCTTAATTTCTGCTCTCCCAGTGTGAGAACAGAAACTCAGAGAAGAGCAAGTGAATTTGTATTTTTTTGGTTGAATTCCAGTTACAGGTTAATAAGTGCACATCCTGGGTGTCAGCAAAGAAGAAATTTGGATAAACCGAAAGAAAAACAACCACAAAAGGTAAGGAGAAAACACTGGCTTGGAAGAATCTTGAAGCTTTTCAGCAAAAAAGCAGGTCATGCTCCATCTTTGGTGCAAGACATGACTTCCAGTAATCTAGGAAAAAAAGTACAAGTCAAAGGTGCTCAAGACGTGATTTAAATAAATAAAACACTGAAGGAGTAATAAACAAACAATAGACTGGAAAAATGGAAGAAGCTTTAAACAGATATTCAGATGATCAGAGGTCGAAATGAAGAAAAGGCTGACTGTGCATGAGACTGCACAGGAAGAGATGTTCAAATAAGAAATAGATGACAGCACATGCAGGGGGAAAACAAAAGTGATGTACATACCATAACAATGCATCTGTGTTGTCTGTGTTCATTCTTCCCCAACGACCGGGGGGGGGGGGGGTCTCGGATCTGACCTTGGATCAAACTTCAGCCACTTCTCAGACTTTGGATTTGTAGCTCAAGCTCCTCCCCTTACCTATAATCCTCTCCCAAGTCCCAGATTATCTCAGTTTGCATTTGTCTCATAACCCTAACATACAAGAGAGAGAAAGACTTGCAAATAGTTAGAAAACTGTAGACATATGGTAGTAAAGGTATCTGGAGCTCAGAAAAAGGTAAAAACCAAAAGGGTATACCCTCCAGGTCATACTAGGGAATCATAGTGGCATCATCTACCAAACGAAGATCCAGAACCCAAAGAGGATACAGCAGATGAGACCAAAGGAAGGGAAACCACACCTGGCAAGGCCAGAATGGAGCAATTAAGATCACCTTGCTCTTCTGTAGACATGTTTTCTGTAGAAATTTGGATACAAGGGCATAGGATGATAAGCATAAAGGAAAGTGGGGGGGGGGGGGCAATCATGAATCAAAGCTTCTCTTGGTTACTCCCTCTACAGATAGGGAAAAATACTTGCTGCATTTGAAATTGTGGGCAAAAGTGAAGAGATCTCAGCATGGCTGGCCCCACTGGCAAAAAATCAGTTCCACCACTGAAGGACTGAGAGACCACTTGTGAGGCAGAAGAATAGATCTGCTCAGTTTGTCCACTAAAACCGTGGATTTTACGAAGATGTGCATTGCTAAAAGAAAGCGGTTGGAAGAGATTACCCACATCCACACGCTCATTCCCTCCTGACACAGTGGATAAGAGTGTGTCTGTTGACATACCAGACTACTGACATGTTGTCTGTATGTATGGCACTTGTCCCTTGAGGGATGATGTCTTCAAATGCCTGCAATGCTTGGAGAACTGTCCTCATCTCTAAGACACTGATGTGAAGATTGGCCTCTATGGGAGCCAATGTGCTTTGGACTTTCTCTCCTATATAATGCTCCCTACCCCAGCTGGGAAGCATCAGTGGTCACCATGGCCTTGGGCAAAGGAAGGATAAAAGGGCAGCCCTGACAAGACATCTGGTGCATGAATCCACCAAGAGACATGCTGTTTGCAGAACTTTGTTACTCAAATGGGCAACGTTATTGGACATCAAGTCGTACACCACTGTACCGCTATGGTCCACTGTAGTACTCTCATATAAAATCTGGCTCGAGGTAGAAGGATTATGGATGTTGCCATTACACCAAGAAGCTGAAGGATCAACCTGGGTGGTGCTGACTGAAGTAACAAAAGGAGTGTTATCTGATGTTGTAACTTGGATAGCCTGGATTGAGGGAAGTGAGCCAGTTGAGAAGCAGTACCTAGATGAGCATCTATGAACTCCGGGATCTGCATAGGACAGAGGTGAGATTTGTTGTAGCTGACTGCTATGCCCAGATGAAGACATAATTGTAGCAGGTAGTCCCTGGCATGTATCAGAAGATTTCTGCTGGGAGCGGTGAGGAGCCAGCATCAAGGTAAGGAAACACTCAGAATCCCTGCAATCTCAGGTGAGCTGTAACCATTGCTATGCATCTAGTGAACATCCATTAGGGGCTGTGGTGAGGCCAAAGGGCAAAGCTCTGAACTGAAAATGACTGGCTCCCAGCCAGAAGTGAAGGTATCTCCTGGATCATCTACTAGTTTATGTGACAGTATGCATCCTGAAAATTTATGGAGCAGATCCAGTTGTTCTTTCTCAAAGGAGTAAGAATGGACTAAACCGTGACCATTCAGAACTTTGAGTGTTTGGCAAATTTGTTCGTGACTAACTCCAATACTGGCCGGAGGTCCCCAGTTTTCTTTGGCAAGAAAAAGAATATTGAGTAAGTTTCAAATCATTGCTGGTCTAGTGGGATCTCTTGGAGGACTCTCTTTATTAGCAGTTTTTGTACTTCTGAGGCTGTTTCCTTCCTCTGATGGAGTGGTATGTCAGGAATCATTCTTGACCGAGTGGAAGAAAAGGAATGTAATAATCTCTGGTAATTATTTTCTGCACTAAGATGTCTTTGGTAGTGGACATCCAAGTCTCCAGGTGCACAGATCAGCACCCCTCAACTGCTTCCAGAGTGCATCAGCCAGGCAACTATTTAGGGACACTGGAAAGGCTTCTAGGAAGAGGGACCTCTGAAGCCTTAGTTTTGTGGGCTCCCTCTGCTGCGTGGGTAACAACTGCCATTAGAGTTGCCTCCTCTGCCATGGGGGGGGGGGTCTGCCTTCATAGGACTCCTGAGAAAACCCTTGTGATCTCAAGAATGACATCTTTCCTCCCCATTTCTGGTTTCTTGAAAAGTTCCTTTGTGGGTAGGAAAATGTATTCCAATAGCAGATGAGTTTTTTTCATCCTGTTCTGTCATGGAGAGAGTCTCTTTAATTTTGGGTATAAACAGGGTAGCTCCATCAAAGGGTGCATTGATGAAGGACGCCTTGTAGGGCTCTGCAAAGGCACAAGGCGTACCACATAATGGTAATGCCTGAACTAGCCACTCTCTAAACACCTTCCATAGCATGGGAAATCAGCCACATGGAGGTATCTAACAGGGACTGAAGGGTTGCCAGTTGCAAATAGATCTCTCTATCCCCCACTGGCACAGACCCTGAGAGGGATTTGGTAAGCTCCTCCTTAAAATCCCTTTAGAATTTTGTGAAGTATGGCAGGTAATTGAGTGACTGTTGGCAAAGATCACTGAAGCAAAGATTTGCTTCCCAGATCTGTCCAGGGCCCTAGAGACTCTGTCGGGGGGGGGTGGGGGGAGGCGGACAGAAGGACTTTGCTCAGCAAGTTCCTTTTTTGTGGCTGCTGTAACCACCAAGGCATCAACTGGGTACTGCTGCTCCAATGGTCACAGTCCTTGAGTACAAAAAGGTACTTCTTTGGCTTATTTGGAATAGGTTCTGCATTGTCAGAATCCCTCCAACCTTGGCAGGAAATGAGGTCCACCATTTTGTCTGCTGGGGGTACCAAACCAGGACATAGCTGAGCCTGTTCCAAAGGCCTCAAGAAACACTGACATCTCCTGGGAAGGGACTTCAGAAGATCAAATACCTTTCTGCCTCAGAAGCTTGAGAATTTCTCAGAATGAGATGTTCCTTAAGGGGTGATTTGGAGAGCCCCCTCCCTTCATCAAAGTCAGTGTCTTCTATTAAAGATTCCTGTGGAGAACCAATGTCCCTCCTCTTGCACATACATTTCTGGGGAACATCCTTGTGGGTTTGATCTGAGGAGGACCCAGAAGTGTGTGGGGACTCTTGCAAAGAGGACTCTGTCGTTGATGGAATGGACCAGCTGGCTTGGTAGGACAGAATGAGTAGTCTCAAGACAGACATTTATAAAGAGTGAGGGAGTACCTGACAGGAGAGGTAATGATGCCTGATCTCCAATCATATGGAGAGCTCTCTCCACTGCCTCAAGTGTAGAACCAGATGGAGAGCCCAGGACTGCTCCAGTTGGAGTTGAAGCCACCTGCCTGGAAAAATTCAAGACTTGCCTATGACCATACCTCGATGTAGAACTCAGAGATGAACTATCTGGAGCCAAAGACCCAAGGGGTATGGACAGCTCCGAAAGCCATGGAGTTGAAGCCCTACTTGCCAGACCCAGTGCCAAAGCCATGGCTCCAAGACCCCTCCAACTGCAACAATGTTGGCAATGCTTGAATCAGAAAAGACACTGGAGTCAACAAAGCCAGGCCTTCGGATCTGACTCAGACAATCCTGGCAATCTTTGATCTGAAATCTCCAGAGCTGTACGACAGATTGGAGTAGGTGTTATATAGATGTTAGGGTTGATCCAAAGCTTACAGGTCTGATGGAAGTACTCAACTGAATTAGAGTCCTGAGAAATTTTCACATCATCCTGTCTACATCTGGTTCGACAAGCTCCTGGTAGACCTGAAGGATGAGGAGGTAGATTGGGGGGGGGGGGGTCTAGAAACTCTATAGGCAGTTTCTTCTAAAAATGGAGAATGCAGCCTAGAGAAAATCAGCTCAGGAGAAAGCATGGGGATTTAGCTGAAAATAGTGTCTGATCCAATGAGGTTGACAGATCCGATGTCTTAGACATTTTGGATGGTGGTGCCGAGGTCAGTATCGAAGGAACTAGGCAGTCTGGGGAGTACTTCCTTGACTCTGAAGGTTTTTCTTTAGACTTTTCTCACCCTGAGATTTTTCTGCTGTTTTCTTTGTGGAGGGAAAAACTCCAGATATTGAGGAAGTTAACAGAACCTTAAGCACTAACTAGTTCCTGTGCTCAACCAAGGCTCTGTGGTTGAAGCCGGAACAAATCTCACACTCAGTTTCAAGATGTGTGGTTGCAAGACATTATACTCACTCTGAGTGAGCATCAGAGTTAGGTATTGTGTGCCCACAAGACAAGCATTTTTTTTTCAAAAGATGTAGTCTTGTTTGACAAACTATGTAATAAAACAGCAACAACCAACTAGTAAAAAAACAGATGTAGACCTGTAGATACCCGTAGAAATCAATGCTCGTACTCGGGATGAAAACGATAAACCTTTATTCCACAAAACAGAATCCCATAAAATGCTGGTTAAGCGCTTTCAACTGGAAACCCAGTCTTCTTCAGAACAATTAACAATTGCTGTCTTGCAAGTATATATAGTATGCAATAACCATTCAATTAGAAAAAAACGCCAAAATTGTAAAAGGTGTACTACCTATTTTTTCAGCTTAAAATCTTCAGCTTAAAAAATACTAATGCTTGTGAGAATACATGCATTGTATTGCTTGTTTGTAAAGCTAAAGAAAAAACTCTATTGCTTGCTAAAAAAGTCTAAAAACTATATATGTAAACATTCCAGAGGTATACAAAAAACTAAACTGCCTAATGCTATTTGTGAATGTACATAGATTTCTACCTCATCATCCATTACTAAAATATAAAATCCTATAATATGTAAATGCTACAACTATAATAACATTTCCAACATTAGTTGTAAAAAAAAATATAGTTCCTGGATATTATGTGAAGACCACTGTGTGTGAAATAACACTTTCATATGCATGTACTAAAAAATACTAAATAAAACTGAAAAGACTAGCCAAGTTCTGTTGGGAAAGTGCCAAAAAGGGTTTGATGCTAACAAACTCATTTAATCCTGGTAGCCTGGTGGCATCTGATAATATCTGCCACCTACTCTCCAATGATGCTAAGATCATTTTCCAATTGCCTCCAAACGGGGTGCTTTTGACTTGATCTATTATGGCAAAACGGAAATGATGCTCAGCCCCTTTATCACATATATGCCTATATATGGCGTTTTTGGTGTCACTTTTTTGTATTCGATATAAGTGTTCGTAAATACGTTTTTTTAGTTGCCTTTCCGTTTTGCCAATATAATACGCCGGGCAGGTAGTACAGGTAGCTAGATAAATCACCTGTCTAGTATTACAATTCCCTGTCCTAGTCTTGATGCGTGTATGGTTAATGTCATCTAATTGGATGCATGCTGCCTCATTAATGTAGCTACATTGTTTGCATCTCCCACATTTTCTAGTACCTTTAAATTTGTCTTCACTATCTGTATTGTTACTAGCTTTCTCCAATATTCTTTTAAGATTAGGTCCTGTCTTATATACATATTTAGGTGCAAGTCCTACATATTTATCCAAGTTGGAAGATGTGATTATATCCCAGTGTCGACTTAAAATGTCCTGGATGATGTTGGTATGTGGTGTATATGTCAATATGCATGCTCGACCATAATGTGCATATTCATCTCCAACCTCTTTCATATTCACTTCATAATTACCCAATAGAGGGGGATATTTCTTTCCCCATTCTCTCTGTACATAATACATAACATCTTTTACCATACTATCTGGATATCCACGATTAAGGAATAAATTTTTAATGAAATCCAATTCTGTCTTCATAACTATTTCAGTGGATGACATCCTGGCTGCTCTGATACACTGACCCTTCACTACGTTTTTAAAAACATGTGGTGGATGGTTAGTAGAAAAATGTATATAATCATTAGAAAAAGTAGGTTTCCTGTATATCCTGGAAGTGAAACCACTTTGATCTTGTCCAACCAGGATGTCCAGATATGGTATACCGACTCTACACTAATTATGTGTAAATTTTAGAAATTGTGAGGAACCATTAAGGTATGTCATAAATTCCTGCAACCTATCTGTGGATGCCTTCCATAATATAAAGATATCATCCAGATATCTAGCATAAAACTTTATATCAGTATAAAAATCACTTTTAAATAGTACCTCATCCTCCCATTCTAACATCACTAGGTTAGCGAATATGGGAGCACATGATGCTTCCATAGCAACCCCTTTTATTTGTCTAAAGTACTCACCTTGAAAGACAATATAATTGTGGTCCAGTACCAATTTCATCATGTCACATAGTAAACTCACTTTGTCCCAATTCAGCCCCGAATATTTTCTCAAACTATTAGCAAAGTATTCTAGGCCTATGTCCTTCGGTATACTGGAAAACAGATCTACAACGTAAATGGTTAAGAGAATGAGATTAGGATTCCAGTTATCCTTAGTGAGTTTCCCCAAAAAATTCCAGGAATCTTTCATAATATGTGGAATAATCTTATAAATATGTTTAAGCTGTTTGTCTATCAATCTACCAATATTAAATGTTTTTGACTTAGATCCAGATACAATAGGTCTAAAAGGTGGTTTATCCAATGATTTTTGTATCTTAGGGATCCCAACTATTTTTGCCAATACTGGATAATCATTTTTCAAGAACATGTAAATCTCGTTGGTAATCCTGTTGTCTATCAGATACTCTTCAATGGCTAGATCAATTCGCCTATGGCCTATATTGATTTGGTTCATAGAGACACTTTCATAATTATCTGTTCTATGTAATAGATCATAAATACTATTATTATATGCATCAGTGTAATATAGAACTATCCCTCCCCCCTTATCGGGTTTCATGATCCGAACCTCCTTGTTATGTATAACTTGATTCAAGCATTCTCTTTCGGAAATTGAAAGGTTGTTGTCTATATCGTTATGTTTGTTAAACCTACGTCTCAGGTTCTTATGTAACCAATAGATATCCTTACATACTAGTTTCTCAAAATTAGTTATATTAGGATTAGAAGTTGGGATATAAGTACTTCTTTTGCAAATGTTATTACCGCCTATACTGCCTTGATTATTTTCAAACATAATAGCTAAATTAAGCTTACGGCAGTATAATTTAACTTGTTTAATGTTATCAAATAAATCCATACAAGCTGTAGGTATAAACTTCATTCCCTTACTCATAACTCTAACGAATTCTTCATCTACCTCCACATCAGTATAATTGAAAATATTGAAACCTTCATAACTGGTAACAATATGCTTATTCAAATCCTTGTTAGGTTCTATTACCTGTATATTCTCACTATTATCAAAATGCTCTCCAGTCGAAGGTTTCAGTGTGATGTGATCTAAACTAGGAAGATCATATAATATTGGTTCACTATATCTGGTGTGGGAATTGTTTGTTACTTCCTGTAGTTCCACTGTCTGTTTAAATTCCTTCCTGATGAAAGTTTGTCCCCCTGAAAATGTCCTTCTCTGTTAAAGCTTCTAGATGTTAATCTGGTTGTATGATTAAGTGGCACCTGCTCTCTCCCTTTATCACCTGGCCAAATATATGCCCTATTAAGTTTGTATAACTCAATGTCCCTGGATATCTTCCTACTTTTTCTGTCATATATATTATGTGCTTTACTATCAGCTATTGTAAATTGTTTCTTAAACAGTTCTTTCCAAGTATCAAAATCAACATTGCTAATAATGGCATCATACATACTTTCCAAATCATCAGCTAATAATAGCAGTTTCTCGTCTTGATATTTAAGCAAAAGTTTCATATATGCACAACCAAAATTGTCAAATAAACTGTTAAATTCTTTCATTGTTTCTTCCTTGTATGTAATACCCAATGGCAGTTTGAAAAACCTAAGCCCCTTGGGTACAACATTAATTTTTAAACAGTTGGTTAAATAACTCAAATCGATTTTAGTATTTTTATATGAAATTAATTTTTTACCAAAATCAAGAATTAAATCCTTCAAGGAAGTATATACATGTTCTTTATTGGTGTTAATAATGTTATGTCCTTTGGTAGCAAAATCATAAATGTCCTGATTATCGTTTAAAAATTGCTCCATTAATTCCCTTTCAGTAACAGTCCTTTTCGAACTTTTAGTATTAGCAACACAAAACTCAACACTGTCGTGACGAGTAAATGTCCTAAAACCCTTGTTAGGGCTAGAAATGTTATACTTAACAGTACCTTTACAGCCAGTGCCTGGCTTTTGTTTGTTGTTCCCGTATTTCTTTGTCGGAAGTGTTGCCTTTAGGGCGAGCGCCCATCCTTTCTGCTTCTAGCCTTGCCCGGTTGAAGCTAAAGTCAAAAGTAAAGTCCTGTGCAGGTGAAAGCCCCAACGGATCTTGAAAAAATTGTTCTTCACCCTGAGCGGTGAAACAGCAGTGATCCTGTTGTTGATCACAAGTTACATTAGGTAGATCAATTGCGCCGTTAGGTATCTGAGCAGCGTCCTCCGCCTCCAGTAATGCTTCTGGGAACCCTCGGTCAGGTGTACGTTGATTTCTCTGCAAATGTACTTGTTCATGAGAGTTATACGCAGGGGAAGAATCATGAAACGCCTCCCCCTCTCCATTCTCGGATGGTAAACCTTTGACTTCGCAAGTACTGTTACACACATTTAAATTGTTGGATACTAGATCTTTTTTAGTAACCAAATTGGTAACCAAATTGAGAAGTTTTTGGAGCTCTAATTGAACGGCTGAAACGTCAGCTCGTAGAGCATTAAACTCATCCCTTGACAATGAAGCACAAGGGGTATCTTCCTGGTCAGACATCGTAGATCAACCAATGTAATAAAACAGCAACAACCAACTAGTAAAAAAACAGATGTAGACCTGTAGATACCCGTAGAAATCAATGCTCGTACTCGGGATGAAAACGATAAACCTTTATTCCACAAAACAGAATCCCATAAAATGCTGGTTAAGCGCTTTCAACTGGAAACCCAGTCTTCTTCAGAACAATTAACAATTGCTCTCTTGCAAGTATATATAGTATGCAATAACCATTCAATTAGAAAAAAACGCCAAAATTGTAAAAGGTGTACTACCTATTTTTTCAGCTTAAAATCTTCAGCTTAAAAAATACTAATGCTTGTGAGAATACAAGCAATACAATGCATGTATTCTCACAAGCATTAGTATTTTTTAAGCTGAAGATTTTAAGCTGAAAATATAGGTAGTACACCTTTTACAATTTTGGCGTTTTTTTCTAATTGAATGGTTATTGCATACTATATATACTTGCAAGAGAGCAATTGTTAATTGTTCTGAAGACGACTGGGTTTCCAGTTGAAAGCGCTTAACCAGCATTTTATGGGATTCTGTTTTGTGGAATAAAGGTTTATCGTTTTCATCCCGAGTATGAGCATTGATTTCTACGGGTATCTATAGGTCTACATCTGTTTTTTTACTATTTGGTTGTTGCTGTTTTATTACATTGGTTGATCTACGATGTCTGACCAGGAAGATACCCCTTGTGCTTCATTGTCAAGGGATGAGTTTAATGCTCTACGAGCTGACGTTTCAGCCGTTCAATTAGAGCTCCAAAAACTTCTCAATTTGGTTACCAATTTGGTTACTAAAAAAGATCTAGTATCCAACAATTTAAATGTGTGTAACAGTACTTGCGAAGTCAAAGGTTTACCATCCGAGAATGGAGAGGGGGAGGCGTTTCATGATTCTTCCCCTGCGTATAACTCTCATGAACGAGTACATTTGCAGAGAAATCAACGTACACCTGACCGAGGGTTCCCAGAAGCATTACTGGAGGCGGAGGACGCTGCTCAGATACCTAACGGCGCAATTGATCTACCTAATGTAACTTGTGATCAACAACAGGATCACTGCTGTTTCACCGCTCAGGGTGAAGAACAATTTTTTCAAGATCCGTTGGGGCTTTCACCTGCACAGGACTTTACTTTTGACTTTAGCTTCAACCGGGCGAGGCTAGAAGCAGAAAGGATGGGCGCTCGCCCTAAGGCAACACTTCCGACAAAGAAATACGGGAACAACAAACAAAAGCCAGGCACTGGCTGTAAAGGTACTGTTAAGTATAACATTTCTAGCCCTAACAAGGGTTTTAGGACATTTACTCGTCACGACAGTGTCGAGTTTTGTGTTGCTAATACTAAAAGTTCGAAAAGGACTGTTACTGAAAGGGAATTAATGGAGCAATTTTTAAACGATAATCAGGACATTTATGATTTTGCTACCAAAGGACATAACATTATTAACACCAATAAAGAAAGTACAGTTTTGTACCTACCATAAATGTAGATGTTCGAGGATCCACATTGCTGCAGTCCTAACTATTGGGTAGTCCGCTGTCCAGTCGGCCCGAATACCAAAGTATATGGCTGACGTCGGTCAGGGCGCATTAGACTGACGTCAGTACGTCAGGGTACTAATGCGCATGACCGACGTCATATCCTCAGTCTTTTCTTGCCCCAGATGTCAGAAGACCCTGAAAAGATAAGGCCAAAAACCAAAAACTCCCAACATACCTGCACTAAAATATGTATATATATACAAAATATACAAAATATACAAAATTAGCAGAATATAACCTCACCTACACAACCACCCCTAAACACAGAGGGGAAGGAGGGAGGGTAAATTGGACTGCAGCAATGTGGATCCTCGAACATCTACATTTATGGTAGGTACAAAACTGTACTATGTTCTTCATTCCACATTGCTGCAGTCCTAACTATTGGGTAGAATCCCAAAGCAGAGGTAAGGGAGGCTGGCAAATCATAAGGAAGCAGGAACTGACAACATGCCCTGCAAAATAGCTGTGGCAAAACCAGCCCTAGACTTAGAGTAGAGAGGAAGGTGATAATGCTTAGAGAAAGTATGCACTGAACTCCAAGTAGCTGCCTCCAAAATATCCTTAGTTGCCACCCCCCTCAGAAATGCTGTAGAAGTGGCAGTAGCCCTAGTGGAATGAGGCCTAATCCCAGCTGGAATCTCCTTGCCATGATGGGAATAACAAAATGTAATGCAACACCCAATCCATCTAGAAATAGTTTGTTTTGACACAGGCTTGCCCTGAGAACTCAAAGCAAAAGAAACAAACAACTGCTGAGACTGCCTAAAATCCTTAGTCCTGCTCAAATAATAACGCAATTGCCTGTGTACATCTAAAGTGTGCAAAATCTTTTCCCCTTTATTTTGGGGATCTGCATAAAATGTAGGCAAATGAATAGTTTGGTTTAAAGCCACACTAGAAACCACTTTAGGCATAAAGGAAGGATTAGTACGTAATGATACCCTATCCTTATGAAAAATCAAAAAGGCTCAACCGCCATAAGGGCCTGTAACTCAGAAACCCTTCTTGCAGAAGTAATGGCCAACAAAAAAGCAGTCTTCCATGACAAGTATTTCAGTTCAGCAGTAGCTGCAGGCTCAAAAGGTTGTAGAGTAAGTTTCTCCAACACAAAATTGAGATCCCAAGCAGGAGTAGGAGCTCTACGTGGGGGTCTTATATTCTTTGCCCCTCTAAGAAATTGCTTGAACAAAGGATGTGAAAACAATGGTGGGTCACAATCATAGTGAGCTGAAATTGCTGCAGCATGAATCTTAATGGAAGAGAAAGACAAACCTTTGTCCAATAACTCAGTAAGATATTGAAGAGCCACACTCAAATTAGGCTCTGAAATCTCCAAATTCTTTGCTGCAGTCCAAAATAAAAATCTCTTCCATTTTTCTCCGTACACTTTCCTTGTACTAGGTCTTCTGGCTTCCATAATCACATTTAAAACTTGTTGAGGAAGTTGAGACCTGCTGTCTTTCAAAACAGAAGATGCCAGGCTGTTAGATGAAGAGAGTGAAGCTTGACATTGAGCAGACGACCGTCCTTCTGAGACAACAGATGTGGAATCAAGGGTAAAGGCCATGGAGGCTTCTTTACCAGACTCCGCAGTAATGGGTACCAGTGCTGCCGAGGCCAATCTGGAGCTATTAAAATCATCCTTGGCTTGTCTTGTCTGACCTTTAGAAGCACCTTTGGAAGAAGAGGCAGAGGTGGAAACGCATACACATGAAGATTTTTCCAACTGAAAGAAAGAGCATCCACTTTCCAAGCTGTGTGATGAAACCTCTTTGTGCAAAACTTTGGCAGCTGGTGGTTTAGTGGAGAAGCGAACAGATCTATGTCTGGAGTTCCCCAGGACACTGTCAACTTTTGAAATACATGAAGATCCAGTTTCCACTCGTGGGGATCCATGATTTGTCTGCTTAACACATCTGCTAAGGAGTTCTGTGCTCCCGGCAGAAACCTTGCCTGAAGAGTTAGTTGCAAGCTGAGCGCAGTCTCCCATAAAATCATTGCTTGCCTGCACAATGGGTAAGAATGTGTTCCCCTTGTTTGTTGATGTACCACATGACAGTTGTGTTGTCTGTTAGAATCAACACCTGCCCTGGAAGAAGTAACTCCTTGAAAGCCATTAATGCAAACTGGACTGCTAACATTTCCTTCATGTTGATATGTAGATGCTGTAGTCTGGCAGGCCACTTGTCTTGTATCCACTTTCCATTTAGATGAGCTCCCCAAGCAATGTCTGAGGCATCTGTCGTTAGAATTTGACTGCCTCTGGCCGGGTCACAGAGAGTCCCTTGTTTAGGTGACATTCCTGAGCCCACCACAAAAATTCCTTTTGAATGCAAGGTATTATTTGAATGACAGTGTCCAAATCCTGGCAGTGCTGTGTCCATACATTTTGAGATACCATTGTAGCTTCCTCATATGCAGTTTGGCATTGGGAAGCACCAGAATACAAGATGCCATGAACCCTAAGGCTTGAAGGACTGTCCTTGCAGTCAGCCCGGACTGAAGAGATAGTTGATGGAAGTAACTGGAAAGATTCTTTTGTTTGTCCGGGGTTAAAAGGCCATCTGGGCTGCTGTATTCAGTCTCACACCCAGAAAGCACATGTCTTGAGAGGGTACTAGACTGGACTTTATTTCGCTCACAGAATACCCTAGGCATCTTAGCACTGCTATGACATATTCCAAATGCTGTAGAAGGTCTTCCCTTTCTTGAGCCAGAATCAGGCAATCGTCCAAGTAAGGATAGATTTGAATTCCTTTTAGCCTGAAATAAGCTATCACTGGAGCCAGAACCTTTGTGAATACTCTGGGCAGTAGATAAGCCAAAGGGCAATGCAGAGAACTGATAATGAGAATTTCCAGCTCGAAAACGCAGATACTTTCTGCAACTTAGTCTTATAGGCACATGAAGGTAAGCTTCCTTGAGATCTAAAGTTACCATCCAGTGATCTTTGCCCAGCAGAGGTAAAAGCTGTTGTAACGTCAACATTTTGAACTTGGGAATGTCCAGATAAGTGTTGAGGATAGATAAATCCAAAATTGGTCTCCACGTGTTCCCCTTCTTGGTACTAGGAACAGGCGAGAATAAAATCCTAGGCCCCTTTCTGGCACAGGAACCGGCTGAATGGCCCCTATTTGGAGTAACTGAGAAATTTGCTTGTAAGCCTCTTGTCTTTGTAGAGGAGGAATGTCTGGCATGCCTTTGAAAGGAGGCAAGGTATGGAAATAAAACCTGTAACCGTGGTGAATGATATCCAGAACCCATCTGTCTTGGGTAATTAAATCCCAATTTTCTTTGAAAAGAGACAGTCTTCCTCCCAACGGTGCTGCCAGGCGAGAATGAACTGGCAGCTGAAAAGGCAGGTCATTGGGTCTGCTTACGAAAGGACTGACCCCTGCCCTCACCAGAAGTCTGAGCAGGGGAACTCCCTGTTCTAGGCCTAAAAGAACCCTGAGCTCTGCCCCTACCACGTCTAGACCTACCCCTAGACTGGGAATCATAAGCAGGATAAGTCCATCCCTTAGCAGGCCAATTTCTACTAAACTTCGGAGGCTGCACCTGCAAAAAATCTTTAACAGTTTGCATAGACTTAGCCTTGTCCTCCATTTTCTACAAAACTGCTTCTACAGGCGAACCAAACAACACATCAGACTGCAAGGGAGCATCCAAAATCCATGTCTTAACATGCTCAGCTAAATTCTGATCTCTCAACCAGGCGTGCCTACGAAGAACAGAACCAGTGGCAGCCACCCTGGAGGAGGCCTGCACAGCATCAAAACCACATTGCAAGGAATGTTTACCCACCTGTTCAGACACATGAACTAAATCCTGCAACTCTTTACACTCAATACCTTCCGCCAGAGCATCCACCTTAGATTTCAACTGTGAAAGAAGATAATTCTGATATTTTAACATGTGAAACTGACAATTCAACGCCCTCATGGCTAAAGTGGAAGAAGTATACACTTTCTTTCCCCATCTATCCAAAGCCCTTGCCTCTTTATCAGGAGGGACAGGATTTTTAACAACTGAGGCCTTCACACCTTTAGGCCCCTGAGAGACAGTTTCGGGTCTGCCCTAGGACTCTTAAAAGATACTTATGAGCTTCAGGCACCCTATAATACCTATCCGGTTTAACTGGGGCAGGAGGCAAAGAATCAGGATTCAGGGAAGCCTCTGCAAAACATCTTCCACCACATTCAAAACAGGAGGTATAGCTAAAGGCCTATGCTGGGGTAAAACAAGAATTCCCTAAGCCTTTTCCTGGAATCAGAGAAATCTTGACCTTCCCATTTAAAATGCTCCCTCATGGAATGCAGAGTCTCTGAAAATGATAAATCCTCAGGAGGGGAGCTGAAGGAGTAGAATCATCCACATCAGAATCAGAATAAGGAGGGTACTCCTGCAAGTCTTCAGAAGACTCAGAAGCCTCGAGCATTGCTCAAAACTCTCAAACTCAGGTTCCACCCTAGGCCTTTTATCAGGAGGGCATAGAACCCTTATCATAGTAATCAAATCCTCTGCCATTTTAAGCATATGTTTCTTAGGCAAAGCCCCTGAAGCACGAGGAGAAACCCCTACTGAAGCAAAACTTGGCCTGCCCCTCCAAGCAGCCTTGGAAACAGAAGGGAGGCTCTGACCACCTTAGGAAGAGAGGGAAGAACAGCCACCTGAGAGGCCCCTCAGCCTGGCCTACTTCCTGAGAGGATACATCCTGTAACAGTAAAGTCTCTCCCTGAGACTCCAAAGAAACACCTGGCAAAACCTCCGGCTCCACTGAGCCCTCTAAAGAACCGACGTCTGGGACTGTCGGTTCTTCCACTCTAGGCTTTGCTGTTTTGTCCTTGCCTTTTAGCGAAGCGGCCGGAGCATCCGACGGCATTTTATAATTACAACGCTTCCCAAACACTAACCTGGCACAGTCTAACCTTCTCTTAATAGTGCGTTTGTTAAATCTAGCACAAGAGCGGCATCCAACAACGTCGTGCTCAGGCCCTAAACAAGGTATACACAAAGTATGGTAATCCCTATGAGGTATCTGTTTCCCACAAGAAATACAGTTATTCACTTTTTCTGACATCCGGTTAAATACTGAGGCAAGAAAAAACCAAAATATTCCCCAACGGGGTACTTAGCCAACTTGGATTCGGTCTGAAACTCTGGCTTCAGAAACTTTCAGAACGCCAACCTGCACTCGCAAAATTGCTTCTGCATCGGACCATGCGGCAAAAAAGACTGAGGATATGACGTCGGTCATGCGCATTAGTACCCTGACGTACTGACGTCAGTCTAATGCGCCCTGACCGACGTCAGCCATATACTTTGGTATTCGGGCCGACTGGACAGCGGACTACCCAATAGTTAGGACTGCAGCAATGTGGAATGAAGAACATCATGTATATACTTCCTTGAAGGATTTAATTCTTGATTTTGGTAAAAAATTAATTTCATATAAAAATACTAAAATCGATTTGAGTTATTTAACCAACTGTTTAAAAATTAATGTTGTACCCAAGGGGCTTAGGTTTTTCAAACTGCCATTGGGTATTACATACAAGGAAGAAACAATGAAAGAATTTAACAGTTTATTTGACAATTTTGGTTGTGCATATATGAAACTTTTGCTTAAATATCAAGACGAGAAACTGCTATTATTAGCTGATGATTTGGAAAGTATGTATGATGCCATTATTAGCAATGTTGATTTTGATACTTGGAAAGAACTGTTTAAGAAACAATTTACAATAGCTGATAGTAAAGCACATAATATATATAACAGAAAAAGTAGGAAGATATCCAGGGACATTGAGTTATACAAACTTAATAGGGCATATATTTGGCCAGGTGATAAAGGGAGAGAGCAGGTGCCACTTAATCAATCAACCAGATTAACATCTAGAAGCTTTAACAGAGAAGGACATTTTCAGGGGGACAAACTTTCATCAGGAAGGAATTTAAACAGACAGTGGAACTACAAGTAGTAACAAACAATTCCCACACCAGATATAGTGAACCAATATTATATGATCTTCCTAGTTTAGATCACATCACACTGAAACCTTCGACTGGAGAGCATTTTGATAATAGTGAGAATATACAGGTAATAGAACCTAACAAGGATTTGAATAAGCGTATTTTTACCAGTTATGAGTAAGGGAATGAAATTTATACCTACAGCTTGTATGGATTTATTTGATAACATTAAACAAGTTAAATTATACTGCCGTAAGCTTAATTTAGCTATTATGTTTGAAAATAAAGAAAATAATCAAGGCAGTATAGGCGGTGATAACATTTGCAAAAGAAGTACTTATATCCCAACTTCTAATCCTAATATAACTAATTTTGAGAAACTAGTATGTAAGGATATCTATTGGTTACATAAGAACCTGAGACGTAGGTTTAACAAACATAACGATATAGACAACAACCTTTCAATTTCCGAAAGAGAATGCTTGAATCAAGTTATACATAACAAGGAGGTTCGGATCATGAAACCCGATAAGGGGGGAGGGATAGTTCTATATTGCACTGATGCATATAATTCTAGTATTTACGATCTATTACATAGAACAGATAATTATGAAAGTGTCTCTATGAACCAAATCAATATAGGCCATAGGCGAATTGATCTAGCCATTGAAGAGTATCTGATAGAAAACAGGATTACCAACGAGATTTACATGTTCTTGAAAAATGATTATCCAGTATTGGCAAAAATAGTTGGGATCCCTAAGATACATAAATCATTGGATAAACCACCTTTTAGACCTACTGTATCTGGATCTAAGTCAAAAACATTTAATATTGGTAGATTGATAGACAAACAGCTTAAACATATTTATAAGATTATTCCACATATTATGAAAGATTCCTGGAATTTTTGGGGGAAACTCACTAAGGATAACTGGAATCCTAATCTCATTCTCTTAACCATTGACGTTGTAGATCTGTTTTCCAGTATACCGAAGGACATAGGCCTAGAATACTTTGCTAATAGTTTGAGAAAATATTCGGGGCTGAATTGGGACAAAGTGAGTTTACTATGTGACAAGATGGGATTGGTACTGGACCACAATTATATTGTCTTTCAAGGAGAGTACTTTAGACAAATAAAAGGGGTTGCTATGGGAGCATCATGTGCTCCCATATTCGCTAACCTAGTGATGTTAGAATGGGAGGATGAGGTACTATTTAAAAGTGATTTTTATACTGATATAAAGTTTTATGCTAGATATCTGGATGATATCTTTATATTATGGAAGGCATCCACAGATAGGTTGCAGGAATTTATGACATACCTTAATGGTTCCTCACAATTTCTAAAATTTACACATAATTACAGTAGAGTCGGTATACCATATCTGGACATCCTGGTTGGACAAGATCAAAGTGGTTTCACTTCCAGGATATACAGGAAACCTACTTTTTCTAGTAACCATCCACCACATGTTTTTAAAAACGTAGTGAAGGGTCAGTGTATCAGAGCAGCCAGGATGTCATCCACTGAAATAGTTATGAAGACAGAATTGGATTTCATTAAAAATGTATTCCTTAATTGTGGATATCCAGACAGTATGGTAAAAGATGTTATGTATTATGTACAGAGAGAATGGGGAAAGAAATATCCCCCTCTATTGGGTAATTATGAAGTGAATATGAAAGAAGTTGGAGATGAATATGCACATTAACATATACACCACATACCAACATCATCCAGGACATTTTAAGTCGACACTGGGATATAATCACATCTTCCAACTTGAATAAATATGCAGGACTTACACCTAAATATGTATATAAGACAGGACCTAATCTTAAAAGAATATTGGAGAAAGCTAGTAACAATACAGATAGTGAAGACAAATTTAAAGGTACTAGAAAATGTGGGAGATGCAAACAATGTAGCTACATTAATGAGGCAGCATACATCCAATTAGATGACATTAACCATACACGCATCAAGACTAGGACAGGGAATTGTAATACTAGACAGTTGATTTATCTAGCTACCTGTACTACCTGCCCGGCGTATTATATTGGCAAAACGGAAAGGCAACTAAAAAAACGTATTTACGAACACTTATATCGAATACAAAAAAGTGACACCAAAAACGTCTTATATAGGCATATATGTGATAAAGGGGCTGAGCATCATTTCCGTTTTGTCATAATAGATCAAGTCAAAAGCACCCCGTTTGGAGGCAATTGGAAAATGATCTTAGCATCATTGGAGAGTAGGTGGCAGATATTATCAGATGCCACCAGGCTACCAGGATTAAATGAGTTTGTTAGCATCAAACCCTTTTTGGTACTTTCCCAATAGAACTTGGCTAGTCTTTTCAGTTTTATTTAGTATTTTTAGTACATACATATGAAAGTGTTATTTCACACACAGTGGTCTTCACATAATATCCAGGAACTAGATTTTTTTATTACAACTAATGTTGGAAATGTTATTATAGTTGTAGCATTTACATATTATAGGATTTTATATTTTAGTAATGGATGATGAGGTAGAAATCTATGTACATTCACAAATAGCATTAGGCAGTTTAGTTTTTTGTATACCTCTGGAATGTTTACATATATATTTTTTAGACTTTTTTAGCAAGCAATAGAGTTTTTTCTTTTGCTTTACAAACAAGCAATACAATGCATGTATTCTCACAAGCATTAGTATTTTTTAAGCTGAAGATTTTAAGCTGAAAAAATAGGTAGTACACCTTTTACAATTTTGGCGGTTTTTTCTAATTGAATGGTTATTGCATACTATATATACTTGCAAGAGAGCAATTAATTGTTCTGAAGAAGACTGGGTTTCCAGTTGAAAGCGCTTAACCAGCATTTTATGGGATTCTGTTTTGTGGAATAAAGGTTTATCGTTTTCATCCCGAGTACGAGCATTGATTTCTATGGGTATCTACAGGTCTACATCTGTTTTTTTACTTGTTTGACAAACTGATGGCAGCAAAGAAAATAAACCCTCAAAGAAAAATATTGATGACTATAACAATATACATTTACCATGTCTGTTCAGTAAAGTGGCAAATGAGCACTGAGGAAATCTGGGGGCTTGGGAGAAGATTATGGATAAGAGGAGAAGCTTGAGCTACAGATCCAAAGTCTGAGAAGAGGTTGAAATCAGATCCAAGGTCAGAACTGAGACCCCAGCGGTTGATGAATGGAAGAAAAAGACATCAGATATGTGAGATTTTCTTCTGTACCAGAGGAACTGTAAGAAACAGACTGTATTAATTTTTTGAAAGCACAAATAAGCCACTGGACTGCTATTCCACAGCAGGAGTTGTTAACTGAAAAGGCACATTATGTGTGTTCTAAAAACAGGCCATGGGAAAGCAGCTGTAATAGTAAAGATGCTAAAGATGCAATCCTACCAACAGAAAGACTTGTTTCTGACAAAACTGTAGTAGAAGGACAAAGTACTAAAAGTTGGAGAGAATGGAGTGTTTTTGGAAAATGATTATTCACTGCATGCCAGGCAGAATAGGAGTACATTTATTCCAGCAATCAGAGAATGCCAAGAGGCAGGTATGAGATTCAAAATGCTATATATTCAGCTATCTTCAAAAATTTTTTTTACTGGAGGGTCAACGTCATTTTGTGATACAGAACATGCTAAGGAGGAAATAGAAAAGTTTGCCTAACAAAAAAGTGAGCTATCAAACAGAAGGGGACTCTGCTTCTTATTCATCTGATAATAAAGCTCTGACAGAAACTATGCCAGTGAAACATTTCCAATTTTCTGAAGGAAAATGCTTGAGAGACAGAGAAAAGCACATGCATTGACTTGAAAAAACAAGAGTAAGTTGGAAATGAACCAGAGACTGAAGTTGGGAGATGGAGATAAACAGGAAGAAAAACAGCAACTCGGAAATGAATGAATAACTGTAGGATTATAAAGCATCAATCACATTTGTGAAACACGTTGGAGAAAGAAAAGATGGAAATACTGGACTTTTTGTCTTTGTTAAACTTTGTAGGGGACTCCAAAGTACATGCCTTACTTCATATGTCATTAATGTTTGGAAGGAAAGAGGTAAATATAAGTGAAAAAATGTTCTTAACAGTATTTTTTATAAAACATGACATATACAGCATGAATTAAAGTAAAAACATTTCTGTTATTTGTGTGTGTTACAGGGATACTAAACTCTTCTTGTTTAGTTTTAAGAAATGTAGGCACCACAATGTAAAAAGACAAGAAAGCCTGGACCAAAGCATGTTTAACATAATAGTCTGCAATCTTGGGTTGCTGAGGTGAGAGGTGGGTTGTAAAAGTATACAGATCATGATATAAGTAAAACTATATGCTTGTTCTTACTTTTGCATAGGAGAATGACTGGATTAGGACCCTTGGTTCAATCAAACATATTTTAAATGGAAACAAGTAAATAAAAGAACTCTGAATGTAACGAAGAGTTTTCCTTTAGCAAATAAATGTTCACAGTTTAACACGAGAAGCTTGTAGCTGAAGGCAACTGTGTAGCTGGTTCTCATGTTTCTGTGGAGACAAGCAATGATAAGAGGCAATAAAAACAAAATACTTTTTTTTCTTTCAATGGTTAAAATATAGTTTTCTGAAAGCATTCATGTTGTTTACTACATCTGGAACAGGAATAAAGATAAGACAAAAGCAGACAGCACTTAGTGCAAGTAGAAGCACAGGCTGTACCATGCATCTTAACATGGACAACCTTCAATGTAGGTCAGTTAAAGCCTGTGAGTGTTGCTGTCAGTCTAGTACAGTTGTTCTTATTAGGAGGGTTAAACTTCTTTATTTGAAGATGTACATAGTTCTATGTGATGACAGAAATCATACCCTCCAGCATGGCATTATGTCAGACTAACAGAGCTAGAGAAGACCTGGAAATACCAGAGTTTGGCAGGCGTTTTTTCAGAGACTAGCTATTATCTTTTCCTGGACTTCAACTGTGAAAGGACAAAAATTAAGGTAAATGGATTGACATTCCATTTTGTAATCACACCTTTTGTTTGTAGCAGAAGTGGATGCAGTGTGTTATCCCTTTTGAAATGGTTTGTTTGGAGATGGCTTTGCTTTCTGCCCCTGTAGCAAAGCTAACCAGCAATTGATCAGACTTTCTGAAGGATTTAGCCCTGTCTAGATAGAATCTGAGCTGTTTGTGCACATCTAGAGAGTGAAGAATCCTTTCCCCCTTGTTCTGGGGATTAGGAAAAAAGGTGGGAAAATTAATAGTTTGGTTGAGAGCCACACTGGACACCACCTTGAGCATGAAGGATGGGTTAGTTCCGAGGGATACCCTGTCTGCATGAAAGATGATGAAGGGTTCCACAGCCATGCGTGCTTGCAGCTCAGAGACTCTTCTGGCTGAAGTGATGGCCAGAAAGAATGCTGTTTTCCAGGAGAGAACTTTTAGCTCTGCAGAAGAAGCTGGTTTGAAAGGGGGCAGGGTGAGCTTTTCCAATATGAAGTTAAGGTCCCAAGCTGGTGGTGGGGCCCTTCTGGGTGGCCTCACGTTGCTAGCCCCTCTTAGGAACTATATGATCAGAGGGTGTGAGAAAAGGGGCTGCTCAGTGGAAAAATGAGCAGAAATAGCAGAGGCATGAATTTTTATAGAGGAGAAAGAGGCCACTGTGTAGTAGGTCAGCTAAGTAATACAGGATGGGAGGGAGGCCTGTGCCGTATTGGCTCCCTTAGCCTGGATCCAGGTGCAGAACCTTTTCCATTTATCAGCATACGACTTTCTGGTGCTAGGGTGTCTGGCCTCATGGATAATATCCAGAACCTGTTTACTGAGATTGGTTTGGGGTTAGGGAAAAAGCCAAGCTGCCAAACTGAGTGTCTGCAATTGGGGATGCATGAATTTCCCTTCCCTCTGGGTCAGGAGATTTGGAATCGGAGGAAGATGCCATAGGGGTAGCAGGGACAGGCTGTGCAGCAAGGGGTACAAGTGTTGCTGGGGCCAGTCCAGAGCTATAAGAATGGTCCTTGGTTTTTCCTCCCTTATTTTGAGCAGTACCCTGGGGATAAGAGGTAGGGGAGGAAAGGCATATACCGATAGATTGACCTAGGGGAAGTACAGGGCATCCACTTTCCAAGCCATGCAGTGATGCTCCCTGGTGCAGAATATGCTGAGCTGATGGTTGGTGTGGGAGGCAAAGAGGTCAACCTTCGGGGTTCCCCATTTCTGAGTTATTAGGGTGGAGGTACTTCTGTTGAGTTGCCACTCATGTGGGTTCAGAAGATTTCTGCTTAATTGGTCTGGCAGAGAGTTGAGAGAGCCTGGTAGGAATTGTACTAACAGGTGTAGTTGCATGACAGAGGCTGTGTGCCAAAGGGTCATGGCCAGCCTGCATAGAGGGTAGGAGTGAGTCCCTCCCTGCTTGTTGATGTACTAGATCACAGTAGTGTTGTCTGTTTTGATCATGAGAGCCCCTGGAGAGAAAGGGGGCTTGAAGGATATCAAGGCGTGCTGCACAGCCATCATGTCTTTTTGACTGAGGTGTAGAGGGATTTGCTGTGGGGTCCATTGGCCCTGTATGCACCTGCCGTCCAGGTGTGCACCCAAAGCATAGTCTGATGCATCTGTGGTGAGGGTCTCAGCAGCAGGGGGTAGGGAGAAAGGCATTCCCTTAATATGGGAACATGCTGTTGCCCACCAAAGGAAATATTTTCTGAGGCAAGGAATTATAGGTACAAGAGTTTCCAGGTCTTGAGAGTGCTGGCACCAAAGGCTCTTTATGTACCATTGAAGTTTCCTCATATGCAGTGTGGTATATGGAATGAGTAGTATGCAAGATGCCATGAACCCCAGATCTTGCAGGATCTTCCTTGCAGTTAGCTGGGGCCTAGTGGCTAGTTGAGAGAAGTAGGCTGTTAGGAAAATTTGTTTCTCTGGAGTAAGGTATGCCATCTGGGATGCTGTGTCCAGACTTGCTCCCAGGAAGATTATCCACTGGGTGGCAACCTGTTTGGATTTCTTTTCGATGATAGTGTACCCTTGGGAGGTTAGCGGGGTCTTTACAAAGGCCAGGTGCTTGAGCAGCTTTTCCTGGCTGTCTGCCTGAATAAGGCAGTTGTCTAAGTATGGGTAAATCTGAATATTTCTTTGTCTGCAAAATGCAATGGCCGGAGCCAGACATTTTGTGAAAACTCTGGGAGCAGTAGATAAGCCAAAGGGAAGAGCAGAGAATTGAAAGTGTTGAGATCCTGCCCTGAAGCGGAGATATTTCCTGCATGATTCCCTGACAGGAATGTGGAAGTAGGCCTCTTTTAGATCTATCTAGGGTGGCTAGCCAAGCGTCCTTGAGGAGCATGGGTAGCAGCTGCTGGAGGGTGAGCATTTTGAATTTTGGGATCATCAGGAAGGTGTTTAGAACGGATAGATTGAGGATGGGGTGCTAGGTGCCCTCTTTTCTGGGCACCAGAAAATGTCTGGAGTAGAAACCTTGGCCTATCTGTTCTGCAAGAACATGCTCTACTGCCCTCATAGAGATCAGGGAAAGGATTTGCTTTTGTGCCTCTGCCTACTGATTTGGTGGTAGGTCTGGGAACCCTTTTGGGGTTGGAAGGGTGTGGAAGGAAAATTTGTATCCCTGAGACACAATGTTCAGAGCCAGTGGTCCTTGGTAATGGTGTCCCAGGTGCTTGAGTGAAAGGAGAGTTTTCTTCTTAGGGGTAAGTGAAGGTGGGCAGAGGGAGGGGTGGAAGAGATGAGTCATTGTGAGTTCTTACCATAAGGGGGTGGCTTAGAACTCTCTGGTTTTAAAGTGGAGGTAATCCACTGTTTAGACCTCTACATTCCCTGGGGCTGCTGTCTGGGGGGGGGGGGTCTGCTTCCACATGGCCTGGTTTACTGGGAGCAGGAAAGGACCAGTGTTTGGAAGGACAATGCCTGCTGAACCTAGGGGGCTGGACCTGCAAGAAATCCTTAACTGTTTGCATAGATTTTGCTTTTTCTTCCATCTTTTTTTAAGACCTCTTCTGCCTAAGTGCCAAATAAGCTATTGTTGTGCAAGGGGGCATCAAACAATTTAGATTTGACATGGTCTGGCAGAGGCTGTTCTTTAAGCCATGCATGCCTTCTAATGACAGATCCAGTGACAGCTGCCCTGCAAGAAGCTTCTAGGGCATCAAAATGACAGTGCAAGGTGTGTTTCGTTACTTGACTTGCAGAATGCATAAACTCTTGTAAATCTTTAGATTCTGCCCAAGCAGGAAAGGAAGCCATTTTTTGTTTAAGGAGTTCCAAGGTATGTTGCTGAAATTTCAGCATATGGAACTGACAATTTAGTGCCCTGATAGCATGAGTAGCTGGGCTGTATACTTTTTACCCCATCTGTCCAATGCTCAAGAATCTCTGTCTAAGGGGTGGGATTCTTAGTAGAGGTAGCTTTAATCCCTTTTGGCCCGTGAGAAATGACCTCAAGGTCAGCTGTAGGATTTTTAAAAAGATATTTGTGTGAGTCTGAGACTACAGTACCTGTCAGGTTTTCTGGGAGCAGGAGGAAGGGCATCAGGATTCAAGCTAGATTTGAGAAAAACATCCTCCACAACATCCAGGACTGGGGGGATGGCCAAGGGTCTGTGTTGTGGAAGATCTAGGCATTCCCTGAGTCTCTTTTTAGACTGAGGGTAGCCCTGACTCTCCCATTGGAAATGCTCCATTAAAGTATGCAGGGTTTCCCCAAAGGAAAAATCCTCTGGGGGAGAGGCTAAAGAAATGGAATCCTCTGCATCAGAACTGTCATAAGTGCAGAAGGATTGCATGTCTCCATATTCAGATGCATCAGATTCATCTGAGTCTTGTTCAGACAAAACTACAGGGGACAGATCTCTTTTCCTTTTGGAGGGGGTTGCTTGGCTTCCCCTGATCAGCATGATAAGGCCTTCTCCCATTTTAAGCATTTGAGACTGAGGCAAGATAGGAGGTGCCTGAGAGTGGGTCGTCGGTTTCTTGGGTGTGGTTCTTACCCTGAGCCTGAGAAACTTGGAAGTTTTAGAAAGAAAGGTAGCCGCGAAAGAAGACGTTGGCTTGTGGTGAGATTCGGTAGTGCGAAGGCCTTCCTCGGAAGACGGTGACTGCTCAGCGGTTCCAGACCCATACAAGGTTGAGATGACCGCAGGATCCTTAGTCGAAGAAGAGTTTTGCATCAGACCAGAGTCCAAAAGGGTCTCGCTAGCAGCCTGTGAATCAACAAAAGTGGGCATCAGGGGCTGCAAAAGCTCCTCACTGAGTACCAGAGAACTGACGACTAGCTTAAAGGAAGTGTTGCTAGGTTTGGACCTGTGCGGTTTGTCTCTGTCTTTATCTTTATGTTTTTTTCAGAAGATCTGCTGTCGGATGTCTTACTGAAGCCATATCGGAATTCGAGGACTGTAAGAGAAAATATCTGACTACAATAAGGGCCCAACAACAGATAGTTTTGGCGTTGAACGAAACACAGAAGCGGCAACAAGGGACGTCGTGGTTTGGGCCTAAACAAGTGATGCGGTAAGAGTGAAAGTCTGTGTGTGGTATTTGCTTTCCACAGGTGAGACAATTAATAACTTTTTCTGACATTTATTAGTGCAAGAAAAAAGGATCCCCAATGGGGTACTTAGCTTTAGAAGACTTAAACTTCAATTCGGTAGACAAAACTCGGGTAGCAGCCGACTGGCACTCGTGCGAACTGCTTCTGCTTCGGGCTCCTCAGCAAGAAAGGCTGATGTAATGGCATCAGCTGCCTTATTTTATATTACTGATGACCTGACGTCAGTCCTCAAGTGACAGCAACCGACGCCGAAATACTAAGTCTCTGGTATTTGGGCCGGCCGAGGGCTACCCTGACAGAGATAAACCAAATGTGATGACTGCAAGAGTGAAACACGAAGAACATCCACAGTTTCTTGCCTCCACATTGGTTCCTTGAGAAGGACCTCTTGGGGGTAGAAAATTTGATTCCAACAGAAGAAAGGATCTTTCGATCCTTTTAGCTGTGGGTGACTGTATCTCAAACTGACAGCCGAAATAGAGAGGAGCCATCATAAGGAGCATTCATGAAGGATGCCTTAAAGAGCTCTAGGAAATCACATAGCCTCATCCAGGCATGCCTGCTTGGGGAAAGTCCTGAACCAGCTGCTCGTGAGGTACCAACAATGGTTCAACCTCATCGATGAGTTGGTGATGGATGACAGAGTGGTCAGCTTGGGAGAAATTGTCTTAAATTCCTCCACAGGCATGGACTCAGACAGAAGTTGAGAGTTCCTTAATCAGATCTCTCTGAAGCCAGGTAAAATGAGCTAAGTAGTTCAACAACCTCAGCACAAAGGCGGCCAAGGTATAAACATGCTTCCCAATTCTGTCCAATGCTCTAGACTCCTTGTTAGGTGGATGGACATTAGCAGTTTCTTCTGCCAGCTCTTTCTTAGTGGCTGCCACCAACAACCCTCTCCTCCTACCACCCAACACTACAACCTGTGAGAGATGCACTTATCTAGCCAAACTGGAGGTAAAGCTCTCTCCAACCAAGACTGAACTTGATAATCATGAGAAGGTAAACATTTGCACCACACCGCACTCATCATAGTCTCACTAAATCTACACCACCAAAATCCACACATAGTAACACAAAACCATTCGTGGAGGCTCTCACTAATAATCTGTCTAAGCAACAGAGACCTCCAAAGCAGAAACGCAAGCAACCTCCATCCCCCAACACAACCCAAATGACACATAGCCCACAGACTCAGTGTGCCACTCAACCACAGCCAATAAGGCAAAACAACGTACCCAACCCACTAGTCATAGGTGACTCTACAGTTAGGCACACTTATGTCCTACTCACCAGGCTAAACAAGGAGAAAGGTTACTGTCAGCTGCCTGTCGGGTGCCAAGATACACCACATAACCCATGCACTCAGGTCACTCCACAACAAGTACAAATATGACTCTGTCATTGTCCATGTTGGTGTGAATGACCTGAGACTTACCTCCCTGGACTACATGAAAAGAGATATGGAAGAGCTCTCCGATCTTGTAGCCCAGGCAAGTATGACCCTAGCCCTGAGTAGCATTCTGCCATCGCCCAGAATGATACTGCAGTACAAGGACAAAATGACTGACTTCAACAATTGGCTAAGCTTCTGGTGTCATTCTAAGGGGATCCTGTATCTGTCTGCTTGGAATGACATGGTCGACAGACCACGATGCTTTGCCACAGATGGCCTGCACCTGTCGCCCCTGGGATTCCGGATACTGGCTAAGGCTCTTGCTGCCCCTATAGTGCCTTTTTAGGCAGGGTTCAAATAACAAATTCACCACCATAACAGGAACAGGCGAGCAAAAACTGAGGGTAATGCTACTAAATGCTAGAAGTCTAAACCTCAAAATGCACTCACTTGAGGCACTCCTTAAAATGGAGAACATCGATATCTGTGCAGTGACTGAGACCTGGTTAAAGGCTCCAGAAAGCACACCTGCACTACCAGGCTATAACTCATACCACACTTTTCAGCCATGTAACCTGGACCAAAACACCAAAGGCAGAGGTGTGTCCATATTCATTAA
Organism: Protopterus annectens; assembly: GCF_019279795.1. Lineage (NCBI taxonomy): Eukaryota > Metazoa > Chordata > Ceratodontiformes > Protopteridae > Protopterus > Protopterus annectens. The sequence goes on from NC_056729.1 coordinate 928,786,331, forward strand.
GGATATCCACACCTCCAGGCTAGTGGCTCAGCATAATGCATCCGAGGTTATCCAAGTGCAACTAACTCTGGGCAAAACTGCAATCCAAACTGTAGCTTGCTACAGATCCCCCACCATGCCCCAGGATTCCCACTCCTCTTTTCTTGATGTACTGGAAAATATTAGGGTTCAACCAAACACCCTAAAAATGGGCGACTTCAACTACCCCACCATTAACTGGGAAAAGTACTTGTGTACCAACTCCTTAGCTCAACGCTTTCAGGAATTCATAAACTCCAATGCCCTAGATCAACTTATCCACACCCCCAGCAGGGGCAACAATACCCTAGACCTAGTCATTACCAACATGAGTGACCGGTGTTCCACACCTGAAGTCAACTCCTCGTTGGTCCGATCCGACCATAAGCTTATCACCCTTGATATCCACATTCCGCCCCCACCCCCCATTAAGGAAACCACAGTAAAAAATTTCTCCAAAGCCAAACTTCATGCTTCTTAAGACAGAAGTGGTGAACTTCATGACACCCATGCAGATGGACAATACAGTTACAACTGCTGCATCCTACACAAATGCACTCTATAAGCACTTACACGAGTGCATGGATCGTGCTATCCCAAACAAAACCAAGATGCTATCCTCCAAAAAAAGGAAGCCAATCTGGTGGTCCCCTGCCATAAACAAACTGTACAACAAAAGGAAGAAACTGTTGCAAAAGAGAGTAAAATCCCATGAGTGGAGGAGCTCCCTGGTCAGCCTCAGTAAGAAGCTGAGATCCCTTATAAGATTTTCCAAAGCTAGCTGCGAAAATAAAATCACCCCTAAATCCAAGGACAACCACAAAGCATTCTATAGCTATGTCAAGAATCTAGATGGCAACACCCAGATCTGCTCTGAGTTACAGCACAAAGGCACGAGAATTACAGAACCAACTGATATTGCCAACATCCTGGCAGATAGGTTCAGTGCTAACTTTACCCCCCCTCACCCCCTAAAGGGCCCATATCTATACAGGAAGACTGCAGAGTCCCTGTAATCATAACTACGCAGGTAAAAGCTGCACTCTCTAAAGCCAAAAAACACAGCATCCATGGGACCGGACAACATCCCAGGCTGCATTTTACAAGAACTTCAGAACGAACTGGCTCCCCACTTAAGCACCATGTTCAATAATAGCCTCACATCAGGCTTTGTGCTCACTGAATGGTGCACAGCAACAGTTATCTCACTCCAAAAAGGGGGAGCCACCACTGACCCCGCGAACTATAGACCTATTAGCCTGACGAGCCTGGTCTGCAAGGCCATGGAACGTATCATCATGGAACTCACAAACAAAGACATTGGTAACCTCCAAACTCTGGATCCCACCCAGTTCGGGTATGTGAAAGGCAGATCATGCCTCCTGAACCTGACTGACTTCTTTGAGGCAGTCACCAAAGCCATGGATGTAGGTAAGATGGTTCACACAGCCTATCTTGACCTCACCAAGGCTTTCGACACTATCCCCCATTCTGGAATTACAGCTAAACTCACTAAACTAGGTATAAATCCCTACGTCACAAGATGGGTTGCCAACTGGCTCATTGACAGAACCCACACTGTAAAAGTTGCAGACTCCAAATCTGACCTCAAAGCAGTGACAAGTGGAGTACCACAGGGTTCCGTCCTGGTACCTCTCCTGTTTGGTATCTACTTCTCTGAAGTACAGGCTAACACAGAAGGCCTCTGGCTAACAAAGTTCGCAGATGGCTGCAAACTAGGAGCCATAGTCAAGTCCCCAAATGATGTGGACATCCTACAGAAGGGTCTCACTGAGACAGATACCTGGTGTCAGAGCCATGGCCTCAAGCTCAATGCCAAAAAGTGCAGTGTCATTACCTTTGGTAAAAACTCTGTACCCATGAACTACCACATAGTCAGCAATCTACTTAACATCGAATGTGTGATAAGAGACCTTGGGACCCAGGTGGACAGTCGTCTCTCCTTTGTAAATCACATCGCCACAGTAGTCAGGAAGTCCTTCTACGTGGCATACCTCATCATAAAAGGGTTCTCATCCAGGAAAAAAGAGGTCATTGTTCCCCTCTACTCGACTCTCATTAGACCCATTATAGCGTACAACGCCCCTTTTGGAATGTACTTCACAAGACATCTGCAGCAGCTGGAAAGGCCACAGAAGTACCTCACAAAGAGGATTACTGGCCTCAAACTAATGCCCTACACTGACCACCTCAAAAAACTCCAGCTTTACTCCGTAGAATATCGCCTACTCCATGGTGATCTCTACCTAACATATAAAGCTATGTCAAACCCAGAGCTGTTGGGACATGCTACACCTAAAGAAATCCCAATCCCTCCAAGCTACACGCTCTAGGGACCTAAACCTTGTCACCACAATAAACAGGACACACTGGAGGGATAGATTCCTATCCCCGAGACTTCCTATACTCTGGAACAAGCTATCCATCTATGTCAAGCAAAGTCTTCATTAGCACTCTTCAAGAAAAATCCTGATGAGTGGATGGGAAATAGGAAATAAACCCCGGCGATCACTTCTGTGTCTCTGCTCGACAGTGGCACAGGAAAATAACTTTCTTGGGTGGTGTAAGCCATGGAACCTTGCTGGCTAGGCTTACATAGGCCCTTAGGCCGATAGCCTAGTACCTACCTATGAACTACAGGGCCCTTACTACAATGTTTCCTATCTGCAGGGGGTACTAGAAACCTATCGGGTTCATTTGGGTATGGGCTCGATGGTGTCTGGTTCCTTCCATGCTTGGCGGGACACCAAATCAACCAGGGCTATCCAGGGGCGGGATCGCCCTGGACGTAGATGGGCCCATCCATACTGCCTCCAAGAGAACTGAGTCCTCAGAAGAAGGAGGTTGGACAGATGAACCACCTTTCTGCTTCAGGATCTCTAATATGCCCCCAAAGGAGTCATCTTCTGGTGGGGATTGGGGGAATCCTTCCCCCTCATCGAAGGTCAGTGTCCTCAGTTAAAGACTACAATGGGGAGTCAATATGCCTCCTTTTGCATGTCTTCTTCTGAGGGACTTCCTCAGCTGGGTACTCTGGGGAAGTGTCGGAAGAAGGGGATTCCTTCTGACCAGGGAGTTCTTGAAGGTTGCTTAGGGCAGGAAGACTCATGGCAGGATGAATGGGTTCAAGGCCTGAATTTGACGGGGTTAAGGGGGAGGACTGGGGGACATGTGTTGTCCGATCTCCAACTCGGGAGAAAACTCTCTCCACTGTCTGAAAGGCCAAAGGACTGTGAGAAGTCCCGTCTATCTCCCCCAAAGCTGAAACCACTGAGGGAAAATAGCCAGGACTCACCCAGGATCTGTGACCTCCAGAAGGGACTTGACCCAAACTGTCAAGTGCTGAGGTGCCGCGGGGAAGGATGGCTCTGAGAAGGACAGAGTTGACCCCAGTCCCCCGAACCCAGCACTGACACCATGGCTCCAAGACCTGCTTCAAGAGAACAGGAATAGGGATAGTCAAGGGAATCTTCAGCATTAAGGAAAGCAGCTTCCCCTGCATCGAGCCTGGCACACATGGCAGTCCCAAATCTTGTGACTCCAAAACCGAAGGTCAGATTGGAGAAGGAGTTCTGATGGTATGGCCAGGGTAGCTCACTAATCCAACAGGAGACGGAGCAGAGACTACCACCATCTGGATCTTGGCCTTGAGGAATCTCCTTATCATTCTGTCCACATCCACCTCGGACCAGCTTCTGGAGGACCTAGATAAAGCCGACTGGAGGGGGGGGGTCAGGAATGTTTTGATTTGGAAGAAAGAGCTGGGGGACCATGTCAAGGCCTTCAAATCTTGAGGCACTGGATCCAACACAGGAGCCAAATTAAGGTGGAGGGGAAATGGTAATAACATCCCCTGGATCTGAAGGTGCTGATGGATCTGAAGGGGGAAACAATTTCTTTGGGTCTGAGGAAGTCAGATCCGAAGATTTCTTTGACTTCTTAGTCTCCAGAGTGTCCCTCGGGAAAACAGGGAGAGAACTCTTTTGCCTCTTTGGTGGAAGACAGTGAGGAAGAAGTAGCCAGGGAAGGGGTCGGTCTGCACCTCTGGAGCCGAGGAAGGAAGAAGGACCCCCAAGAATCAACTTGTTTCTTCGGTTGGCCAATGTGCGCTGATTAAAGGAAGCCCATACGGAACAATCCACTTGTAAATGATTAGCCCCCAAACAATATATGCACTCCTTGCGGGCATCCTGCTTGAGGAGTTTGTGCCCATAAGAAGTGCAATGGTTGAAACCAGGTGAAGACTTGTCCGGCATGACCAGTAAAGTCCACCAAAAACAAACTGTCAAACCTAGCTAACATGACTGTAAAGAGGTTACTAACACAGACCTAACCACTAGACTAAATGTAAGTTTTAAGTTTTTAAGTTTAGAGATAAGGGAAAAATAGTTAACAATAAATGGCTAAAACTAACTACCTTTTTTTTTTTTTTTTTTTTTTTTATGAAAAGGAGCTACCACACACATGGCCACTAATAACGAGAAGAAATAAAGGAGGGAGGACTTGCAGTACAAACTATCAAGAGTTTACCAAGGTTCCTAAAGGAAATTATTCTCTCAGCTTGAGAGCACAAGACCTACGTCCGAACACTAAAGTGGCAAACAAGATCTGAGGTACTTGGGTGGATGTAGGGCATTATGAGTAAGAGGGAGGAGGTTGAAAGTCACATCCAAGTCTGTAGAATGTGACCTAGCTGGATCCGAAGTTCGGATCAGAGACTGTATTGTGAGGAGAAATGAAGAAGACAAGATCAGATACTCAAGATATTTTTTTAAGTCTCTTCATGATACAAACTATGTACCTATGTATGAATTTGCTCAGCAATTCTCATACTTATGGGAAGTTTTCAAATATGAAGTATTTTGGTGCATGGATTAAAAATGATTCTATTATGCAGCTCCAAATATGTGGGAAGAGATTAAACGGAACACATACACAAATTAAGAAAATGGAAGCTCTTGACTATGAATAGTATGATACAAGCAGTGAAAAATGCTTTTAGTCCTGTTAAGTTTTTATACAACTCAGTAGTGTTTTTACAAATTGGTGAAGAAAAGTGTTGAAGGAATTTATTTGGGAAGAAAGTAAGAATGAAGTACAATAAATCGATTCCCATATAGAACAAGGTGGTTTAGAGATGCTTGATCTGAAGGGTTAATCAAAATCTGTGTAGCTAAGGGTCACACACATAAGTGAAGCAGAAGGTTTTAAATTAAAGTGGAAAAGGAGAAGGATGATAAAACAAAGGGGGCATTCAAGAATAAAGAGATTATGATTTTGGAAATTAGTCCTTAAGGAGAACAGTAACAATCAAATAGATATTTATACCACACAATAGCAGAAATTATTTTATGAACTAAGCCAGTAAGGGAATGTAGAAAAGAGATTTTACCAATAATGACATCTGCTAGAAAGTGTGAAGAAAATAGGATGGAGCAGGAATTTCAAGGAGAAAAATTAGCAAAGGAACCAAGGTATTAGGAGCAAATAATTTATGAAGGAATAGTAAAAGAGTTGGAGGAGACTAAGAAGTTTGGACTGTAGTTTACAGTCTCCCTTTCCTTTCAGGGATTGATAACAAGAGAACAGGGAAAATGAAAGTGACAGGAGAGTGCTAATTGAAATACCAGCTTTGGAAGAATTCTTCATTGAGGCTAGAACAGAAAATACTGTTAAAAAATACATAAATAGTTGGGCATATAAAATATTGCTGTAGGGCTCCCAAGTATGTAACAATGTCCAGAAAGTTTAGATGGTTTGCATATTTATTTTTATACTCAAGTACACTTCATTGTTTTTTCCCAGGAGGTAGAAAGTAAATGTTGGAAATGTAATGGGGAAAGTAGAGAAAATGGTGGCATTTTTTGGGGAGTGTTGTGCGTTGGTGAACTTTAAATTTCCCTCAGAGTACTTTTAATGTAGACTTCAGGGAAACAAACAGAAAGTAAGTACATTATTTTTTGAGTTGGAATACAGGATCTCAATTACCCAAGGACTGTAACTGTAAGCTTCTAAGTGTAATGCTTTTTGTGGCTAAAACATCAATTGCTAGAAAATGGAAATCAAAATCTAAGCTAGCTATAATGAAAGTATTACTGAATACGGCAAAGGATAAAAATGAACTGGAGGTGAGGTCTTTTGAAAAAAGGAAGGGGCAAATTTCCTAGAAATAAATGGAATTTGTGGGAACAACAAATGCAGAAAAGTTCTTAGAAGGGAGGGAGTGAGGTTTAATAGAAGGCAGGAACTGAGCAATTCATACAATGTTGGAGTGACAAATTGTTAAACAGAAAAAGTACAGTTGTGTAAAAATTTATCATAACAGTAGATGTCCTTTCTGTTCACTGTTGCAGTATTCATGACTGAAGGGATCCTCCTGACAAGGATAGCCCAGTAGCCATCCAGTATACCAAAGCCTTTAGTACTCACAGGTGCAATACACTCCCCATGCAAGGCATAGGGCATAAAGGTGACGTATGGAGGCACACACTCAAAACTAAAAAAGCCCCAGGAGGAAAAGAATGTCCCTAGGGAGAAGGAAGAACACCTGTATCCAGAAACAGAAAAGGAAGAAGAGACCCTCTGCCATGACGGCAAGAAAGAAAAGGCTAGAGAAGAGAGGGTAGAAGGGAGGGAGAGAATGCTGCAACAGTGAAGAGAAGGCTATCTACTGTTATCATAAGACCTTACACAATTGTACTATGTCCTTCCATATCACTGTTGGAGTATTCATAACCAAAGAGAGTAAAAAAGCTCAAGAGGAACCCTGGGAGGAAGATGGCATGAAAAAGCCCTCCTGAAACGCATGCAGAATAGCCCTGGCAAAGCCAGCTTTAGCTCTGGAAATAACATCCAACTTGTAATGCTTAGTGAAAGTATGCTCAGAAGACCAAATACCGCCCTCTAGGATGGAACTGGTATTCAGCGTCTTGAAAAAGCACCAGAGGAGCAACAGCTCTGGTAGAGTGAGTCTTTACTGATGAGAAACGATATTTATCATGAAAACAATAACAAAAAGAAACAGCCTTAGAAATCCAAGAGGAGATGGTTTGCTTAGACACAGCTAAACCCAAGGACCTGGGATGAAAGGAAACAAAAAGCTGCTCAGATATGTGAATAACTTTAGTTTTATCCAAATAATGTCTGAGCTGTCTATGCAAATCCAAGGTGGGAAGAACCTTCTCACTAGCAGATTGCAGAAAATGAAAAAAGGAAAAAACAGACTGATTAAGAGACAACTCATTGACCACCTTAGGCATAAAAGAAGGGTTAAAAGAAGGGTTAGTACAAAGAGACATTTTGTCTCTGTGGAAAACTAAGAAAGGAGCAACAGGCATGGCAGTTTGAATTTCAGACACACTCTTAGTTGAAGTGAGGGGCCAAAAGAACAGTCTTCCAAGTACAGTGTTGAAAGGAAGCTGAATCAGCAGGTGCAAAAGGAGCCCAAGTAAATTTCTGAAGTACAGAACCGAGGTCCCAGGAGGGCAGAATTGGCTTCCTGGGAGGCCTGATATGAAAGACGCCTTTAAGAAATTGCTTGACCTCAAATCTAGATGCTAGAGGAGGAGTCAACGGCAGACAAGCAGAAATTGGTGACAGGTGAGCTGTCACTGAAGAATATGCTAATCCAGCATGGAGCAGATCATGCAAGTAAGAGAGAACCACAGGAACCTCTACAGATAGGGGATCCTGATGGCTAGTGAGGTACCAGACAGAAAATCGCTTCCATTTGGACATATATGATTTCCTGGCCTCCTGCAGGACCTAAAGCAGGGTCCCTATTATATCATCGAAGACGCAAAATCTTGAATGCATCTTCATCAAACTGAAAACAACGAATATTTAAAAGAACCACCAAAGCAAGCACTAGGGTCCAGAACTGCAGACGCCACCTGAAAAGGAATCTGGATCGAAACAGCTCACAATAAGGCTCCAAATAAGGCTCCAAATCCAAAAAGTAATATTTTATTCTCTTGAACGCCACAAATTGAACACACGTTTTCGTCAGACATATGACTTCATCAGATAAACTCATGGTTGCTCTCACAAGTTTAAATACTAAAATAATCAAACACTTAACACACTAATAGAATAACTGATCACACTTAAAGTCACAGAATTGATTTTTTAAAATTTCATATATATATATATATATATATATATATATATATATATATATATGTGTATACTTATAAAATCTTAAAACAAACCATGAAAACCAAATATAATAAAACCGGTTACACCATGTATAAATATATATTAAAACACTAAATGTATAACTTCTTGAAAAATATGTTTTGTGATGTACTCAAGTATCTCCTAGCTAAAATTCTAGTACATAGTTCATATTCTGTTTGATTTAAGCTTTAAATATGGAATGATAGATATTGAATCATTAAGCCCAGGAAATCGATTGGATTCCAAAAAAATTTGCCAATATGTTTCCCTATGGGATAGTTTAACATCCCATGGTCCACCCCTAACGTCTTTTGAAATAGAATCCAAAACGAAAAAAAAGAAGGACGCTCCAGTACATGTAGTAAAGTGCCTATAAAGTGCATTGTTAGTGTCACATTTCTGTATGTCGTAATAGTGCTCGTACACTCTTCTACGGAGTTGTCTTTTAGTCTTTCCGACATAAAAGGCCTGGCATGACTGACACACTGCCAAGTAAACAACCCCGTAGGAGAGGCAATTGTAAAATTTCTTTGAAATAATCTTTCTATTTCTACTTTCCAAGTATACAAATTCTTGATTGGAAATGTATTTGCACTGAGAACACCGCCCACACTTATAGGTCCCCCTTCGATGACTTCCATGCTGGATTTGTTTTGTATCCTGCTCCAGTATTCTCTTAATATTAAAACCTTTCCTGAATACGGTTTTGAGGGTTGTATTCTTAAATCCACTGAGATCTGTTAGTTCTTGAAAGGATTTAAATTCCCTGTCTATAATCTTAATAATATTTCCAACGTTACCACTATATTCAGTAATAAACAATAAATGGTTACTGTCGAAATCCGACTTATTTTTGCCTTGACTAATTTGTGAATTCAAATACCCTAGCCCCAAAATGGGCATAAATCATGTAGATCTTCCTTTCATAACTTCTTCCTTAACAGAGTTAATCATAGATGCAGGGTACCCCCTCTCAAGGAACATTTTAAAAAGCTTATCACACTCAGTGTTAAACTGTAAGTCCTGAGAGGTCATCCGTGAAGCCCTGACAAACTGTCCCTTAATAATGCCTCTCTTTTGGAACCCTGGATGGGAACTTAAAAAATGCAAGTAACTTTGAAAAGGTCGGCTTTCGATAAACCTTAGAGGTAAACCCTGATGAATCTTTACTTAAAGTAACGTCCAAATAATTGACAGATTCCACAGATGTCTCATAAGTAAACTTTAAAAAGGTGGTGGTACCACTAATATAAGAAATAAACTCATCAATGGTCTCTGTTGGCCCAACCCAAAAAATGCAAATATCATCCAAAAACCTTGAGTAATAAATCCAATTGTTCTCAAAACCACTATTGTGGACAAATTTCTTCTCCCAAACAGCCATAATGATATCTGCGTAAGTTGGAGCACAATTGGCCCCCATGGAGACCCCAGCAATCTGTTGAAAATATTCGCCCCCATAAAGTATGTAATTGTTTTTTAATACCAACTCCAACAGCCCAATAATCATACGAACGTCATTGTGGGTAATCACAGCACATTCCCACAGGGCCTCCTCCATCCATTCTAGTCCTATATCGGTGGGAATTACGGAAAATAAATCGACCACATCTATGGTTAAAAACGTAAGATTTGGCCTGTACAGGTCTTTAGTAACTCTCCGTAAAAATTCCCAAGAATCTTTAAGGAGGTGTGTATCCTTCCCCCAAATCTGCTTTAGTTTCCAATCCAAGAATTTTGCAATAGAATGGGTCTTGGAACCCTGTGCTGCCACTATAGGCCACTATTTAGTATTTAAACTTGTGAGAGCAACCATGAGTTTATCTGATGAAGTCATATGTCTGACGAAAACGTGTGTTCAATTTGTGGCGTTCAAGAGAATAAAATATTACTTTTTGGATTTGGAGCCTTATTGTGAGCTGTTGTGAGCTGTTTCGATCCAGATTCCTTTTCAGGTGGCGTCTGCAGTTCTGGACCCTAGTGCTTGCTTTGGTGGTTCGTTTTGTGACTTTTTCGTTGTTCAGAGTTTTCTGAATATTTAAAAGAGCGAAAGGGCATATAAGCGATTTCTTTCCCTGTGAAAGAAATCGCTTGGCCCAATAAAAAAACAAAAAAAACCCCAAACAAATTACAAACAAAACAAAGTTGGGGGGGCTTCGCTGTGCCCCCCCCCCCAATAAATATACCAACTCTGAGATTGCACTACAGTGGGGAAAAAGTACAGTTTTGTACCTACCATAAATGTAGATGTTCGAAGATCCACATTGCTGCAGTCATAACCTGTGGGTAGTCCGCTGTCCTCGGTCGGCCCGAATACCAAAGTATTAGGCTGGCGTCGGTCATGGGCGCTCAGATCTGACGTCAGTGCGTCATGGTATTAAAGCGCATGACCGACGTCATATCCTCAGTCTTTTCTTGCCCCAGATGTCAGAAAGGCCCTAAAAAGAAAGGCCACAGCCAAAAATAGAAAAACCTCCAAAACCCATGTACAAACAACATCTACGACCCAACCCATACAACCACTCCAAACAACAGAGGGGAAGGAGGGAGGGTAAATTGGACTGCAGCAATGTGGATCTTCGAACATCTACATTTATGGTAGGTACAAAACTGTACTATGTTCTTCATCTCACATTGCTGCAGTCATAACCTGTGGGTAGAATCCCAAAGCAAGTGTAAGGGGAGGTTGGCAAAATCATAAAGTATTGGGAGCTGCTAATATGCCCTGTAAGACTGCAGTGGCAAACCCAGCCCTAGATTTAGAATAAAGAGGGAGATGGTAATGTTTAGAAAAAGTGTGCACTGAACTCCAAGTAGCTGCTTCCAAAATATCTTTAGTAGCTACACCCCTTAAAAAAGCAGTAGAAGTGGCAGTAGCCCTAGTGGAATGAGGTCTGATACCAGCCGGAATCGCCTTACCATGATGAGAATAACAAAAAGCAATACAATGGCCAATCCACTTAGAAATAGTTTGTTTTGAAACAGGTTTCCCCTGAGAGCCCAAAGCAAAAGAAACAAATAACTGTTGAGACTGTCTGAACCCTTTAGTCCTGCTCAAATAATAACGCAACTGCCTGTGAATATCCAAAGTGTGCAAAATTTTCTCCCCTTTATTTTGGGGATCAGCATAAAAAGTAGGCAAATGAATAGATTGGTTCAAGGCCACATTTGAAACCACTTTTGGCATAAAAGTAGGGTTAGTCCGCAGAGATACCCTATCCTTATGAAAAATCAGGAAGGGTTCAACTGCCATTAGAGCCTGTAATTCAGATACCCTTCTAGCAGACGTAATGGCCAACAAAAAAGCAGTCTTCCAAGACAAAAACTTTAACTCAGATGTAGCTGCAGGTTCAAAAGGAGGTAAAGTAAGTTTTTCCAACACAAAATTGAGATCCCAGGAAGGAGTAGGAGCTCTGCTGGGTCTTATATTCTTTGCCCCTCTAAGGAATTGCTTAAACAAAGGATGAGAAAATAATGGTGGGTCACAGTCATAGTGAGCAGAAATGGCTGCAGCATGAACTTTTACAAAGAAAGACAAACCCTTGTCTAATAATTCTGTAAGGTATTGAAGAGAAACACTCAAATCAGGCCTGGAAACATCAAAGCACTTTGCTTTGCTCCAAATAAAAAATCTCCTCCATTTATCAGCATAAACTTTTCTTGTACTAGGCCTTCTGGCCTCCAAAATAACATTCAAAACTTGTTGAGGAAGCTGCGACCCTCCAGGCTCTAGAACAGAATATGCCAGGCTGTTAGATGCAGGGACTGAATCCTGACATTGATGAAATGATTGCCTGCCTGAGACAAAAGGTGTGGAATTGAAGGCAAAGGCCAAGGAGGCTCCCGTACTAAACTCCTCAGCAGAGGGTACCAGTGCTGTTGAGGCCAATCCGGAGCTATTAGAATCATGGAGGGCTTGTCTTGTCTGACCTTCAAGAGCACCTTGGGAAGGAGAGGCAGAGGAGGGAAGGCATAAACGTGAAGATTGCTCCAACTGAATGATAGAGCATCCACTTTCCAAGCTGTTGGATGAAACATCTTTGTGCAAAACTTTGGCAACTGGAAATTTAGTGGAGAAGCGAACAGATCTATGTCTGGAGTCCCCCATGTCACTGTCAACTGTCGAAATACATGAGGATCCAACTTCCACTCGTGGGGATCCACCATCTGTCTGCTCAAAACATCTGCTAAGGAGTTCTGTGCTCCTGGCAGAAACCTTGCCTGAAGAGTGAGGTGCAAACTGAGAGCAGTCTCCCACAAAATCATAGCTTGCCTGCAAAGAGGGTGCGAATGTGTTCCCCTGCTTGTTGATGTACCACATGACAGTTGTGTTGTCTGTTTGAATCAACACTTGTCCTGGGTGAAGTAGATCCTTGAAAGCCATCAATGCAAATTGGACTGCTAACATCTCCTTCAAGTTGATATGTAAATGTTGAAGTCTGGCAGGCCACGTGTCTTGAACCCATTTTCCATTGAGGTGTGCTCCCCAAGCCTTGTCCGAGGCATCTGTCGTTAAGATCTGACTCGCCTCTGGTCGGGTCACAGAGAGTCCCTTGTTTAGGTGACATACCTGGGCCCGCCACAAAAATTCCTTTTGAATGCAAGGTATTATCTGAATGACAGTGTCCAGATCGTGGCAGTGTTGTGTCCATACATTTTTGAGATACCATTGTAACTTCCTCATATGCAGTTTGGCATTGGGAAGCACCAGAATACAAGATGCCATGAACCCCAAGGCTTGAAGGACTGTCCTTGCAGTCAGCCTGGACCGTAGAGACAATTGTTGGAAGTAAAGTGTAAGGTTCCTTTGCTTGTCCAGGGTCAAAAAAGCCATCTGGGAAGCTGTATTCAGTCTCACACCCAGAAAGCACATTTCCTGAGAGGGTACTAGACTGGACTTTGTTTCGTTCACAGAATACCCTAGGCACCTTAACACTGCCATAACATACTGTAGATGGTGTAGTAGCTTGTTTTTGTCTTGAGCAAGAATCAGGCAATCGTCCAAATAAGGATAAATTTGTATTCCTCTTAACCTTAAGAAGGCTATCACCAGAGCCAGAACCTTTGTGAACACCCTGGGCGCAGTAGATAAGCCAAAGGGCAATGCAGAGAACTGATAATGTAAAGTCCCAGCCGAAACGCAGGAATCTCCTGCAACTGGGCCTGATAGGAACATGAAGATAAGCCTCTTTGAGATCCAGAGTTACCATCCAGTGATCTTTGCCCAACAGGGGCAGAAGTTGTTGCAACGTCAACATTTTGAATTTTGGAATGTCCAGGTATGTGTTGAGAATAGATAAATCCAAAATTGGTCTCCAAGTGTCTCCTTTCTTTGGTACAAGAAACAGGCGAGAATAAAATCCTAGGCCTACTTCTGACAGAGGGACCTGCTGTATAGCCCCCATTTGAAGAAGTAAAGAAATCTGTTTGTGAGCCTCTACCCTTTGCTGAGGAGGAACGTCTGGCATGCCTTTGAAAGGAGGCAATGTGTGGAAATAAAACTTGTAGCCTCGGTCTATAATGTCCAACACCCATTTGTCCTGGGTGACTAAAAGCCAGTTTTGCTTGAAGAGTGCCAACTTTCCTCCCAGAGGAGCTGCCAGACAGGAAGGATCTGGCAGCTGAAGATGCAGGTCATTGGGCCTGTTTACGAAAGGACTGGCCCCTGCCCTCACCTGTAGATTGTGCAGGGGAACTCCACGTTCTAGGCCTGAAAGAACCCTGAGCTCTGCCCCTACCACGTCTAGATCTGCCCCTAGACTGTAAATCAGAAGAAGGGTAAGCCCATCCCTTAGTAGGCCAATTCCTGCTAAACTTAGGGGCTGCACCTGCAAAAATCTTTAACAGTCTGCATAGACTTAGCTTTGTCTTCCATTTTCTTTAAGACAGACTCCACAGGAGAACCAAACAAAACTTCAGACTGCAAAGGAGCATCCAAAATTCTAGCTTTAACATGCTCTGACAAGTTCTGATCCTTAAGCCAGGCGTGCCTGCGAATAACTGATCCAGTGGCAGCCACCCTGGAAGAAGCCTGTAAAGCATCGAAACCACACTGCAAAGAATGCTTACCCACCTGATCAGAGGCATGAACCAAATCCTGTAATTCCTTACACTCTATGCCCTCTGCCAAAGCATCTACCTTAGATTTTAACTGAGTAAGGAGAAAATTCTGGTACTTCAACATATGAAACTGGCAATTCAAAGCCCTCATTGCTAGAGTGGAAGAGGTATACACTTTTTTCCCCACCTATCCAAAGCTCTAGAGTCTTTATCCATAGGAACTGGATTCTTTACAACAGAAGCCCTGACACCCTTAGGTCCCTGGCTAATAGTTTCTGGGTCAGCCCATGGGCTCTTATATAGATATTTATGAGCCTCTGGCACTCTGTAATACCTATCTGGTTTAACTGGCGGGAGGCAAAGAGTCTGGATTAAGAGAAGCCTCCGAGAAAACATCCTGAACAACATCCAAAACAGGAGGTATAGCCAAGGGCCGATGTTGTGGCAAAAACAAAAATTCCCTTAGCCTCTTTCGGGAATCTGAGAAATCCTGACCTTCCCATTTAAAATGCTCCCTCATAGAATGCAGGGTTTCTGAAAAAGAAAAATCCTCTGGAGGAGAAGCAGAAGGACTGGAATCCTCTGCGTCTGAATCAGAATAAGGAGGAAAATCCTGAATGTCTTCAGCCGAAGACTCTGAGTAATCTGAAGCCTGTTCCAAACTTTCCACCTCTGGCTCCACCCTAGGCCTCTTATCTGGAGGGGGCATAGAACCCCTGATTAAGGAAATCAAATCTTCTGCCATTTTAAGCATGTGTTTTTTAGGCACAGAACCTGCAGAACTAGGACTGACACCTGAGGTAGGCAAACCAGGCCTGACCTTGGAAGGTACCTTAGAGACAGAAGGAGAAGGCCTAACCACCTTAGGCAAAGAAGGGAGTACAGCAACCTGAGAGGCCCCCTCAGCCTGACCTGACTCCTGAGTGGCCACATCCTGCAAAATTAATGGCTCCCCCTGAGACTCAGCTGAAACCTCGGCTGGATCCATAGATTCCACCGTAGTTTCTAAAGAACCGGCGTCCGGAACGGTCGACTCATCCTGCTTGGACCTTAACGATTTTTCTTTGCGCTTCTTAGCGGTAGCGGGCGTCGGAGGATCCGACGGCATATTGTAATTACACCGCTTACCGAAGACAAGCCTAGCGCAATCTAACCTACGTTTAATGGTGCGCTTATTAAACCTAGCACAAAAGCGACACCCAACTACGTCGTGCTCGGGCCCCAAACAAGGAATACAGAGAGAGTGGTAATCCCTATGCGGTACCTGTTTCCCACAAGAAATACAATTATTCACTTTTTCTGACATCCGGAATCAACTGAGGCAAGAAAAAACAAAAATATTCCCCAACGTGGTACTTAGCCCAACTTGGTTTCGGTCTGAAACTCAGAATACAAAAATTTCAGAACGCCGAACGGAACTTGCAAACGCTGCTTCTGCTTCGGACCATGCGGCAAAAAAGACTGAGGATATGACGTTGGTCATGCGCTTTAATACCATGACGCACTGACATCAGATCTGAGCGCCCATGACCGACGCCAGCCTAATACTTTGGTATTCGGGCCGACCGAGGACAGCGGACTACCCACAGTTTATGACTGCAGCAATGTGAGATGAAGAACATCGGCAAAGTAACAGAGGCGGCCAAGCGATTTCTTTCCCAGGGAAAGAAATCGCTTATATGCCCTCGCTCTTTTAAATGTTCATTGTTTTCAGTTTGATAAAGATGCATTCAAGATTTTGCATCTTCGATGGTATAATAGGGAACCCCTGAAGCACATCCTCAGAAAACAGGTGCTGAAAAGGGATCAAAACCTTATCACCAACAGCATCCGTTGAAGAGTGGGGCAAATGAGGATGGATAACAGGACCCCTTGTCTTGTGTGACAAGATCCACCTGGTGAGGTAACTTGTGGTGATTGCCCCTGGCCAAGTGAGAAAGAAGGGGGAACCAATACTGACCAGGCGAGGAAGGGGGAGGGAAGATGTACAGAAACATTCCCTTCCAAGGAAAAGACATGGCATCCACTTTCCAAGCCAGAGGACTTGGGATACTGGAACAGAACAGAGGAAGTTTTCTGTTCAGAGTGGAGGCAACTCGATCTACGTGAGGAGTACCACAGTGTTGGACAATGTCCAAGAACACATCTCTAGGAAGCATCCATTTGTGAGCTTGAGCGCTGGACTTGCTAAGAGAGTCTGCCACTAGACTGTGCTCTGACTGAATGTAAACTGCCTGAAGAGCCACTTGATACTGGATAGCTAGATCCCAGACCTGAAAAGCTAGACCGCAAAGGAGATAGGACTCTGTACCCCCTTGCTTGCTGACATACCACATCACTGTGGTGGTGTCTGTGAAAATTTTTAGGGACCCGGGATGAAAGAGGAAATAAAAAGCCTTAAGAGTTAGAAGCAGGTCCCTCATCTCCTACATAGTGATGTGGTTTGACCTCTGCTGCCAAGGCCAGAGACCCTGAACTTTAAGACACCCCTTGGGGAGGCTTTAAAGTCATTAAAGAATTAAATAACCCGAGTAAAATCCTGCTATTCTCATTGGAGATCCTTAACTGCAGGTGAAATATGCCTGTTTTTCTGTTCCCTTTTCTGTGGAATATCCACACAAAACACCCTTGGAAAGACAGACCCTTGGTGACAATAAGCATAGTAGGGATATCCTCCCTCACTAAGATCTGTGGAATCCCCCTTGGTCCTTCCAGTATAATCAGCTGAGGTTCCTCCTCAATATCTGCAGCAGATGTTTGTAAAGCCTCAGGGGACATGCAAGAAGTCGGACCCAAGCCAGCCTCTGACAGAGTCAAGGCAGACAGATGAATCCAAGGCAGCCACCGTATGATCCTCTGGGCTTTCACTAGCCACGGGAGTGGTGTCCATGGAGGCTGAACAGTAGCCATATCAGACCTAAGTTTACTGGCCATGGCTGACCCTCTGGATGGGAAAACTCTACCATAGCACCTTGAGCCAACAGCTTAAGATTTTGGTTTTCGAGGTAAACAGATAAAGAAAAGAAATGACTGTGTAGGGTCTTAGGGACCAAAGACTGACAGAACACTGTGTATGGTCATGGAAAGCACCCAAACAGTAAAGACACTGGTCGTGGCAGCCTTTATAGAGAATCTGCACCCCTCACTAACATTTTTCCTTTCTGGATGACATGAACTCAAAAGCACTAAATAAAAATGGAGGATAAGGAGAAATCCCAATGGGGCACTTATCTGAAACATGGCTTGATAACTTAACACAGGAGAAAGATATTCAAACCAACATTCAATGATGGCATTCAGCCTGGTGGCAAAGAAATTCTGTGTGTGTCCATCCGTACATCACCTTTATGCCCTACGCCTTGTGGGGGGAGCATACATGTAATACATGGTTGCCTGTAAGTACTAAAGGCTTTAGTATATTGGCCGGACAATGGGCTATCCTAAGCAGGAGATCCCTTCAGTTATGAATACATGAGTACTGCAACAGTGACAACGTACATCATATGTACACTATGCACTATGATAATGAAATCTGCTACAGATTTTGTTTTCTTGTCTAATTGTATGTGAACTTATGCTGCAGTATAAAATATGCTTTAATAAAGAAACTTAAAAAAAATCTGTAAATTAAACTAAATTATACTGTTTTAAAAACAGTAATGGTCTAAATAGTAAAGCAAATGCAGAACTTTCAATGAGGAAAGAAGAATGATACAAAAGCAACAATTATTCAAATGTAATGATGGCAGCCAATTAACCTGGTACAGGGAAAGCAGAACACTCTCAAATAAACCGTTCCGAATTTAGCCACTGATACATTCTTACTTGGACTGAACATGTCTAGAAGTAGTGTGCAGTCTCCTTACTTTATGAACTTGGTAAAATTTCTGTGTAGAAACCCTGTTTCTTCCCACCCTGGGAAATTACTCTACTGCCTTTTCCCTGACAACATGGTACCCTGAATGGGAAGAAAAGGGTCTTGGAGAACAGAAAACTTCAAAGAAGGGCAAATTTCCTGGCATTATTTTCATCACTCATATACCATGGAGAAAGAATTCATGTAACAAAACACTAGCAAAGTCTATATCTCTAGGAAACTTCAGGCCCAGTACAACAGTACAGATGGGTAGTGGCAAGCACTGCTTGGGATGCTCTTCTGCTAATTTACAACTTTTAATACATCAATTTTAAAAGTGCTTTATCTGTAAATGAATCTTTAATTTGCTTTATCTTTTCTTCAAAACAAGGGATTTCAAAAGGTGCATTGAATCAAAAGAGTCTACCAGTTACATTGTTATGTTGATCAGTATACATGAAAATATCCTCCACCACCATTCATTTCATAACTTGGTTAGCCCATGAGTGACGTGAAGTGGTATTTATATAGTAACCAGGAGAAATGTACCAGAAGTCTACTCTTCAATCAGCAACTGCCATGAATGCCCTAATTCTCCCCAGCAAGGAAAGAAGGTACTCAGCCTGGAATCTCCCCCTAAAAATATACCTCATCCTTTCAGCATACCCTCAAGTCTGCAGAATGCATCAGAAATGGAACACAAACCTAAATGTCTAGCATATGCAGGGAACCTACAGCCGTTACCTGTTTTACTATGAAAGTAGTGTGTGTATATAGTTAGTTAAATTACTGCCATAGTCTTGGCATGGTAGCCATGCAGTTATTAAAATAAATGAAACTGCACTGCGTTTCTGATACATGTTCTATATATTACACATTTTTCTATTATACTTAAAAAAGAAGGGCAAAAGGTGTTGGTCAAAAGTCTTGCTTGTGAAAGGCTGTATTACTGAAATGTATCTAGTTTTGAAATAAAGAAGCTGGAAATTTATTTTAAATATACTCTTAACCAGAATGTTATAACCAAGCAAGGGGGAAAACATGCTGCCAGCTTTCTTCACACTGTGGAAGAGGCGGTAGGTCCTGTTAGTTCGCTGAAGCTTTAAATTACTTAATTCTTTTAAGGCAAATAATTTAGAATTGTCATACCATTTCTAGATCTAAACACCCAAAGTAATAGTCACACTCCTCAACTACAAAACGAGAGGTGAACAAAAACAATTTGTCTTTAAAAAGCTTTGGCTAGTACTAGCACATCCCAACTCCAATCTAGTAAGCAAGAGTATTTTGGAATCTGCAGAGTAGGATGGAATTTCAATGTGACATGGTTCTGGCATTTTCCTGAGCCAAACCCAGAAGACACTGAATGAAATACAACAAATAAGCAATCACTACATCTGTCATTCAGTGGCAGTTCTCCTGCATAGGTACAAAGTTGGAATACTCCTTTCCGTTACATTAAGTGTTGCAATTTTTTTTCTCTTCATTTCTTGCAACCAAGGATGCACACACCTTCTGCTAATGTCATAAGATACCCCAAATCTGACTATGACAGCAGCCCAAGTCCTCAGCCAGGCAGCTCAACCCATCAAGTGAGTGAGCACAAATTGTAAGAATGGGAAACAAACAGCACTGAATAGTGATATATACAAATGCATACTTGCCTGACTTAGGAGGAGCTCCAACAGCAGATGCCAAATTTGAGGGGGCATCAAGACGCAAAATTATAATGTATGTCTGTGTGTGTGTGTGGGGGGATGAGCAACTGACTGACTCCTTTAAAGAACAACCTAACGAACACAACTATATTATATCGGACACCAGGAATTCTCCTTGGTGGGTGTGGGAAGAAACCAATGCAACATTAAAAAAAACAAACTCACAGGTGAAAAGAAGAAATCTCAGAAGTCTCATTCTCGTAACAAGAGCCTGCTGAGAGTGTGAAATGACAACCACCTGGCTGTGGCAAAAACATCTGTAACAGATGCACTTAGGTTCATAGGTGAGTACAAGGCCACTGTCCCTGATGAGACATTTTAAGATTCAAGCGTTTAAATTTCAAGCATCCTGTTTGTCACTCAAGCTGTTATCCCCCTAGGTGTTTAACTATTCTTACCACAGTTTTACCCACATACTTCTCATCTGTAACAGATTTTTCTGTTTGTGTCTTGTCTTCAGGGTATTAGGGGGTCCCTACTACAAGACAGGGCATTTAGCACCATCTTTGTCTATTAGGAGGATAGAGGTCAGTCCTGTGGTAAATATCTTACTTCAAAACCACTAAACCAAATTATGCTTAAATAGGGTTATGGAATGGCTTTGTTTTATGTACATGGGGTGTCTGTTCCACAGTACTGGGGTACATAAATGCTCCTCCAGACCATTTGGTTTATGTTGCAGAAAATTCTGATGTCTCTGGACCAGGTATTTCTAATACAATTTGACTTGCAGATGTGCAGTAGGTCCACTATTTCTGGGTCTGTGGATGCCTTATAAACCAGGTATAGGTTGCCTCTTACTAGTCTGTACGAGACCAACTGCTGTGACACAGCTCTGCGGCAGTCCATGTACGACATATGCTTTAGGCCCATAACTAACTTTTGTAAGGAACCTGTGTTGATGCTCCAGTTGTTGCAACTTCCTGGACAGGTGCATACCAATGGGACATTGTACTCTATGATAGGTCTAATGAGAGATGAGTTAATTGGAACAATTTTGTCGCTGGACCTAGATGCTATCCCTTTATTCATAAGCCGCTCAATATAAAAACTTCCTCAAAGCACTGGACACAGACTGGTTGAAAGCTAGGTCACTGTCAATGCAAGTGCCTAACCCTCTGACTACTGGGTCTAACCTTAAGGGTATACTGTCACTGCGATAACACCTAGAAGTAGTCGATTTTCCAAAGGACACAATAATGCACTTTTTGGCATTCAGTTTTAGTCCACAATGACATCCATTAGATGTTTGGGACAATCTTTCCTGTAGGTTCACAGAGTCCTTGGGGGATTCAATGACTGCTCTTGGCTTGAAGCTGCCTACAGACTTGGTTAACCACAGGCTCTTAACATTTGTGTTAGAAAAATATGTATTAATGTGTGTATTAGCAATATTTTTAGTGCATTCAGAGCTTGAAAATGGTTAACACATTTATTCTATTTCATACTGTATAAATCTGTACAAACTGCAGTTGTTTTCTGACCTTGTATTATTAGCTAAAATCTTGCTTGTGCCTTGGAAATTTACTGAGAAGCAGGTGATTTCTGCTTGCGTTAGGAAAATAATGAATAGAACAATACTACTTGTATGAAACTTAGACAAGAAGTTCCGCTGTGCCATGAGAAAGTACATAGCTGTAGAAGTTACAGATAATTAGTACAAAGCCTGCTTGTAAATATGAACTGCAAACAGCATTTGCTTGAATCTGTATTAGAAAAGTACCTTAAAATGGAACACTGTACAATAGACGCTTGTAAATGGATTTATGGTTACCAAGGCCAGGTTGTTTTTCTGAAAAGATTCTCACAAATCTAGTCATGTCAGCAGAAAATCTGAAGTAACATCTGCTGTAGAATAATGCTAAAAGTTGTGTTTGATTATGTCAGCTTAGAAGGCCATGTCTTGTAAAATAGTATAAGAATGAACATACTTCCTGTTAGTAGTTAGACAAATCCTTGTATTTGCATATTTTTGTCTCCTTGCTGCAAGTAAATTAAAGTGCCTTAATTGAACCTTACGTGTATTGGTCTTTGAAGTTTTTTCCTTTGACAGATTGGTCCTTCGGACCGGAAACCTTCACTTCGCCTCGGATCAGACAGGCCAGATGGCTTGAAACCGTACCGGGAAGAAACCACATCGGTTCTTCTTATTTGAAAAGTCCTCCGACTGAATTGTCATACAAAAGAGGCCAGCCACTTTCTGATCTGCGACTGAAGGACGTGTTTACTCGAAACAGGTGATCAATCACGAAGGCTCAGGCAAGGTGAAGCTACCATTTTTTTCTGTTTTAGATCAGGGACTAGATTTGTATTTATTCTGTTAAGACTTTATTTATAAGTCAGGGACAGAAAGATTACTGTCTTGTCATAGATCAGGGAAACAGAGCAGGTAGGCAATCATTCTGAAGAGACTATAAAAATATCCGTGGTACCACGTTAAAAATAAGGTGTTACGTAATGATTAAAAAGGGTAGAACAAAATGGGTAATAATTGTACAAAAAGGTCCCAAAATCCACCATTAACTGAAGATGCGAAATACATGCAGTCACAGTGTGCTGATAATATTAAATACTACTCAAAATGGGTTAATCAGTATGAATTTGATGGTAAACTAGAAAAATCCTCACTTGTCAAACAACTTAAAACCGATTCTAGAGGTCGGGTAAAAAAGTAACATCAATTAGGAATTCCTCAGGCACACAGGTGGACTGAGGAAGTAAACCGAAGGGAACAAAAGAGCAACAATTCAAAACCAATGTTTTTAGATGAGGACGACAATAACTTAGTAATAGCGTCAGCCCCTCCGCCTCCCTTACCAGAATAAGAGGCAAGTGAACAAATTAGTCCACCCCCGCGATATCCTACTGTCACTGTGAGTAGAGACACTACAAAAGCAAAACCGTTTATTAGAGATCCCGTCAAGACCAGGTCTCGAACATGGGCAGGAAATTCAAAAGGGGACATTGAGTTATATCAAATGGGTAGAAATTCACGATTTATGAGTGAAGAAGAAATATTATAGAAGTGCCTAATCCTCAGGCAGGACAAGAAGGTCAGGACCTAACTATTCTAGTGTATAGACCCTGGACTCCAGAAGACATCCGGAAAGCCACTGAGGGAATTCCTCATCCAAAAGTTAATTTTAGAAAGTTCTTAGAAGATTTGCAAGGAATGAGACTGAGTTATAATTTAAACGGAGAAGAGGTAGAAAAAGTAGTCAGATAAATTGTGGGACCAGATTGGCACATGATTAGTGGCGAATGGAATCCCTGTGATATTGCACTCAAGCCCCTCCCACATAGCAGCGCAGAGTTAGACAACAGAGTGAAAGGTCTTACAGACCGAATCTCTGAGAAATGGAAGCCTAGGGCAGACTGGACTTGCATTAATCAATGCATCCAACAGGAAGGTGAAGCTATTGACCGATATTATGCCAGACTATTAGAATGTTTTAATAACCATTGTGGAATGCAGGTTCCTGAAGACCAGACACACGATTCCCCATACGAGCAGCAGTTAAAGAATGCATTTTTGAAAGGCAGTATTGCACCTATAAGCAGTTTTATTACAAAACACATGGTAGCTCATCATACAAGCAGGTTACAGTCATTGCTTGAATATGCTAGGCATGCCGAAAAGCATTTTAATAGCAAAAAGAAAAAGAAAGCCCAAGTATTTTCTGTAGAAGATGGAGCAGAAGTTTATGTAGTACAGTCCGGGAAAAAGGGCAAGAGAAATGCCCAGGGGAACAAACAATCTGATCAACGATCAGAGGACTTTTAAGGGCGAAAGAAAAGGGGTGAATGTTTTAATTGCGGTAAGAAAGGACACTTGGCAAGGGATTGCAAGAAAAACAAGAAGGCAACCACGGAGGATAAGGAGGGTAAGGACTGACTATATGGTAGTCAGGAATCACTAAAAGGGGATAGCGGAGAAAGGACAAATGAGTATGTGATAGAGGGAGTAGAGAATGTGACAAAAGAAATAGAGGAAGTGCAAGAAGTCACGGATAGTGAAGAAAATGAAATATTGGATTTGGCTTTATTGAGCTTAGAGCTCTTTTTAGCAGACACGAAACCAGAAGTTACACTCCTGGTAGAAGGGAGCGAAGTCAGATTCTTGTGTGACTCAGGGGCATCACGGACCCTGGTACATCCCTCCAAACTGTCAGAGAATTCAGAGTCACCTGATTACATATTAGTGAAAGCAGCTAATGGACAGCTGTATAGGGAGCCCCTCTCCCATAATATTGTGATAACTGATCCTGTTTCAGGACTGACCCAGAAAAGCAAAATTGTTGTATCTGCAAAATGCCCAGTAAACCTCTTGGGCAGAGACCTTATGCAGCTATTTGGTATAGCAGTAGTTCCAACTATGCAGGGTATGGAAGCACAGTGACAAATTGATACCTTTGCAGTGCAATCGGAGGGTGAAATATTTTAATGGTACAGCCAGGACTTGGTTACGACTGGTCCAGGGGCAGTGACCGAGGAGTTGATGAACGTAGCCATCAGCAAGATGTTCATCGTGCATACAGCTGCAGTAATCACAGATGGGTTCTCTGCCGTCAGGCGGTCCCTTGGTTGGCCGAATTCCAAAGTCTTGGTCCGGCGTCGGGTGTCATCGCTTTCTTTCCTGACGTCAGTGCGACAGGGGTATATAAGACACAGCCGACGCCATATTCTTCAGTCTTTTTTGCCGCGCGGTGCCGGAAGCAGAAGCAGTTGCAAGTGCCGGTCGGCCAGCTCCTGAATTCGAAAAATTGGAAACCGAAGTCTTCATTAAAGCTAAGTACCCGTTGGAAACTTTTCTTGCCTCAGACCGATGTCAGAAAAAGTTAACAATTGTATTTCTTGTGGGAAGCAAATACCACATAAGGATTTCCATTCCCTCTGCATACCTTGTTTAGGCCCAGACCACGACGTCTCGGGCTGTCGCTTTTGCGCTACTTTCAATAAGCACACTATTAAGCGTCGGGCGGAGTTCGCCCAACATTTTTTTGGAAAAGCGTTTGATTATAAAATGTCGGAGACTCCGACTACCGTTTTGTCCAAAAAACACAAGGACCAACACGCGAGGTCCGCGGTCCCCACCGACACCACACAAAAACCGGTTACACGTGGTCCGGTTCTCAGCGAGATGCCTATGCATTCCCTGACTACCGACGACACTTCTTTGGCGGGGTCTTCTGTAACCGAGACCGCAGGTACCTCGGCCCATACCCAGACTACAGCCATCGAAGCCACTGTGAGCGTTGAGCCCCCTAATGTGGACAGGTCCACTTCCACCCATGGTGTCTTCAGACCCTCATCTTCCTTTTCCATTAAGGCCTTTACTAAGTCCAAATCAGCCAGACATCCCAAGAGGCCTGTTGCACAGGGCACATCTCCAGGCCCCATGCCTAAAAAGCAGATGTGTAAAATGGCTGAGGATTTAATTACTCTTATCAGGGGTTCCCAACCCCCTCCAGACAAGAGACCCAGAGTGGAGGAAGATTCTCCCTCTTCTGATCAGAGCTCCATTTTTTCAGATCATTCCAATGTAGAGGCACACTCCTTCTCCCCTTTTGAAGATTATGATGCAGAGCAGTCTATTCCTTCTGTATCTCCTCCTGAGGATTTTTCTTTTGGAGAAACCTTGCACACCTTGAGGGAACACTTCCATTGGGAAGGCCAAGACTTTTCTGATTCCAAGAAAAGACTTAGGGAATTTCTTTTGTTACTCCAACACAGACCTCTGGCGATACCTCCTGTCTTGGATATACTGGATGATGTTTATTTGGAGGCTTGCCTTAATCCGGATTCCCTGCCTCCTGCCCCAGTCAAGCCTGATAGGTACTACAGAGTTCCTAACTCTCACCAATTTCTGTACAAAAGCCATAATGCTGACCCTGAAACCATTTCTCAAGGCCCCAAGGGAATGAAGGCCTCTACTGCTAAGAATCCACTACCTTCCGAAAGAGAGTCAAGATCCTTAGAAAGGTGGGGAAAAAGGTGTATACCTCGGCCACCCTAGCCATGAGGGCCTTAAATTGTCAGTTTCATATGCTTAAATATCAGCAGTTTCTGTTACCACAATTAGAAATAAAAGGTCTCAACCTGAACAACCAGATTTGAAGGAGTTACAGGATATGATGCATAGTGCAGAACAAGTGGGTAAACACACCTTACAATGTGGCTATGATGCCCTAGAGGCCTCAAGTAGAGCTGCTGTTACAGGATCAGTTATTCGTAGACATGCATGGCTTAGGGAACAAATCTTGCCTGATCATGTGAAAGCTAAACTTCTAGATGCTCCTTTACAAAAGGATGTGCTATTTGGTACTAATGCTGAGGAGATACTATGAAAAATGGAAGAAAAAGCCAAATCTATGCAATCAGTCAAAGCTTTTCTACAGGTTCAACCACCACGTTTTAGCAGAAATTGGCCTTCTAAAAACTGGTCCTTTCCAGCCACGGACAAGCCCCAAAGAGGTAGATACAGGCGCTCAAGGGGCAGAGGACAATCACAAGGATCATATAGAGGCAGGCAATGGCAAACTCCAGCACCAAGAGGTGGCGAAGACAGTGCACAACAATATAGGAAACAAACCCAATGACTTCCTCCTTTCCATGCCTGGCAAGTCTCAGCTGGCAGCACCCTTGGGAGGAAAGCTGGCATTATTTACAAGAAATTGGCATATTGTCACAACAGCAAACCAACGAAAAAAAGAAAGTCGAAAGGAGAAGTGAACCAGCTGCTCCAATACTTTATTCACCTACAATACTGCAACAAATGAACGCTGTTAATAAACCATACGTTTTCGTCCTGTAGTGGACTTCATCAGATATAACATATATAATATTGTCACAACAGACAAATGGATCCTGGACATTATATACAGAGGCTACAGATTTCATTTTCACACTCTACCAAAAATGAGAGGCATGCCAAACCTGCCACACAATCAAAGGGCAGAGGCACAACTACAAATTTCAAAGCTCATAGACATGAAGGCTATTCAAGAGGTACCTACTCACGAACAAGGCCAAGGTTTTTATTCCAGGCTATTTCTGGTACCAAGGAAAGGAACCGACTGGAGACCCATTTTGGACTTATCCATCCTAAACACATTCTTACTCGTACCAAAATTCAAGATGCTCACATTATGCTCACATTACAGCAACTTCTTCCCATGCTGGGCAAGGAGCTTTGGCTGGTAACATTGGACCTCAAGGAGGCATACCTGCATGTCCCAATCAGACAAAGCTGCAGAAGATACCTCAGATTTCTTGCAGGTTCAATCCACTATCAATTCTCTGCATTGCCCTTTGGCTTATCTACTGCGCCCAGAGTATTCACGAAATGCCTGGCATCAGTAATTGCCTACTGCAGACTTCAAGGGATACAAATTTACCCTTATTTGGACGACTGCCTGATCCAAGCGGACAGCAAGCACATACTTATGGATCATCTGGC
Organism: Protopterus annectens; assembly: GCF_019279795.1. Taxonomy (NCBI): domain Eukaryota; kingdom Metazoa; phylum Chordata; order Ceratodontiformes; family Protopteridae; genus Protopterus; species Protopterus annectens. The sequence goes on from NC_056729.1 coordinate 928,813,641, forward strand.
TTATGCAACATGGTTACTGACCTCTCTGGGCTACACAATCAACAAAGAGAAATCCAAGCTAACACCATCTCAGAAAATAACCTTCCTGGGTGCCAACTTGGACACAAACACCCAGATGGCCTATCTTACGCCAGAAAAACAGGGGCAACTAACTCAGTACTTCAAAATACTAGCAAATTGTACCAGGCTTACTGCAAGGAAAATCCTGCAGGCTCTGGGCTTCATGGCATCTTGCATTCTTTTAATCCCATGTGCAAAGTTGCATATGAGGAAACTTCAATGGTACCTAAAAAACCTATGGTCTCAACACAGCCACAGTTTGGAAACAATAATACCAATAATTCCATGTTTACAAAAGGAATTTCTATGGTGGGCCCAAGCATGTCAAACAAACGCAGGTCTTCCATTCTGCAAGCCTCAAGCAAATCAAGTCATCACAACAGACGCCTCAGATTACGCCTGGGGGGCGCACATGACAGACAAGTGTATTCAGGGCAAATGGTCCCAAAAAGAAAAGCACCTTCATATCAATCAAAAAGAAATGCTAGCAGTGATAAATGCAATTACAGCTTTCAAGGACCTCCTGCATCCAGGACAATTATTGATAAGAACAGACAACACCACAGTAATGTGGTACACAAACAAACAAGGAGGAACACATTCATACCCCCTGTGCAGACTAGCCATGACTCTTTGGAACTTGGCTTTGCAATGGCAAATCGAACTTCAAGCACAGTACTTGCCAGGTTTGGAAAACACGCTGGCAGACAATCTAAGCAGAAATATGACAGATCCACACGAATGGAAGTTGCATCCTCAAGTGTTTACAAAGATAATCCAAGCGTGGGGCAGGCCAGACATAGATCTCTTCGCCTCTCACAGGAATCATCAATTGAAAAAATTTTGTTCAAGGACCTTTCATCCAAAGGCCTGGAGATTGGACGCCCTTTCATTCAGTTGGACAGCATGGACAGTTTATGCTTTTCCACCTCTGCCTCTTCTGCCCAAGGTGCTCTTGAAAGCAAGAGCAGACAGACCGAAGATGATACTGATTGCTCCAGACTGGCCAAGACAACACTGGTATCCACTCCTGAGGAGCCTAACACATACTCCTCCCTGGCACCTACCTCTAATGCCTCTCCTGTTGACTCAGTACAGCTACAAAACTCTTCACAGCCAGCTGAAATCACTCAATCTCGCTGCATGGAAAATTCCTTAACACCTCAACAGATCCTACTCCCCAAAGAGGTGCAGGATGTCATTTTGGAGGCCAGAAGGCCATCTACTAGAAAGGCTTACTCCGCAAAATGGAAACAGTTTTGCTCTTGGAATGAGAAAAAAGGCCAGGACCCTAGAAAACAGAATTTGCCTCAGGTACTACAGTATCTAGCTGAGCTGCTGAACAGTGGACTTTCATTTTCCTCCATAAAAATCCATGCCTCAGCCATTTCTGCAGAATTCAACACGGATCCACCCTTATTCTCTCACCCACTTTTAAGACAGTTCCTCAGAGGGGCTAAGAATATAAGACCACCAAGGAAACAACCAGTGCCAGCCTGGGATCTTACCTACATTTTAGAAAAATTAACATTGCCTCCCTTTGAACCAGCTGCCTCAACAGATTTGCAATATTTGTCCTGGAAAACAGCTTTCCTTCTGGCCATTACCTCAGCTCGTAGGGTTTCGGAACTACAAGCACTCATGGCTGTGCAGCCCTTTCTCATCTTCCATCAGGACAGGGTTTCCCTTCGAACCAACCCATCATTTATGCCTAAAGTGGTATCTAGGGTAGCTTTAAATCAAGCCATACACTTACCTACCTTTTACCCCAATCCTCAAAACAAAGGGGAAAGGCTGCTACACTCCTTAGACATCCATAGACAGCTATGTTACTATTTGGACAGAACAAAGCCCTTCAGGAAATCAGAACAGCTTTTTGTGTCCTATGCTGTAGGAGCTCAAGGGAAGCCAGTTTCCAAACAGACAATTTCAAAATGGAAAGGCCACTGCATACGGTTTTGTTACTCCTATCATGGAAAATCTGTCCCTACAGGCATCAGATCCCACTCCACCAGAGTCACAGCTACCTGTACAGCCTTCCTTAGAGGAGTCCCTACCAAAGATATTTTGGAGGCAGCCACTTGGAGTTCTGTACATACCTTCACAAAACACTACCACCTGCCTTTATATTCCAAAACTAGAGCAGGCTTTGCCACTGCTGTGTTGCTGGGCATTCTGGCTCATCCCAGTTCCTCCTAGTGCCTACCACCCTGTGCGTAGCTTTGGGATTCTACCCATCTGTGATTACTGCAGCTGTATGCACGATGAACATAGTACAGTTTTGTACCTACCATAAATGTAGATGTTCGAGTGCTAATACAGCTGCAGTACAGGTTTCCCTCCCTCCTTCCCCTCTTGGTAAAGGACTAGTGGCTAACACCTCCTCTTGCAACCTATTTTGGGGTTATCCTTCTATGGTGTATTTGCTTGCAACTATTGTTTTTTGATTACATTACATTGCTTGAATATATATATATATATATATATATATATATATATATATATATATATATATATATATATATATATAATTTATGTATTGCCTTCCTTCTGGGGGCACCTGACATCTGGGGCAAGAAAGACTGAAGAATATGGCGTCGGCTGTGTCTTATATACCCCTGTCGCACTGACGTCAGGAAAGAAAGCGGCGACAACCGACGCCGTACCAAGACTTTGGAATTCGGCCGACCGAGGGACCGCCTGACGGCAGAGAACCCATCTGTGATTACTGCAGCTGTATTAGCACTCGAACATCTACATTTATGGTAGGTACAAAACTGTACTTTCCCCTCCCTTGACATTGATAAACAGCATTTGTTGCACTGTACTCTGTATTATTGTAATACACCAGGACCTGATAAGGAATATGAGCAAGAATTGTTTAGAAATCGTACAGATTGGTATTACATAATCTGTACTGGGACACAGAAGGGAACAGTGTAGCCAGCTGTTCATTGCCCCAGGAGTTCTTTGCACTGTATAAATCTAATCGATTACCACATGTTAGCTTGACTAAGGACAAGAATGTAAAATGGGTAGACTTTGGAGAAAAAGTCACGAGATGGGAAAACAGACAGAGTTAGAACTGTCAGAACAGGGAATACAAGTGCAGAAGCTGAAATGGATAACTCAGACCTACCCAGCTGTACACTTGCAGTCTAGCAAGAACAGCTGATTGGCATCCCTACTGAAGGAGGAAGACAATGCCTTACAGAATATACCAGAAAATCTCTGGTCGACGGGAAAATCAGATGTAGGACTTATTCGTACAGCGGGACTAGTTACTATTATGCCAAAGTCAGCATTTAGACCACAAAAGAGGCAGTATCCCTTAAGAAAAGATGCAGAGGTAGGAATCAAACCTATTATTGCAGCTTTACTTAAGGAAGGGGTGATAGTGGAATCTCCTGATTCACCATGTAACACACCCTTATTTCCTGTTAAGAAAGCGAATGGAGAGTGGCATATGGTCCAAGATTTACAAGCTGTAAATGACGCAGTAATACCAAGGGCACCTATGGTGCCACACCCACACCCCCTGTTGAATGATTTAAAACCTCAACAGAAATATTTTTCTGTGGTAGATATCAGCAATGCGTTCTTTTCGATACCGATACACCCTGACAGCCAGCATTGGTTTGCATTCACATTTCAGGGGAAAAGGTATACATATACGCGACTACCACAGGGGTATTGTGAAAGTCAAACAATATTCTCACAAGAAATGGCAAGCAACTTGGTGGGATTTACCCCACCAAGAGGTAGTCAGATTTTGCTTTATGTTGACGATATCCTGCTGGCGTCCCCCACCCAGCAAGACTGTAAAGAAGATACCATAGCGCTATTACAATTTTTAGCCACTGAAGGACAAAGTAAATAAAAATAAACTGCAGCTTTGGAAAAAACAAGTTAAATACCTAGGATATGTAATATTCAAGGAAGGTAGGACATTAGATGAGGACAGAAAAATAGTGGTTTTACAAGCACCAAAACCCACTACCAAGAAGGAAATTATATCCTTCCTGGGTACCACTAATTTTTGTCGGAGTTGGATTCCAAACTATGCCTTGGAATCTGCACCGTTGGCTAACCTGATTTATAAAAAGCCTATGGCAGCAGGCTGTACCTGTAAGAAATCTTTGACCGTCTGCATAGATTTTGCCTTATCCTCCATTTTCTTTAAAACCTCTTCTGCTTTAACCCCAAATAAGACATCCTGCTATAAGGGTGCATCTAGTAACTTTGCTTAAACATGATCAGGCAGAGTTTGTTCCTTTAACCAAGCATGCCTACGTATAACAGACCCAGTAACAGCTGCTCTACAGGAAGCTTCCAAGGAATCAAATCCACATTGTAAAGTATGTTTGCCCACCTGTTTAGCTGCATGCAACAGATTCTGCATTTCCTTGAATTCAGACTGTTGAGGGTGCGTGCTCATCTTTCGTTTCATTTGAGACATTAGGAATTGCTGGTATTTAAGCATGTGAAATTGACAATTTAGTACTCTCATAGCTAGAGTAGCTGAGGTGTGAACCTTCTTCCCCCACCTATCTAGTGCTCTGGAGTTCCTTTCAGAGGGTACAGGCTTTTTAGCCATAGAAGCCTTAGCCTCTTTGGGACCCTGGGAGATTGTCTCTGGATCAGCAACAGGGCTTTTGTAGAGGAATTTGTGCGAGTCAGGCACTCTATAGTATCTATCTGGTTTGACTGGAGCAGGAGGCAGAGAATCTGGATTTAGACTAGATTCTAAGTAAACATCATCCACAATGGCTAAAACTGGGAGGACAGCAAGTGGTCTGTGCTGGGGGAGTAAAATAAACTCTTGGAGCCTTTTCTTTGAGTCTGAGTAGTCCTGACCTTCCCAGTGGAAATGTTCCCTCATGGTATATAAGGTTTCCCCAAAAGAATAGTCTTCAGGGGGAGAAGCTGAGGGAATGGAATCTTCAGCATCAGAATCTTCATAAGGGGGAAAGGAGTAATCCTGTTCCTCAGAGGAGCCTGAGGAAATAGACACTTGATCAGAGGAGGCATAATCCTCCTCTTGTGTAGGTCTTTTGTCGGGGGGGGGGGGTTAGGAACCCCTGATTAAAGAAATCAAATCTTCAGCCATTTTAAGCATCTGTTTCTTAGGCATGGGGCCTTGAACTGGAGAATGAAGTGCAGTCTTTTTTGGTTTTAGAGGAGTCTTAAGCTTAGCATAAGATTTTATGGTGAGAGTAGTCAGTCTGAAGACACCTTCTGAAACTGAAGGTGTTTCTACAGCACCGGCATCTCCTTCTTCAATGTCGTCGGTAGGGCCTAAAGAAAATGGCTGCGTCGGCCTAGAACTCTCTGCTAGAGATTCCGAAGCGGTCTGGGGTTCCAATTCTGTGGTAGCCAGGGGCTGCTTAGGCGCCTCACTGAAAACCGGAGAACCGGCGACCGGCCCAGCTGAGGCCTTGGAGTCTGGCTTGGATCTAGGCTGCCTGTCTTTATCTTTGCGTTTTTTATGCACGCCGGTAGTTGGTTGCTCCGACAGCATAGTGTAATTAAATTTCCTACCGAAGTAGTGTCGTGCGAAATCAAAGCATCGCTTTATAGTTCGCTTATTGAACCTAGCACAAAACCGACAAACAGTGACGTCGTGGTCTGGGCCTAGGCAAGGTATACAATAAGAATGAAAGTCCTTATGAGGTATTTGCTTCCCAGAAGAAATGCAATTGTTAACTTTTTCTGACATCGGACTTAGGCAAGAAAAGGTTCCCCAATGGGGTACTTAGCTTTGAAGACTTTGGACTGAAACTCGATTAGAAAATCTCAGGTGTCGGCCGACCGGCACTTGTGAACTGCTTCTGCTTCGGGCACCGCACGGCAAGAAAGACTGAAGAAAATAGCGTCAGAGGCCTCTTATATACCCCTGGCGCACTGACGTCAGGGAAGAAGCGACAGCAACCGACGCCGGACCAAGACTTTGGGATTCAGGCCGACTGCGGGACCGCCTGACGACAGGATAACCCAAGTGTGATGACTGCAGCAGGGTAACACGATGAACATCTGCTTTCTGCAAACTGAAACAGTTAACAGTGTCCTCATTAGTTTTGGGATTACCAAACTATCATAAACGTTTTTTCCAAACCGTAGATTGTAAGCAAGGTTATAGGACATCAGTGTTAACACAGCAGCATGGGGACAAGCAACGTCCTATTGCTTATTATTCATCACAACTGGACCCAGTGGCACGGTCTTTACCTCACTGTGTACAAGCAGTAGTTGCAGCTGCAATGGCAGTACAGGCTTCGGCCTCAGTAGTTTGTTCCACCCTCTCACATTGAGAGTGCCTCATGCAGTCGCGATTGTTTTACTACAAGAGAAGGTAGCATATCTTTCCCCTGCTAGGCATCTTTCCTGTATGACTATATTGTAGAGCCAACCTCATATGACAATTGAACGATGTACGACTTTGAACCCTTCTACCTTGCTCCCAACCCCTGCAGATGGCACACCACACAGCTGCCTGCAGGTGATTGAGTAAAAGACACTGCCTAGAAAAGATCTTACGGATGTTCCCTTGGATGATGCCAAGGTGACATACTACGTGGACGGCTCATACAAAAGGGGTCTTGCAGGACAGAACCTAGTAGGATATGCAGTAGTTTCTGACACAAACATTATAGAAGCGAAATCTTTACCACATAGTTTATCTGCACAGGCAGCAGAATTGATTGCCTTGACACGGGCATGTACCTTAGCAAAGGGTAAATGTGTAAACATTTTTACTGACAGCCAGTATGCTTTTTCTACTGTACATGTTTTTGAGCAACAGTGGAAAAATCAAGGAATGATAACATCTACTGGCAAACCAATCAACCATGCACAGTTTATTTTAGATCTTTTAGAATCTATTCAGTTACCTCAGAAAGTAGCTATTTGTAAATGCACAGCTCATACCAAGCAACAAGACAGGATTTCAAAAGGTAATGCGAGAGCTGATACAGCTGCAAAGCAGGCAGCTTCAGAAGTATTTCTTTTGAATGAGGAACTACAACCCTCTGAGATTTTAGACTTAGAAATGTTGAAGACAATGCAAACACTTACTATGCAAACTGAAAAACAAAGATGGGTAAAACTAGGAGCAATTCTCGAAAAGGGGCTGTACATCTCTAAAGAAGGGAAACCGATATTGCCATCTAATTTGTTTAGATATGCAGCTTTGTTGAGCCATGGGCAGTGCCATGTCTCAACAGGGGGGATGGTACAGCTGGTGAACCAAGCGTTCAGGACGTACGGATTTACAAACTACTCTAAAAAATGTTGTTCTTTATGCCACATCTGTAATAAACATCATGCACAAGGGGTGTTAAAGCCCAAGCAAGGAAGTTTCCCTACACCACCATATCCGTTTCATACTATCTGTATGGATTTCATAGAGTTGAATAAATGTGAAAATAAGAAGTATTGTCTTGTTATTGTAAATATGTTTTCCAGATGGGTGGAAGCCTTTCCGACTAAAAATCCAGACGCTACGACTGTGGCCAAAGTGCTTGTTAAAGAAATCATCCCTAGATATGGCATTCTGGAAAGGATCTACAGTGACAAAGTACAGTTTTGTACCTACCATAAATGTAGATGTTCGAAGATCCACATTGCTGCAGTCCTTACACTTGGGTAGTCCGCTGTCCTCGGTCGGCCCGAATATCAAAGTATTAGGCTGACGTCGGTCAAGGCGCTTAAGACTGACATCAGGACGTCAGGGTACAAATGCGCATGACCGACGTCATATCCTCAGTCTTTTCTTGCCCCAGATGTCAGAAGACCCTAAACAGAAAGGTCAAAACCAAAAGACAGCAAAAAACAACCAACCACCCTTGCACTAATCATATGTACAATATATACAATATCCACAATATTTACAACCCAAACCACACAACCGCCTCTTAAAAACAGAGGGAAGGAGGGAGGTAAATTGGACTGCAGCAATGTGGATCTTGAACATCTACATTTATGGTAGGTACAAAACTGTACTATGTTCTTCATCTCACATTGCTGCAGTCCTTACACTTGGGTAGAATCCCAAAGCAGAGGTAAGGGAGGATGGCAAACTATAAAGCAGTAGGAGCTGCCAAAATGCCCTGTAAAATTGCAGTGGCAAACCCAGCCCTAGATTTAGAGTAAAGTGGAAGGTGGTAATGCTTAGAGAAAGTATGCACTGAACTCCAAGTAGCTGCTTCCAAAATATCTTTAGTTGCCACCCCCCTTAAAAAGGCTGTAGAAGTGGCAGTAGCTCTAGTGGAATGAGGCCTAATCCCAGCTGGAATCTCCTTACCATGATGGGAATAACAGAAAGCAATACAAAACCCAATCCACTTAGAAATAGTTTGTTTTGACACAGGCTTGCCCTGAGAACCCAAAGCAAAAGAAACAAACAACTGCTGAGACTGCCTGAACCCTTTAGTTCTGCTCAAATAATATCGCAACTGCCTGTGTATATCCAAGGTGTGCAAAATCTTTTCCCATTTATTTTGGGGGTTTGCATAAAAAGTAGGCAAATGAATAGCTTGGTTTAAAGCCACACTAGAAACCACCTTAGGCATAAAGGAAGGATTAGTATGTAAAGATACCCTATCCTTATGGAAAATTAAGAAAGGCCCAACTGCCATAAGGGCCTGTAATTCAGAAACCCTTCTCGCAGAGGTAATGGCCAACAAAAAAGCAGTCTTCCATGATAAATATTTCAACTCGGCAGTAGCTACATGCTCAAAAGGTTGTAGAGTGAGTTTCTCCAACACAAAATTGAGATCCCAAGCAGGAGTAGGAGCTCTACGTGGGGGTCTTATATTCTTTGCCCCTCTAAGGAATTGCTTAAACAAAGGATGAGAAAACAATGGTGGATCACAGTCATAAGTGAGCAGAAATTGCTGCAGCATGAATCTTAATAGAAGAGAAGGACAAACCTTTGTCCAGTAACTCAGCAAGATATTGAAGAGCCACACTTAAATTAGGCTTAGCAACATCAAATTCCTTTGCTGTACTCCAAAATAAAAATCTCTTCCATTTATCTGCGTATACTTTCCTTGTACTAGGCCTTCTGGCCTCCAAAATAACATTCAAAACTTGCTGCGGAAGCTGAGACCCTCCAGGGTTTAAAACAGAATATGCCAGGCTGTTAGGTGAAGAGAGTGAAGTTTGACATTGAGTAAATGACTGTTCTCTTGAGACAGCAGGTGTGGAATCGAAGGCAAAGGCCATGGAGGCTCCCGAACCAGACTTCTCAGTAATGGGTACCACTGCTGTCGAGGCCAATCTGGAGCTATTAGAATCATCTTTGGCTTGTCCTGTCTGACCTTTAGGAGTACCTTTGGGAGGAGAGGCAGAGGTGGAAAGGCATACACATGAAGATTGCTCCAATTGAAAGAAAGAGCATCCACTTTCCAAGCTGTGGGATGAAACCTTTTTGTGCAAAACTTTGGCAGCTGGTAGTTTAGTGGAGAAGCGAACAGATCTATGTCTGGAGTTCCCCATGACACTGTCAATTTCTGAAATACATGAGGATCCAATTTCCACTCGTGGGGATCCATAATTCGTCTGCTCAACACATCTGCTAAGGAGTTCTGTGCTCCGGCAGAAACCTTGCCTGAAGATTGAGCTGTAAACTGAGAGCAGTCTCCCACAAAATCATTGCTTGTCTGCATAGAGGATAAGAATGTGTTCCCCCTTGCTTGTTGATGTACCACATGACAGTTGTGTTGTCTGTTAGAATCAACACCTGCCCTGGAAGAAGTAAATCCTTGAAAGCTATTAATGCAAATTGGACTGCTAACATCTCCTTCAAGTTGATATGTAGATGTTGTAGTCTGGCAGGCCACGTGTCTTGTATCCACTTTCCATTTAGATGAGCTCCCCAAGCTTTGTCTAAGGCATCTGTCGTAAGAATCTGACTCGCCTCTGGCCGGGTCACAGAGAGTCCCTTGTTTAGGTGACATTCCTGAGCCCACCACAAAAATTCCTTTTGAATGCAAGGTATTATCTGAATGACAGTGTCCATATCTTGGCAGTGCTGTGTCCATACATTTTTGAGATACCATTGTAGCTTCCTCATATGCAGTTTGGCATTGGGAAGCACCAGAATACAAGATGCCATGAACCCCAAGGCTTGAAGGACTGTCCTTGCAGTCAGCCTGGACTGATGAGACAATTGATGGAAGTAAAGGGAAAGATTCTTTTGTTTGTCCGGGGTCAAAAAGGCCATCTGGGATGCTGTATTCAGTCTCACACCCAGAAAGCACATGTCTTGAGAGGGTACTAGACTGGACTTTATTTTGTTCACAGAATACCCCAGGCATCTTAGCACTGCTATCACATATTGCAAATGATGAAGAAGCTCGTCCCTTCCTTTGGACAGAATCAGGCAATCGTCCAAATAAGGATAGATCTGTATTCCTTTTAGCCTGAAAAAAGCTATCACTGGAGCCAGAACCTTTGTGAACACTCTGGGCGCAGTAGATAAGCCAAAGGGCAATGCAGAGAACTGATAATGAGAAGTCCCAGCTCGAAAACGCAGATACTTCCTGCAACTTAGCCTGATAGGAACATGAAGGTAAGCTTCCTTGAGATCCAGAGTCACCATCCAGTGATCTTTGCCCAGCAGAGGTAAAAGCTGTTGTAAAGTCAACATTTTGAACTTGGGAATGTCCAGATAAGTGTTGAGGATAGATAAATCCAAAATTGGTCTCCACGTGTTCCCCTTCTTTGGTACTAGGAACAGGCGAGAATAAAATCCTAGGCCTACTTCTGGCAGAGGGACCGGCTGAATGGCCCCTATTTGCAGCAGCAGAGAAATTTGTTTGTGAGCCTCTATTCTTTGCTGAGGAGGAACGTCTGGCATGCCTTTGAAAGGAGGCAAGGTATGGAAATAAAACCTGTAACCTTGGTGTATAATATCCAATACCCATCTGTCCTGGGTAATTAAACTCCAATTTTCTTTGAAGAGTGCCAACCTTCCTCCCAAAGGTGCTGCCAGACAAGAAGGCTCTGGCAGCTGAAAAGGTAGGTCATTGGGCCTGTTTACGAAAGGACTGGCCCCTGCCCTCACTTGAAGACTGTGCAGGTGAACTCCCTGTTCTAGGTCTGAAAGAGCCCTGAGCTCTACCCCTACCACGTCTAGATCTTCCCCTAGACTGTGAATCATAAGAAGGGTACGTCCACCCCTTAGCAGGCCAATTCCTACTAAACTTCGGAGGCTGAACTTGCAAAAAATCTTTAACAGTCTGCATAGACTTAGCCTTGTCTTCCATTTTCTTTAAAACTGCCTCCACAGGTGAACCAAACAATACATCAGACTGTAAAGGAGCATCTAAAATCCTTGTCTTAACATGGTCAGATAAGTTCTGATCCCTCAGCCAGGCGTGCCTGCGAAGAACTGACCCAGTGGCAGCCACCCTAGACGAGGCCTGTACAGCATCAAATCCACATTGTAAAGAATGCTTACCCACCTGTTCAGAAACATGTACCAAATCTTGTAATTCTTTACACTCAATGCCTTCCGCCAGAGCATCTACCTTAGACTTCAATTGAGAAAGAAGATAGTTTTGATATTTCAACATGTGAAACTGGCAATTCAAAGCCCTCATAGCTAAGGTGGAAGAAGTATAGACTTTCTTTCCCCATCTATCCAAAGCTCTGGCCTCTTTATCTGGAGGAACCGGATTTTTTACCACAGAGGCCTTGACACCCTTAGGTCCCTGACTAACTGTTTCTGGGTCCGCCCTAGGACTCTTATACAGATATTTATGAGCTTCATGTACCCTGTAATACCTGTCCGGTTTAACAGGAGCAGGAGGCAAAGAATCAGGATTAAGTGAAGCCTCTGCAAACACATCTTCCACAACATCCAGAACAGGTGGTATAGCCAAAGGCCTATGCTGAGGTAAAAGCAAAAATTCCCTAAGCCTTTTCCTGGAATCAGAGAAGTCCTGACCTTCCCACTTAAAATGCTCCCTCATGGAATGAAGAATCTCTGAAAAAGAAAAATCCTCTGGAGGAGAAGCAGAAGGAGTAGAATCATCCACATCAGAATCAGAATAAGGAGAATACTCCTGCAAGTCTTCATCTAGATCAAGGGAGGTCATAGTCTCCCTTTACTCATCACTCATCAGACCAATGATTGGAATGTATCTGACCCGACACTTGCAGCAGCTGGAGAGGCCACAAAGTTCCTCACCAAAAGGATAAAGGGTCTCAAAATCATCCTATGCTGCCCGACTGAAAGAACTCCAGCTCTATTCAGTCGCTTACGCTGCTCTCTCGGTGACCCATGTCAAACCCAGATTTGATGAATATGCTTCACCTCAAAAATCTAGATCCATCAGAGCCACAAGGGCGGGGAGACTTAAACCTTGACTACGGCTATTAATAGGGGGAAAATCTTGACCAATGGATGGGAGATCTAGATATACCCCAGGGATTACCTCAGTGTCACTGCTTCGATCAGAGCACAGAAAAATAATGGTATAGTATGAACCTATGAACCTATGAACCTAAACATCCGAAACCTGCTCAAAACTCCCCACCTCTGGTTCCACCCTAGGCCTCTTATCAGGAGGGGGCAAAGAACCTCTAATCAAAGTAATTAAATCTTCTGCCATTTTGAGCATGTGCTTCTTGGGCACAGATCCTGAAGAACTAGGAGTGACACCAACAGAAGCTAAACCTGGCCTGCCTCTGGGAGAAGCCTTGGAAACAGAAGGAGAGGGCCTAACCACCCTAGGAAGGGAGGGGAGTACAGTAACCTGAGAAGCCCCTTCAGCCTGACCTGCCTCCTGAGAGGCCACATCCTGCAATATCAAAGTCTCCCCCTGGGACTCCAGAGAAGCCTCGGAGGAACCACGGTTCCACTGACGCCTCTAAAGAACCGGCGTCCGGTACAGACAACTCTTCTTGCCTGGGTTTAGCTGCTTTGTCTTTGCGCTTCTTCGAAGAAGCGGGCGTCGGAGCATCCGGCGGCATATTGTAACTGCACCGCTTCAAGACCAACCTGGCACAATCTAACCTTCGCAATAGTGCGCTTATTAAACCTAGCACAAAAGCGACACCCAACAACGTCGTGCTCAGGCCCCAAACAAGGAATACACAAAGTATGATAATCTCTATGCGGTATCTGCTTCCCACAAGAAATACAGTTATTCACTTTTTCTGACATCCGGTAAACCACTGAGGCAAGAAAAACTAAAATATTCTAACGGGTACTTAGCCAACTTTGACTCGGTCTGAAACTCCGAATTGAAAAATTTCAGAGCGAGCGGCACTTGCAACGCTGCTTCTGCATCGGACCATGCGGCAAAAAAGACTGAGGATATGACGTCGGTCATGCGCATTTGTACCCTGACGTCCTGATGTCAGTCTTAAGCGCCTTGACCGACGTCAGCCTAATACTTTGATATTCGGGCCGACCGAGGACAGCGGACTACCCAAGTGTAAGGACTGCAGCAATGTGAGATGAAGAACATCGGCACACACTTCGTGAATCAGACCATACAGCAGTTAAGTAAACATTTTTGTATTTCTCTAAAGAATCATTGTGCGTATCACCCGCAATCAGCAGGTTAGTAGAGAGGCATAATGGGATTTTAAAGTGTAAGCTAAGAAAAGTAATGACAGAAACACAGAGAAACTGGGTATACTGTCTGCCCCTGGCACTGTTGATAATGAGAACTGTTCTGAATGCAAAAAGACTGACTCCTTTTGAAAAGCTCTTTGGAAGGGCTTACTATATACCTCAGTGGAAATCTCTCATGCCTGCAGACCAGGAGGCTGACAGTACATTAGCAGAGTATATGAGCAATTTGTTAAATTCTAAACATTTGTTGCAGTTAAATTCTGTTTCAGATAAAGAATGAACCAGACCGTCAAAAATGGCAGTGCCCCCTAGAGCGTGGATCTGGCTGAAGATAGTTAAGAAGAAAAATTGGGTGTCTCCGAAGTGGGAAGGTCCATATCAAGTGCTTTTATCAACACCCACTGCAGTTAAAATTGCGGAGCATGCCTCCTGGATCCACTTGACGCACTGTAAATTAGTTAAAAACTTTGAACTGGATAAAAATCTTGTTACATGCCAAGAGCAAAAATGATAGAGTCCAGAAGAAACAGGAATGCAGAACAACCCTTTCCTGAGAAGTATTGCATAATCATCCTGTTAGCTGTATTTGTGACAATAATCTTTTTGTTGTAGCCTTTTCTTTTCCCAGCCACACAGACTGAACTGAATAAACGTGAAGCGTTACTCAAACTAGCATCCAAACTTTAACACTTACCAGGCAATTAAATATGTGTATGCTGAGACTTTCAATGTTTCGAATTGCTGGATTTGCACAGCTTTGCCGACAGCATACGGGGGGGGGGGTATTAATGACTACAGTCCCCCTAGGGGTCAATGAGACCTGGGAGAACTTGATTTACGATACCTCACCCATTACAGCACAAGATAAAATAGCACTTGTCTGTTCCACAAAAGGGAACTGTGTGTTTTTATAAAAGTGATACTGTTCAGGTGGGTTGGAGCAATTGCAATGTGACAGTTCCTTATAGATGTTACGCTAAAAGTAACAAAGTAGATCTTTATTGTAATACAAACTATGATTAATTTCTTGGATTGATGCACAAAACACTTGATGAAGTAAAACATAATTCTGTTCTTTATAAACAGCTATCTATAATTGATAAAAAAATGTTTCATGCAGGGCAAGTGTATATTCATAGCAAGGTTACTACTAAAGTAGATGATTGTTATTTTGTGTGTGGCAGAAAGGCATACAAATGGTTACCTGAGAATTGGTCCGGCAGTTGTTTTTTGGGTTACCTGGTTCCGGCCATACGACACACTGCAGTTTTGCCTCATGGGAAAATTCAAAATGTCCGAGAAGTCATCAAGAAGCCTGTAAATCCAGTGGGACAAATCGATGTGCGTTGGAAAGACCATCACTCTCTAGTTTAAGGACTGACACACATGGACTTGAGTGATAGCGTTATATCATGGGCAGGCATATTACCAGCATATGGAGCAGTGAAATCAATCTGGGAGCTGAGAAAACTGTCAAAGCTTCTCGAAGTAATGAGCAATGCAACTTTTTCTGCTCTCGAATAGGTGACTGATTAACTGAATGCTATGAGAACTGTAGTGCTCCAAAACTGCATGGCTTTTGACTTCACCCTAGCGGTGAGAGGTGGTACGTGCACTTTAATCCAAGAAGAATGCTGTTCGTATATTCCTGACCATAAACACGAGATAGACAATCATCTTGAGGTAATTCAGCAAGTGTCGGCCATGACCAAACCAGGCCCAAACCCACTGACGGACTTTTTCCAGAAATGGTTTGGGGGGTGGGGTACCATCCTAATGAACATCCTGATTGCCATTTGTGTAGGTATGCTCCTACTGGGAGTATGTGTTTGTTTTGGTATCCCCTGCATGAAAAGACTGATTAAAGACCTTATAGACATGTCAGTTTCTGAAACCTTATATCAAAGTACTGAGTTTGAAGAACTGTTAAAAGACTAAAAAGCTTTCATAAGTTTAAACTGAATGACTCTCTTAACTGCAAATCCTGAGTGGAAGAGGTTAGGAGAAGAAAACAAACTGTTTATGCATATTTTTAAAGTAGAATAAAAGTATTAATAGGGGGGAAATGTTAGAAAAATATATATTAATGTGTGTATTAGCAATATGCTTAGTGCATTCAGAGCTTGAAAAGGGTTAACACATTTATTCTATTTCATACTGCATAAATCTGTACAAACTGCAGTTGCTTTCTGTCCTTGTATTATTAGCTAAAATCTTGCTTGTGCCTTGGAAATTTACTGAGAAGCAGGTGATTTCTGCTTGCATTAGGAAAATAATGAATAGAACAATACTACTTGTATGAAACTTAGACAAGACGTTCCGCTGTGCCATGAGAAAATACACAGCTGTAGAAGTTACAGATAATTAGTACAAAGCCTGTTTGAAAATATGAACTGCAATCAGCATTTCCTTGTATCTGTATTAGAAAAGTGCCTTGAAATGTAACACTGTACAATAGACGCGTGTAAATGGACTTATGGTCACCAAGGCCAGGTTGTTTTTCTGAAAAGATTCTCACAAATCTAGTCATGTCAGCAGAAAATCTGAAGTAACATCTGCTGTAGAATAATGCTAAAAGTTGTGTTTGATTACGTCAGCTAAGAAGGCCATGTCTTGTAAAATAGTATAAGAATGAACATACTTCCTGTTAGTAGTTAGACAAATCCTTGTATTTGCATGTTTTTGTCTCCTTGCTGCAAGTAAATTAATGTGCCTTAACTGAACCTTACGTGTATTGGTCTTTGAAGTTTTTTCCTTTGACAATTTGCTTTGACTTCCGAGAAATATACGCCAAATAACAGCGGTCCTGGAACAGAACCCTGTGGGACTCCACTCATGGCAGATATTTTTTTGAGGTGACAAGCCCTACACCCTGACTTCAACTGTCCCATCTGTGAGTCATTATAATCCACAGAGTTTATTCTTAGTTTGGCCAGCTTATCCACAGTGCCCAACTGAGGTACAGTGTCATAGGCCACGGTCAGGTCAAGGTATGCATTGTGTACTAACTTCCCTTCATCTATCGCTTTGGCAACTTTTTTTCATAACAGTCCACTAGGTTTAGCAAGTATGACCTGCCCTTGAGTAAACCAAATTGTGATGGGTCCAACATTTTGGAGGTTTTATATGTCGGTAACCAAAACCAATGCACCCAATGGCTGTTAGGACTCCACTTTAATGCGGTACAAAGAACATTTCAAAAGTTAAGCACTTTAGTCAAAAAAAACAATGGCTTCATCAGAACTGAGGTTTTATATGTCCTTACTGATTATTTCCGTGATAAGTCTTTCATTTCAGGGTGGTCAGAATTATGGGACAGTAACTGAATGGGTCAGTGGATGGGCCCTCCCTTATGCAGGAATGTGACTGTTGCTGTCCTCCATTCATTTGTTACAAAGCCTGTTTGGTGGCTGAGGTTGAAGGTGCTGCTGGGGACACAGAAATATCTTATTTCATGTTATTTAGAATGCATCGGGATATTGTCAGAGCCTACAGAAGGCATATCATTAGCCTTTAAGAATGCTTCTAGGGCTTGGTCCTGTGTGATAGCTGGGATTGTATGTTTTTTGGATATTTTTTGTGAGAATACCAGGGGTGGGGTGGAGTGAAGTTTGAGCTTAATTTTTCAACTGGTATTTTTACTACATCCACAGCTTCTACTTAGGTTGTGCCATTTACACTGCTGTGCGTAGTCTTTTTTTTTTTTAAACATCTTTATTGAATTATCACTTGTGACATAGGCAAATTTACACTTATACAAAAGTAATCAAACTGTATTAATAAATGAACATTAACAAACATTATACTTCACATATATTGCTATATATCATATAACCTAAGTAACATTACATAAATTACTCAATTCCTGTCCGTTTTTTTTTAAAACAAGAAACGTTTTTATTAAACCATCAGTTATGACATAACTAATACATTTATAAAAATGAAAACAAACCTCACTGACACAATCCTAGTTGCAAGCATTTTACATCACAAACCATACTGACACAATCCCAGTTGCAAACATTATACATCACTTATAGTCTACCCAATCATTTTCAGTCAAACAATACATAGCTCATTTAAGTTCTGCCTTCTTTTAAACCTCATTCCTCCCCTGTATGTATTGTTCCCACAATACCCATTTTTTTCCTATGTAATTTGCTCCTACCCTTTTCTAAATATCTCAATTCCAGTTATTTTATCTCTGTTACTATATTCACTGCTTCTAATGCAGCTGGTTTAGATTTGACTTCTATTTTCCAGTAATATTTTGGCAGCCAGCATAATTAGACACAGTGTCTAGGCAATTCCAATTCTGTATCACAGCTCAGAAAAATCATCACCCTCGTCACACCAATCAGCCCACCCACCATCTCCAACAGTGCATTCTGTAGGGAATCCTTAAAGTCTGCCAACCCACCGCACTCCCATAAAATATTTTCCCAAGTACCTCTTTCTTCCCTGTTACACCTCCAACATTTGCTGTCTACCTGAAGAAAATTCTCTGGAGTATACTTGGGGTATAAAAATATTTATGTAAACATTTCCAAGCAAAAATCCTACATCTTCTAGATTTTGTTGCATATTTGGGAGACATACAGTGAATATGAAAAGTGTACACATCCCTGTTAAAAAAATGAGACCACAATAAATCATTTCAAAACTTTCCCACCTTTAATATGAACTATAGCCTGTACAATTCAATTGAAAAACAAACAAATCTGTTAGGGGAAAATTATAAAAAATAAAAAAAAATACAATAAGCTGGTTCCATAAGTGTGCACACCCTTAAACTAATACTTTGTTGAAGCACCTTTTGATTTCATTACAACATTCAGTCTTCCTGGGTAGGAGTCTATCAGCATAGCACATCTTGACTTGGCAATATTTGCCCACTCTTCTTTGCAAAACCACTCCAAATCTGTCAGATTGCAAGAGCATCTCTTGTGCACAACCTTCTTCAGGTCACCCCACAGGTTTCCTATTGGATTTAGGTCTGGGCTCTAGCTGGGCCATTCCAAAACTTTAATTTTCTTCTGGTGAAGCCATGCTTTTGTTGATGGGGATGCAGGCTTGGGGCCACTATCGTGTTGAAAGGTGAAATTTCTCTTCATCTTCAGCTTTCTAACAGATGCCTGAAGGTTTTGGGTCAAAAGTGACTGGTATTTGGAACTGTATATAATTCCCTCCACCTTGACTAAAGCCCCACTTTCAGCTTAAGAAAAGCTTAAACTCCAAAGCATGATACTGCCACCACCATGCTTCACCATGGGGATGGTGTTCTTTGGTGATGTGAAGGGTCGTTTTTGCGCCAACCGTACCTTTTGGAATTGTGGCCAAAAAGTTAAACCTTCATCTCATCAGAACATAACACATTTTACCACATACTTTTGGGAGACATGATGTATTGTTTTGCAAATCTTAGCTGGGCCTGGATGTTTTTATCTATAACAAAAGTTGTCAGTCTTGCAACCCTACCCCATAGTCCAGACATATGGAGAATATGGGAGATTGTTGTCACATGTAGTACCCAAGCAGTACTTGTCAGAAATTCCTGCAGCTCCTTCAATGTTGCTGTAGTCTCTTGGCACAGTTTTTGTCTTGTCTTTTCATCAATTTGGAGGGATGTCCAGTTCTTTGCAACTCCACTGTTGTCCTATATTTTCTCCACTTTTTGATGATAAGTCTTCATTGTGTTCCATGGTATATCCAATGCTGTGGAAATTTTTTTGTACCCTTTCTCCTGACTGATACCTTTCAACAATGAGATCCCTTTGATGCTTTGTAAGCTCTCTGCGAACCATGGTTTTGCTGTAGCAGACAACTGAGTAATGTCAGAAAAATCCTACTAGGACAGCTGAACTTTATTTGGGGTTAATCAAAGTCTTTTTAATTGATGGCAGGTATGTACCCACGAAGACTGAATGCTGTAATTAAATCAAAAGGTGCTTCAACAAAGTATTAGTTTAAGGGTGTGCACACTTATGCAACCAGCTTATAGTACTTTTTTATTTTTTATATTTTTTCCCCTAGCAGATTTATTTGTTTTTCAATTGAATTGTACAGGTTTATAGGTCACATTAAAGGTGGGAAAAGTTTTGAAATGATTTTTTGTGGTCTCATTTTTTCACTCTCAAAAACCTGGCATTTTAACAGGGGTGTGTACACTTTTTATATCCACTGTACATATATTCTCCCATTGCTTATCCAGTCTCTTTTCCCAATCCTTTCTAACCTCCTCTGATTGATTCTTATAGTTATCATGCAATGTTTTAGATGCTGTATTAATTATTCCTTTTTTAATGGCTGCTTCTGTTCTAGATTCTACTAAAAATTCTACCAATGCTGGTCTTTCGTTTAGGACCCCTGCTTATTTCTCTTTGCCTATACTCTGACATCAGTCCTTGATAGGAAAGGCACTCTCATACCTGCAGTTCAAATAAATTCTTGCCTCTTCCCATTCTATTACTATTCCCTCTCTAGTTACTTCCTCCCAAATACCTTGGTTCCTTTGCCAGTTTTCTCCAATAAATTCCAGCCCCATCTTGTCTGCTGTCTATATCCCCAATTGCAGTAATCCCCATCGGCATACTCTCCTTTCTCCATTCCCGTGTTGGGTTAGTTCTTATGATACTTTCTGCTACTTTATGGATACAGTATTCTGTATGATTACTATTATTCTCCTTAAAGGGCTGCATCCAAAATCCCAGTCTCTCCTTGTTTCTTGAGCTTCCTCCCTGTTTCAACATCATCCCTTTCCACTTTGAATTATAGTTTTTTGCTTGTGCTATATATAGTAGCCTTAACTGTGTAGCTCTGAAATACCCGTTCAAATTGGGTAATCCCAATCTGCCCTGTTCTACTAGGCAAATCAGCTTTTCCCACTTGACTCTTGCCATCTTCCCTTCCCAGATAAAGTTCTTCAGCTCTTTATTAGCTGCTATCCACAACTTCTCCTCCGGTTGATAAAAATATGCCTGACATGTGTATAAGACTAAGGGGACTAAAAATATTTTGATTGCTTGTATCTCACTATCTATATCCATGTAGCAAAGCTTCCATTTTCTCAGTTTTTCTATTATATTTTGTTCAGTCTCTTCCCACATATCCTTAGCTGCCACACCAGAATCATTTTAATCCATACTCCTAAATACTTCATTTTATCATAGCCCCATAAATATGGATATTGCTGAACCAATTTGTGTGTGGGTACATAATTTACTGCTATTGCCTTTGTTTTAGTGTCATTAATTTTGCATCCTGAAAAGATATGAAACTGTTTCAAAATGTTCCACAACACTGTAATGTCTCTTTCTGGTTTGTCAGGTATAAAATAATATCTGCAAACAGAGCCAGCTTTTCTTGACTACCATGCCAATTATATCCTTGAATTTCTGAGTCCCTTATTTTCTTTAATAGTAGTTCTAAATATAATGCAAATAAAGGAGAAGAGGACACCTCTGATTGGTTCTTATGTTCAAGCAGAAATTATCAGAGTGGACCCCACCCACTTTAATTTTAACCTCCGATCCCTCATATATCATTCTAATCAACCTTATAATTTTTTTCAGGAAAAGCAAATGCTTCCATTGCCCTGCTCCAAGTCCCAGCTTACTCTGTCAAACTCTTTCTCTGCATCAAGACCCACCACCAACAATGGTATTTTCTTACATTCTGCTTCCCTCTGGATCATCAGTGTTTGCCTCCCTTCCACAAAGCCATACTGATCCATATCAGTTCTGCATTGCTTTTGTCATCCTTTTAGCCATTATAGACACAAACACTTTATAATAATGGTTTAGTATTGAAATGGTCCTGTATGAAGCGGTCTGATGGATCTTTGCTCTCTTCAGGTATTACAGCTACCACTGCTTTCTTCCAGGATATTCAGACTTCTCCTCCTCTTAAAATACTGTTAAACAAAACCTTCCAGATCTTTATCAGTTTTCCCTCCTAGCTTCCATACTTCCACAGGAATACCATCTCTTCCTGGGGACCTTCCTGTAGATTACTTATAAATAATTTTTATCTCATCTCCTCCTATCCTAATTGTTAGTAATTGGGCCCCATGTACATCTAACCTCGGCATATTTAATTCTTCCATAAACATTTCCATTTGTATATTTTCTTGATTTCCATATTTCTCTGCTTTATACAGATTTTCATAGAATTTCCAAAATATTTTTAATACCTCTACAGGATCTCGTTAACTTCCTTGTTATAGGCTCCCTGAGCCTGGCGACAGCCCTTTCTACTTTCTGCTGCCTGAGTCATTTATGCTAAAAGTTTTTGTGCTCTACTGTTATCAAAACATTGCTTAACAGCAATCTTTCTAACCTCGTGTATATTATCAACGTGATCCCCTATTTTCTGATTACTATTCTGCAGTTGATCCTCGTTTTGTGAGATTCCCCCTATTCTGCAATACTTTAACATTTGTCAGTCCCTCTAAATAATTCTTGCTACTTCTTAACCACAACTCCCTTTCTTTTATTTCCACCCCATTTTTAAACTCCACCTTAATTTTATCCCACTTCCTAGCTATATTTCTAGAAGAAATTTCTATCCTAATAGCTCCTGAATAATTTCCACTAACCATTCCTTAAATTCCTCTCTTTTCAACAGATAGGTGGGAAAGCTCCAGTGTCTCATTTTTATTTCATTATTATTTATTTATTTTTTTATTTTGGGTGGCTGCGGTGGTGCAGCAGTTAGCGTTGCCGCCTCACAGCAAGAGGTTCTCCGGTTCGATTCTCAGCTAGGGTGTCTTCTGTGCGGAGTCTGCATGTCCTCCCTGTGGTTGCGTGGGTTTCCTCTGATTGCTCTGGTTTCCTCCCACATCCCAAAGACATGCAGTAGGTGGATTGGATACTCGAAATTGGCCCTAGGTGTGAGTGTGTGCCTTCTGTGGAAGGTGCCTGGCTGGCTACTTGACACCGTAAAACTCCACTGCCAATCACGGGCGGACAGATAATCCGCTGTGGCGACCCCTAACCAGGAAAAGCCAAAAGAAGAAGAAGAAGCTGTGTTTTTATTTTAGTTATTACTGGCGCATGATCTGAAATAATTATTGGGTGCATATCAAGACATTCAATTAAATGCACATGTTCCTGTGAAATATAAATTCTGTCAAGCCTAGCCCAGTTTTTATATCTTGGGGAATAATATGTAAATTCACTTCGAACTCCTATTATTGAATTCAGATCTTCCATGCTAAATATTTCATACATTTCTTCAAAAATCTACACCTTTTGTTATACTTTCCCCTCTGGGTCCCCAGACACATTTTCACTGTTGCAAATCACATTCCCTACCTACAAGTAATATTCCTTGCTGAAAACTGATTCTCTCTCCCAGAATTTTCTTAAGCTCCATTATAGCAGTTTTAGGTGGAATATAAATACACGACAGTGTAATCCTCCTCCCCTGTCAGTAGCCCCTTAGCGCTACAAATCTGCTATCATCTTTTGGAGCTCCTCTTGCAATTAATATAAATATTACTCTTTTCTTCTGTCCCAGGTATTCTGCTGAATAACCATCCTGAAAACCTTTCTTTTTTAAATTCACATGTTCAGTTCTTTCTAAGTGTGTCACCTGTAACACAGCTATTTACATGCTATATTTTTAATATAGTTCATTATTCTTTCTTTTTTGTATTTGTCAGTGAGACCATTGAAATTTAAAGACATTACAGAAAGCATCATTGTATTAAAAAGTTATTCCCAGCTTTTATGTACAACACCTTTTTTTGCTAAATGTTTAGTTCCAGATTTTGTGTTACATGCATACAACGTATAACAGTTTGAACTTTTATACAGTTGATCTTAAGTAGTTGACTTTATTTGATCTTCAACCTGTGGGTTATGGATCCCTATCTTATCCGACATAGCCACATATCCAGCATCTGATCCGAGCTCCAAACTCCTGTCCTTACCCATAACGCCTCATGTTTCCTTCCTCCCTTCAGATCTCGTATGCCACTGGAAAAGCAAGCATCGTGGTCTGAGTTCTAGGCTAGTTGTTGGGTTTTGTGAGTGATTTTTTTGAGATTTTGCTATCCTTCTTAACTTCCTTTTCTCACTTTATTATCTACCTCCCTGAGCAGTCGTCGGGAAAGAAAAAAAAAGTTTCTCTTTCTGTCTGTTCTTTCTTTTCTTAGTGTGAGTGAGCATGTGTTCTGGGCCTGTTTAGGGACATGGCTGAAACCCCTAAATCAGGTTTCATAAAGTGCACAGAGTGTGTCATAAGCTCTCCCCAGCCAATGGCCACACTCTGTGTGTGGTGTGCCTGGGGGCAGCTCACCTGAAAACCTCCTGTCCTATCTGTGCTGGGTTTAATCCCAAAGCACTCAAGGACAGGAGGGACAAACTTATCCTTAAGGGACTACTTCCCTCCTAGGACACTGTAGCCCCTATGTCCCCCCACTTCAGGTGCAGCAGCTTCTACCTCTTTCCCGGTCTCTGGGACTTGTACTCATGCCAAGAGGTCTGGGGAAGTGGAGAAGTTGAAGAAAGATAGGCAGAAGAAGTGGTCCCCCAACCGCTTGGCTCCAGCCAGCCCGTCGCTGAAGGTTAAGCCAGAGACCAGACCTGGTTCTCCCCGGCTCTATTCACCCAGGTTCTCCATGGAGCCAGAGGAATCCCGGAACCGGTCACCTGTATGGGCTTCCCCCAGAGTGGCACTCCACCCAGAGCCTCAGTGAAGCAGAGATAGATAAGATGATGCGGAGGTTCATCTGCACCCAAAGTCAGAATGGGGTGTTGCCAGCCCTCTCTCCCTCTGGAGGGGGGAGCTCACAGCCTTTCTTTATTCTGATCACTCCTTCTCTGATCTGACCTTCAGTTTCAGAGTCCTTGGATCCAAGGACCCTTAGGGTCGAGAGGTCGGCGCCAATGGTACCTTGTACCTCAACGCCAGCCATTGCCTTGAGCATGTCGGATCCAAGCTCTTGGAGCTGTAGCCTTGGGGTCAGATCTGAAGGAGTGCTATCGGCTCCAACTGTACTGCTCAGTATTCCCCTCAGTATCTTGGCTCCTAAAGTCTCGGCTCTGACTCCCCTTGTCAGGTCAGAGGGTAATGGCTCTGGTTGGACTTCTCAGGATGTCCGTTCTCCTTCAGCCTTTGATGTGGTGGAGAGGGTTCTCTCAGTGTTGTCGAGACCCTTGACCATCTTGTCCTCGGACTCTGCCTCAACTCCCTCTGTTTTGCGTACGGTCCCGACCATCTTACCATCTTCAGGGACAGCCTGTGCCCATTTTGCCTCAGGATGCCCCCCACAGGGGAGCAGCAGGATGTTCACGAATACTCCCCAGAGATACCCACTGAGGAGATTCCTCGCAAATGGACGTGTAAGAGGAGGAACTTGGACTCCCCACCAGAGACCCTCAGCGAAGACACTGATTTGGAGGAAGGGGAATGTTCCCCCTGATCACCCCCTGAGGATGTTTCCTTTGGAGACATCATGGAACTCCTTCACCAGAGGGGGAGAGGGTGGTCTGCCCAAAAACTGAACTCGGAAGAGTCAGTGTTCCTAGAGACATTCGGCACAGGCCCATCTACTTCCTGGGTGCCCTCTCCCACGGATCCCTTAGTGATCTAATAACATCTCGGGCGTGGAAGGAACCTTCTCATTAAGAGTGCCGAATTAGATGGCATATGTGATTCGGCTGCAGCGGGACCTAGTAAAGGAGATTGCTAAGTTGACCCCGGAGTCCATGTCGGCAGGAGACAAGAAGATTTTTTCACTCATATGGCCACTCTGAAATTAGTCACTAACCCCTCCATGCATCTCCTCTCCCAAGCTACTGAGGGAGCCACTAGGGCAGCTGGCACAGGGGTTGCAATTAAGTGACATGCCTGGCTCCAGCTACGTCAATTCTCGGAACCCTTCACGGCATCCTTCACCAATGCCCAGTGTGATGGTTCCTCCCTGTTTGGGAAGTCGGTATGCGAGACCTTGGTCCACAGTGAGAAGGATGGGAAGACACTTTCTGCCACTGGGATCTGCTTCTCTCCCCCTCAAAGATTCTTTTCTAGAAATAAGTGAAGGGCTAAGAAGATGTGGTTCCGGAAGTCTCGGGCATTTTCCTGAGACATCACCATTCCCCCAGAGGCAGAGGGGGTTTTGCTAGACGCCACCCCAGAGGCAGAGGGAGTCCGAGAAATTACGGGTTTTGAGAACCATTCTTGGACAAACCTGCACAGCAGCCCCAAAAGGCTGCCCTACTGCTCTTCTCTGGAGGCAGTCGGGGGTCAGTTATCACTACACTCAGCGGAATGGGAGTCCATAACAACAGATTGCTGGGTGTTGCAGATCATATCCAGAGGATATTCAATCCCATTCCTCGATCCGCCCCATCCACCTAAACATCTCCTGGATGTCCCACCCGCTCAAAGGGAGGAAGCAGTACTAGAAATAAAAAAGCTGCTAGTAAAACCAGTCATCCAACCTGTCCCCTCAACTAATCTGGATCAAGCATTTACTCCAGGTTCTTTTTAGTGCCAAAGAAAATGGGAGACCTAAGACCCATTTTGGATCTATCTACCTTGAACCTGTCAGTAGCCAGGGCGAAATTCCGGATGGTCACCCTTCAATCCATCTACTTGCAGGTGAATGACTGGATGTGCTCGATCGACCTACAGGATGCATACTACCATATCAAGATGGACAGGTGCTCTCAGAAGTTCATAGGTTCATAGATTCCTACTAAGCTAACTGCCCTTGCGAGCCATTTTAAGCTTAGCCAATTATCCCGTGTGAGACTCAAACCCTGCATCTTATGTTTGTAAGGCAAACACCTTAACCATTAGGCCACCCTCCCAACCAAGCCCCCAAGGTGTTCAGCAAGATGATGGCAGTAGTAGTGGCACACCTGAGGCTTCAGGGAATTCAGGTCTTCCTCTTCCCTTACCTGGACAATTGGCTCTTTGCTGCCCTTCCGAGCATCAGCTTTGCCAACCAGGGATTACTTTCTCTCCGTAGCATGGGGTTTGGGCATCACCATCAATCTCAACAAATCTTCGCCGACCACTGTCCAGGTCTTAGATTTTTTTGGGGCACAGTTAGACACTATCCAGATGAAAGTTTTCCTCACCTCAGCCAGGATACACAGCCTGAAGCCATGCGTTTTGTACGTCATTCTAGCCCAATCTCCAAAAGCAGAGACAGTTCTGAGGGTGTTGGGGTCTATGGCGGCCACTATCAACCTGTTACCCTCAGTGCGCCTAAACATGCAAATTCTTAAGTGGACCCTTGCCGTTCAAAGGACTCTATTAGATCTGCCGTTCTCACCCTGTAAGAATCTCCCGGGTGTGCAGGGACTCTCTTTTTGTGGCAGATTCATTCCCTGGATCTTCTCAGGAGAAGCCCTTTTCTTCTATCCTTTC
The DNA here is from genome assembly GCF_019279795.1 of Protopterus annectens. Taxonomy (NCBI): domain Eukaryota; kingdom Metazoa; phylum Chordata; order Ceratodontiformes; family Protopteridae; genus Protopterus; species Protopterus annectens. The sequence continues at coordinate 928,840,678 of NC_056729.1, forward strand.
CCATGACCACAGATGCCTCCCAGCTGGGGGGGCACTGCTCTGGAAGGACTGTTCAAGGCATGTGGTCCCCATCCGAGGCATGTGGTCCCTATCTGAGACCAATTTGCATATCAACGTTCTGGAGATGAGGGCGGTGCTTTTGGCGTTGCAGGCCCTTCATGCCCCATCCTCCTCTAGGGAGGATTGCTACCCAGACAGACAAGTCAATGGTCTGGTACATCAACAAACAGGGGGAAGCCAGATCTCACCCCTTTGTTGCAAAGCCATGAGAGTGTGGGAGTGGGCGATCTCCACCGGCTGCTTTCTGGTGGCAATGCACATTCCGGGACAGTCCAACATTCTAGCAGACAGGCTCAGCAGATCTATCTTGATGCCTTATGAGTGGTCAGTGAATCCTTCAGTGGCAGAGCAGATCTTTCTAAAGTGGGGTCATCCTTGCTGCGATCTATTCACATTTCCTTCCAACACGAAATGCAGCGAGTTCTTCGCTCTAAATCTCCCTCAGGGCGAAGCCCCCAGAGATGCTCTGATTCATGACTGGCCTCCTGGTCTTCTTCATGCCTATCCCCCTCTGCCCTTGATATCAAAGTTTCTTCAAAAAGCTCACAGACTGGGGAGTTTTGTGATCCTCCTTGTCCCATTCTGGCCTCGCCAAGTCTGGTTTCCCTCTCTATGGTCTCATCTAGTAGTCCCACCATGGATGTTGGATCCAGTTCAGGATCTCATTTCTCATCCCTCGGGGATTCCTCACCCAGACTTGGACAGTCTGAAGTTTACAGCTTGGCTGCTCCAGTTCCCATGACTGTTAGAACTCCTGGTTTATCTTCTTCCATTAAAACCATTTTCGTGGCAGCTCACAAGTCGTCCACTACAAGGGTATACCACTGTAGCAAGTGGAAATGTTTTTCTGTATGGGCCTTGCAGCGTGCATTGGGCCCCTTTACTGCCCCAGTGTCTACATTATTGGAATTTCTGGCGGGGATTTTTCAGCAAGGTGCCAGTTCCTCCACTGTCAAAGTCCAACTGGCCTCTATTTCCAATTTTCTTGTTGGGGAAAACATGACGTAGTTGGCTTCTTTTAAAATCTGCAAGACCCCTGGTGAAGGATCCTACATCTCTGTGGGACCTTACAGTAGTGCTTCAGGTTTTAGTCTTGCCCCATTTTGAACCTGCAGATTCGGTAGATTTGCAGCATCTCTCTTGGAAGACTGCATTTTTAGTTGCCATTACTTCTGCTGGGAGAGTGTCAGAACTTGAATCACTATCGATCAAAGTTCCTTATATGACTTTTCATAAGGATAGAGTGTCTTTGCTTACTAACCCATCTTTTCTTCCCAAGGTAGCGTCAGAAGCCAATATTAATCAGGCTATCAATCCTCCTGTCTTCTTTCCAAATTTTCAAAAATAAGGGAGAATTATAATTTACATTTACTTCATAGACAATTAAGATTTTATTTGCACAGGACAAACGCTTTTTGTAAATCTGACTAGCTGTTCATTTCTTACTCAAAACCCTTTATAGGGTTACAATTGCCCATTGGATTTCCCAATGCATTATTTTGGCGTACTCTGTCAGGGAAATTTCCCTTCCAGGTCAGGTAAAAGTACATTCTACCAGGTCTATGGCTACTTCAGCAGCTTTTTGGTCCAGGGTGTCACTGGAGGATATCTGTTCTGCAGCTACTTGGTCCTCATCTCATACATTCATTTCTCATTATAAACTGGACATCATAAGCAGGAACAGGGCATCATTTGGCTCTGCCGTACTCTGGAATATCCTTCCATGAGGGCCACCCAGGTATATAGTAGCTGGGGACTCTGTCCCACAGGTTGAAGATCAAATGAAGTCAACTACTTCAGATAAAGAAGTTATGTACTCATAACGTTCCATCTGAGTAGTTGTACTTCAATTGTCTTCAACCCCCCCCCCTTTCATCCAACCTTGTCACTATTGTCCTGCCCATACCTTTGGAAGGTGAACTTTTCAGGGGCATCCTCTGTCATACTTTGGCTTAGGAATTTTGGGATGTCAGTAGTGGTAAGGTCTTGTTGAGTCGGGTGTATGTTATCCGTTGAGCAGCAAACTCGATCTGAAGGGAGGAAGGAGACAGGGGGCATTATGGGTAAGGGGAGGAGCTTGGAGCTCAAATCAGATGCTGGATATGCAGCTGTGTCTGATCCAATATGGATCCATAACCCACAGGTTGAAGACAAATGAAGTACAACTACTCAGATGGAATGTTATGGTGAGTACATAACTTCTTTTTTCTTGTCATATCCATTTGAGCCAGTGTCACATCTTAAAAACTTTTTGTTTTATTAAAAGCACTCAGACAAAAAAAAAAAACACACCCCAAGCTCCCCCAAAACCTATTAACTTAATACTATCACACAAAAATATGTACATCTTCAAATATTGAAGTTTAACCCTCTAAATAGGAACAAAAGTCCCAAACTGACAGCCACACTCACAAACTTAAGTTTACCTAAAAAAAAAAAGGTTAAACATGTTAAGAAGCATGTTGCAGCCTGCGCTTCTACTAAGTGCTAATTGGTTTTGTATTTTCTTTATAGCTCTCCAAGCTGAGAAACCCCCTGAATGCATTCAGAGAACATCATCTCCTAGCCAATTTCTCATCATTTTTTTTTTTTTTTACTTCAGCCAATCACTTTCTACCAGACTGTAGCCAGTTTCTCTTTGCTGTGTAATGCCCTTGAGAATGCTGATATAGCTGAAGAAGGCTTTGTTGTTATCCTTGGCCTGTGTAGCCATTTCCTCCTCAACATTCACCTTGGCAGTTTTTATTATGTTCCTAAGTAACCTGATGATCAGATTCTTATTTTGCTGGAAATTGTACTTTATTATCTTTGGCTATTATTTTCTTCATTTTGTTATAAACCTTATTTGAGCTGTGATTCCACCAGAGTGGTGTATTTTTACAGTCTGCTCCATACTTGCTTCTTTTGGGTATGGCTGCTTCCATGCAATTACATACATACAGGTAAAAGTAGGCAGTGTACGTGTCTGCATTAATGGCAGTGCTTTTGATGGGGGGGCATTTCAATCTAGCTGGGAATCAATCAAAAGTAGGTAGTTTGTCTTGGAGAAGTTTTTAAAAGTATCTGGGTCCAGGTAAGACTCTGCTTTTATCTTTATTATAAGGGAGAGGGGCTTCATGGTCAGATGGGAGAGGGGCTTCATGGTCAGACATGATGAGTGAATATGTTATACTGGGGATGAAGCATGATTCATCTACATTAGCAAGGACAAGACAAAAGATGTTGCTTCCCCAGAGGCTATTCTGACTTGCACACTTGTGCTGGTATAGGTTACCCAGTCTATGGCAGAATAGTTGATGTCACTCAGGAATATGGAATTTGGATTAACATAAGTGACTGCACTGGAATCTCTGTAGAAAGGGTATGAATACATGCAAGATTACCAGTTTAGGTACAAAATGACTAACTTACTATACAAGATTAGGAGCAGCTAATGCTTTCCTGGCAAGAAAGACTGTCTATAGCTTCAAGTGGTACATGTGGACTCCCCCTGTGGTGTAGGCAGGTTCACTTCCTGTGAATCATGGAGGAAATAAAATAGGCCTCCCATCCCCATGAGTGAGGCATCAGTTTTTCAGATCTGTGATCAGTTCGACTGCTAGAAGAGAAGGCCCACAATGACTGGCATAAGCTATTCCTCAAGGCCAGTGATAAGGAGAAGACTATCTGTGAGTATACTATAAATCTTCAGCCATTGATATCTTATAATCCTATGTAACATTCATAATCTTAGAATATAAACATCACTGTGAAAATCATTGCTGTTATTTGGCCTAGAAGGCAAAAGAATGTCCGAGGCTGGACCTTTCCCTATACTCTCACTCATGATAGTAAGGAAATGACCTCCAGAACTCCCTCTCTCAACATGAAAGGACAACATTGTCCTAATAATGATAATCCTATGATAAAAGCTCAGAAAGAACTTACCCTAGTTTATGAGGATGAATTTCACCAGATCACATGGAAACCCATGGAAGAAGACATGTTAAGGGTCTTAACCAACTAGTGCCAAAACTTCTTCCAGTTCTTGTCCACCAGGGAAGACTAGCATTTGCACAGATGGGATAAATGTGTGAAACATAAGCATTAGTGTGTCACAGGAAAATATCCTCTTGCCCATTCTGTTCAAGGTCTTAGACTACCTATCAGGGAGCGAAGCGCTGCAGTCTTCTAGATCAATGCAGAAAAGATGATGATCACAAAGAAGGTTTGTTAGGATGCCTCCAAAGATTCTCAAATTCTACTCATCTGGATGATGAAGAGGATCCATACCTTCTTGGGAATAAAGTGATTTGATTTCAGGTTATTCCAGTCTGCAAAAAATCATGGTTAAACACAGCTTTCTTAGATGGATACCAAAAAGCCCCACTTCCTTCTTCCTGGCATACTTTTTTATATCATTTATTACCTTAAGCGCAAACAGTCATTTACTTAGCAGTACAGCAATCAAGGGACTGCCTATGTTTTTAACACCTTTACTGAATTATCAGTAAAGAGATAGCAAACATAACATTTATATTAAAGAAAATAAACCATGTTAACATGTTCACAGTTACAAACATTGTACATCCCATACATCCTTTTATACAATTACCATGAATCCAACATTACATAACTTGATCAAGTCCTGCCTTCCCTTAAATCTCACTTCTCCAAAACGTTATTCTGCATACATTGTTCCCAGTTTTCCTTTTTCTTCTATGTAATTTGCTCATAGCCTTTTTTAAAGATCTCAATTTCAGTTCTTTTAACTCTGTTACAATATTCATTACTTCAAATATAGTTGGTTTAGACTTTGATTTCCATTTTCTACTAATTACTTTTTTGGAAGCCACCAGAATTAAACTTAATAAGGCCCAACTCTGTCTAGGCAATTCAGATCCTGTATCCCTGCTCAAAATAATAATTTCCTTATTTACAGCCATTTGCTTACCCAATATTTCTGAAAGAGTACTGTGCCGGGAATTTTTAAAGTCTGCCAAGTCATTACACTCACTACACTTCCAAAACATATGTTTCCAGTTACCTCTTTCTACGCAAACACTTCCAAGCAAAAATCCTAAATTTTCTAGACTTTGTTGCACATTTGGCAGCCATATATATGTTCAACCATTAATTCTTTGTGAATTGCTTATACAATCTCTCTTCCCAATCTTTCATACCTCCTCTGATTGATTCCTATAGGTATCATGCAATATGTTACATGCCCTACAAATTATCACTAACAGCAGTTTCTGTTCTAGATTAAACTAAAAACACTACGAGGGCAGGTCTTTCACTTCGGATTCCCTTATCCTTTTCTCTCTGCCTACAGGTTGATATCAATCCCTGATATGTATGATAATCCAAATGACTTCTTGGCTTCTTCTCACTCTGTTACATTTTCCTCTCTTGTTACTTGCTCCCAATACCTTGGTTCCTTTGCCAGTCTTCTCCAGTAAATTTCAGCCCCCTCTTGCCTATTCTCTGTATGCCTAATTGGAGTCATCCTTGTTTGCAGAAACTCCTTTCCTCCATTCTCATGTTGACTTAATTCCTAGAATACTTTCTGCTACTTTATGAATATAATATTCTATATGACTGCTGCTATTCTCCCTCAGGAGCTGCATTCAAAATCCCCCACTCTTCTAATTTCTTGAATTCCCCGCTTGCTTCATCATCATCCCTTCCCACTTTGAAATACAGCTTTCTGCTTGTGTTATGTATATGAGCCTTAAATGTGTGGCTCTAAAATATCCCTTCAAATCAGGTAATCCTAAACTACTTTGTTTTATTGGAAGGATCAACTTATCACACTTGAACCTTACCCTCTTCCCCTCCCATATAAAATTCTTCAACTCTTTAGATTAGATTAGTACTAGGCTAACTAACCCTGTGGACCATTTTAAGCCTAGCCAATTACCCTGTGTGAGAATCAAACCCTGCACCTTATGTCTGTAAGGTAAACACCTTAACCATTATAAAAAACGAACTGACAAACAAAAAAAGAACACACTATGAACAAGCACCAACACTTCACTCAGCTCGATGAAGAAATAAAATACAAAAAGCCGTTCTTATTCACTTTAATGCCAAAACAAAATAAAATTAAGCGCTTTTCATTTGGGAAATATCCAAACTTCTTCAGGTGTAGAGCAAGAACAAAAACAGTCAGCCCAGCAAAAATCCACTTTATATCATGAAGAGTTAATTGATTAATTGCCTACAACTGGATCACAGCACTCATTTAAAATTACACTTCACAGTTGCATTGTTTTGTCAACAAGACCAAAATGAACCAAAAATCCTCAAGACTTTACAAACATCATGACACAACATAAATTATTACTTTTGCTAAGAATAAATATATGTGCATATGTAATAACAAACAAAAACAACAATAATAATACTAACACCCATCCCTAACCTAATTACTATGCAGTATTATGAAAACAATCTGTACAAAGCAAGGTATACAAAGCTGTAGTATAAAAAATTGTTAATTCATGGCTTCATTATTTCATATTAATACTTTGTCAATAAAATAAATAACCGACCATCCAACCAAATAGCATACGAAAATGCCTAGGAAATTACCTAAAATATTTTTATCTAAGCAAGCTTTTTAATTTTAATATACTTGCTAAAGAATAAATTTCAAATAAATTTCATTTATATCTGGGGGGCACAGGAGTTTAGTAACAACTGTCATTTCAATTCATGTTCTTCGAGGTGTAACTTAACAATGTTACTATCTAAATACCTCACATTCTCATATGCAGCTACCTGTGTTGCAACTCTAAATTTAAAACCATGGCTGTGGTTATCTTTACAGTGCCTAGCTAGGGCATTATCCATTTTTTGTTTACTAATAGCATAGATGTGCTCGTAAATCCTGTCACGCAATCTACGATCAGTCTTAAATTTAACAGTCCTGTTGGGCAATTCTGCTTATAGTAATCAAAAATTAAGAGTTGCTAGCACTTTTAAATCCCCTGTTAATCCCTTAGTTGGTATGTTTGAATTGTTATGTGAACTTGAACTTCGAAAGTTGGTCTGTTGCAGTAAAAAAAGTGTTTGTAATCCTAATATTTCTCTTGAAGAAATGCAGTTTTCCAATTTTAGGAGCCTCCCCATTCGCATCATGCAACTGGATAAAAGGGGTGGACTGGTTGTCATGGACATATTACATTACAACAAAATGAATCAGTTATTAGAGAAGGATACTTATGTGGAGGTCAGTTTAAACGAAATGAATATAGCTTATAACAGGATCAAAATGTTTATTAATGATTAATTTATTGATGGTTTAACTGACATTAATCTTAATCATTATTTGTCCATGCTAGCACCCAGGATTCCCTTACTTTTTGGTGTTCCCAAGATCCACAAGGGGACCTCAGATCCACCTATGCGCCCACTCGTGGACGCCAAGCAATCCATTACCTACCCATGTGCCAAAGTAGTGGATTCCATCCTTAAGAAATATGTCAGCAAGGAGACCCAGATTTGCCAGGATTCATGGTCCTTTTTGGAACAAAACAATGCCTTGGCGTACAAAGAGGAAAATAATTTCCTGACAGTGGATGTTTGCGATCTCTATTCATCCATCCCCCAGGATATAGGTACAGAATGGGTACTGGAATTTATCAGGTCTAGGGGAGCTACAGAATATGAGTTATGTCTTATTGAGGACCTTTTGGGGATCATCTTGAAAAACAATTACATTCTGTTTAATGACAAGTTTTACCTCCAAAGGAAAGGAGTGGCAATGGGGTCCCCTTGTGGAGCCAGTTTTGCGAATTTGGTTATGGTCTCTTGGGAATCAAATTATGTATTTACTAGTCAATGGATGAAAAACATTGTTTTTTATACTAGATTCCTGGACAATATTTTTTATTATTATGATTATTGATGGTGATATGACCTTGGCTACTAATATTGCTGAATTTTCAACAGTTCGGTTGAGTTTCTGAGGTTTACCAAGGATTATCAGGAATCTTCAGTCCATTATTTGGATGTATAACTTACAAAAAATATTCCAAGAATCAAAATACACTGCAAAGATTTATAGAAAGAGTACTTATTCAAACTCATTTTTACATTTCTCTAGTGCACATCTTTTACAACAGAAAAAATCTGATGTTAAGGGACAATTGGTTCAAGCAGCTTGGATGGTTTCTGGTGAAGCTGACTTTTAACAGGAATGTTTAAATCTTAGGAATATGTTCCTTAGCAGGGGTTACCCTTCCAAATTTCTTGTTGGTATTATAAATAAAGTCCAGTTAAAAAGGTCCCAAGGCCAGCTTGGATGGTTTCTTGTGAAACTGACTTTCAACAGGAATGTTTAAATCTTAGGAATATGTTCCTTAACAAGGGTTACCCTTCCAAATTTTTTGTTGGTATTATAAATGAAGTCCAGTTAAAAAGGTCCCAAGGTCAGCTTGGATGGTTTCTGGTGAAGCTGACTTTCAACAGGAATGTTTAAATCTTAGGAATATGTTCCTTAACAGGGGTTATCCTTCCAAATTTTTTGTTGGTATTATAAATGAAGTCCAGTTAAAAAGGTCCCAAGGTGTTTACAAGCCTATTTTCAACAACTGTCCTATAAATGAACCATTTAATATAGGCACCTTGAGTCCTCCCCTTACAAATTTAGTTAATGAACTAGGGGAAGGAAGGAATCATCAGAAAAGGACCTTCTCAATTTCATTTGTTTTTACATACAGCCCTGAGGTTGAGGAGATCAGGTCAATAGTTAAAAAATATTGGCACCTCTTCTCAGTGGATAAGGAGATAACTGCTAAATTGGGGGAATCTCCGACCATTACATATATGAAGGGACAGAACCTAAAGAAGTTGATGGAAACTACCATAAAACTATCCAATAAGCACGTAGGAATGTATACGTGTGATGCATGCAGATATTGTATTTATACTGAAACAGGTAAAAAATTCTGAGTAAGGAACTACAACTTTTATCCTAAGGGCAAGTTCAATTGTAATTCCAGGTCAGTGGTATACCTTGCACAGTGCAATACCTGTCTGGCTTTCTACGTCAGTAAGACCGATCGTAGATTGCGTGACAGGATTTATGAGCACATCTATGCTATTAGTAAACAAAAAATGGATAATGCCCTAGCTAGACACTGTAAAGATAACCACGGCCATGGTTTTAAACTTAGAGTCATAACACAGGTAGCTGCACATGATAATATGAGGTATTTAGATAGTAATATTGTTAAGTTACACGTCGAAGAACATGAATTGAAATGGCAGTTGTTACTAAACTCCTGTGCCCCCCCCCCCCCCAGGTATCAATGAAATTTATTCTTTAGCAAGTATATTAAAATTAAAAAGCTTGCTTAGATAAAAATGTTTTAGGTAATTTCCTAGGTATTTTCACTTGCTATTTGGTTGGATGGTTGGTTATTTTATTGACAAAGTATTAATATAAAATAATGAAGTCATGAATTAACAATTTTTATACTATGCCTTTATATACCTTGTTTTGTATAGATTATGTTTTCATAATACTGCATAGTAATTAGGTTAGGGATGGGTGTTAGTATCACTATTATTGTTTTTATTTTTTGTTACATATGCAAATATATTTATATTTATTCTTAGCAAAAGTAATAATTTCTATTGTGTTATGATGTTTGTAAAGTTTTGGGGTTTTTAGGTTCATTTTGGTTTTGTTAGCAAAACAATGCAACTGTGAAGTGTAATTTAAAATGAGTGCTGTGATCCACTTGTAGGCAATTAGTCAATTAACTCTTCATGTTACAGAGTGGATTTTTGCTGGGCTGTTTTTGTTCTTACTCTACATCTGAAGAAGTTTGATTATTTCCCAAATGAAAAGCACTTAATTTTATTTTATTTTGGTATTAAAGTGAATAAGAACAGCTTTTTATATTTATTTCTTTATCGAGCTGAGTGAAGTGTTAGTGCTTGTTCATAGTGTGTTCTTTTCTTCACCTTAACTATTATACCAACCTCCAAACCCTATTTATTAACCCTCTTTATTAACTGCTGTCCATAACCTCTCCTCTGGTTGATAAAAGTATGACTAATCTGTACAGAAAACTAAAGGGATGAAAAACATTTTGACTGCTTCTATCCTGCCATCCATGTCCATAAGAAAAACTTCCAGTTTCTCAAACTTTTGTATTATCTTTTGTTTAGTCTCTTCCCACATATCCTTAGCTGCCCTTATTTATAGAATCCTTTTTAACCCATAATCCTAAACATTTCATTTTATCATGTCCCCATAAATTTGGGTATTGCTGAACCAATTCATGTATGGGTACATAATTTACAGCTACAGCCTTTATTTTGCTTCCATTCATTTTATATCCCAAAGAGACTCGAAACTGTCTTAGAATGTCAAAAATACTGAGATGTCCTTTTCTAGTTTCATCAGGTAGAAAATAACACTGTCTGCAAATAAAGCCAATTATTCATGATTACTATACCAATTATATCCTTGAATTGCTGAATCCCTTATTTTTCCTTGCCAATGGTTCTAAACATAACACAAATAAAGGGGAAAGAGGACATTGCTGCCTGGTTCCTCTGTTTATACACAACTTCTCAGAAAGGAACTTTCTCACTAATTTTTACTTCTGATCCTTTATATTATATCCTCCTAATTAACCTTATTATTTTATCAGGGAATGCAAATGCTTCCTTAAAATCCCAGCTTACTATATAGAATGTTTTCTCTGCATCAAAACCCAGCAACAGAGACAGTTTCTTATTTCTGCTTCCCTCTGGATCATCATTGTTCTATTAAATGTTGTCAAATGATTGCTTCCCTGCCACAAAATCACACTAATCCACATCTGTCAATTTTGGGAACAACTCTGCCATTCTTTTAGCTATTATAAGTATAGTATGAACACTTTACAGTCATGATTTAAAATTGAAATGGGCCTGTATGAAGCTGAATCTGATGAGTCCTTACCATCTTTAGGTATTACAGCTTTCTTCCAGGAAGTTGGTGGTTCATCTCCTTTTAAAATACTGTTAAACAAAACCTTCCATATCTGTATCACTTTCTTCCCTCCTAGCTTCCAAACGTCCACAGGAATACCATTTATTCCTGGAGACTTTCTTGCAGACTGATTATACATCACTGTTGTTACTGTCTCTCTTCCTACCTTAACTGTTAACTGTTCAGCCTCACCTACCTTTAACCTTGGTGTACTTATGTTCCCTTACATATTTCCATTTGTGCCTTTTCTCGATTTCCACGTTCCTCTTGTTTATACAGATTTTCATAACATTTCTGAAATATTTTGAATGCCTCTACAGGATCTCTGGTTATTTTTCTTGTTATAAGGTCCCCTAAGTTTGGCAATGACCTTTTGTACTTTATGTTGCTAAACTTATTGTGCTACAAGTTTTTGTGGCCTGGAGTTATTACAAAAAAACAGTTGCTTAACATCAATATTTCTAAACTCATGAATATTATCTAGATACTTCCTTTTTTTTCTCTTTAGCATTCTGCATTTGCATCTGTTCTTATTCTGTGAGATCCCCCTTATTCTGCAATAATTTAACTTTTGTCAGCCCCTATAAATAATTACTGTTACTTCTTACCCATCTCTGAAAAAATTTCTGTCTTCCCTAACAACTCTCAAATAATTTCCACTACCAATTCCTTAAATTCATCTCTTTTTAACAGGTAAGTGGGGAAGTGCTATTGTCTCATTTCTGTCATTACCCTGCATTTTTATCTTGGTTGTTACTGGCACATGATCTGAAAGTCACTGGATCTGTGTCGAAATGTTTAATTAAATGTACATGTTCCTGTAAATGTAATTTTTGTCTAGCCTAACTCAGTATTGTATCTTGAAACAAGAGTACAAAGGATTAGTATAGATGAAACAACTTTAGCTAGCAGATCTAGGAGTCTCTCTCTCTCTCTCTCTCTCTCTCTCTGAACATGTCTTTGTGGGAGGAATAAAGATGCCTTGTTGAAGTTTTAAGTAACAAGTCAAAAACTGCTACCCAAAGGTGAAGACTCCTGTATAAAAGTATGAATAAAACAGTATAAAAAACCAAGAGTACAAATCGGCAGAACGAAATCCACACAGACTGATCTCCATGCTAAACCAAGGCACAAAGCAGGCAGTTTTCACTTCACCAGTTTTGTATAACAAGAAACTTGAATGCATGCTGTGCAGATGTCTCTATAACATGTTTAGAGAGAGCATTCATATTGGATCTAATACGGATATTATATATATGCTCTCTAACCCTGTCTTTAAGCCTTCTGTCTGTCTTGCCCACATAAAAAGCTCGGCAAGACGTACAGCGGGCTAAATAGACTATATGTTCCATATTACAATTGGCCACAGCCTGAAAATAAAAACACTGTTGATTCACAGGATGTATAAAGGTGGCAGTGCTATCTATAAAACGAGAGAAACTACAATTCCTGCAAGATCTAGTAATGGGTGTAAGCCTATGTGTTTCATTATTAAATCCAATGGGGTAACATAAGATCCTATGTAGGTTCATGCGATTCTTATAAACAAACCTGGGTGTATCACCCACAATATGACGAATTACTGGGTTAACAGTAAGAATGTCCCAATGCGAGAGACCCACATCGCCTGTCCTCTAACTATATTCTTAAACACAAACTTAGGGTGCATACTGCTCCTATGTAATAGGGAGTTCCTATAGCAAGACTTCCGACAGACCCCCGTATTCAGTAGGCCACCTGGAAGTCTCTCAACAAATACATCTAAAAATGAAATTGATGTTAATGAAGCACTCATAGTAAATTTCAAGTATGGTACCAAAGAATTAATATGTCCTAAAAAATCACTCAGGTCCTGTTCATTTGCCGTCCACACCAAAAAAGGGTCATCTACAAACCGCACATAAAACCTAACATATTTCTTAAAACTTTCCAATTCAAATAAGCTACACCTCTCCCAATCTGCCATTACTAGACTGGCGTAGCTATTGGCACACGAGGTGCCCATAGCCATGCCATCTTTTTGAATGAAAATACTATTATTGAATGTAAGTTTGCGTTTAAGAATATAGTTAGAGGACAGGCGATGCAGGTCTCTCGCCTTAATCCCACTGAAATGGGATTCCATAATGAGTTGACGAATCTCTACGATCAATTAGTTGATAGGGCCTATAGCACAGAAGAAATTAGAGAAGGTTTCATGGGAGTTGATATACTCAGGAGAGATCGGGCAGCCCCGTATTTCATGAGTAGGGATGATATAAGTACAAATAGTAATAGTGTGGTAGATAGTACAATGAAATATAAGGATGGTACCAGAGTGTCCATTTATTAACACACAGGATGTCAATGAGATTAGAAGTATCTATTTCAAGCATTGAGACATTCTTACTGTTGACCCAGTAATTCGTGATATTGTGGGTGATACACCCAGATTCGTTTATAAGAATCGCATGAACCTACATAGGATCTTATGTTACCCCAATGGATTTAATAATGAAACACATAGGTTTACACCCATTACTAGACCTTGCAGGAATTGTAATGTCTGTCGTGTTATAGATAGCACTGCCACCTTTATACATCCTGTGAGTCAACAGTATTTTTATTTTCATGCTGTGGCCAACTGTAATACGGAGCATATAGTCTATTTAGCCCGCTGTATGTCTTGCCCAGCTTTTTATGAGGGCAAGACAGACAGAAGGCTTAAAGACAGGATTAGAGAGCATATATATGATATCCATATTAGATTAAATAGGAATGCTCTCTCTAAACATGTTATGGAGACATCTGCACAGCATACGTTCAAGTTTCTTGTTATACAAAACCGGTGAAGTGAAAACTGCCTGCCTTGTTTTAGCACGAGGATCAGTCTATGTGATTTTGTTCTGCCGATTTGTACTCCTGGTTTTCTATACTGAAGTTTTAAGTAGTTTTATCCCGTTAAGTAGGTAAATGGAGGAGTGTTAGTGTTAAGTGAAGGGATCAGAGAGAGACGGCCTCCTAGATCTGCTAGCTAAAGTGATTTTATCTGGACTAATCCTTTGTATTCTGTTTCTTGTTAGTCCTTTCACCTTCTGAGTCACAGGTGGAATACCAGACTTGACTTGAGCCTTTTGGATTACCTCTATTTCCAGTTACTGTACTTTGGGGAATAAAATACCGAATTCACATCTTCCATACCACATATTTTTATAAATTTCTTCAAAAATCTAGCCTCTGTTGTTATATTTTCCCTTCTATGTTCACAGATATATTCTCAATCTTGCCAATCGAAATCCAGTCACCACCTGTTAAGTAATATTCCCTGCTGAAAGCTACGTATTTTCTCCCAAAATTATATTAAGCTCCACAATAGCAGTTTTAGATGGAATATAAATACATGGCAGCATAATCATCCTCCCTTACCAGCAGCCCCTTACCACCACAAATCTACCGTTAAAATCTTTTCCTCCTCTTCTGTCGCTACCGGAGCTCTTCTAGCAATTAGTATCAATACTCCCCCTTTTCCTTTGTCCCTGATATTGTGCTGAATATCCATCCTGAAATCCTTTCTTTATATAGGTTCATAGGTTAGTGCTAAGCTAACTAGCCATGTGGGCCATTTTAAGCCTAGCCAATTACCTCAATGTGAGAATCAAACCCTACACCTTGTCTCTGTAAGGTAAACATTTTAAAAAGCTGTCACATATATCATACATATCAAATTTATAAATTCACTTCTTTCCAAATGTGTCTCCTGTAGCACTGTTATTTGCGTTTTCCATTTCTTAATCTAATTCAACACTCTTTTTGTCTATACCTGTGAGGACATTTACGTTCCAAAATATGTTTGGTGTAGCCATTATGATAAGACGTTATTATTCCCACCTATTATATATGCCAGCTTTTTAAAATGTACATTTCCAGCTTTTGTGTTGCATGAATCCACTGATGTTTGGTAGGTTGACCCTTTACACAGTTGTTTCTCGTCATCTCCACTTGAAACCTTTACACAATTGTTTCTTGTCACCTCTACTTGAATCTAGGTCACAATTTACAAGACTTTTTGTATTAATGAAAACCCTCAAACAAGCCACACACACCACCAGAACATATTCACTTAAAACAAACGCAAAACATGATATACATCTTCAAATAATAAGGGAGTGCCTGTTTTTAATCATTAATACACACATTTAAGAACGCATTCTGCTAAATCACAACATATCAAATCAACAAAATAGAAAATATTTGTCTAATTAGGGGTTGGCATAATGGTTAAGGTCTTTACCTCACAGATGCAAGATATATGGTTTGACTCTAACCTCTGGTTGTTGGTAAGTCTTGTAAGAGTTTGCAGACTGACTGCCAATAACTTGCGATGTCCATCAGCTCAAATGCTTAAGCAACAGGCCATTGTGAATGTTTCATGAATGTGTGGTTTTGAGTCTCAGGATGGACTATTTTCTTGCAGGGTGACATAATGGTTAATGATTATCTCACAGATACAAGACAGGGTTTGATTCTCAATTTTGGAAGGGAAATTGACTAGACTTAAAATGACCCACAGGGACAGCTAAGCTAGTACTTAACTATGAACTGGCATGTTATAGGATTTGGAACTCACTGCATGACCTGAGTTTGATTCCCAGTCAAGGAATTTAAATTGATCACAGACATAAGGTACAGCATTACATTCTTACTTTTGAGGGGAAATTGGCTAGGCATAAAATGGCCCACAAAGGCAGTTAGCCTACTATTTACCCATGAACTAAAAGTGCCAAATATGTACTGCTGTCAGTAACCCCTCCCCTCCATATACTGTTCATATGTGTTCTAAAAACTTGTCACTTAATCATAACACCCAACTCGTTATCTCTACCTCCCTTAGTCTCGTAATGATTTTGTTTTCTCTGTGTATGTGGGGTCCTAAACACACAATCAGCCACTGCGTCCAATCCCTCTGTCTGTAATTCCACCTTTGAGAGCTTGCTCTTCTGCTTTTTATATGCAATGGGAACTTGATATGGAAAAAAAAAAGTTATGTCTTACCATAATGTTCCATTCATTACAATTAGGACTTCGGTTCTGTCCTTGAAACCGATACAGCCATTTCCAAGCTCATGCCAGCCAAAAACTCTCAGCTAAGACCTACCCATAATGCCCCTCTCCTAGTTACTTCAGATCGAGTTTGCCCACCCCTATATAATACAGGTAGTAATAGAAAACTAGTAGAAAGCTCTGTCTGAGCAAATACCCTAACCAGGAGTTCTTTAATGAATGAACAAAGATCTACAACACAGATGGAATGTTATGGTAAAACATAACTTCTTTATCTGATGTTGTAAATCTTTGTTTATTCATTACAATTAGGACGGAGTCCTCAGCTACTTGACTCCATGTTAATGTTATATGTTCGAGCCACTAAACATCGACCGTTAGCGATAGAACAATTAAATGTTTGAACATATGAAAAAATGTAAAGAGTAAAATTTCCCACTTCCTACACTGTAGCGCGATCTTGGAGTTGGTATATTTAAGTAGCGAGGGGTGTGGGGGGTTCAGGGTGGCTTGCCCCCCTGCTTACACACTTTAGTTTTTTTTTGTTTGTTTACTTTATTTTTTTTTTTTAATTTTTTTAAAATATTCGAACATTTAATTGTTCGATCACTAAAGGATGATCTTTAGCAATTCGAACAATTAAGCGTTTGAATATTTAACATAGACCCTTGAGTCCTGGGTGGCCCTAAGGAAGGATATTCCTGAGTAACATAGAACCAAAAGATGCTCGTCCCCTGGAGGCCAAATCCAATTTGTAATGAGAGATAAAGGTATCAGATCTTGCCCAAGTGGCTGCTGCGCAGATATCATCCAAAGAGGCTCTGGAATGAAGTGCTACAGAAGTAGCCATAGATCTGGTAGAATGAGCCTTTATTCTGGAAGGTAAGGATAGCTTATTCTATTGGTAGACAAAGGTAATGATATTTCTAAGCCAGGAGGATAAAGTCACTTTGGAAACAGGTTTACCCAATCTGGGTCCTGCAAAAGCCACAAACAACTGATCTGTTTTCCAGAAAAATGTTGTCCTGTCCAAATAACAACGAAGCTGCCAATGCACATCAAAGGTGTGCAAAAGGTACTCCCCTCTATTAGAATTCTGAGGGAAGAAATCTGGCAGGACAATAGATTGGTTAATGGAAAATCCAGAAATGACCTTGGGCAAGAAAGAAGGGTGAGTACGAGGGGACATCCTATCCGTGTGGAAGATCAAGTAAGGTCTTTTGACACAAGGCCTGTAGCTCAGATACTCTTCTCGCTGAGGTAAGTGCTACTAGAAGTAAGGGTTTCCATGACAAAAACTTTAAATCACACGAATCAAAGGGCTCGAAAGGAGGACCTGTGAGACTGAAGCACCAAAGGTCAAGTCTCAGGGTTCTAAGGAAGGCTTGACTGGAGGTTTAACGTGTAATACTCCTTTCAAAAATGTCTTTCATAGGCGGTGTGACATAATCAAAGAATTATCAAATCCATTATGGAAATTGGCGATAGCTGCTAAATGTACAGTGATCCTCGATGCCGAGTCTCAAGCATGTAAGAGAGTCATCAGGTATTGAAGGATCTTTTGAACAGACAGAGAAGGGATCTATGTTCTGATCTTTGGCCCAAACAGAAAACTTAGTCCATTTACTAGAATAAACTTTCCTGGTGGAAGGTTTGTGTGAAGCCAGAAGAATTTCATGAACAGATGAGATGAGATGTCAGGCAGCCTGGCAATCATTGGAAGTGGAGGAACCAAGCTGTGAGCATGAGACTGTGGAGATTCAGATGAATCAGTCCCTGAGGATGAGATAACAGGTCTTGGGAATGATCCAGGATCCACGAGCTGTGAATCAGATGAAGCCATAGAAACGGGAACCAGACTTGATGAGGGCAATAAGGATCACTTTGCTTCTTAACCTCTGAGCTTTCTGGAGAAATTTTGGAATGAGGGGAAATGGGGGAAAGGCATACAGAATACCAGGGGGCCAATCGTGCTTTAGAGCGTCCCTCAGGGGTTTCCCCTGAGGCAGGGATCAGGGCAAAGTAGCTTCTGCATTTGTTGTTTAGGGTGGAAGAAAACAGATTGCAGCAAGGCTTGCCCCAGCATCGGAAGATCCAATCTGCTGTTACAGGGTTGAGGGACCACTCGTGAGGCATCAGGATGTTCCTGCTCTAGATTGTCCGCAATAAGGTTGGAACTCCTGGGAATGTGCGTTGCTATAGGAAAACGGTTGGAAGCTATAGCCCAGTGCCAAATCCTCATGGCTTCCTGTCACAGGAGGTAAGACTTGGTTCTGCTTTGCTTGTTGATATACCAGACGACTGACATGTTGTCTGACTGAATTGCAATGGTCCCAGAAGGTAGGGAGTGCATGGAACGCTTGCAATGCTAAGAGAACTGCCCTCAGTTCCAGGAAATTTATGTGCAAATTTGCCTCCATAGGGGTTCAGGTGCCTTGAACAGTCTTTCCCTGGAAATGCCCCCCCCCCACTCTAACAGGGAAGCGTCCGTGGTCACCGTAACCATGGGCTGGGGAAGACAGAACGGTCAACACCAAAGATTTGATTGTAGCTTCATCCACCATAGCATTTCTTCCTTGCAACGGTTTGTAAGACGTATCATGTGGTCGAGTGGGTGAGTTAAAAATGGCCACTGTGTGGAAAGGAGCCACTGCAGGATTCTCATGTGCAGCCCAGCCAGTGGTATTAATGTAATGGCAGCTGCCATGGAGCCTAAGAGTTGCAGTACAAGGCATGCTGGTACATAGGTCTGAGGAAGAAGGTCTTGGATTTGGTGTCTTATTTTCGAAAGCCTGTGAGGGGGGAGAGAAGCTTGACAGGATGTTGCATCGAAGACTGCTCCAATAAATTCTAGTGTCTTTGTTGGGGACATTTGAGATTTTTCCTTGTTGATTGTAATCCCCAAGTGGAGAGTGAGACCTTGAGTGTAAGAGAGGCTGTGGACTAGGAGATTCCTGGTCGGAGCAGTAAGGAGCCAATCGTCTAGATACAGAAACACCTGGAATCCTTGTAGTCAAAGATGAGCTACCACAACTGCCATACATTTGGTGAACACTTGGGGGGCTGTCGAAAGACCGAATGGCAATGCCCTGAACTGACAGTTGTTGGCTCCCAGCCGGAAGCAGAGAAACCTCCAGGAGTGGCGATCTATCTTTATGTGGTAGTACGTGTCCTGGAGGTCTACAGAGCACATCCAGTTGTCCCTCCCTAGGAAGGGGAAAATGGACTGTACCGTGACCATCCAGAATTTTTGAGGTTTGATAAATTTGTTCAATAGGCTGAGGATCCAGGATTGGTCTCCAGTCCCCTGTCTTTTTGGCACTAAAAAGAACCTCGAGTAAAACCCGGGTCCTATCTGGTCTGGTGGGACTGGCTGGATTATTCTTTTTCTTAGCAGCTTTTCTATTTCTATGGCTGCTAATTCCCTCTGATTGGGTGATACATCAGGGATTTGTTTGACGGGTCTGGGAGTTAAATCGAATAGTATTTGGTAGCCTCTGGATATTATTCTCTGCACCCAAACATAAGTAGTAATAAGTTGCCAGGCTGGTAGGTGCAGAGAAAAACGACCCCCAACTGCTTCCACAGGAAAGCAATCGGGCCGCTGCTCAAGAATGCTGGTAGGGTCTGCCGTAGAAAGAATCTCTAGCACCCTGATTACGTGGACCACCTCTACCCTGAAAGGGGCATCTTCCAGATGAGTTGCCCCCTCTGCTCGGAGAGGATTGCTCACAGTGAGTGTCAAGCACATTTTTCCTCCCTTCTGGCTCCTAGAGTAGGACCTCTGGGGGTTGGAAAAGTGTATGCCCACAGTAGAAAAGGTCCTTTCCATCTTTCTCATTTCGTGCAAGTGTGTCTCGTACTTTGTGCTCAAAAAGTGCAGATTTGTCAACAGGTGCATTGATGAAGGAAGATTTAAAGGGGTCTGCAAAGTCACACAACCGAATCCAAGCACTACGTCTCATGACAATGCCTGATGCGGCAGCTCAAGCTGCCCCCTCGGTGGTGTGAAATATCAAACACATCGAGGAGTTCGAGATGGATTCAAGGGTAGCTAGCTGCAAGGCAACAGTGTCACGCACCTCAGACAGTACCCCTGCCAAAGAAGAAAACATTTCAGAAATTAGGTCTCTTTGGAGGTGAGTGAAGTGTGCCAGATAGTAGAGTGACCGAATGGCGAAGGTCGCTGAAGCATAAATCCGCTTCCCTAGTCTGTCCATGGTCTGAGATTCCCTGTTTGGAGGATGAAGAGTGGAACTATCTTCCGCCAGTTCCCTCTTGGTGGCCACTGCCACGACCATGGAATCAACTGCCAACTGCTTGGACCAGTGGGGCTGATCTTCAGATGTAGATAAAAGTTTATCTGGCCTGCAGGGACAGGTTTTACGTTGTCTGGGGCCTTCCAGGCAAACTGCACAATGAGCTTAACAAGGTCATCTGCCGGTGGGGTCACCCAGGAAGTAGGCCAGGCATGGAAGGCCTGCAAGAACACAGATTCCTCAGAAGAAGGGTTAGAGGACTTTGTCTCCCTGCTGCTTGAGGATTTTGAGAAAGTCTCTGAATGACACATCATCTGAGAGGGACTGCGGGGATCCTTCCCCCTCATCACAATTGGTGTCTTCGGTGACAGATTCCTCCGGGAAATCAAGGTGTTTCCTCTTGCACCATTTCTTCCGGGGTGGCTCCCCAGTGGGATCTTCTGAGAAGGACTCCGGAGAAGGGGTTACCTTAAAGGGGGGGGGGGGGTCTTGCGGCTCCTGTGCCCGGGATCCCAAAATAGGGGGTTGGGAGAGCTGCATGCTGAGGGGGGGGTTCCTGATGCTGTCACTGATGCTGACTGCAAGCCTGCAGAGGCAAGGACCCTCTCCATCACCTGGAAAGCAGGCCCACCCGAGGAGGGATGGGAGCCCGGAACCGAGAAGGACAAACTCAGAACCAGGCTCACACCCACCCTGGAGGAGCTCACCTCCAGGTGAGGAGCTCTGAGAGAACTGGAAGCCATCAGAGCCGTGGACATAGACCGCGCCATTGAGAAAATAGATGCTGGGCTAGGAACCAAGGTATGGACAAGTCCAAGCACTGCTTCGAGAGAGCATCGGCTCCACCGGAGCCAATGCAGCAAGGGTGGTCTGTGCCGAAAAACTGCTGTCAGAGACGAGATGGTATGCACCGGGGTGGACATCGGTACAGAGATCTCCAGGACCTGGGTAGAGGCCAGAGGAGGATAAACAGGGAAAGATGTAGTAAAAGATTCTGAGCCAAGAGGGACGGAAGGTCTAGCTGGAATGGGCAGTCCCCTAGCTGCCAAAAGCTTATGCACAACCCGCACTAGGTCTAATTCTGAAAAACTCCTGGTGGAGCTAAAGGAGGCTGCTGAAGGAGAATCAGGTCTTTCTAGAAAGGGGCTAAACCTTTGCCCCCAAAAAAGGGTCGTAAGTTGGAGAGTACCTTGCCCTTGGCAGATATTCGACTTTAGGAGCCGATGGAACCAAAGAAACTATCGCACCATGGCCGGAGATGGTGCCAAAGCAGGTACAGTCGTAAGAGCCAATGTCAGATCCAAGGACGGCACCAAACTCAGAGGTGCTGAGGTTGGAACCGAAATAGGGGTGAATATCATAGACGGCACCAAGGGAAAAGATACAGAGCCTGGTGCCGAAGAGGTCTGTGCCAAGGGTGCCGGAGAAGCACACAGCCGACTCGGTTCCGTAACTGATGGAGATGCAGAAACAGTGTGACTCCATTTTTCCTTATATTTTTTGGCCTTTGGAGCTTTGGAGGGGGTGAGACCTCCAACCCAGATAGAGCCCCCAAAAAAGGTGTCTTAATTAAACCTTTTAAAATAAGCTTATTTTTACATTCTGCTAGTGTACACTTACTAAAACTAGCACAAATGTCACAGTCAGCTTTAATATGGTCCACGCCCACCCTTGTCACACTGTTTAAACCCCAACTTAGCATTGCCTGACATAGTAAGGCAACAAGGCTATCCTAATAGAAAAACAAAAGATGGAAGAGAAAAAAGTGAGAGAATACCAACGACGGTATTTAAAAAAATACCACAAGTGGTAAGGAAGGGCCTACCAAAGGCAGGAGAGAGGGACAGTACCAACAAAGGTAGAAATGTAATTACCAAGGAAAAGGGTAGGGAATAGAAGTAGGTTATAGGAGACAGTGAGAAAAGGCTAAATTGACTAAAAATAAGAGATTTTGAGGAAAAACTATATTACAAATCACAATTTTCCACTTAGCTTTGAGAGAGATGGCTAGCACGTCTAATGAGGAATGTGGCAAATGAGATCTGAAGTAACTAGGAGAGGGGCATTGTGGGTAGGTCTTAGCTGAGAGTTTTTGGCTGGCGCGAGCTTGGAAACGGCCGTATCGGTTCCGAGGACGGAACCGAAGTCCTAATTGTAATGAATAAACAAAGATTTACATCATCAGATATATCTTTACAAAACTTATACTAATAACTGTAACTTCCACCCTCCTTATTCTCTGCCTCCTGCCTGAAGCCTTCTTTCCTGTTACCAAATCCTTGGTGTCAACAATTCCACCTCTGCTATCCCTTCAGCTCTTATCTCTCACTTCCTTCATCCTTCACTTAGCCCCCTTGTTTTACTCAGTCCTACAAAGAATTTACATAATCATTTCACACACTGCACTGCCACATCAATACTTCCAACAAGTACTGAAGTACTTTCACAAACTCTTAATGCAGCCACTGATGACAATGGCTGCTACTCTCTCCTCCCTCAGTCATAAATCCTATACTGCCCAATATAAAAAAAATATATATATTTTCTGCTGCCTTCCTCTGTACCTCTTACCTAGCATCCTCTTTCACTTTCCTCTCTTCAGGCTGACCTAGCATCTCATACCACTTGTGGAGCAATTGCATTTGCCTGCCATGCATGCAGCCTATTGGCTTTAGTTTCCAGCATACTTCCCAAGTTTCATGCAACACTTCCTTACATCATGCCCTAAAACCACCTCTCTACCAATTTTCCAACAGCCTCACTATACCTTTCTCCAACCATAACCTACTTAAATACCCATACATAACTCCTACTACTCTTCTTTTTCCTGGGTAACCACATCACCCCTTTTCTCTAAATCTTAGTCATCTTGGTCTCTTTTATCCTGGACCTACTGGCTGGCTTACTCCCCTGTCTTTCTAAGCAGTAACTTCTCATACTGTAACCACCCATTTCTCATCCCAAAGGTCATCAGCCTCCCTCCCCCACATTCATCTTCATAGGATCATAAGAGATTACTAGGCTATCGACCCAGAGGTAATTTCAAACCTAGCCATTTCATCCCAATGTAATGCCATAAGGGTGTTAGTTAGTACCCAAGATAGCATTTAGTAATGACTGCCCATGTCCAGGAGAGTTGTCTGCACTATTCTTGGTAAGAATTTATGGTGCCCCACCCACTCATTCAAGTTACTTTTGAACAGTGTCATCGAGGTTCTCTGTTTCACATGAATAGTTAGCCTATTCCAAAGATGCAGCAGTCGCTGGGAGATAAATCTGTCCCTCCAGCATGTCCTATTTAAGTCACAGGCCATATTTAGATCCTTGGAATGGGTGGCCCTAGTCCCATTTGATTTATGGTTATGCAGCAAGTTCATTAGGTTTGGGTCCAGGATTGCTCTGTAAATCAGGAATAAGTCTCCCCTAAGAAGTCTATATGATACAGAGTAAAGTGACAGGGACTTTAGTCAGTCTGTGTAAGGCATGTGCTGGAGTCCCTTGATCTTCTTTGTTAGAAACCTCTGAGGTCTCCCCAATTGTTGCAGGTGCTTTGTATGGTACATGCCAAACAGAGAGTTATACTCAATTATGGGCCAGATTAGTGCTGAGTACAGAGAGGTTATAACCTCTTTTGCTCTCAAGGCGATGCCTTTACTAATCAAGTGTGCTACATAGAAAACCTTTCTTACTACAATAGACAAATAGTGATTAAAGTTAAGGCCTCGGTCAACTTGTGAACCCAAGTCCCTTACCACTTTGTGGGTACTTCGGGTATTGTTGTTGATTTGATAATGTGAATGGACATTATTTGTGCCAAAGGGAATGATGATGCATTTATTTGCATTCAGTTTGAGACCGTGACTAAGACACCAGACGCTGGTCTGCATAAGACCCTCATGGAGTATACTGACATCATTTGGGGATTCAATAACTCCACCCAATTTGTAGTCATTTGTGAACTTGGTCAGCCACAACCCCTTAGTTTTGACCTAAACTTCTGAGAAGTACATACCAAATAGTAGGGGGCCCAACACTGACCCTGTGACACCTTGCTGGTAACAGGTCTGCTGGATTATGTAAAGTCGCCCACTTTGACAGTATGTGCCTGGTTTGTGAGCCAGTTAGTAACCCATCTTACAATGAAGGGATTTACATTAAGTTTGCTAAGTTTATCGGTAATGCCTGAGTGTGGGACCGTGTCAAAAGCCTTTGCCAAGTCTAGGCATGCCGAGTGCACAGATTTGCCCTCATTAATGGCCCTGGTTACATTTTCGAAAAAATCCACAAGATTTAACAGGCATGACCTGCCCTTGACAAAGCCGAATTGGATAGGATCCACGGTTTGGAGGTCGCCTATATCCTTATTTATGAGTTCCCTAATGATACGTTCCATGGCCTTACAGATGAGGCTGGTAAGGCTTATGAGTCTGTAATTCCCAGGGTCTGTTGCTAGGCCACTTTTGTGGAGGGCAATAACTGTTGCTGTTCTCCATTCTGCAGGAACAAAGCCTGTGGTTAGACTACGATTGAAAAGGGTACCTAATGGTGGGTTCCCTATTACGCGATCGAAGACACTGTTCTTCAAACACGTAATAGTCGAACCGAAAATATCACAAACCCTACACTGTGAAAGGCCACGTACGCAAATTTTTTCTTAGGGAAAAAATTCAGTTGGCTTCTCGTGGTTTGCTCTGTTCCCCAACGTTGAGCGATCTTAGAGTTGGTATATTTAGTTAGGGGGTGTGTGGGGTGTGGCCATTTGATTAGGATTGGGAAGTGTGTTTGTTTATGGCTTCGCAAATTTTTTCCCTAGGAAAAAATTTGCGGATGTGGCTGTTCGCGGTTATGTCTTTTCAATGTTTTCAGTTCGACTACTACGCGTTTGAAGAACAGTGTCTTCAAATGTGTAACATAGACCCTTAATGGTGATGCTAGTTTATGTTTCAGCCTGTTTAGAAGATAGCCTGGGATGCTGTCTGGTCCCATACAGGCTGTGTTTTTTGCCTTTGACAAGGCTTTGATGACTTGTTCTTCAGATATGTGTGTGTGTGTGTGTGTGTGTGTGTGTGTGTGTGTGTGTGTGTGTGTGGGGGGGG
Organism: Protopterus annectens; assembly: GCF_019279795.1. NCBI lineage: Eukaryota > Metazoa > Chordata > Ceratodontiformes > Protopteridae > Protopterus > Protopterus annectens. The sequence goes on from NC_056729.1 coordinate 928,866,111, forward strand.
GGGGGTTGTGATAGATTTAGAGAGAAGACAGGTGAAATTTTCACCAAACCTATCCTTTAGCAGGTTTGCTAGCTCTGTGGGGTCAGTGTGTGTGATACCATTGGTCACTAGGTTCTGCACTTGCTTGGGTCGACCTTTTAAGCTATGTATGTAGCTGTAAAATGCCTTATGGCTATCCTTGGCTGTGCCAGCTAAGTTTTTTTCAAAGAGGCCCATACAGGATTTGACAAGTTGTCTTGCATGCCTGTTGAGGCTGAAGTGGGCTTTTCAACTGTTGAGGTTTCCCCTTTGTTTTCATGGACAGCAACTTTTTGCAGTTATTGTAAAGTTTGCTGATGCTGGATGTCCATCATGGCTGCTTGTTTTTATTTGGGGCTGTGGATTTAATTCTTTCTAGTACAGCTGAGTCTATACACTTATGCAAGTGATTGTATTGGGCTTTAGTGTAAGCATCGGTGTAGTTACCACTTCCAGCTGGGGGTGCATCTCAGAATACATTTATAACTTCACCTAGGATGGTACAGTTTACCTTGGTGAAGGGTTTTTTGTCTGATTTTGCCCTTTGTGTATTTTGGTGTTACTGTCAGCAAAAAGTGACTGATTTGTGGTCAGATTTAACTAATAAGGGTCTGAGGGTTGCAGTAGTGCATCCATTTGACATATTAGTGAGGACCAATTCTAGTAAGTTTGCTCCTCTTGTCAGGGTATGAACAAGTTGTTCCAAGGCATTTGAGCTAACAAAGTCAAGGAACTTTTGTGCTAGCGGGTGCGAGTAGTTTTCCCAATTGATGGTGGGATAATTGAAATCCCCCATAACCAGTGTTCAGTAATATTTGGATTGTCTCCAGTTTGGTCAAGTAGGCTTTCTGTGCTTCATGACCCATGGAGGGGGATCTATAACTGGCTATGACTTCAGTGGGGATCTTACCCACCATAACCTGAACTCGGAGTCGCCCCATGGAGTTGCCCAGTCTAAATAGATAGAAGGTGAATTAATCTCTTATATAGATAGAAACACCGCCTCCTTTGGTTCTCACACATTAATTTTTGCAGTATGAAGGTGTGGAAGCCATTGCAGCCTTGCAAGGCTGGGGTACTCTGAGGCCTTGACCCAGGTTTCTGTGACTGCACAGATATCTACATCTTCCAGTGACAGAAGTGCTTCCAGGGTGTGCAATTTTTGGTTTAAGCTCCTAGCGTTTAGCAGCATGACTCTTATTTTGTTACGATTGGCAAACTTGACTTCGGTAAGTTTGTTTTCAAAACTTTACCTAAAAAAGGCACTATGGGGAAGCCAAGACCTTTGGCAGCAGCCGAAAGCCTAGAGGCACCAGGTGCAAACTGTCTCTGGTAAAGCTGTGAGGTTTGCTGACAACGGCCTTCCAGGCTGACAGGAACTGAATTCCTTTGAATGACACCAAAAACTAAGCCAATTACTGAAATCAATCATTTTTTGTTTATATTGTGGCATCATTCTAGGTGGTGGTAGTATGCTGCTCAAAGTTAGGGACATACCTGCCTGGGACACATACTCAAGAGAGCTCAATCAGGTCTCTCTTCATATAGATCAGTGAGATACATCTCAAGTCATTCACTCCAACATAAACTATGACAGAATCACAATGGTACTTGTTGCTGAGAGACCTGAGTGCATGCATGATCTGATAAATCCTGGCACCAGATAGGCATCTGATTGTAACTTTCTCCTTTTCCAACCTAGTGAGTGGGACATCAGTGTGTCTTACTACTGAGTCTCCAGTGACTAGAACATTTGAGTGTTACGCCTTACGGGCTTGGTAGGTGAGACACTGGTGTTGATATGTGTCCTGGGTGCTGTGGAAACTGTGTTAGCTGTAGCAGTCTTGTGTTTTGGAGGTCTCTGTTGTCTCGATAGGTTTTTTGAGAGAACCTCCGATTATGCTGATTTTTGTGCTGGATGAGTACTGTGTGTGAGTAGTGGTACTATGTACATATGTACTGGTGGATGGGTTGACAACATCTTCCGTGCTACTGTTTTAACTGTGAGAGAGCATGCATTCAAGATTCTTGGTGTAGATACATCTCTCACACACTGTACTAGAGTGAGTTATTAGTAGAGATTTGTTGGTGTACGAGGTAATTGCTACACTTCCTCAAGAGACGCACGTCAACAAGGTTGTTAGGAGAAACAAGGGTGGTCCAACTGTCCATAATGCTAGGTTGAAGACTGCTGTCACAAGGGAGGCTTTTCAGGATCGATCAAGGAGAAGATCAGTGGGTGGATATTTCTGCCTGTTTTTTTTTTTTTTTGGTAATTTAATGGGTTTCTGCTCACAACCAGTACTTCTTTGATTGAGAAAGTACTAAGGGTGAGGGGTACACTAATGTGCTAAAGTTGTAACTAAGGGAAAAACTGTTGAATTAATCTGTCCAGCTATGGTGCACAATTGCACAGCAGTGTGCGGTGCTGCACAACATGCAAACAAGCAGAAACCTGCTGAAATGCAGGGCTTAAATATCAAAAGTTAAAAAATGTTAAAAAGGTTCAAGAGGAACAATGAGGATGCTTATTCCAAGCTCTAGACCAACCACCCTTCACCAGAGAGTTCCAATCAACACTCCTGTTACTAGAGTGCAGAAAGGCTCCTTCTCATCCAAGAAGGCCTGGAAAACATGCTTAGAACAAACAGCAACTCTAAACAGACCCAGATGCAGCAAACCTGTATCTGGTCTATGCTACAGCTACTAGGTACCCTAGTTTCACTGGGAATCACTAGAAAATGTAGCAAAAATAGCAGAGACACACTAAAAAACATTTAACACAGCAGAAAATCAGCAAGGAGGCTCTAAAGAATGTTTTAAACAGCTAACAAATCAGTTATAACACTGCTTGGCGGAAAACCAGAACAAGCAAAACAGATTGCTTTGCAACAGTGACAAACATTAGCAAATACTTAAACAGTGAAAAAAGCAAAAAAGATATTAGTAAACAGAGAAAACATTAGTAATTTTCAATTTAACAGGCACAGTAAGGCAAACAATTGCAGTATACCAACATACCAATGTAGATTAGTACACAGTATATGAATACAGTATTAAAGTAGGCGGCAAGCAATAAAAATGTGCAGTAAATAGTAGAAATAAGCAGAAAGAAGGCAACTTATAATTTTTTGGAAGCTCAGAAGCTTCTAGTCATCTGGCATCTCAGCTCAGGGTTGTGGCTGATAGCCCACTTCAGTTCAGCTCAGTACAAACAAACCTGGTACCACCAAGCTTATCCATACCCACACCACCTTTTTCCACTTATGCTGTCAAGCAATTTCTAACTACCTTTACCTTCTCGTCTTCCCAAACCATGAGCCCCCCCAAACCCTGTACAAGTTGCAATTAACTGCCCATCATCTTCTATGCTTCTTTATATGGCCTAGATGAAATTAATCTCATCATCTTATCCATTTCAAATTCCCAGTTCACCCATCTAGGACAATTCTTCCCCTGCGCATAAATTTGTGCAGCCAAGTTTACCAGCAGTATAAACATCCTGAATCAGACATTCTACACTTTTCATTTGCAACTGAGCCCATCCTTGCAATACTAATTACCTGGCCTTCACTCTTCCATAAAAATGTCTGCCACAAGGTCTGCATCTAACACTACATTTATTTGTTTCTAAACTAGGTATGTGTTGCCAAATAAACAAATAAATGGCAATACTATTGTACACAGTAAACTTTCTCCTGCTAAAAAAAAATCCTACACTTCTAACCCACTTATTAAATATATCTGATACCTTAACTGTAATATATCACCCAGTTACTCTCCCTCACATCCTTAAGAAGGGGAAACCTATAACCATAGAAACTTCACTCCCCCCTTCTTGGTAATTTCAGGTTCCCCAAACTGGGTCTTTCCAATGGCACCATCACGACCACCATAGATTGCTTTGAGTAATACTGCAACGATGAAAGAACCTCAGCCCCATCAAACTCCTACAAAATCCCAAAGACATCTCTTTATACATTACTCAATAGTACCAAAGAGCGATCTGCAAACAGATTTATGCTCCTAAAGTTCTCTAGTCTCTCCTCTTCCTACTTGACTGCAATCCCTCTCCATCCCTTTGGGGACAAGATTTCGACTATTAACAGAAACAAAAGGTATAAGGAAGAGGGAACAACACCGTTATCCCCTCTTCTTTCCATACTTACTTCCTAAAAAAGTAACTTACTGCCAAACACAATAACAGATTTTGATCTAAATCTATCTCCCCCCTATTATAAGCCAGTTTTACAAGTCCATTTCATTACCCTTTGTGACACTGCCATCCCAGCTATCGGGAATTTTGTAAATAATTCTATGTCATTTGTGAATATTCACATGATTTACACAGAACTGTATGTTATGTACTGAGCTTCAAGAATGTAACCACAGCATACCCTGTGGGAACAAAGAAGATTAACTTACAAAACGTCAAGAAAATAAGTTGAAATTAAGTGCTTTACGATTGTGTTACAAAAGTTAGTTTCAATGCAGCAAGCAGACACAATGTCTAAAACTAGAAGTTTTTCTATTGTCTTGAAAGAAAGGTAATTACTAAGTTTAAAATGTAAAGTGTTTTATTGCTTTATGACTTCTTAGCAGCTACACAGTTCTGAGCAAAACATTTGAGAGAGATGTTATTTCTCATGAAGAGATGTTAAAATTCTGTTAAGTTTCTGTTTAGCCTGGAAATTGAAGTCAGGTGACAGAGTGATGTCATCCAAGCTAACCCAGCTGTAATGTTATTAATTTAAACTGTGCATTTTGTATTTTGTGTTGGACTTGGCAAGAACATCCACTCATCATCATCATCTGCATCTGCCTTGCTCTGTAAGATTCAGGGCATACTATTTTTGATATATAGATAGGAATACATTAAAGATTAGTTTAGATGTTTTCTGCATTTAACTGAGACTGACCTGCAATGTTGTTTTAAAACAGTTCCTGTGATTCTGAACTCTGAAGTAACTGTGTTTGTTTTCTGAGTAATGTCTTGTTCTTTTATTATTAAACATGTCTTTGTGGCTGATTTTTGAGAGACATACTTAAGCTCTTAAAATACTTGATTATGTATTTGGTAACACTATACAGGCCACTCATAAATAGCCTTACAAGTCTTGGTCAACGGTACCATTTGGATAATAGTAAGATTAAACAGTAGGCTTGTACACCCTTTGAAAGGACCTTATAGTTGCTAATAAAGAGTTGGCTGGTGGCAGCTGGAATTACCTTATAGTCTGGGCAAAAGGGGGCTTAGCTAGTAAACCTGTGCTAGCCTTTCCCAGATGCGTATGTGTTTGTTTGTATATCAATCAAATCTAAAAATCTGTGTGTCAGCTATTTGAGTGGGGACAAAAAGCACTGGTTGGACTGAGTGGGTGTTGGAGGTCTTAGTTTGGCCACTAGGCTGAGATCTCAACCCTATAGCTATGCCAGTTGGGAGTCATATTGGAGATCTGGAGAAAGAGGGAGAAACCAGCCCCAGACCGACTGTGATCTGTGTGTGCTCTTAAGGGAAATTGCACTTTACTGTGTGTGTGTACTTGTCATCCTCCCATTGTGTACGTCCCTCACTGTTGCCAGTGGTGAGGATTGAGGCTCCTTGATTACTGGACCAGTGCAGAGGAGTTGCATATTAATTGGTTAGCAGTGGTGGGATATCCATAGCACATATTAATTGGTTGACTGTGGTGAGATAGCCACAACATATTAATTGGCTTGTAGTGGTGTGGATATTGAATTCCTGTAGTCTGTGTACAGTGGTCATTGAAGTTGTTTGTACTCTCAATCAGCCACGCAGTGAGCATTCAGAGTTCATATCACAACTGTTTTATTTTTTGTTAGCTTAGTTAGTCAGGGAGAGCAAGCGAGCATGTCAGCAGAGGAGTATGGCAAGCTGACAAGAAGGCAGTTGGCTGAGATGTACCAAGCTAAAGGACTAGTGCATGCCAACCTGACTAAAGCAGACATGATTGCAGCTTTAGTCACAGCTGCATCATAGAATGGCATCCAGAAGGACAATCAAACTGGCTTTGGGAATGCACAACTCACAGAAAATGAACAGTTCAACCTTTCCACAGTGGATTTAAAAATCCATCTGGAGTTACAGACTTGAGCTGGAGGCCTAGTGTTTGTAAATAAAAGCAACAGAGACACTGAGATGTCTAGAGGCTGAGGAAAATGCAAAACTACAACACCTGGAAGCTGAGGAGAATGAAAGGTAGAGACAACATGGAAAGGAGATGCTGACTCTTCGCCAGATTCATGGAGGTAATGGGGAAGGGAGTAACCGAACCCCAGAAGCAACAAAGTCAGTAAATTCCTTCCACAATTTACAGAAGGAGATAATTTTGATACTTTCATTCATATGTTTGACAGGGTATGTACAGAGTATAATGTTGACCAAGGGCTCTAGGTATGGTTTCTGACCCTCTTACTCCGTGGTAAAGCTGTAACTGTTATTTCTAAACTGTCTGATATTGATTGTTTAAATTATAATGTTGTAAAGAACTGTATTTTAGAATTTTTTAAGTTAACACCTGAAGCTTATAGAAAAACGTTTCGTGAGCATAGACAAAAGGCAGATGAAAGTGTGTGTAAATATGTTGCAGAACTAAGCACATATTTTAATAGGTGGGTGAGTGGATGTCAGGCCACCACTTTTGAATGGCTGGCAGACCTTTTGGTGAGGGAAAGTACAGTTGTGTACACTTACCATAAATGTAGATGTTCGAGTATATTCACTGTTGCAGTCATCACATTTGGGTTATCCCTGCCAGGGTAGCCCCTCGGCCCGAATGCCAGAGGCTTAGTATTTCTGCGATTGGCGTCGCTCCAAGACTGACATCAGGTAGTCAGTGTTATAAATTAAGGCAACTGACGCCATTACATCAGTTTTTCTTGCCCTGTCAGGAGCCCACAAGAGGGAGCTAGGTTATGGTGGAAGAATACCACCAGTAGAAAGCAAATACCAAAACATCCTTGTTATGATAGAGAGAGACAGAGAGAGAAGGGGGATGGAGGGAAGGAAACCAGGACTGCAACAGTGAATACATTCGAACATCTACATTTATGGTAAGTACTGTACTATATTCTTTGTGTTTCATTGTTGCAGTCATCACATTTGGGTTGATTCCCAAAGCTGAAGAAAAGGGTGGAGGCAGTCAAGAAGACTGGAGGGCTGGCTAGGATGCCCTGCAAGACTGCTGTGGCAAAGCCTACCCTGGATTTGGAGAAGATAGGCAGGTGGCAATGCTTGGTGAAGGTAAGAACAAATGTCCATGCTGCAGCCTCTAGGATGTCCTGGGTGGGGACTGCTCTGAGGAAAGCTGCAGAGGTGGAGGGTGCTCTGGTAGAATGCATCCTGACCCCCTTGGGGGGAGGTTTCCCATGCTGCTTTTATCAGAAATGGATGCAGTGTGCTATCCATTTGTAAATGGTTTGTTTGGATATGGCCTTGCCCACTGCTCCTGTAGCAAAGCTGACTAACAATTGATCAGTCTTCCTAAATGATTTAGTCCTGTCTAGGTAGAATCTGAGCTGTCTGTGCACATCTAGAGTGTACAAAATCCTTTCTCCCTTGTTTTATGGGTTAGGGAAAAAGATGGGCAAATGACTGGATTGGTTGAGAGCCACACTGGACACCACTTTTGGCATGAAGGAAGGGTTAGTCCTGAGGGAGACCCTATCAGTGTGGAAAATGATTAAAGGCTCTACAGCCATTAGTGCTTGTAGCTCGGATCCTCTTCTAGCTGAAATGATGGCCAGAAGCAAGGCCGTCTTCCAAGAGAGGAACTTTAACTCCGCTGACGTGGCTGGTTCAAAGGGGGGGGGGGCAGGGTGAGTTTTTCCAAGGTCCCAAGCTCGGGTAGGTGCTTTTCTGGGTGGCCTCAAATTGTTAGCCCCTCTTAGGAACTGTTTGATGAGAGGGTGGGAGAAAAGATGTAGCTCTGTGTTGAAATGAGCGGAGATGGCAGATGCATGAATTTTAATGGCTGAGAAGGATAGACCACTGTGTAGTAGGTCAGCCAGGTAATCCAGGATGGGAGGTAGAAAGGACTGTGCAGTTCCAGCTCCCATAGCCTGGATCCAGGTGCAAAACCTTTTCCCTTGTCAGCATAAGACTTTCTAGGGTTAGGGCATCTGGCCTCACGCATAACATCTAGAACTTGTTTGCTTAGATTGGCAGCCTGTGCAGTGGTCAGGGACAAAGCCAGGCTGCCAGATTGAGGGTCTGCAAATTGGTATAAGAGTTTCCAGGTCTTGGGAGTGTTGACACCAAAGGCTTTTTTAGGTACCATTGTAGTTTCCTCATATGCAGTCTGGCATATGGAATGAGTAGAATGCTAGAAGCCATGAACCCCAGAGCTTGCAGGATTTTCCTTGTGGATAACTGGGGTCTGGTCAGGTAGGTTTGTTTTTCTGGTGTAAGGAATGCCATCTGGGATGCCATGTCCAGGCTTGCTCCCAGGAATACATTTTTTTGTGTGGGTACTAGTTTGGATTTATTTTTGTTGAAATTATACCCCAGGGAGGTTAGTAGGTCCTTCATAAAGGTCAGGTGCTTTAGCAGGTTTTCCTGATTGTCTGCTGAATCAGGCAGTCATCTAAGTATGGGTAAATTTGAATATTTCTTTGTCTGCAAAAAGCAATGGCGGGAGCCAGGCATTTTGTGAAAACTCTGGGAGCAGTGGATAAGCCAAAGGGAGGCCCAGAGAACTGAAAGTGCAATGATCCCACCCTGAAACGGAGATATTTCCTGCAAGATTCCCTGATTAGGATGTGTAGCAGGGGCGGCTCGTGCTATAGGACTGCAGCCCTCCCACCTAGAAACAAAAGAAATAAAAGATATGAAATAGATTAAAAAAAAAAAACAAACAAAAAAATTTTTTACGAGTACCGGAACTTCCGCACATGCACGGACACACACAAACTGCCCCTCAGATGCCCAGGAGTCTGTGCGAACTCTGACTGCCTGAGTCAGCAGTCCAGATACAGGGAAGGTATTTTCTGCCCCGCAGATGTGTGTGTCTGTGTGTAAAATGCCCCTGTTAACACATAGTGGTGGGTAGAGATACTCAGGCTTGAATCCTGTACCTTGGATGCAGGTGGCAAGGACCTGAATTCCCTACCCACCACTATTTGTAAAAAATTGCAGATTTTTGCCTCACATTTATTCTGTTTCTCATAAAATCTGTGGTTTCTGTATCTTCATTTTTCCTTGCAAAGGTTTGTAGTGCAGTGGTGCACTGGTAGCATTGTTGCCTGGCAGCTACAGGTTCTCTGGTTTGATTCTTGGCTGGGGTGCCTTCTGTGTGGAGTCTGAACGTCCTCCCATCCCTTACAAAGATGTGTCTCGAGTGTTTCTCCCTACTCTGCTGAAAATTGGCTTTGTTTTGTTCCAAGTCAGACTAGTTTCCTGGTTAACAAATGTTTAAAAATAACAGGCATTTAAATTTCAGACTTCATATTCTTCAGAAAGTACATGGTAACACAAAACCTTTTATTCTAGCAATTGTCTTAAGTTTATAACATGGATATTTGAAATTTGCCCATATTTTTGGGACTGTATTCCCCCATTATTGGCCTCGTCCAGGTATTTTGTGCTAAGGTTGACAGCTATGGTGAGAACTAAATTCACTGAATATGTTTGGCAGCTGTATTCCCACATTATTGGCTTTTTTCAGGTGTTTTTTGCTAAGAGGTTGACCGCTATGGTGAGAACTGAATTCACTAAATGCAGCCATTTAAGTTTGTCTTCCTCTGTTTCAGCTGATTTGGCATAGTGGTATGTTTCTCTGACTGTTTTGCACAGGGTCCCCGGGGTTCAAGACGTGGGAGTGAAATGTATGGTGGTAACACAGCATTTTATTCTAGCATCTTTCCAACATTATTCAAGCAATGTTTAAAATGTGTCCCTGGTTTTTGGGCTTTTGCCCCCCCCCCCCAAATAAATTTTGGCGTTTTCCAGATTTCTTGTGCTCCAAAGTTAGAGATACAGCTGAGTGTCGAGTAGATTTTACAAGGAGCTGAGAGCTGCAGGGGAACAAAAGTTTAGTGCTGCTTATGCTAAGTCTGCTTGCATTGTTAATAGCACAACAGGTAGTGTACTTGCTTTTGGTGCAGAAGGCTGTGGGTTCTACTCCCACGGTAGGTAGATGCAATGCTGATACTGTACTGTGTTGTAAAGGGGGTGGATGCTGCAGTCCTTTTTGGCAAAGATACCTAGTAACTATGAACCTGTTATCAGTTTGCTATCCATTCCCTATTGCGGTATTATTAGCTTATCATTTTTTTAATGCATGCAACATAGGTAATTTATTCTTCAAGGGCAACAGGTACTTTTATTTGTAGATGAAACAATGACATATAAAGTTGTTTGCTAGCAGCAACCTCTTTATTAGTTACAGATTTATTTAATGTGGATTTTACTACTTCAGAGATTGTGCATATTTACTGATACTGGTGGACTATAGAAGGTTGAGTAGACTTTTTATGATGGAAATGTTCTGAATTGGGCAATTTTGTCACTGGTGCATGCATTTTGTTTCATTGTTTACTGGAAAAATGTTCAAAAAATAAATTTAAAATGCCCTCTAACAACTGTACTGTATTGTACAAGGAATATAATGTAATACAGTCAGGAAGGTGCATCAAAGAGCATGTGTATGTTTCCTGTTCAAGGGGCCTATGATTCTGAAAACAGCCCAAAGTTAATCTTTATGTATGTATCTAAATGTATTTTCTTTGAATGTGGGTTTCAATGCTGTTTCAATGCATGTGAGTTTCAAGGGCAGAGAAGTTTTAATGCTAAGTCTATTTTCATTGTGAGACTGCACTGCTTTGTTTAACAGATATCTATTAGGGTTTGTGCTGTAAAATGCAAAATAAAACTTTCAAATGAAATCTAAATCATCGCAGAAGTAAAGCAGTATGCACATTACAGTGTTTATGGTAAATGGGGCAAAATAACCAAGGAATGGAACACTGGAATCGCTGCAGGGTGGAGGCTCCATTCAACCATGATTTTGTGAGGGGGGGAAGGGTAGCAAACTCAGACAACCCCGGTTGAACTATACCTCTCAGTTGTCCATATTTTTGCAGAATGAATAGATATTTGCTTCTTATTTTTGGTTTGTTCCTCATAAAATTTGTGGTTTTCTAGCAAATCATTTAGGAATGAAGTCACTAACTGACAGACATTGAGTTTCAGACATCATAACCTTCAGAAAAATGCATGCTAATGCAAAACCTGTTATTCTACCAACTGTCTTAAGTTTATACAAGAGCCATTTTTAGTAGTGTTTGTATGTTCCCCCAATATATTTGGCCTTGTCCAGATTTCCTGCATTAAGAGGTTGAGAGGTACGTGCAAAACGCTTTGTAGAATTAGGAATATCCAAACGTCTCAATTGTCCCCAATTCTGGCTCAAAATGTTGCTCTCCCCTAATAATCCCTCCTCAAAATGGCAATTTTGGAAGAAAACGTGGAGGGTTTACAATTATATATAACTGTAATGATCAGAGTTATAGATTACTTTTATTTCAGAAATGCATGTAGATGCTCTTATTTTGTTAGCTGCTCAAGTTAACGGTATTAATATTAAAAAGGTGTCCCTTTTTTGACAGGTTCCCAGCTGTATTGTGTGGCAACTTTGTATTTTTGCATCACATTTTTAGTCTGTTTTTCATAAAATTGTGGTTTTATGGCGAATTAGTGGCAAGTCATTAAAGATTGAAGTTAGAAAATAATGGCAGACATTTGAGTTTCAGATTTCATACCCTTCAGAAAATTCGTACTAATGCAAGACCTACTACTGTTCTATTATCTAAGTTAATAAGAGCAATATTTAAAAATTGTCCTTATTTTTGGGCCTGTGTCCCACTTCTAGTTCTATGTATGGCTTTGTCCAGATTTCTTGCACTGAAGTTGAAAGGTATGAGTGTCAGAGCCATCACCGTCAGCCAGAGACATTTCAAATTGTGACATACTTGTTGCACCCCACTCCCCATTGTAGTGGCTCTGGATATGTCCAAGGAAGGCAAGGAACAGTTATGCAGTGTAAGTGTGCACAGTATTCTCTCATCCAAGGTAGACCACAAGTATGACCGTGGCTTTTCATCTGTCCTTGATTTTGCAGAATGTTCTGGTTTTCTGTCATATTTTTATACTGTTGATTTATGCTTCTTATTATTCAGGAAATGCATGAGGGTGGCCACGGTGGTGCAGTGGTTAGCATTGTTGCCTCACAGCAAGAGGTTCTCCGGTTAGATCCTCGGCTGGGGTACCTACAGTGTGGAGTCTGCATGTCCTCCCTGTGGTCACGTGGGTTTCCTCCGGGTGCTCCGGTTTCCTCCCACATCCCAAAGACATACTGTAGGTGGATTGGACACTCCAAATTGGCCCTAGGTGCGAGTGTGTGTGTGTGTGTGTACCTTCAGTGGAAGGTTGGGCGCTGGGCTGGCAACTCAACACCATAAAACTCCGCTGCCAATCACGAGCAGACAGGTGATCTGCTGTGGTGACCCCAAACCGGGAAAAGCCGAAAGAAGAAAAATATTATTCAGGAAATGCATGCTGTCACAGTGCCCTGTTGCTCTGTTTAAGTAACAATGATTTAATGGCCATCAGGTAAGCTTGTCGGAGATTGTAAGATGCAAGTAAGCTTTAATAAGCATACTGTTAAAGAATTACCAGCAATGAAAGCTATTTCGTTGTTGCCATGCAGAGAATATTTACATAACTAGATAATGTATAAGCCTTACGTAATGAAATGCATATGACAGTATTTGTAATAAAAGGACAGGATTACAGTATTTTCAGAAGCTCATTACATTTGTTGGAGACTTGCAGTCATCTTTGCAGGCTTTACCTGTAAACTAAACAGAATGCCAATCTATCATGTGTGGTCCATAACTTGTGCAGGAATCCTTTAAGCAATTTTTCTTGAGTTGGTTTCTTGTTTGCTGTTCATTTTTTACTTTGATCATGTCTTCCCTATGAAACAAGTAGATAGTTGTGTCAAACAGCAGGTCTTTTTTGGATAAGAAACATTTTTACAAGTGGGGGTATCACAGAGATTGCTATTTTCAGCATGCTACTTGGTAATTTTATATAAAGCTGAATATAAATTATAATTAGAACTGCAGTGCAAGGAGTAGTGGTTTGAGTTGAGTGCTACTTGTTTTTTTATACTTGATTTTGCCTGGCATTCCAGTAATGTATTTAAAAAGTAATTTATTTTTTCATGCCTCACAACCTGTTTCCATCTGTATATTAAGTAAGTTGTCATGTAGCCAATGCATTGAAATATTTTTTTCTTCTACATTTCATTTTGTCTTGATTGGACTCTCAGGGCAGCGTATATAATTAAAGTTCCAGCTGTTGTGGTTTTGAGCATAGCACCACCCCTTTCTAGTTGGCCACACCCCTTCCCATTGGTCTCACCCATTCAGCTGTCTCCTGCAGCCCTCCTTTAATTTGAAGTCACCAGCTGCCACTGATGTGTAGGTAGGGCTCTTTTAGGCTTAGCGTGGCTAACCAAGCATCCTTGGAGTGCATAGGTAGAAGTTTCTGGAGGGTGAGCATTTTGAATTTTGGTATCACCAGGAAAGTGTTTAGGATAGATAGATAGAGGATGGGGCACCAGGTGCCCTCTTTTCTGGGTACCAGGAAGAGTCTGGAGCAGAAACCTTGGCCTACCTGTTCTGCAGGAACATGCTGTACTACTCTCATCGAGACCAGGGAAAGGACTTGCTTTTTGGCCTCTGCCCACTGGTTTGGGGGAAGATCTGGGAACCCTTTTGGGGTTGGTAGTGTGTGGAAATAAAATCTGTATCCCTGGGGCATTATGTAGAGGACCCAGCGGTCATTGGTAATGGTAGCCCAGGTGCTTGCGTGGAAGGAGAGTTTTACTCCTAGGGGCAAGAGCAGGTGGGCAGAGGGAGGGGTGGAAGTGTGAAGTCATTGTGAGTTCTTATGAGGGGGTGGCTTAGCACTCACTGGTTTTGAAGAGGAGGAACTCCTTTGCTTAGATTTCTGGATTCCCTGGGGCTGCATCCCTGGGGTCTGAGCTGAGCTGACCTGGAGGGAGCAGGAAAAGACCAGTGCTTGGAGGGGCAATGCCTACTGAACCTCGGTGGTTGGTCCTCCACAAAGTCTAACTGTCTGTATAGATTTAGCTTTTTATTTCATAATTTTTAAGACCTCCTCGGCCTTGGTGCCAAATAAGTTGCCTTTGGGCAGTGGGTGCATCCAATAATTTGAATTTAACATGGTCTGGCAAAGGCTGTTCCTTTAGCCAAGCATGCCTTCTAAGGACAGAAACAGTGACTGCTGCCCTGCAATATGCTTCTAAGGGGTCAAAACCACATTTTAAGGTGTGCTTAGTTACCTGACTTGCAGAATGCATTAACTCTTGTAACTCTATTTTCTGCACAAGCAGGAAAGGAAGATATTTTTTGTTTCAGGAGTTCCATGGTATGTTGCTGATATTTCAGCATATGGAACGGACAATTTAGTGCTCTAATAGCAAGAGTAGCAGAGATGTATACATTTTACCCCATCTGTCTAATGCTCGGGAATCCCTATCTGAAGGGGAGGGATTCTTAGCAGAAGTGGTTTTAATTCCTTTAGGTTCTTGAGAGATAACCTCGGGGTCAGCAGTAGGATTTTTGAATAGAAATTTGTGAGAGTCAAGGACTCTATAGTACCTGTCTGGTTTCCTGGGAGCAGGAGGGAGAGTGTCAGGAGTCATAACTGGATTCCATAAAAAACATCATCCACAACATCCAGGACAGGAGGAATGGCCAGAGGTCTGTGCTGTGGAAGATCTAGGAATTTCCTGAGTCTCTTTTTTGACTGGGGGTTGTCCTGACATTCCCATAGGAAATGTTCCCTTAAGGTATGTAGGGCTTCCCCAAATGAAAAGCCCTCGGGTGGAGAGGCCGAAGGGAAGGATTCCTCTGTATCAGAATCCTCATAAGCTGAGAGGGGTTGCATACCTTCATAATCAGATGCATCAGAGTATCGGACTCTTGTTCAGATAAAACTACTGGGGACAAATCTATTTTTTATATGGAAGGGGTAGCCTGGCTTCCCCTGATAAGCATTATAAGGTCTTCTGCCATTTTAAGCATCTGAGACCGAGGCAAGGAAGCAGGTGCCTGAGACTGGGTCGTCGGTTTCTTGGGTGTTGTTCATACCCTGGGCCTTAGAAACTCTGTAGTTTTCGAAAGAACACTAGACGCGAAAGAAGTCAGTCTGTGTTGAGACTCGGTAATGAGTAGTACTTCCTCAGAAGCCGGTGACTGCTCAGCGGCTCCGGACCCATCCAAGGTAGAGACATCCTCAGGATCCTTAGTCGATGAAGAGTCTCGTGGCATACCAGACTCTGAAAGGGTCTTGGTAGCAGCCTGCGAAACCAGAGAAGCGGGCATCAGGGGCTGCAAAAGCACCTTACTGAGGACCGGAGAACTGACGACTAGCTTAACGGAAGCGTCGTTGGCAGTTGTGGACCTGTGCGGTCTGTCTTTGTCTTTATCTTTACTTTTTTTCGAAGATCTGCTATCGGATGGCTTACCAAAGCCATATCGGAATTCGAAGACTGACACCGAAAATATCTAGCTGCAATAAGGGCCAGATGACATATAGTTCTGACATTGAACAGAGCACAAAAGCAACAGCGGGTGACGTCATAGTCTGGGCTTATGCAAGTGACACAGTAGGAATGACAATCTGTGGTATTTGCTTTCCGCAGGCGAGATAATTGTTAACTTTTTCTGATATCTGTTAGAGCAAGAAAAAAGGATCCCCAACGGGGTACTTGGCTTTAGAAGACTTCAGTGGAAATGAAAAACTCAGGTAGCAGCCGACCGGCACTCGTGCAAACTTGTTTCTGGCTCCTCGGCAAGAAAGACTGATGTAATGGAGTCAGCTGCCTTAATTTATAACACTGATGACCTGATGTCAGTCCTGGAGAAACAGCAACTGATGCAGAGCAGGAGATTTTGTGTTGGGCAGACTACAGAGGTCAGGGTTGACCATTAAGCCGAGGAAATGTCAGGTAGATATGGCAGAGGTCTCCTACCTGGTACACAGATTGGGGAGTGGTACTATCAGGCCAGAACCTGCCAAAGTGGTAAGCATTCAGGCATGGCCTACCCTTGTTATCAAAAAGCAGGTGAGGGCATCCTTAGGGACAGTGGGGTACTACAGAAAGTTTGCCCCCAATTACAGTACCATAGATGCTGTCCTCACGGGCCTGACAAGGAAAAGCAAGCCATATAAGGTAGTGTGGACCCCAGCATGTGACCAGAAGCTTAAAGGAGGTTTGTGTTAGCCTGTCCAGATTACAGCAAAGAATTTGTTGTGCAGATGGATGGTTCAAACCATGGGGTGGGGACTGAACTTAGCCAAGTTTCCTCAAAGGGAGGAGCGCACTCAGTGGTATATCTCAATCTTAGGCTGCAACCCAGGGAGGAATGCTATGCAGCTGTAGAAAAGGAATGCCTAGCCATACTGTGGGGACTGCAAAAATTTCAGCCTTACGTGTATGGAAGGAAATTCACTGTAGTTACAGACTACAATCCCTTAAACATGGCTACATAGAGCCAACCAGAAAAATGCCAAGTTACTAAGGTGGAGCCTAGGGTTGCAAGCATATAACAGTGCAGCACCACAGTGGGGTTAGCAATGCCAATGCAGATGGGCCCTCAGGACAGAGAATGGGGTAAGGTATTCTCACATAGGCTCAACCCTCTGAAGCAAAGTTTCTCAAGGGGTACTTGAAAAACTAGCTTGAGGTTTCGGGGGGGGGGGGGATTGTAACACTGCCAGTCCAGCTATCTGGAATTTTGTAAATAATTCTGTTATTTGTGAATATTGATATGATTTATACAGAAGTGTATGTTATGTACTGAGCTTCAAGAATGTTACCACAGCATACCCTGTTGGAACATACAAGATTAACTTACAAAACTTAAAGAAAATTAGTTGAAATTAAGTTGCTTTATGATTGTGTTATAAACGCCAGTTTCAATACAGCACGCAAACACATTGTCTAGAGCTAGAAGTTTTTGTATTATCTTGAAAGAAAAGTAATTACTAGGTTTAAAATGTAAAGTGTTTTATTGCTTTATGACTTCCCATCAGCTACACAGTTCTGAGCAAAACATCTGAGATATATGTATTTCTCAGACAGAGATGTTGAAATTCTGTTAAGTTTCTGTTTAGCCTGGGAACTGAAGTTAGGTGACAGAGTGATGTCATCCAAGCTAACCCAGCAGTAATATTGTTAATTTAAGAACTCTCTGAGAGAGATTGTGCATTTTGTATTTTGTCTTGGACCTAGCAAGAACATCCACTCATCATCATCATCTGCATTTGTCTTGGTCTGAAAGTAAGCTTCAGGGCATAGTATCTTTGAGACATAGACAGGACTACAGTAAAGATTAGTTTAGATGTTTTCTGTATTTATTTGATACTATCCTGCAATGTTGTTTTAAACTATTTCCTGTAATTCTGAACTCTGAAGTAACTGTATTTGTTTTCTGAATATTGTCTTTTTCTTTTATTTATTATTAAATATATTTAAACACATCTTTGTGGCTATTTGAGAGACATATTTAAGCTCTTAGTATAATTGCATATGTAATTGGTAACACTGTACAGGCCACTCCTAAAATAGCCTTGCAAGTCTTGGTCAGCACTACCATTTGGATAACAGCAACATTACACAGCAGGATTGGACACCCTTTGTAAGGGTCTTATAGTAACTAATAGAGAGTTGGCTGGTGGCAGCTGGAACAACCTTATAGTCTGGGCAAAAGAGGGCATAGCTAGTAAACCTGTGCCAGCCTTCCCCAGGTGTGTGTGTGTTTGTATATCAATCAAATTTCAAATTGTGTGCGTGGCAGCTACTTGGGCGGGGACAAGAAGCACTGGTTGGGCAGAGAGGGTGCTGGAGGTCTTAGCCTGACCACTTGGCTGAGATCTCAACCCTATAGCTGTGCCAGTGGGGAGTCTTATTGGGGATCTGGAGAAACCAGCTCCAGACTGACTGTGATCTCTGTGTGCTCTTAAGGGAAATTTCACTTTACTCTGTGTGTACTTCTCATCCTCCCATTGTGCACATCCCTCACTGTTGCCAGTGGCGAGAATTGAGGCTCCTTCATTACTGGGCCAGTTGCAGGGGCATCACACCCTTCCTAAAAAAACATCATCTGTACCACATCAAAAGCCTTGCAAATTCTGACTAAAATTACTTCTGCTGAAGGAGATACACTCCTAACTATATATCATCACTATATATTCCACCTATCACCTACATCTACCATGCCTCTCACTTAGCCTTACTTTGACAAGAATCTAGTATCTCAAACCCTTCCGTCTTGCACAGATCCACATGCAATGCCCTCCACACCTATGGATAAAGACCTCTCTTCACTGTTTCATCCTATTTAAATATTACCACTATCTAAAATCTTGAAATAACAAGAGCTTAAAACTTACAAGATCAAGTCCAAATACTCAGTTTTTAAGCTTGAACCACCAAAAAAGAAACAGGACAGAGTTACTTTTTACCAGAATATGAAATGTGTGGGACTGCAACACACTGAAGATGAGGATGCTAATCCCTCCCCCAAATATGCAGTCTCAGTTTTGGAGTTTATATGTAGTGGGTGATGTAAGGGTGCAGGGGGGCTTACCCCTGCAAAAATAGGTGTTTTGTATGTGTTTTTGTGCTTATAAGATTTAAGCATTTGGACTTCATCTTACAAGTTTCAAGATTTTGTTATTTTGAGATTTCAGTATATATCTCCTCTAAGATAGGTTTTGTAATGATGCCATTGTTTAGTTCATTACCCTTATGTCAAAATGGCACATCAGCAGTCTTTGACTTTGTTTCTTTCAACTAACCCTCTGTATGCTACCATTAAATTAACCAACATTACTATGCATTTTTCCCCTCAATGTTGTCACTCACCATTTAGTGTAACCTTGAATGTAACGGTACTGAACTTTTTGCCTTCCATCTCATACTGTGTGTATTAAACTTCCAAACTGGCTAGTCAACTCCCACTCCTAGCAAATCTATCATCTCCAAATATGACATTCAGAGATCTCAAACGTATGCCTTTTGGATCTCAAGCAACCCTCAAACTGTATTGAATAGCTGAAGGAAGCGACTGCACTACTTTTCTAGCTGCACTGCCTGTACTTCTTTTTGTCTTGGAGATTGTGGCCCTTGACTGAGTCTGCTAGTCCTCATACAGTACACACCAGTGGTTATTTGAGTTTGAGACCCCTGATTCTAGAACATACTACCAAGCCAGTAATTTTCATAAGCACCCCTAAATTAACGAATAAAGGTAACAAACTACTTTCTAAATCACCTCTTTTGTAACAATGGAAGAAAAAGGAGCACAGCTCATAAGACATACGAATAAAAATTACCATTAAGAGTTAACAAAATTTTCTGTCTTTGAAGGGGTTAACAGTTTAACCTTAACAAACATTAATTATAATTCTTATAATATAACCTTTGTGCGCCACTTCCATTCTGTGGTGCATCATCGGTATTTTAACTCAATAAATTACAAAAAAGATGTGAAGTTTGGAAGAAGAAAAATGAACCACTGTTGTATTTACAATCCTGACTACAACCACAGTTGCAGTCCTCCCTTCAAGTGCACTGGAGGCAGATGTCCAGTTACCCTCCGGCAGCTGTATAACAGCACAGCACTCCCAGCACTCTTCTGAAGATACAGAAATACACCTTGTCTACATTTTGACACAACCAAAATCATAAACACTTTATCTTGATCTCAGCAGCAATGCCCATAACATATGATAAAACTGTGTCTATTGTTGTAAGAAAGTAATTCTATATTTCACAGCTCATAAATAAAGGGATAAATATAGGGATTTTGTTCTAGATCTAGGGGTGACATTGTGTCCCTTTTTACTCAGGCCTCATTAGGCCAATCACTGAATATAATTACCCCTTTAGCATGTATCTGTCCAGACACATGCAACTACTGAAATGTCCACAGAGATACCTTATTAATAGGACACAACACATCCTACATGGACAGATTCAAGGCCCTGTCACTACACTACACTATATATCCTGCAGAATGCTAACAGGTGACTTATGGCATACAAGGCATTTTCCGACCCATTACTGATGGATTTAACTGCACATCAGCAAGTCAAATGGGATCAGAAATAACTGGTCTAGGGATCTATAAAAAGTAAAATGGGATCTGAAACCATTCTGCAACATCAACAGAACAGTTTAAGAAGGAACTAAAACATAAATATATACCTATACAGGAGAAGGCAGGTGAGAACTTACAATGTGTGGTGCTTAATTATAACTAAAAACTTTATGGGAGAGGCCAGTATAATAAAGCAGAGAAAGCATGCAGAACAGTTATAGTTGTACACAGGGCATGAACTGAGAGGTGAACTGCCGAGGGGAAACTGAATGCAATAGATAAGAAAATGTACTGGATTAAATTAATTAGACTACAGTATACACACTTCATGCAACTTCACAGCTCATGATCCAAGTTCTCAATGAATTTTTACCAAGGGTTTAAAGAGTCTACTATCTGTAAAGCATTTGAGACAGTCTGGGAGTTTGCTTTATGATACACCGGTTGCAATGAGAGATCTGGTGTTGCCATATCTATTTTTGGGCTTAGGAATGTTAATGACCCGGCCCACTGAAGCACTGAACTTACAGGATCAGATTTTTTTTTCAAGTGGTGATGCCACTTAAGAAGGGGCAATTGCAGCAGTAAAGCACTTCATGTGGAAAGCACAAATGTGTTACTTGCACCTGTCAATTGAATTCTAACCAATGTAGTTTTATCAGGACAAGCCAGTGATCTGTATGTCCTGCAGCATAACCAAATGTTTGATTTTAAGTCTGTTTGAACTTACATTGCTGAAGAGAAGCAGTCCCCTTCAGGAAGTGTGGTAAATACATGAAATAAGATGTGGGGTATTAGCATGTTTTACCAAATCCTGCAGTATCCACAAGGACAGTCTCATACAGTTTACCCATCTTAACATTCTATCTGTTACAGCATTGTTCACGTGTAAATCACTTTTTTAACCAATTATAAAGCATACCTCTGAAGAGTTTAGCAGGAGTTACTTCCTTAACTGCTGAATAAAATGCAGTAAGTAGAGTTTAAGGCTGATGGTCAACAGCTGAGTTAGTAGTTAGTATTAGGAATGAGCGTGATGACAGTGATCACAGGTGATAACAGTTGTTGACCCTGCAGTTAAGCATAAGGGGAGTGCTGAACTCCTGAGTCTGTTGTCCTTCAGATGAGACATTAAACTGAAGTCCCATCTGCTTAAGTTAGTGGTAGTTCAGGTGAATGTAAAAGATCCCAAAGCACCTATCAAAGAGTAGGGACCCTTTATTTATCTAAAAAAAAAAAAATGTATTTACAACATGTTTACATTTACAAATGTACAAATATATACATATACAAATATATTTACACATATTTATAATTTCTTTTACAACCATACTAAATTTTCATCCCTATTAGACACCCACTTCATTTTCCATAACCACCGTCTGATTATACTTAATATTGTGTTGAAATCCATTTATCATTAAACATAATTTCATTTATTCTTTCATTCCATATAACCCACATGACATAAAATAACTATTTTTTATTCTTTTAACATATTCTTTATTTCTATTCTCATAATATCCTTATTAGATTACATCCATGTTTATTTTATCCACTTCTTTTACATTGTTGGAAAAATCTTTTTTTACATGGTTTCCCTCAACTTTTTTACTCTTTTACATTTCAAAAACACATGTTCCATAGCTTCTTCTTCTTGACAATGTAAACATATTCTATCACTTTCTTTTTATAGCACACATTTCCTTTTACTGGTGATTTAATTACTACCAGGTTCCACAAATTTTTTTTTTTATTTGCTTTTATTTTTTCATCTGTTAGATTTCCCACAGTTTTACATAGTAATGTTTCATCATTATATTCTCATACCATACTTTTTTGTCTTTTTATATCAATGCTTATTTTTCACAAGAATATTTTTCCTTGGCAACATTTTATTTCTTCACTTATGCATATTTTTTTCTCTTTTACTCTTTTTACCATACCCCAACATTTATCATACTTATAGTTATAAAATGTTACTACTAATCACTCATCATTTTCATAAATCCACTTTAATACTTTATACAAATTTAATGAAGCCACATATACCACTGGGTTAATTAACCCCAAACCTCTTTCATCTTTATTTACATACAATACTATTCTTGTTACTAGGTTTAATCTAGACCCCCATATAAATGAAAAAATATCTGCAATAATTCTTTTCAAACACTGTTGGTAACATAAATACACTTAATACGTACGCCATTTTCCCATCAGTACTGAATTTATCAAAGGCGCCTTTTTTCTGAATGATAATTTATATGTTCTCCAGAAAAGACAGATTTGTTTTATTTCTTCTATTTTCTCCCATTAAGTTCTAGTTGTTATCTTTACTCCCAAATGTAATACCTAACACAGAAATGTAATTCACTATAAAATATTACCACCATCTTCACTACATCACCTAAACCTTTACTTTTTTTCTTTATTTAAACCCATCCCTATTACATCAGACACTCATTTGTGCAAATTACTTTTTATTCATTTTTTTGCAATTACTGTAATTTTATCTGGATATGTTAACATAACTGGAATTCTTAACCCTTCAGGTATTAAATAACTCACCTCCTTCATTTTGCAATTTATTTCACATAATATCACATTCAAAACTGATGCAAAGAGTATACAACACTGTGGACATACCTGTATTACACCACTCTTTATATGTACCTCTTGGCTTAACCAGCCATTTATATGTACTTTTACTTTATTACTAAATGCAGACATACATAATTTCTAAACTTTCTAACTTATTATATTCTATCATTACTATCCATAAGATGTCATGTCCAATTGTATCAAATGCCTTATTAAGGTCTTGTATCATGACTTTCAATTCTTTTCTATTTATATTATCCACAATTTCTCTATCATTAATAATTCTTGACATCCCTTTCCCTTTATAATGTATATACTATCTTCCATTTTAGTTTCTAATCTCTTTTGGATTACTTCCATGAAGATCTTCTAATCATTTTTATTCAATTTTATCAGTCTCCGTTTTTTTAATCAAATTTTATCTTCCATTCTTCTATATAAATTTAAGCATTACAATACATATTTCCTTATACATAAAACCTTCATTTAAACAGTCATTCAAAATCTTTAAAAAAATGTTTGCCAATCCTTTACATTTTCATACCCTACCATATATTTTCCTGCAGCCAAATCTATATTTACTTGTCCTAATACTTTATCAAGCTCATATAAAGAAATTTCCTTTTCTAACAATTTATTCTTTTTTACTGTTAACTTTTATACTTTTTCATGTTTTTTCACTACCTTTTTTCTTTAAAAATGTCTTGTACATATTGTACTACAACATTCATAATCTTTTCCTGAGTTCTCTCTATTTCTCCTTTTACATTTTTTTTATTTGTTCTCATTACACTACCATATTCCTTTAGCAAATAAACTACACTACCATCTTCCTTTACTAATTTACTTAAGTAACTTCATACTTGTTTTTTTTCCTTGTAAAAAAATATCTTTAGTTATATAATTCCTGTATTTTGTCTTGATTTCTTTCCTATAATTCTTTTTCTTTGTCAAAGTACATTCTATCATTATGTTCTAAATCTTTCAATGCATCATATGTTCTTTTATATTTTTCTTTCTCACATTGTAGTGCCGCTGCAAAAACATTGTTTTTATTTTTGCTTAAATATCATCCACCATTCAGACCAATTTTTATAAAATGTTCTCATAGTAATGTCACCTTTCCATAACTGTATTACTAATCTCTTTCATGTTTCATTCCATGCTTCATTTATCATTTTTATTCCTTTGCATGTCTTTATATACTGCTTGTTTTCCTTTATCTGTAGCCATATTGCAAGATGATCAGAATATCATGTTTCAACTACATCCCTTCACCTAACCTTCTGATAATATAAAATAATTTATTTCAGTTCTACAAATAATCCGCGGTGGTGGTGCTGCGGTAGCATTGTCGCCTCACAGTAAGATGCTGTCCGGTTCGATTCTCAGCTAGAGCGTCTTCTGCGTGGAGACATGCGTGAATGGGCGTACCTTCGCTGAAGATTGTGTGTCAGGGCTGGTAACTCGGCACATAAAAATCAACTACCAATCATTAGCAGAGTGGAGTTCCGCTGTGGCGACCCCTAACCGGGAAAAGCCGAAAGACGCAACAAAAATTTCAGTTCCATAAATACCCTTTTTTGCACGTCCATGAATTTTTGTCCCAAAGTTTTAAGTTTCCACATCTTATAACTTCTAAAATTTTCTTATATCATTCCCTTATTTTTACACTTGCCTCTTAAATCATAATTAAAGTCTCATGTTATTATAATCATATTTATCACTACATAGTTTAAAATCTGATGAAATATGTTTCCCTTTATTTAAGGTTAGTATAAGCTTATAATGTTATAATTCTACATACTTGGTCTTTCCATTTTAAATCTATAATGGCCAATCTTCCCATTATTGCAAAAGTTACATCTAATATATTTACTTTATTTCTACAGAATATGGCTATTCCAGAACATCTCTCATTTCACAAATTCTAGATTATCTTTCCTCACCATAGTTTCTCTGTAATCTTTCATTTGTTAAAAAAGGGTCTTCAAATACATCTATATCACATTTATTACACCAAAACCTCTATTCTTCTTACCATATTCTTAATAATATTCACATTTATATAAAGCACTCTAACATTTTCAATTTTCATTTTATTTAGATTCATGGTTTCATAAGTTCATGGTTAATTACTGCATTAGTTTTCTTAATAGGCTATTTTAAGCCTAGCCAATTTCTGTCCCAAAGGCAAGAATCAAACATTGTACATTGTGTCTGTGAGTTGAACACCTTGACCATTATATCACCCTGCAGTCATTAGCTGTATATATTTTTCTATACATTTCCTTTTTTTTTGCACTTAACACTTTACATTTGTTTCTGTCTTTTATCCTTTTTACCAATATAATTGTTTTTTTCTTTTACTACCTCCCGATTTAAGTCTTCTTCATCACTTAATTCAGAACCTCCTAAGTCCTCTATTTTTTTCTAATCTAATTTTCTTCTATTTCTACTACTTCTAAAATTTCATCTCTTTCTTCTCTTTTTCCTTACTCTTATTTTAATTTTTGCAATCCATCCATAAATGTCCAATGTTGTTATAGTTATTTATCTGGGAAGGGAAGTCAGCAAGGCAAGAGTCAAGTGGGATAAGCTGATTCTTCCAGGAGAACAGGGCAGATTGGGAATACTCAATTTGAAGGGGTATTTCAAAGCTACACAGTTAAGGCTCCTATACACAGCACAAGCAGAAAACTATAACTCAAAGTGGAAAGGGATGATAATAAAATGGGAGGAATCTCAAGAAACAAGGAGAGACTGGGATTTTGGATGCAAGCCTTTCAGGAGAATAACAATAATCATACAGCATATTATAAAGTAGCAGAAAGTATCCTGAGACCTAAATCAACCCAGGAATGGAGAAAGGAGATTCTGTCAAGAGGGATATAGACAATAGGGGCTGGAATTTATTGGAGAAAACTGGCAAAGGAAACAAGGTATTGGGAGCAAATAACTAGAGAGGGAAAGAAGATTGAATGGGAAGATGCCATGAATCTATATGGGCTGCATATTAGAGACTGCCTTCCCTATCAAGGGTTGATATCAAGAGTATAAAATGAAAAAAGCACTGTAGAGGTGTAGGACAAAATTTTGAAATCAGCCCAAGAATTAGAAAAGTAATTTATTGAACACTGGAAAAAAAAAACACAAAATTACTTTCGGCTTTTCCCGGTTAGGGGTCACCACAGCGGATCACCAGTCCACTATTAACTGGCAGTGGATTTTTACAGTGTCGAGCTGCAGCCCAGCACCCAATCTTCAGGGAAGGCAGGCACACACACACACACACACACACACACACACACACACACACACACACACACACACACACACCTACCTGCATGTCTTTAAAGTTTACTCGACCACAGTGAGGACATGTAGACTCTGCATAGAAGGCGCTCCAGCCAAGAATCGAACAGGAGAACCTCTTGCTATGCGGTGACAACACTAACCGCTGCACCACCATGGCCAATGAAAAAACACAAAAGATTAAAAAAAAAAAAAAAAAAACTACATGCTTAAAAAAACTATTTAAAACGTCTTGAAAAAACATTATTAGAACTAAAAAGCTACCTTTTTTATTTATTTATTTTATTTTACATTTGTTGACCAGGATAGTCTGACTGGATGTATGTCCATTTTCAGTGGAAGCCCGGGGAGAAAAGCTCCGAGATAATAATACACATTGAACATTTAGTAAATGCTAGTTCCAAGCAGATTACAGTCATAAGCAATACCAGCATTTAGCACACACAGTACTAACTTATTATAAAGCACTATACAAAACATAACATTATTTTCAAAGTTATATATACATACCATTACATTCAGGTTTAAGACACATTGAGCAGCAGTTATACAATTGACCTTTCCTGAAATGGTGTGGTAGAAAAAAGTTAGAAGTAGATGAAGGTAAGGCACCTAAGTAAGAGAGAGGTCACTAGTCAGGGTTAGTGCAAAAACATAACCAATGAGTTTTTAAGTATTTCTTGAGTTTGTTTTTGAATCGAGTTAGTGAGGGTTCTAGGGTCAAGTCAGCTGTGAGTCTGTTCCATGTTTTAACAGAGTTGGCAAACAGAAAGTCCCCAGCTGGGTAGTTGGATTTGTATGTTTGAACTAGGAGTCTACTGGATGATCGCAGTGGGTGGGTGCTAGTGTAGGGGCTGATAATATTTTTTAGTGCAGGTGTATTTTCCGGTTGGTAAAGGACTTTATGTGCCACTATTAGCTGGATGAACTGCAGTACGCTAGGCAGTTCAAGCCATCCTAGGCGATACAGGTTGTGAGAGTGGTGTGTCCGGTAGGCTGTGCCAATAGCAAATCTGGCAATGTGGTTATAGCAGGGTGATAGTTTATTAAGATCTGGTTTAAGTTGGAGAATAGAGGTGAGGCATAGAGAAGAGTTGATAGTAGACGGGAATGGGCAATTGCAGTTCTAGCAAGTGGGGTAAGGAAAGGTTTGATTCTATAAAGAGAGCCAAGTTTTTTAATGGTTTTGATAGTTTGATTGATATGTGCATCAAACTTCAAGTTATCCACTATGACACCCAGTAGTTTAGTTTGGGCTTCTGGGGAGATGATAGTGCCATTGTTAGCGGTTATGTTGAAGGACGGCAGGGGGGTCCTGCATGTGGGGGAGAAGTGGAGCAGCTTAGTTTTGTTGGGGTTTAGGATTAGATGCTGATTGGAGAGCCATTTTTCCACTGTACTGAAGGTATTTTGGGTTAATGTGAATAAAGTAGCTTGTGAGGTGTCATAGCAAATCAAGGTGGAGTCATCCGCATATTGAATGCAGGTTACATCTGGGATGACTAAATGAAGTTCGTTGATAAAGATGGAGGAAAAGAAGGGGTCCTAGTATCAAGCCCTGGGGGCTCCTAATGTGATGGGTAGGCGAGATGATAGCTTGTCCTGCCATAGAATCATAGGTTAGTACTAAGCTAACTGCCCTTGTGAGCCATTTTAAGCCTAGCCAATTATCCCTTGTGAGACTCAAACCCTGCACCTTGTGTTTGTAAGGCAAACACCTTAACCATACGGCCACCCTGCCTGTTGCCTACCCTGCAGGTAGGACTGAAACCACTGGAGTGCATGGTTGTTTAAGGAGAAGGCCTTCAAGGTATTTGTAAGCATTCTGTGATAAACCATGTCAAAAGCCTTGGATAGATCTAAAAAGAGTGCTGAGGATAGTTTATTATTGCAGTTGTGGTTAATGACATTAGAGAAAGAGAGGAGGACAGAAGTAGTACTGTGGTGTGGCTTAAAGCCATGCTGAAAGTTGGACAACATCTTGTTCTGTGTGAGGTAGTGCATGAGCTGTATGTGTACACACTTCTCCATAATTTTAGCTAGAGGTGACAGAATAGCTATGGGTCTAATGTTTGACAGTTCAGTGGAACTGCCTCCTTTACGGAGAGGTATGACATGGGAGATTTTCCATATAATGGGTACAGTAGCTTCAGATATAGCTCTATTGATCAAGATTGAGATGGGGTATGCTATGGTGTCAGCAGCCTTTTGCAGATAGTCTGCTGGGAGGAGGTCGGCAGCCAGGGTGGTGGGTCTTAGTTTCTTAGGTAGGGCATGAATAAGTTGAGTAGGAACAGGTTGGAAGGTAAAGTATGTTTGGGTACTGGGTGTGGCTGCATTAGAAGTAGAGCCACTGGAAGACAGTTGGCTAGAGACTGGATAGTCTCTGTGAAGAAGCTGTTGAAGTTATTAGCAATGTCTACTGGGGATTTTTGTTGGGAAGCTGAACGGGGGTGGAGTGGTGGTTTGGCCTGGGTGAAGTAGTTTGTTTATTCCTGCCCAAAACTTTTGAGGTTTGTTTTGGTGTTTTTGCAGTAGATGGTAGTAGTGGTTCTTTCTGTTTAACGTTACTGATTTTTTGGTGTCACTCCTTAGCTGTCTGAATCTTAGTTGATCAAGTGGGGCTTTTGTTTTTTGATAGGTGGCCCATGCTTTGTTTCTGAATGAAATTTTAGTTTGGGTATCTTTAGAAAGCCATGGTGCAATATTAACTTTGGTTCTAATAGAGCGGCTGGGAGCATGGGAGTTAAGAACATTAAGGAATTTGGTGTATTTACTATAATTCATAATAAATGCCCCAGCATATTCTAAACCTTCTCTTTCTTCACTCAAGTTTATTATTACTATTTATTAACACCTTAAACTTCAAATTAAAATTCACCTTTCCCAAAACTGGAAAGTATCTATCTAGTCTCCCTTCTTTAACTTCCTTAATCACTCTTCTAAACGTTCAGCTGGATGCTTTCTTTCTAAAAAAAATTATTTCACTTTAAAACATTCATCCTTAAAATAGTTCTCTTCCTAGGTCATCCTAGATATTCTTGTAAAATGACCCTTAGGAGAACTTCTTTTTTGTTTATATGGATAAGCACTGGTGAAAAATAACTATGAATTTGAAAATGTATTTTTTCTGTATACCACTTTTTAAAACTATTCCTTATCTTCTAATGTATGAATAGTTACATCCAAATAGTTTACTGCTTTTTAGTAATGTTGTAGGTGAATTTTCTCTCAATTTCTCTCCTGTGTCCTTCCAGAATATGCAGATATCATCTAAATATCTTTTGTACATACTCCAGCAATTAACATAAGGGGAATTAAATATAAACTTCTTCTCCCACATACACAAAATTATGTTGGCATAGCTGGGAGCACAGTATACTCCCACCACTACTCCACTAAATTGTTTACAAATTCCTTTCTTTTACACACAGTTCTTCTGTATTTACTGTAATTTTTTTTTTATAATTTTTAAAATTATACTTTTTATATGATCATGATTATTTAAATTTATATTAATGTATGTATTATTTAATAGAAATAGTGTGAACATAAGTTTTATAGAGTATTTTAATGGTTTAAATACATTGGGTTAGCTATAATTTTATGCATATATATATATATATATATATATATATATATATATATATATATATATATAAAATTATACAAGTTTGTCTCTAGAGGGCAGCATTACATAAATTATAACAGCATATTTTTTTAATCTTCCTGGCACAAGAAAGTAAAGCATTATTATAATTTTTGATACATTTTTAAAATTTGCTACTTTGGAAGCAATAATTACCACACAACATGTGAATTTAGGGTAGTACTGTTTTAAAAATATGATTATTATTTTAGGTAGCTTTTAAGTTCTAATAATGTTTTTATGACATTTTTAAACAGTTTTAGTTTTAAACATATTCTTGACAGTGATAGGTTAACTGTTTATAGTTTTACTGGTTGATTCATTTGTAGTATGTACATATAGGGTGAGATTAGGTTTAAGGCATTTATCTGAAGATGTCCTTGGAATGGACGAAAAATGCGGTGAAAAAGTTAAGCATTTAGTTTTTTATTTTATGCATGGTTTGGAGTGTTCGTTTTTTCAGTGTTGTTCAATAAATTACTTTTCAGATTCCTGTGCTGCTTTCAAATTTTTGTCCTACATCTCTGCAGTGCTTTTTTTCATTTTGTGTTGTGGCATGGACCGTCTGCGAGGTTTAGCACTGTTTTTTTTTTTTTTTGGTTTGATATGAGTATTAGCGAAGAGAAAGAAATTGGGGGGATTTTAAATGAAAGAATGAAAGACTAGCACTGGTAAGAGTTTTTAGCAGAATCTAGAACAGAACCTGCCATTAAAAAGGAATAATACGTATAGCACATAAAATAATGCATGATAACTATAGCAATCAATTAGAGGAGGTTAGAAAGGATTGGGAAGAGAAACTGAATAAGCAATTCACAAAGAAACAATGGAAGGATATATGTATGTGCCCCAAACATGTAACAAAACCGAGAAAGTTTACGATTTTTGGTTGGAAATGTTTACATCAGGGTTCCCAAAGTGTGCGCCTCGGCACCCTGGGGAGCCACGGCATCCTCATAGGGGCACCATGAACTAATACCCTTCATTTATGATTTTTTTCTTTTGTTTTTTTAATTTTCCCGGTGACTGAGCTGACGTCAGCTCCGTCAGGGCTACCAGCCTGTCAGTATTGAGCTCAAGGATCTCATGTTGATGTCGTGCATGCATTTCCAGCTGGCCTGGCTGTTGCAAGTGCAAACGGATGACTTTCGGGAACGTCTGTATTACAGCAGCAAGAAATCCCCTCGGTGATATCGGGGGGGGGGAATGCAGGAGCTCGAGGATATCCTGCAGCAGATCACGGTGATTACGGGCCAGAGTCTTGATGAAGCCCAGGCCAGGTGAGGCTGGGGAGGTGATCTGAGGGCAGGTAGGGGAGAGTGCCACTTCTTGTGTGGAAAAATGTCATTTTGGGACCCAACAGCCCTGTAACATGCACAGGGAAGGTGAACTTTTTTTTCCAGACACATAAAACAAAGTATTGTGTGTATAAGATTTTGGAAACATGAATGTAACAGTTCGTAACAGCATAGGAGTAACAGTAACAAAAGGTTATTTCAAATTTTTGTAAACAGTGTGGTGGATTGGGAAAAGATGAGCCCCTGTATGTCTTAGGAAAGGCTGTAAAAGTGATTGTGACTGATGTTGAAAACTCGGGGTTTGAGGCGTCCGGGTGGCCTTGGCGGTGTATACCGATTTGAGGGGTACTTGTAGGTTTAAGCGCTGATTCTCAGCAGACATTACAACTCCTTGCATTCACACCATGAGTAGGTTTATATTGTATGTAATATGTGGAGTTGGGGGACTTCTGAATATGTATGGAGTGAGGATCACAGATCGCTTTTGTGTGTGCCATGGTAAGATTGTTGATTCTGCGGTAGCCTGATTGCACCACACTTGTGCCGCCTTGTTTTGAGAGAATGTGCAGAGAAGAAAGAGGAGAACATTATAGTAAATGGATAGGCAAAGTGAATGCTAAATTTAAAGGACCGCATATGCAGAGGTAAAAGGTTAAGCTGAGAAGGGAAACCAAGGATGCAAGGCAACCACTGAAGCAGCAAAGGTTACACTGGACATGATGGACTTCATCTGCACGTACCACTGCAAAAATTTGTTAGACCAACGATATACAAGGTTTCCCCATACTTGCTTACTGAAGTACCTGTGAGTGTATTATTTTATGTTTTATCGATGAACATTGGGCAGAAATGACTTTTTGTGATGGAGAGGGTTTGACAAAGGGGGGTTGGTGATAGGCAGATGAGAGCGCCTAGGCGGGAGTAAGATATGTAGGATCCACAGTCTTTGTCCACAAGTTTCTGAAGTAGTTATCTGGTGTACTGACCACTCTCCTTCTACAGAAGTGGAATTGCACTGGAGGTCAGCCACACTGGTGTATCGTAGTGAAGGTCCAAGGAGAGACAGATGGGTACACGATAGTACATCTGGTGTCTGTCTTTGAGAGGATGAATAGGTAATTAGGGAGTGGCTAGCTGAGTTGGGCCAGATGCTGGTGTTGAGCATAATGGCTAGGAAGGCTAGTGTAGTCTGAAAAACTGGTGATTAGTTGGGTATCTTGATGGTTTTGACTTGGGACTGCAGTTGATGCTTATTCACATACAAACAAAGGTTGCCTGTTTTTTGTAGGTGACTGTAAATAAAGGTTGTGTAGTCTTTGTAGAAGGCACTAAGCACTGTACAGAGATGAAGTAGCCAGGAAATGCGTCTAAGTTGGGAGAATGTCCCTTCTTTTCTCAAGTTGGTTGGGAAGGGATATGTTTATATATTAAGTTGGTTATTCTTATATAACCGAATTTTGGGAACCTTTGCAGCAGTGTAGTTAGTGTACTTGTTGAAGTTGGTCTTCTGTAGACACAACTTACTTATGTGAAGGTTTAAGAAAGTGTGAAGCTATATATAATTTGCACAGTTTAGTTTTGAATATTTGCTCTTGATGGAGTGAGGTTAGCCACAAGAGTCTAATAAAAAATAATGTGAAGGACTGGAACAAAGTGTCAAGATGTGCTTGGAAAGGCAGTTATGCTTGCCAGGTCAAGTAAGTCATTATTAGAAAATGAAAAACTTATGGAACTGACAAACGAACAAGCAATAGTAAACCTAATAATGACGGCACCCATGAAAGCAATACCAAGGATGTGGAAAACTAAAACTGAGCTAAGTACCTATGATGTGATAAATGTTTTAAATGATGTAAGAAATGAGAATATAACAGTAAAAAAATCATAGCATAAGTTTGCATTAGACTGTTTTGTTGTATACTTAGAAGGAATTATTGTAGTGTAAGTTTTAAAAATGTCTTATGAAATAAGATTTGTGTGAACCTGTGTGGCTTGTAAATAGTCCCATTTAAGCCAGTAGTGGACTGAGCACTGAGGGTTGAAGCTATAATGGGCCTGGACTGACAACCCAAAAATGAAAAAAGAACTTGAGAAAGAATCAGATGGGGATAGTGCTTCCTAAGTTGTCATTTACTGCAGATTGCCTGCAAGTTGGATGGAGGATAATAGTGCAAAAGTGATATATATCTCCCTAAAAATTATATGCTTTTCTTCTGCTTTTGCTGATTCAAGTGTTTCTTGGTTTTTATTTATTGTAGATTTTTATGTTTCTCATTTTAAAGATATGTGCTGTTTATATGCAGTCTTGTTAATCTGGGGGCAAACACCTATGAAATATGAATGTATGTCTATAATGTAATTAAAATCATTATTACTTTGGCAGTTGTACAGCAAATGGTGATGTACTGGTCATTATTTTTACAGTGTTCATTTTATTACTGTAATAATTGCTTGCTTTTCTTATGAATTATTTATGAAATGTAAATAAATAAGAGCCTATTAAAAATGTAAGTTGTAGTCCTCAGTAGTGACCAAGACTGTATAACAAAAAAAAATATTTCTATTTCTGAGTTGGTAAGTGCAGCTAGTATTTTGAAAAAGTGCATTTGTCTTAGTCCTGGCCTATGAAAAACAATGAACAGTGTTGCACAATTTATTGGACCAACCCTAAAAATTCATTGCTATGCTATGGTTTGTATGGTGCATACTGCCTCAATTTTTCTTTCCATGTCTGTAACTACTTTCCTCCTTCTCTACCACCTACCATTTTGTTTCTATATTAGGACCAGTACACACCAGCATTCAGCACTAACAGATGCTAATGCTTGCTTTTTCCTCATCACAAAACACAAAGGCTAATAATATTCAGATGCTGATTACTTGAAAATTAAACTGCAGACTAACAACTGACCTTTATAAGCGTTGTTAACTACTTCCATCTTTGCATTTCATTTCTTTGTTTTGAAGTATAAGGCTTTGGTCTTGAAGGGAAACATCGACATTGTTGATTATACTCTTACTTTCCAGAGAGGATCTTTTTATTTTCTGACCTTTGCACATTGTTTTGATTTTTCCTGGCAGATACCTGAAGTGACTGGGCATTTCTTGTGTTGTACATTTCTTTCTAATAAGAAAAAATGTAATTTCCACTGAGAAGCAGCATGGATAAATATATATTAAAATGTGTGCATCAGATACATGCATTGTGATCAGGCATCAATGACTCTTGACCTTACACTGTCAGACCGTCTGACTGGAAATTATGTTTGGGGAACAGAGGATCTAAACCAGAGGGAGTGTGTGAACTATGATGGAAATTAATTATGTTTGGGGAACGGGAGTGTGAGAACAGACCATGTTCGGGGAACGGGAGTGTGAGAACAGACCATGTTCGGAGAAAGGGAGTGTGAGAACAGACCATGTTTGGGGAACGGGAGTGTGAGAACAGACCATGTTTGGGGAATGGGAGTGTGAGAACAGACCATGTTTGGGGAATGGGAGTGTGAGAACAGACCATGTTTGGGGAACGGGAGTGTGAGAACAGGCCTGCTGCAGTAAGGAAACTTTTTTGATTATGGTCGGGGAAGTGTGTGTGTGTGTACAAGTTTATATGAGCCTTTAAGTGATTGCTGATTAGTTCTGTTAACATGCAGTGCTATTTTTATCTTTTTATAACTGTGTTCCCAGGCTTAGTAATGGTATTCGCAGTCATATGTGTATTTTTTCATGTGAGTCTAAAGTGTCAAGTTTGTTAAAGGAGTTGCTATGTTTGGATGAATATTACCCAGAGGAAAGATATGCATCTGCTTTCTCTTTTACTCACTGCTGTGATAAAATAAAAGTGATAACCAGATGTACCAAGCCCTTCTGACTAGTAAAGAATGGTAACAAAACTAAGTCACAGGTTGAACCAGTAGCTTTGATTAGATTGCAGTCAGTCACATTTTGAAAATCTGTACTAATACCTTATGATTATAAGAAAGGTTTCATTGAAATGAGTGACAGTTTCATCCTGGGGTAGACATTTTAGTGTTTGCCAATTATAATGTTTTAGGTTGGATATGAAGTTGTCACTGTTAAACTTACTTAAATTGTGTAAAAGTTACAGTGATGTTTTTTGTGGTATGACTTTCTTCCTACAAGTTTTGGAAGGTGATCTCTAACAGAGTTTGAAACAGTGCAAATACATGCAACTTTATTTGGGTTGGATGTAACAGTTCAGTTAAAGGCAGATTTTTTTATGGTTTGACAAAGCCCTATAATATGCACTTTATGCGGGCCGCCGGGAGGGGGGGGGCACCTTGGGAAAACCTGGATTCAGCAAGGGAGCCGAGAATCGAAAACATTTGGGAACCACTGGTTTACATACATATTTTTATACCTCAAGTAGACTCCAGAGAATTTTTCCTCAGGTAGACATCAAATGCTGGAGGTGTGACAGGGACAAAAGAGATAATTGGGAATGTATTTTCTGGAAATGTGGTGAGTTGGCGGACTTTAAGGATTCCCTGTGAGATGCACTGTTGGAGATGCTGGGTGGTTGGATTGGTGTGACAAGGGAGATGATTTTTCTGAGCTATGATACAGAATCGGAATTGCCAAGACATGGTAAGGCCTTGCTGTTTCTAATTATGATGGCTGTCAAAAAAGCAATTACTAGTGAAAGGAAATCAAAATCTAAACCATCTATGCTAGAAGTAGTGAACATAGTAACAGAGATAAAACTGGAATTGAGATCTTAAGAAAAGGGTAGGAGCAAACTACATAGGAAAAAAATGGGAATTGTGGGAACAATACATATAGGGGAGGAATAAGGTTTAAAAGAAGGTGGGGCTTAATGGGTAGATTATAAGTAATGTACAATGCTTGCAACTGGCAGTGTGTCAGTATGGTTCATGATGTAAAATGCTTGCAACTAGGATTGCATCAGTGTGGTTTGTTTTCATTTAAATAAATGTATGATTCACTATGTTGTAAGTGATGGTTTAATAAAGATGTTTCTTGTTTAAAAAAGAGCAGGAATTGAATTATATGATATATAGCAATATATGTGAAGTATAATGTTTGTAAACGTGAACTTGTTAATACAGTTTGAAAAACATTTATATAAATGTAAATTTGCCTGTGTCAAGTGATAATTCAATAAATGTGATTTAAAAAATGTTACAGTTACGACATTTCAATTCACATTTTTGCCTCATGTCCAATTTCCCCACAAATACACATTTTCTTTTATCACAGTTACTTATCAAATGTCCTTCTTTTCCACAAAAAAAAAGTTTTGTGCTATCCCCAGTATTTTATACCACCACTATTCCCTTCCACGTTTATCATGCTTCGTATACGTGTAATTTTTTTCGCTTTCTATTTTTAACACAATATTACAATTCCATCCACCACTTCATAAACTCCCTTTATCATAAGCTTTTGCAATATCCAGTACTTCTTTACATAAAGTTTCAAATGTCATTTCACAGTCTCTCTTTCCACCTCTGTACAAAATTGGGGTATATATTACAAGATCGAATGCTTAGGTGATCGGACACCAAAACATCATACTTGTAATATCGAAAGCAAAAAACAGTGAACGACCAATTTAATGCAGGGAAATATTTCCCTTGGCCATTCACTGGATTTTGCCATTTGGTCTACTGTAGAGCAATCTCGAAGTTGGTATATTTAGTTAGGATGTGTGTGGGGGGCACAGCTCCCCCACATCGGGGGTGTGGGGGGGTGCTTAGTTTGTGGCTGACCGACATGTTTTCCTGTGCCGTTCAACATTTTTGGGTTCGATATTGCAAGTTCAATGTTTAGGTGTTCGATCACCTAAGCATTCGATCCTGTAATATAGACGTCAGAATTGTACATGCGATTTCTTTTTTGTTTTGTTTTGTTTTCCTGTTAAATGCTTTTATCAGAGAAAGATTCTGTTGCATACAGTCTTTTTTCATATTCTCAAAGAAAATTCTTCACTGAAAAAAACATTTCAAATATAATGTCACAAAATGTCTCTGCTAATAAGAATAAATGCTTTTACCTTGTGTGCTTTTACATTCAAAGGAGCTATTACATTATTCCCACACTTGAATAAATGCTCTTACACTGTGTGCTTTTGCACTCATTTTCATTTTCTTCTGCCCTTTCTGCTATTTCCCATCTGCCATCTTTTACTTTATCTGCATGTGTTTTCTTTTCCATCTCACCATTATTCTTCAGGGTTGTCTTCTGCAGCCTCCTTTTGTGTTTTCTCTATAATGTCCAGAAATGTCTCTCTCATTTTCTGGCTCACTCTGCATCAACATTTCTTTAAGTAAATCATCCCACAACCCTCCCATATGGAAGGTTGTAATTTTACATCCATTATTTGCCAACTCATTTCTATCAAACAGATTTCTTTGAAATATCTCCTCAGAATCCTGCACACATTCTCTTGTGTCGACGTTTGCTTTCTCCTCCATTTCTCTCACTACTCCATCACCATCTCTCTACATCTGCCTCCCTGTTTCTCCTGGCTGCCTCTGCGCGTGGAGTGGAAACAGGAAGTGCTCGTGTAAAATGGGTCCGCTCACAAGTATTAGGGGTCCTTTATTAAAATTCACAATATACAATATATACATTCTATATACAAATTTTAAAACTCATTTACGATATTTACATTATTTACAATTATGTGCAAGCAATTCACACATCAAAATTTTCAATTCCCCCACTCCTTTTTTTCATAACCAAAACTTATTTCGTTTAAAATTTCTAACAATATCCATTTCCCATTATATTTTATCTCACTAATTCTTTCATTCCAGACTATCCACATTATACAAAAAAAAGTAATCTAATCTATCAGTATCATTTTTGTTTCATATTTTCATAATATCCATATTCTACCATGTCCATATTTAAACATTTAACATTTTTTAATCCTTTTAAGTATTATTTGCCACATATTTCCTCCCGTGACTGATGTACTCTTTTACATTTTATAAAAAAGATATTTAGTGGTCTCCAATTCCCACAATATATGCAAATTCTATCTTTTATTGTTTTGTAATGCATATTTCCTTTTACGGAAAGCCTATTTATAGGCAACCTCCACAAAAAATCTGTACATTCCAGATATATTTTTTCATTTTTTCATTCTTGCTTTTAATGCCTTTACTTTTTCATCTCCTAACTGCTTCCAAGGGTAAGTATAACAACATTTTTCCATTATATTTTCCCTGTTCTTTTTTATGTTCCCTAAATCAAGCTTCCACAGTATTTTCTCTCAATGTAGTTTCATTTCAGTACCAGTGATTCCCTTACTTCTTTTTAAACCTTCAAGCATTTCCCAAATTGATTTATATTTTTCCTTTATAATCCTTATCAATAACTGTCCTTTTTTCTGCATCCCTATCAATATATTATATAAGTTTAATGAGGCTATATATACAGTTGGGTGTACTAAACACAAACCTCCTTCCTTACTGGTAACAAATACTTCCTGTTTTAATAGGGTTCAAACTAGATCCCCATATGAATGGAAACAACACATTCAATAGCTATTTTTCATGTTCTGATGGTATTATAAATATACCTGCTAGATGTGCTATTTCACCCAATATTACTGAATTAAACATGCTTTTCTATACGCAAGTATAAATTTTCTTCAGAGTATACAAGTACTCATTTTAAGTATCATGTCTTTCCATTGTGTCACCCTCTGTTGTTCATGGGTTCATAGGCATGTAACTAGGCTAATGGCCCTTGACCTTTACAACTCTAGCCCACAGAAGTGCCCTGGCATTGTGCCGCCCAACATTAGTTCCCAGTGCCTCCATCAAGTAGAGCCACTGGACTGATCCCCGGGGTTCAATACCAAATTTTATTCCCAGAATTTCTATTTCCTATTTATTAAACTGGATACCTCTTATTTTCCAAAGTCCTTTACTTTTTTCCTCATTAATACTTAATCCTAACACTTTTAGTTCTTTGTTAAAATGTCTTGATGGCTATATTCATCCATTCTTTATTTTTAACAACTAATACTAGGTCGTCCTCAACAGATCCTGAACAGATCACTGTAATCTGAACTCCCTCTGGTGTATATTTACCTTAGTAACTACCTCAATCATAATTAATAAAAACAGAATACTACTTGCTGGACATCTTTGCTTAACGCCACTTATTATTTCTACTACCTCACTTAACCAACCATTAGCCACTAGTCTCACTTTAATTTTGTTATATACAGATTTCAAAATGTTGAATATTTTATTACTTATTTTATATTCCTTCAAAATCCCCCACAATGCTTCATGCTGGATCTCGTTAAATGCTTTACTTACATCTCCAACCAATATTTTTAATTCTGTTCCCCTATTTATAAAATGATGTACCAACTTTCTTAACATTAGAAGTTCTGGACTTCCTTTCTCTTTTATTACAAAAACTGTTTCAGTTAGCACCTTATTAACCTTACTTACTATTCTTTTTTCTACTATTCATAAAGATGTTATAATCAACATTATTCAACACTAATGGTCTCCAGTTTTTTAGGTCTGTTCCTTCTCCTTTTTTCCATATAAAGATAACTGCACCCATACAGAATTTTTTTATCATTTACACCTTTCTCAAACCATTCATTTAACACCTCTAAAAAAATATTATTTTCGCCATTTCTTGCATGTCCTTATACATTAGGTACTGCAGTTCATCTAAACCTGTAGCTGTTTTTAGATTTACTGCTTTCACCACATTTTTTAAATTCTATCATTGTAATCTTTTCTTCCATTCTGCCGTTAATTTTTTTTTTAAATTTCATCTATTTTTTCTTATAATGCATCATACAGAAAGTTTCCAAAATATGTGTTTTACTGTCTGCATAACGTTTGTGTATTCACTGTACATCCTTCCTCATTCCTTAACCCCCTCATTATTCTTATTTTTTCTGTAACCATTTTTCTAAGATACAGTGCTGCTGCTTCTTTTCTACCTTGTAAAAAATATTTGTTTGAATAACATTTTTTTAAATTTTCTCTTGGTTCACTTACTTCGTATAACATTCTTTTCCCATAAACTTTTCTTTATTGTACATTACGTTTTTAAAGACTTGGTTACTGATCTCCTTATATTTACAACTATCTTGTCTTCTTTTTGCCTTCTACCATTCTAGTACTTCTTTTCTAGATTTTTCTTTTCAACAAATCCACCAGCTTGTCCAATCTTTATAAAATCCTCTCATGCTTATATGATCCAGCCATAGTTGACATATTACATTCCTTACATATTCATTTAATTTTCTGATGCATTTATTTTATCCCTCTACCTACTTTTATATAACCTATTCTTTCTTTGATCTCTATCCATATTGCTAGATAATCTGAAAATCCCAACATTTTAACACCATACCACATACTTAGACTTTCTGATACTATAAAGTAATCAATTTCAGTTCTCATATTACTCCTGTTATATGTCCAGTGTTTGTCTTTATAAATATCTTTTATCACGTTTTATCATATCTGAAATAACTTTTTCATCTATCCCTTCTTTCTGAATGTCTTAAATCACAACTGAAATATCCAGTACTATCACTTGCATAGTTACACTCACATAATCAAGTATTTTCCTTAACATAATCTCTCTCTTTTTATAAAGTGTATGCATAGAGTACAATGACCCTATATATTTGGTTCTTCCATCTAATATCTGTTATTACTATTCTTCCTAATACTACAAGTGTATGATCCAGAATTTCTATACATTCTCTCAATAAAATTGCTCATCTCCTAAAATTTCACACATTACCTTCCCATAATCCATTAACTTGTATTCTTTCTTCTGTTATTCTTGTATCTATTAATATTATAATGTCCATATCTAACATTCTACACCATTCCAACACCTCTAGCATTCCTTAAAACATTCATTATACTGTTAATGTTAATACCTAGGATTCTCTTACTTTAAGGGACATTTTTGTTGCTTTTATCCTTTACTTCCTCCTATACCTATATTTTTAAATTTATGTTTTCTATCTTTCACTCTTTTCCCAACAGAACTTCTTTAACTTTAATACTTATCCATTTATCATCTCCATCATTTGAATTACTTACTTACTTCTATCTCTCCTTCTTTCCTTTTTGGTTTATTCATACACTCATGTCCTCCCACTCTTGTATCTTCCTCATTCATTTTTTTCTTTTTGTGTTTCTTCTCCACAACACTCACCTTATCTTAGTCCGGCTTGTTTCCTGTATATAATGTTTTGTAGCATTACAGTCCATCCATGAATGTTTTATTTTTTTTACTTTATACATTTTTGCTCACTTTTTTTTCTGCTTCACACCCAACTTTACCAGAAGTAAAAGATTTCCTTTTATCACAATTGTTAATTAAATGATCATCTTTACCACACAAAAACATGCCTTTGGATGTCCCCAGAATATAACCAACCCCTTATTCTTCTCCACGTTAATCATGCTCAGCAAATGCACAATTTTATCATTTTGCATTTTCAATACAAAACCACATTCTCATC
Organism: Protopterus annectens; assembly: GCF_019279795.1. Lineage (NCBI taxonomy): Eukaryota > Metazoa > Chordata > Ceratodontiformes > Protopteridae > Protopterus > Protopterus annectens. The sequence goes on from NC_056729.1 coordinate 928,907,737, forward strand.
CCCCAGTCCATAAACCTCTACTATCATATATTTTTGTAATGTCCATTACATCTCTGCACATAGTTTTTAAATAGTCTTTTAAATTTCTTTCAACTTCAGTTCAAAAGTGTATAAATACTTTTTTAGCTTCTCTGTTGAATGCCTACACAACATAGGAGTTCCAGGGGTTTTCATTTTTCTCTCTTCGTACTGTTCTATAAATTTCTCCATATACTGTGCCTCCCTGAAAAAAATGTCACAGAAGGTATCTTTGTTAATACAAATAAAAGCTGTTACAGCTCTGGGCTCAATACCCAGTGGTGAAATGATGCTGTCCCATACTTCATACCTGTCCAGCTTTTTCTCCATCTTACTATGTATTCTCACTGAATGCTTTCTCCTTACTTCTGTCTTCTTCTCTTCTCTCGCTTTCTCTCACCATTTGCGCATATGACTTCTGTTCTTCCATCCTTATTTCCTGAACTACTACTTCTCGACTTTTGCCCATTATTTCTCCCCACGACACTGCCTTCTCACTGTTTGGTTCGCTCTCCTAGACTCTTTCAGATAAACATCCCACAAACCCCTCAATTGGAGGGTTGTAACAACAAACTCAGGTATTGCAGAATCTGCTGTAAAAGAATTGTGCTGAAACAGCCCTTCAGAACCTACCTTTTCTACTTCGCCTTCCTCTTTCTGCCTTATAAGTAACTCTCCTCAGTTTTCTTTTTTTCTTTCTCCTCTCTTCTTACTCCAAACACCTTCCGACTCATTCGTCGCCACATTAGGTTCCTCAGCTATTTGATTAACAGCTTTGTGTTACCAAAAACAGCTTCTTTCTCTTCCACTGTTTATTTTCTGCTTCCTGCTTCTCTGAGCTGCCTTCACGCCCAGACCAGAAGTCAGGAAACGCAATAAAGAACAGAGTCCTTGTAGCAAAAGTGTAGGGCAAGTTCCCTGATGCCCTGGTCAAATTTCCCCTAGTAGTATAAATACCACCTTAGCTCTACCCTGAAAGGATGCCATGAGCCTAGTGGGACTAAGCCTAATGTAGCCGACTCCAAATCCAGCTCCAGACAAGCAGAGTACCTCAGGGTTCAGTCCTGGGACCACTCTTGTTTGGTATCTACTTCTCTAAAGTACAGGCCAACACTAAGGGACTCTGGCTAACAAAGTTCGCAGATGACTGCAAACTGGGAGCCATTATTGAATCCCCAAATTATGTGGATATTTTACAAAGGGCCTTACAGAATCAGATGCTTGGTGCCAGAGCCATGGGCTCAAGACTAATGCTAAGAAATGTACAGTTATCCCCTTTGGGAAAAAAAACATGTACCCATGAATTACCACATAGGTAGCAGTACACTAAACACCAAAAGTGTGATGAGAGACTTAGGCACACAGGTGGACAGTGGTATCACCTTCGATAACCACATTGCCACAACAGTCAGGAAATCCTTCTATGTGGCACACCTCATCACTAAGGCCTTTTCATCCAGAAAAAAAGGAGAACATTGTCCCACTGTACTCATCCCTCATTAGACCCATTATAGAGAACAACGCCCCGTTTAGTATGTATCTCACAAGACATCTGCAATAGCTGGAAAGGCCACAGTAATACCTCAGTAAAAAAATCACAGGCCTAAAGCAGATGCCCTACACAGACCATCTAAAAAAACTCCAGCTATACTCTGTGGCATATTGTTTACTCAGAGGCAATTTCTGCTTAAAATACAAGGCCATGTCAAACCTTGAGCTATTGGGCATGCTCCACAAAGAAATCCCAATCCCTCAGAGCCACACGCTCTAGGGATCTAAACCTTTTCACCACAATGAACAAAACATGCTGGGGGGATAGGTTCCTGACCCAAAGACTCCCCATACTCTGGAACAGACTGCCCATACATGTCAAGCAGAGCACCTCTTTGGCCCTCTTCAAAAGGAACCTTGACGATTGGATGGGAGATCGGAAATTCACCCCGGAGATCACGTCAGTCAGACCAGGGAAGTAAATATTATGGGAAGAAATATCCAGGAAATTGTTATGGCTAGGCTTGTATAGGTCCTAGGGCTGATAGCCTAGTACCAACCTATGAACCTAATTCTAGAATTGTGGTTTGGCATAACAGTTAAGGTGGTTGCCTCACAGACAAGACACATAGGATTTGATTCTCAGCATGGGAAACTGCTAAGACTTGAAATGGTCCACAGGAACAGCCAGACTAGTAACTTACCTATGAACCTATGGATATATTTAGATGCAAGTGACTGGCCTCTTTGCAAAGGTGATATCTACAATCCTAACTTTCTTGGTCTTGTATGTGAGCCAGCTGGCTGTCCAGCAAGTTACACAAGGGTTTATGCATAATTCCATGAGTTTGTTTACAAAGCCCAAGTGGGGTAATGTATCAAATGCCTTAGCCAGGTCAAGGTAGGGAGTATGTAATGTATTGCCCTTATCCATTGGTTTGGTGACCTTCCCAAAGAATTCTACTCAGTAGGCATGACCTGCCTTTGATGAAGCCAAACTGGGTTAGGTCCAGTGTCTGAATGTTTTCTATGTCACTATCAATCATTTACATGGTATTTCTTCCCATGGATTTGCATACAAAAGTAGCCAAGACTAATGAGACAGTAGTTCCTGGGATCCATTGATGGTCTGCCTTGTGCAGAGGGATGACAAGGTCAGTCTTCCATTCATATGGAATATATATATATATATATATATATATATATATATATATATATATATATATATATGTACACTTAAGACAGAAGTGGCAAACTTCATGACACCCATGCAGATGGACAACACAGGTACGACTGCTGAATCCTACACAGATGTACTTTATAAGCACTTACACGAGTGCATGGATCGTAGTATCCCTAACAGAACCATGATGCTATCCTCCAAAAAAGGAAGCCAATCTGGTGGTCCTTTGCCATAAACAAACTCTACAACAGATGAAAAAAAACTGTTGCAAAAAAAAGTTAAATCCCATGACTGGAGGAGCTCACTGGTCAGCCTCAGTAAGAAGCTGAGATCCCACATAAAATCCTCCAAAGCTAATTACAAAAACAAAATTGCCACTGACTCTAAAGACAACAACAAAGCATTTTATAGCTATGTCAAGAATCTCAATGGCAACACTCAGATCTGCGCGGAGTTACAGCACAATGGCACTAAATATACAGAACCAATTGATATTGCCAACATCCTGGCAGATAGGTTCAGTGCTACCTTTACCCCCTTCTCACCCCCTAGAGGGCCCATCTCTATACCGGAAGAATGCAAAGTTCCTGTAATCATGGCTGCACAGGTAAAAAAACACACTCTCCAAAGCCAAGAAGACAGCATCCATGGGACCTGACAATATCAGAGGCTGCGTTCTACATGAACTGGCACCCCACCTAAGTACCATGTTCAATCATAGCCTCACCTCAGGCTTTGTGCCCACTGAATGGCGCATTGCGACGGTTATCCCACTCCACAAAGGGGGAGCCACGACGGACACCAGGAACTACTGCCCCATTAGCCTGATGAGCCTGGTCTGCAAGGCCGTGGAATGTATCATCATCTCCAAACTCTGGACCCCACCCAGTTTGGGTTTGTAAAAGGCAGATCATGTCTCCTAAACCTGATAGACTTCTTTGAAGCAGTCACCAAAGCCATAGATGAGGGTAAGGTGGTTCACACACCCTATCTAGATCTCGCCAAGGCTTTCGATACCATCCCCCACTCTGGAATTATAGATAAACTCACTAAACTAGGTATGGGTTGCCAACTGGCTCACAAACAGAACCCACACTGTGAAAGTAGCAGACTCCAAATCCGACTTCAGACCAGTGACAAGTGGAGTACCACAGGGTTCAGTCCTGGGTCCTCTCCTGTTTGGTATATACTTCTCTGATGTACAGGCTAACACAAAAGGTCTTTGGCTAACGAAGTTTGCAGATGACTGCAAACTGGGAGCCATAATCAAAACTCCTAACGATGTGGACATCCTACTAAAGGGCCTCACTGAGACAGATGCCTGGTGTCTAAGCCATGGCCTGAAGCTCAATGCCAAGAAGTGCATTGATGTTCATCGTGTTACACTGCTGCAGTCATTACACTTGGTTTATCCTGCCGTCAGGCGGTTCCCCAGTCGGCCGGAGTTCCAAAGTCTTGGTCCAGCGTTGGTTGCTGTCGCCTCCTCCCTGACGTCAGTGCAACAGGCGTCTATAAGATGCAGCCAACGCCATTTTCTTCAGTCTTTCTTGCCACGCGGTGCCCGAAGCAAGAGCAGTTTGCAAGTGCCGGTCAGCCGACTCCTGAGATTTTCATTCCGAATCCAGAACCGAAGTCTTCTACAAAGCTAAGTATCCCATTGGGGAAACTTTTTCTTGACCCAGACCGATGTCAGTAAAAGTTAATAACTGTATTTCTTGTGGGAAGCAAATACCTCATAAGGATTTCCATTCCTATTGCATCCCATGCCTAGGCCCAGACCACGACATCACTGGTTGTCGGTTTTCTGCTAGGTTTAACAAGCGCACTATTAAACGTCGGATTGATTTTGCCCGACATTTTGGGAGAAAATTTAATTACACCATGCCGTCGGAACTTCCGACGACTGGAATACATAAAAAGCGCAAAGACAAGGACAGGCATCCGAGGCCCAAACATGACGACGAAGCCTCTTCTAGGCCAGTCGCCGGTGTCTTTAAGAACTAACCCTACGTTTATGCCAAAGGTGGTATCCAGCATGGCTCTAAACCAAACTATTCACCTGCCAACTTTTTATCCTAAACCACAGAATAAAGGGGAGAGACTACTGCACTCTTTGGACATTCACAGGCAGTTACACTTCTACTTGGACAAAACCAAAGCTTTCAGAAAATCTGAGCAATTATTGGTAGCATATGCTGCAGGAGCACAGGGAAAAGCCATTTCAAAACAGACTATTTCAAAATGGATAGGACATTGTATACATGTCTGCTACAGATACCATGGAAAACCTGTACCTAGCAGCATTAGATCTCACTCCACCAGGGCAACAGCCACTTCAACTGCCTACCTCAGAGGAGTACCTACCAAGGATATTTTGGAAGCAGCAACTTGGAGTTCTGTACATACCTTCACCAAGCATTACCATCTGCCTCTATACTCTAAATCCAGAGCTGGCTTCGCTACTGCAGTGCTGCAGGGCCTTATATCCACCCCTAATGCCTTATAGAACCAGCCACCCTACCTCAGCTTTCGGATTCTACCCAAGTGTAATGACAACACTTGACCCGACCCAGTTCATCTTTGTTGAGGGCAGATCATGCCTACTAAACCTGATTGACTTCTTTGAGACAGTCACCAAAGCCATAGATGAGGGAAAGGTGGTTCACACAGCCTATCTTGATCTCGCCAAGGCTTTGAACACCATTCCCCACTCTGGTATTACAGAAAAACTCACCAGCCTGAACATAACCCCCTACATCACGAGATGGGTTGCCAGCTGGTTTAAAGACATAACTCACACGGAAAGAATAGTGGGCTCCAGGTCCGACTCTAAACCAGTCACAAGTGGAGTCCCGCAAGGCTCGGTCCTGGAACTCCTACTGTTCAGCATATACGTCTCAGAAGTACAGGCAAACACAGGAGGACTATGGCTAACCAAGTTCACCGATGACTGCAAACTGGAACCCATAATTGACTCACCGTCTGACACGGACATCCTCCAAAAGGGCCTTACTGAGAAGGAAACCTGGTGTCAAAGTCATGGCCTCAAGTTAAATGCCAAAAAATGCATAGTCATCCCATTTGGGAAAAACAAAACACCCACGAATTACCACATAGGTGGCATCCCCCTTAATACAGAAGAGATAATAAGATATCTGGGGACCCAGGTAGATAGTAATCTCTCCTTTGACAATCATACTGCCAAAGTAGTTAGGAAATCCTTCTATGTGGCCCATCTAATTACTAAAGGGTTTGCATCTAGAAATAGAGGTTACAGTGCCCCTCTACTCATCACTCATTAGACCCATCATAGAGTACAATGCCCCAATTGGGATGTACCTCACAAGACACTTCCAACAGCTGGAAAGACCACAAAAGTGCCTCACCAAGAGGATTACTGGCCTCAAACATATGTTCTATGCAGCCCGACTGAAAAACCTCCGGCTGTACTCAGTGGCATTTTGCTTACTCAGAGGTGATCTCTACCTGACTTACAAAGCCATGTCCAACTCAGAATAAATGGACATGCTCCACCTAAAGAAATCCAAGTCACTGCGAACCACACACTCTAGTGAGCTAAACCTCGTCACAACAATAAATAACATGCTGGAGAGATAGATTCCTGTCACAGAGACTCCCCATGCTTTGGAACAAAATTCCAAATTACATCAGGCAGAGCCTCTCACTAACACTCTTCAAGAGAAACCTTGACGAGTGGATGGGTAACAGAAAATACACCCCTGAGATCACTTCATTGGCTCTGCTGGAAAGAGGGTCAGTTAATTAATCAATGGGGCAGCGAAAGCCGACATACTCTGGCTAGGCTTATAAATGCCCTCGGACAGATAGCCTAGTACCTACCTATGAACCTATAATATAAGCAATATATATATATATATATATATATATATATATATATATATATATATATATATATATATATATATATATATATATATATATATACACACATACATATTCCTAGCAGCAGCATTATTTACACAAGCCAAAATGTATAATAATTTTTATAGTAAAGGGATGATATATCTGGCTTTTTCTGTGGTATGTAGGGCCTTCTATGTAGGGAAAACTGAAAGGTCCCTAAAGCGGAGGATACACAAACATCAATACATTAAAACTAAGAATATTAATAGAGCAGCTAGTAATTTTGCTTTGACATGGTCATGCAAGATTTGTTCCTTCAGCCAAGCATGCCCTCTCAGAACAGACCCAGTGACAGCAGCCCTGCAAGATACTTCTAAGGCATTAAAACCACATTGCAAAGGATGTTTACCAACTTGGTTTGCAGAATGCATGATCTCTTTGTAAATATTTATTTTCTGCAAAATCAGGAATCAACAACATTTTTTGTTTAATTGGTTCCATAATATGCTGCTGGTACTTCAACATGTGAAACTGGCAATTTAAGGCCCTAATGGCAAGAGTTGCAGAGGTATATACCTTCTTGCCCCATCTGTCTAAAGCCCATGAATCCCTGTCCGAAGGGGTAGGGTTTTTGGCTGTAGTAGCCTTAATACCCTTTAGGTCCCTGGGAAATGGTCTCTGGATCCGCAGTGAGATTTTTAAAGACAAATTTGTGAGAGTCAGGTACTCTGTAGTACCTGTCAGGCTTTCTAGGAGCTGGTGGCAAAGTATCAGGGATAAGACTGGATTTCATAAAGACATCTACAATATCCAGGACAGAGGGTATAGTTAGAGGCCTGTGCTGAGACAAGTATAAAAATTCTTTTTGAACTGTGGTAGTCATGACAATCCCAGCGGAAATGCTCTCTTAAGGTATGCAAGATTTCACCAAAAGAAAAGTCCTCTGGAGGGGAGGCAGAGAGAATGGAATTCCCTGCATCAGAATCCTTATAGGTAGATAAGGGTATGTCCTGGTAATCAGAGAGGTCAGAGTCATCAGACTCATGGTCTGTAGACTCAGAAGGGAAATCAATTCTTTGTCTTTTAGAGGGGGAAGGCTGGCTTCCCCTAATTAAATTAATAAGGTCTTCCACCATTTTAAGCATTTGTTTCTGTGGCATGGGAGATTGAAAATGCACTTTGGTCGTTGGTTTCCTAGGCGTAGTGCGAACTCTGGGCTTGAGAAACTCTGTAGTTTTAGTCAGAAACATAGTCTGTCTAATGCAAACATTGGAAGGTCTGAATACACCCCTCAGAAGCCGGTGCCTTCACAGCGGCTACAGACCCATCCAAGGTAGAGACATCCGCAGGTTCCATAATTGAAGAAGCATCTCGCGACATACCTGACTCTGAATGGGTCTCAGTAGAGGCCTACAAATTTGCAGAAGCAGGTATCAGGGGCTGCGAAAGTGCCTCACTGAGTACCAGCGGACTGGCAACTAGCTTAATGGAAACGTCGGCAGTTTTGGACCTATGCGGTCTGTCTCTGTCTTTATCCTTACGTTTCTTCAGAAGAGCAGTAGTCGGATGGCTTATCGAAGCCATTTCAGAATATGGAGAACGAGAGTGAAAGAATTTGGCGACAAAGATAGCCCGACAACGAATAGTTCGGGCATTGAACAAGGCACAAAACTGACAGTGAGGAACGTCATGGTCTGGACCTAAACAGGTGACGCAGTAAAAATGAAAATCTCTGTGAGGTATTTGCTTTACACGGCCAGGACAATTGTTAACCTTTTCTGATATTGTTTAGTTCAAGAAAAAAGGGTCCCCAATGGGGTACTTAGCTTTAGAAGAATTCAGGTTTGAAACTCGAAAAACAAAAATTTCAGGTAGCGGCCGACTGGCACTTGCGAACTGCTTCTGCTTTGGGCTCCCGCACAGCAAAAAAACTGATGTAATGGCATCGGCTGCATGTTTTATACCTCGGACAACCTGACATCATGGAAGAGGCGACAGCATCTGACGCAGAAATCCCAAGACTCTGGTATTCGGGCTGACTGAGGGCTACCTGCAAGCAGATAACCCAAATGTGATGACTGCAACAGTGAAACATGAAGGACATCAACAAGAAGAGGATTAGGTTCTAGAAATTCCACTTGTAACAAATCATAGAGAAGCATCTGAATCAGGATTCTATGGAGATAACATATAATTTGTGCTTTCAGAATCATTTTGAGGTTCATACTCTTGAATCTCTTCAGAAAATGAAGAAACCCCTTTTCTTTTACCAGAAAAAACTGCAAAAGAAGGGTCAACAGCCTGCAGTAAACCCAGAGGTGAGCCCAATAAATTGCTCCTGTCCACTGTAGCAAAGGCAAGAGAATACGTATGTTTAAGTTGTTTCTTTTTGCCAGGAAAATCTGAAAAAACAGGCCCACTTCGGCCAACAAAAACCTCTCTAGGAAAGGGCACAGCTTCCTGGTTAAGCAGAGTGGTATTCCTTGCCCCTTCTCCCAGGACGGACAACAGTGTCTCTCCCTTGCCCACCAAGGGCATTCCATCAGGTGCAGACACTGTGGCTAACCACTGGCCCATGGTGGTTATAGGGAGTACAGCTGCAGGACCCAAGGAAAAAGATGAGTGGTTCATGGAACCAGCTTTGGTCACAGCAGACAGACTTCTGTGGTGGTAAAGGCTGCTTAACAATCTTTTTTTTTTTTTTTAGGCTAGAAAAAGGTAAAACCCCAAAACTGGTAGGTTATTCAGTTATTAAACTTCAAAAGGTGCCTGATTACTTATGAATGTAAATTTGTCTATGTCACAAGTGATAATTCAATAAAGATGGTTAAAAAAGTGCCTGATTCCTGTTAAAACACAATAAAAAGGCACTTTAAACACTTAACCCAGCCCCCAGAAAGTAAAACATCACCACTTTTACCACAGAAAAAAAGTTTAAAGTTAGTTTTAACAACTTTTTACCATAAAAGTAAAAAAAAAAGTACTGCTCCCATTTAAAAGTGTACATAAATTGGGTGACAGTCATTAAAAACAATTTCTCCTAGCTAAAGTTAATATGTTTTACAAAAAAGCAAGGTTTTCAGTTATAAAAAGAAGTGGAAGATTTTTTACCTCACAGGGGACTATTTGCCAGCAATGGAACAACCATAGCCAGTGGTCGATTCTTATAAGTCTACAGAGGCGCACTCTTTTCAGCAGAGGAAAAGCTCTGAAGGGCTTGGGACCGAAACCTAACTTTTCGTCAGCACAGCTCAAGCTGATTAACAGTTTGGGCACCTGGAAGGTACTCTGAACACTTTGGAAGCTGGCTGACTGTTGTATCCTGTCCACTAAACTTGTTCTTTTTTTTCTACTGGATGAGAGGGGTTAATCACTGTAGCTAGGGAGTCTGTAGCCTGGTTACAAATATTTTGGGGGTCCACTGAGATATTCCTGTGGCAAATCTTTCACAAGGGCCTGAAAAAATGTAGGATGCTATGTGTACCACAAGGCTTTCTTCACAGAAGGGGGGAGATGGACTTTTTTCATTTCTCATTTTCCCCTTGTAGGTACCAGTGAGAGTTTGCATCTTTCAGTTCTAAAAGATGAATGCTGGCTGGAGGGTGGACTTGTACAAGTCCTTCTTGCTACTGGTCTCTTGTACCACATTACATTATTTACTAGCAGACAATTTTCTGACCAAAGGATGAAGCAGAAAATAGTGGAGGGCTAGGAGAATTTTTCTACATGGAAATAGCTTCTTTGGGTACAGGAACAGTAGGATTGTCCACCAAAATGCACTCAGAGTAAGCAATGTCCATAACTTCCAGCATCATATTAGATGTGTCTGACACCACCAAAGTCAGGGGTTACTCTTTACATACTTCAGAGACTGTCTTTTGACCTTTTTAACTACACCTTATTTTACTGAGCTAACATAGGATTATGTATTTGTAATACAATCCAGACTGGAAGAATCCTTTCCTTTTTCATCATTTCTTTTTTCACTTTTCTTTCCTTTCTTCATCTTTCAGCCTTCCACTTATACTCTCTTCGCTGACTTTCTATGTTTAGAAACTTCCTTTTTTCATGCACTTGTTAGACTACAGTTTTTTCTCAGAAAGACATGAAAGAAAAGCTTTCAAGTGTCTCTACAACTTTTATTAAACTTGAGATGAATTTAAGAACAGCAAAACAAACACTGGGTGTAATAATCTTTATGTGCTGTCTGCCACAAGCATGCTTACTTATGTATCTAGGGGAATAAGACAAGATACAGTTATGTTTACAACTTAACAATGGTTGTAGATGTTTGAGTAGATCAATGTTGCAGTACTGAGTATTAAGACTTCCTGCCTTGCAGAAGTCTGCAACCGGTCCAAACACCAGAGTATTTCACCATTCTAAAGCCAGCAAATGTCCACCGTCATCTGATGCCAGAATGTCAGAGTATAAAGTGGATGTTGGTCAGCACCATCTTCAAGTCTTTCTTGTCTCAAGTCTAAGGACTTCAATGGTCCTGATGTGAAGCTCAACCTATCCCAACCATCCCTAATGTGAATCAGGATCCCTAAGCTGAGGGGGTGGGGTGGGGGTGATGAATGGGATCAAAAGACCCACCTCAATCGAGGTAGAGGAGGAACAGAGGGGAAGAAGGGTGGGAAAGGGTACTCCAACATTGACCAACTCGAACATCTACAATTATGGTAAATTATATACACAACTGTACTGCGTTCATCGTAGTCAATGTTGCAGTACTGAGTCTTGGGAAGACTCCCAAAACTTCTTTATTGGGCAGTAGGACTCGGACTTGATCTGGGGACAGTAGAATCTACAGGACGGCAGAGACAAACCCTGCTCTTTCCCTAAAGATAGTTCTAAAGTGGCAGTGTTTGGTGAAGTTGAATATAGAGGACCAAGTGGCAGTTTCAAAATGGCCAGTGTTTGGCACTCCTTTCTGAGGCCATGGTGGTGGCTTTATGTCTAGTGGAGTGTGCCTTAATCCTGGCATGAAGCTGTTTACCATGTTGAGAAAAACGGACAGAAATGCACTTTGCAATCCATTTAGAGATTGTCTCTTTGCTGCTGGTCTGGCCTGTTTTCCCTCTACAAAGACCACCAACAGCTGGTCAGATCTATTTGAGAAGTCTGTCCTGTGGAAGTATAAAATCTTAATTGTCTGGGCATTCCAGGCAGTGGAGGATTCTCACTCTTTTTTTCTCTCTCGTTTTTGGAGTTTGGAAAAACACAGGGAGCTGTACAGCTTGAATCAAAGATATTTCTGAAACTACCTTGGAAATGAAGGAGAGATTGGGTTTCAAGGTAACTTTGTTTCTGTGGAAGAGTAGGAACGGCTCCTTGCACATCAAGGCTTGAAGTTCTGAAACATGGCTTGCTGAGGTGAGTGCAGGCAGCAGAGCTGTTTTCCATGTCAGTAGTTTAAGTGCTGGCTCAAAAGCTGGCAGAGTAAGTTTTTCAAGTACAAAATGCAGATCCTAGGAGGGGTCAGGTTCTTGTCTGGGTGGCATAAGGTATATCATCTCTTTCAGGTATTGTTTTATGAGGGGGTGTGAACAAATTGGGTGGGGCATGGGGAGGCAAGCTGAGATAGCAGAAACATTGGAACTTGATGCTGGAGTAAGACAGTTCTTGCTTAAAAATATGTGAGAGGTATTCAAGTATCTGTTGTAAATGTAACAGAGAAGAGAGAATGCCATTAGTTTGGCACCAGAAATGCAACCTTTTTCCATTTTCCTATATGTGACTTTCTAGTGCTTGGTTTTCTAGCCTTTATCAGAATGGATAAAACATCCTGGGAATAACAATGAGTGGATGGCGTCAGTATCTAATCTTCCAAGCTGTTAGCTTGAAGGTTCTCAGATTGGGGTGAATGACAAACCCTTTGTTTTGTGTTAGTAGGTCTGTGACCAATGGAAATTATTTGGTTTCCCCTGCTGAGAGTCAGAAAAAGGGAAAACCAGTGTTGTTTGGTCAAAAAGGGGTTACAGGGACCCTTTTTGGCCAGATACACTCCACCGTTTGCAGCATCCTCTGAGTGAGGGGTATAAATGGAAAGGCATAAAGAAAGAGGTCTGTCAGATTAAATGAGAAGGCTTCTGATCTTCACAATCCTTTCTGCTGAATTCTTCAGCAGAATTTGTTTAGCTGCCTGTTTTTTGTGGAAGCAAAAAGGTCTAGCTCTAATATTCCTCAGTGAAGTTTGTTTGTGTCTTTCGGCTTTTCCCAGTTAGGGGTCGCCACAGTGGAACTGCAGTACGCTAATGATTGGCAGTAGATTTTTATGTGCTGGCTTGCCGGGCCTAACGCACAACCTTCATCGAAGGAATGCCCATTCACGCATGTCGACACACAGAAGATGCTCTGAGAATGGAATGGGCAACGTCTAACTGTGAGGCGACAAACCTACCGCACCACCACCGCAGCCAGTATTCCTCAGTGAAGTGTGAGGTCCAAAAAGATATCCCTTTTCAGCACTGACTTTTTGGGGTTCAGGAAGGTTCTGCTTAGAGTGTCTGTTGGCAAACTGTCCTGAAAGGGATTTAAGAGCTAATGCATGTACTGATCTAACATGAGTTGGGGATTGCTGATGCAAGGCTTCCTGTGTGCTTTCCTGATTCGTAGTTAGCTTAAAATTTGTTTCTCTTTGCTCATGTTGAAGCCTCACTTTTCTTTGGTGCTGCTCTTCGCGCAGTGGTGGTTAGCAGTGCCCTGTATAGATGCAAAAGCCAAGAAGCTCAATTTTTCTGAAAAAACAAGCACTGTCGAGGTGCAAGTACAAAGGAATACCACCAACTGCAATGAAAAGAACTGAAGAAGAATAAAACAAACATGAAATGCTTAATGTAGTCACCGTGTTTTTCATACTGAATGTTGGGACTTCTTCAGACAAATACACTCATCAATGATCCACTTAAATACAGTTTTACATTAAAACTCAATGATGTCACAATAATTACAAACCTCCTTAATTAAAATTTATCTACAAAAGAATGCCCCTCAAAAATTCCATATAATAGTACTAGCTTGCCATTTATCTTCATTTCTAAATTTACTTGTATAAATTCCATAGTAGAAGTATTAGAAACAACATGAAAGTGTCTTAGTAGGAGTAAGAACATATATTCAATTATATCACTAAATAAATAAATGCTGCTGCTTCTATAAAAAAAAGAAATAAATGAACCTTGCCAAATGTTATCCTATACTACAATCTAGTGGACAAAGTCTATAAATGCTATTACAATAAAACATTACCTAAAAAACAGTGGAAATACTTTTTGTCTAAAAAGTAATTCTGTGATTAAAAAGTGATAATGTGAAATATAAAAATAATGTTGTAAAGTGTAAAAATTGTAAAAAGTATATAAAACATTTCAAATGAATAACCTCCATTACCTAAAACCATTTCTAAATTTTAAAAAGCAGTTCTAAGTCTTAATGTACATTCTAAAGTTTCAATGCATGGTAAGTGTCTAACAGTGTATACACTATAACCTTGCTTCTTCTCACCTTTAGCACTGGGGCTAAGAAATATTTACATTTAAATCAGGGACCTCATTAGCCCGCAATACCAGCTGCCAGTATATTTCCCTGAACTCTATGTTTTCTTCCCAAAGTCCCCTTCTAATATCCTCCGGCACAATCTCAAGCACAAAAAATAAAAACCTAGTATCTGTACAACGTGTAGAGTGTTTATATAAGGCACTGTTAATATTCTTAGTTTTTATGTCTCATTGATGTTAGTGTATCCTCCGCTTTAGGGCCCTTTCAGTTTTCCCCATGTAGAAGGCCCTACATACCACACAAAAAGCCAGATATATCACCCTTTTACTATCACACTTATAATACATTTTGGTTTGTATAAATCTGTTGCTGCTAGGAATATATATATATATATATATATATATATATATATATATATATATATATATATATATATATATAGGTTCATAGGTAGGTACTAGTCTATTGGCCCTAGGGCCTACATAAGCCTAGCCAAAAAGGAACCCTGGCTTTCGCCACCCAAGAAAATTATTTCCTGTGCCCCTGTCAAGAAGACCCACAGAAGTGATCCCGGGTGAATTCCCTATTTCCCATCAAATCATCAAGATTTTTCTTGAAGAGTGCTAATGAGGAGCTGTGTTTGACATAGACAGGTAGTCTGTTCCAGAGTATGGGAAGTCTCTGGGACAGGAATCTATCCCTCCAGCATGTTCTGTTTATTGTGGTGACAAGTTTTAGGTCCCTACAGCGTGTGGTTCGGAGGGATTGGGATTTCTTTAAGTGCAGCATGTCCCACAGCTCTGGGTTTGACATAGCTTTGTATGTTAGGCAGAGATCACCTCTGAGTAGGCGATATGCGACGGAGTAAAGTTAGAGTTTTTTGAGACGGTCTGCGTTGGGTATCTATTTGAGGCCAGTAATCCTCTTTGTGAGGTATTTCTGTGGCCTCTCCAGTTGTTGTAGATGTCCTGTGAGGTACATACCAAATGGGGTGCTGTACTCTATAATGGGTCAAATGAGTGATGAGGTGTGCCACGTAGGATTTCCTGACCACTATGGCAATGTGATTATCAAAGGAGAGACTACTGTCCACCTCTGTCCCAAGGTCTCTTATCATACTTTTGGTGTTAAGTAGACTACTACCCATGTGGTAGTTCATGGTACAGAGTTTTTACCAAAGGGGATAATAATGCCATACATAAATACACTACAAGATGTACAGATGCTAGTTTTTTTTATTTTTTATGGTGCCTCAGGATATTAGAGAAGGACTTGGGAAGAAAGGATAGAGTACAGGGAAATATGTTGGCAGCTAGTATTGCAGGCTAATGAGGTCCCTGGTTTGAATGAAAAATTTTCCTAGCTTCAGTGCTAAAGCTGAGAGCAGCGAGGTTATAGTTTGTACACTATGTACATTAATACTTAGAACTGCTTATTAAATATTAGAAATGGTTTTAGGTAATGGTGGAGGTTATTCAGTTGGAATGTTTTTATATACTTTTTACACCTTACAGTATTACTTTTATATTTATCTATCGCTTTTTACTCACAGAATAAAGTTTTTAGACAAAAAGTATTTCATCTATTTTAGGTACCGTTTTATTTATTTATTGTACTAGCATTTGCAGACATTAGCCACTGGACAGTAGCGTAGAATAAATTTTGGTGAGGTTCATTCATTTCTTTTTCACAGAAACGGTATTTATTTATTTAGTGATATAACTGAATATATGTTCTTACTTCTACTAAGACACTTTCATGTTGTTTCTAATACTTCTACTATGGAATTTGTGCAAGTAAATTTAGAAATGAAGACACATATGAACCTAGTACTACTATTATATGGAATTTTTGAGGGACATTCTTTTGTTGATAAATTTTAATTAAGGAGGTTTGTAATTATTACAATGACATCACTGACTTTTAATGTAAAACTGTACTTAAGTGGATCATTGATGAGTGCATTTGTTTAAAGAAGTCCCAATGTTCAGGACAAAAAACATGGTGACTACGTTAAGAGTTTCATGTTTGTTTTATTCTTCTTCAGTTCTTTTCAGTGCAGTCAGTGGTATTCCTTGGTACTCGCACATCAACAGTATCTGTTTTTTCAGATTTGTTATAGCTGGTGCTAAAGACACTGGTTTGTTACGCTCGGTTCTTCCTTAAACAGCTGTCAGTGAAACCCTTCCAAGTTCTTCTGCTGCTGTAGGAGCAACTCAGTTGTGTACTGTGCAGTGTTGCCTTACCGATCATCCTTAGTAGGTCCTTCTTGTAGTATCTGCATTACAAGCACAGTCCTGTCAAATGAACCCATTCCCTTCCCAAATGAAACATACAGTGACAGCCTACTATCTTGGACAAGCAGTTTCCCATCATCTCTATGGCCAGCCTGACAGACATTGGCTTCCTGAGGCAATGTAGCAATTGTCTCAAGTATATGAACAGCCACTTACTCCTGAAGCAAACAAATACTTCATGTGAGAGATGTAGTTACACTATGAAAATGAAGACTCTCACATGAGGACAAACTGAATGCCAAACAGGTTGTCAGCACACACTCTTCCCATGCTAAATAAGGACATGACACACAAACCCACATATGCAGAGGTCCTCACTATTAACTTACTATAAGACCAGAAGCCTCCCAAACAGATACCACTTAAACAGATAACAATGCAAAAAACAACCACAACACATAACACACACACACCAATGTCTCAACAAATAAGACCACAATGAATAACAACACAAAACCTAATGTATTGGTCATTGCTGACTCCATTGTGAGACACAGATGTTCCCCTCACCAGGCTGGATAAAGAGCGAGTTAAGTTAGCTGCCTGTAAAGTGCTAGGATCCATCAAGTCACTCAACCAGAAGAATAATAAATAAATAATGATGTATAACTCTGTCATAGTCCACATGGGGTTGAATGACTTGAGACGTACCTCACTAGACTACATGAAGACAGACATGACTGACCTCTTAGGTTGTGTGTCACAGGCAGGTATAAGCCTACCTTTAAGCAGCATTCTACGTTCTTCCAAGAATGACTACCACTACAATCCCCAGAGATTCCAGAGGGCACAAGAGGAGTTTCAATGTTCCCTAACCCCAGCCAGAGCCTCTCCAGAAGACCAGAGAACCAAGCAATGGACAGGAGTGAGGGAAATGAAATACTTGGGGGAACCCAACTACACCGCAGGACCCAGAACCAGACAGAGAAATCAGCCACACTATTAACTTACCCAGCTTTCTGGAATCATTCCAAAAAGGAACTTACTGACATTGAGATTAGTGTGCTTTCAAAGGGATTAATTTTTATACCCCTAACCCCACTGAAGGTCTGACACAGCACAGGTACTGGCTGATTTAAAATCCTACATCAGAAAACTGAATCTGAAAGTTCTGTAGCATGGCAAATCTGATACCACTGAGAAAAAAACCTACGGAAGAAATAATAAAAAGACCCAGTAATTAATGCCCTCCCTTACACCAAGCTTTAGCAGCCTTTGAGGTCAAATGTGAAATGGACATCATGAAAGCACTGCAAAAACCAGCAAGGAGAAAGTTCTACAGCCTCAACAAAGGTGAGAAAAAAAGCATTGTGTTTGTGTATTTCAATAAAGGATATTCCATTTTTAACTCAACTGTGGACTACCTACGAATTTCTATTTTATTATTTTGTAGTACGTATTTTACAGCTCAATTTTTATTAGTGAACTAAGAAAATAACCAACCTCCCAACATAACAAAATAATCTCTACATGCTTAATGCTGGGAGTCTAAACAAGAAACTGCACTCCTTACTTTGGAAGACTCTGACATCTGTGCAGTCACCGTGGTTCAAAGGCATGAAAAGCACCCCGGTTCTACACGGCGACAATGCCTTCCATGCATTCAGACCACAAACTGAGCATGAAAGAACCAAAGCAGGAGGTGTATCCACCTTCATTAAGTGTAAGTACACCTCCACACTAGTCAAACAGTATGACACTCTTGAGCTACAATGTCCAATTAACTACAGGCAAAGCCCCCTACCACATCATAGCTGGCTATAGGTCCCCCACCATGAAACAGGAAGTGCACACCTGGACATACTGGAGTCACTTGCCATACAGCCCAACACCTTACTCAAGGGTGATTTTAATTATCCTACCATTGACTGGGAAACAAACATGACCACAACATGCTGGCTCAGAGGTTCTTGGACTATGTCAATGCAAATGCTCTGGAATAGCTAGTCAGCACACCCACAAGAGGCTCAAATGTCCTGGACATTGTACTCACTAACATGGCAGAGCACAGCACAACCCCCTCGACCTCACCCCCCACTGCCTGAATGGGGTCCTCCCTGGTAAGATTGGACTATAAATCAGTATCTTTCGCTGTAATTATAAGACCAGTTACCCCATCAAGCTAAAAAAAACCTTTAAGAAATTTTCAAAGACAAACTACCATCTACTAAGTGATGGTATAAGAAGTTTCAAAGCTCCCTCGAATGTAGATAACACGGACTCTTATGCAGAGCTGTACACCAATGCCCTGTATAACCACTTAATCAGTTGTACAGAATTGACTGTACCGGACTGGATTAAAACCAGGTCTTGCCAAAAAAACAAGCCACTTTGGTGGACCCCTAATATAAACAGGCTATACAACAAGAAAAAGAAACTAATATCCAAGAACAAGGAGGAAATGGTTCAGCAGAGGAAGAAATCCCTCTCTAGCTTAAACAAACAAACAAGATCTTGTCAAGTCCTCCAAAGCTAATTATGAAGTAAAAACAGCTCCCTAGCTAAAGATAATCACAAGGTATTCTTTAACTATGTCCAAAATTTAAAAAGGAATACCCAGCTATGTGCTGAACTTGTTGTGGATGGCACCATCCATGCATAATCTGAGGCAATAGCCAATCTGGTAGCTGACAGATTTGGAGCAAACTTCATCCCACTATCCCCTCCAGTCATCCCCCAAAGTATACCTGCCCCAATTCCTCAGGCTATTATCTCAAAAGAGCAGGTCATCTCGACACTCTCCAAGGTCAGAAACACGGCATCAGTGGGGACAAGACAACATCCCAGTTACCTTTTAACTAACTTAAAACATGACTTTTCAGACCCATTCCGATCCCTGGTTAACCACAGCTTGCAAACTGACTATGTTCTGCAGAATGGAGGGCAGCAACAGTAATCCCTCTGCACAAAGGGGGACTGTCAACCAACCCTGAGAATTATAAGCCCATAAGCTTGACTAGCCTCATCTACAAGGCCATGGAAAGAATCATTATGGACTTTATTAACAAAGGCATAGTTCCCAACCTCTTAAGTGGCCAATGTGGAACACAGACCCTAACAATGTGTGACAAATGGTCAAAATCTGGAACACCCTATTTTCGCACTGCACGAAACGTGCCATTGCCATGGAGCATGGTAGAACTGTAAAATTCAATAACACACACTTCTCAGATCCAAAAACCTTTATTTGATAATCTGCAATACCATAACCACACCATAAGTAAATGAAACAGCACTTTACAAAAATAAAAATCACATTTACTACATTTTCTAAACAGACATACTGCAATTCACACAAAGTTTAGACCAAGTTAAACAGCATCCTATCATACATCAGATGTAGAATTATTGTAAGCTGCTGTGGCTTTCTTGGCAGCCTCTAAAACATGTTTTGGCAGTTTAATACCACAGACATCCAGTTCTTCATTCATTTTAACTGCCAACAGTGTTCAGTGTTCAACTGTTCAGTGTTTTTACACTCAGAGACTGACGCAGTTCAGTTTTCACTTTCCGCACCATATTAAATGCTCTTTCCACTTGTGCATTAGGGTGTGGCAAGCAAAGTAGGCTCATCATCAGCTGCTTAAAGAGTGGCAGTTTCCCTTCAGTGCAAAGGTCCCTCAGAAGGTGTGCCCAGTACTGTGACACACGAGTGGGACCCATCTACTGGGCCTGTCAAATTCCCCGTGTCCTCAATCTGATATTGGGTGAACTCATCGATTAGTTGTTCAGCCTCAACATCATTTTCACATACACCCAGATGGAAGCCAACATCTCTGACAAGTCCTGAAGAAATGTCCAATTTTTTGGCTGAATTAATAAGTAATGCAGCATCTTTCAGTAAGTGATCCTGCTTGGGAAACTTTTTCAGCATTTTCTGCAGCACTGCAGCATAAAAAGCTGCAACTTTTTTTGTAAAAGTTAAATTCAGTGACTGCGCCGGCAATATCCTCCTCGTGGCTGTTCATGTACTGCTTGACTTCATAGCCAATCCGCAGTTCACCATTTAGTATAACACAGCTACTGACAGTCAACACTGACACATCACTGTGTTTGATTAGTCTGGCAGCAGCTTCAGGTCTGAGGAGTCTGCCAGCGTACTGCTGCAGGAGTTTATGCCCAGTGGCATGCAGTGTCAGTAGCTGACTTTCTCTGCTCTGAAGCTGTATGTTGAACTCTGATAAGGGTTCCAGTGCATACTTAAGGAACATAAAAATCATATGCACTTCATGACTCTGCAGGTTTTTAGAAATTAAGTCAATCTTAACAGACCTTGGCTCAGCAGACAGAAAATACGAATTTAGAGCTGGCCACATGTCCACGGTTCTGTTAATAACCTTACCAAGACTGAGCCATGTAGTAGGTGCATGTCTAATCTGGAGGGGGTCAGTATCTGTGAACAAAGCAAATTCTTGCAGTTTTTGTTGTCTTTGTGCACTAGAACTGAAATGGCAGTACACATCTGATACAAGTTCTTCAACTGGTGAATGTAGTGCTTTTACAACAGCCTTATTGCAGAGATCTGCCAAGTGGCAGAGAACCCCATGTTTATAATTGTGGGCTTCACCTCCTTTAAACGAGTCAGCACAGAATTGTGTTTTCCAATCATTGAGGCAGCATTGTCTGAAGAAAAGCCCACAATGTTGGAAACTAGAATGTTAAATTTTGTCAGAGTGGACATTAAAGAATAAAACATTGCTTGTCCAGTTCCTGCCACATATTCTGGCATATGAAGGAACCTTATCACATTTTTGCTTGCCTTTTCATCAAGGTAACCGACAAGGATGACTAATAGTTTGTCATCTTCCATGTCTGTGCTTTGGTCCATATACACACAGAATGGTGATTTCTGGCAGGCTGCTGCAGCATCATTCTGGTAATGAGGCCCCAGAACATCCCGTGCAATGCATGACACCTTCGTCGCTCCACATGTCATTTTACGGAGAACATCTTGATCCTCTCCACACTTCTTCATAAATTTCAGGATGTGTTCTCCTGCTGCAAATTATAAGTTGTGTTTAGCAAGGAGAGACACAAAACCAGCCTCTGCCTCAACCACCTTAGTACTTGTTAAACACTGAGGTCCAAAGAAATCCAGCATAGATCTTCCAGCTGCATGCTTGCAATTCTGCCTGTGTTTCTCACTGTTGGCATGTCATTGCAGATCATGTCGGCCCCCGTGATGGATTGTGAAATCCATGTTACAAGTCTTGCAGAAGGCAAATTTCACTCCACGCCTACTCATAGAAAGCCAGTCAAAGGCACTTGCCCAACTTGGCTGAAAAATTGTGTATTTTCTCTTCTTTGGGGTGCGATCTATATCTACATCCCTGTCCTCACTGTAATCTGGGTAGTCTGTACCTAGCAGGTTTGTAAAACAGTGGTGTTAAACAATGAAACAAATGGGGCTATAGTGCAGGAAGGAAAATTAGAAAATGTCCTCAATAGCAAAGATACAAGACAATAGGGCCATAACCTACCATATCACTGGAAGTTTCCTGACTTTGCACACTCTTCTCTTGCTCATCTCTGCTCCTTTTGTTTACTATAAAGGCCTGCATGCTTCACTTCCTTGCTTCAACGACACTTTCAATCCTCTGGTGCTCACTTACCCACCTAACCAGTGCTGCAGAAGGGAAGAGTGACTTTCATGACATTCAGTACTCAAAGCACCCTTGATTATCTCAAAATCCATGCCAAGGATAAACACATCCAGCTTAACAAAGGCACTTGCAACACACATCATGACAATACTACTTGCATTTTACATTCACAACTTTAGATGTGTTCTACCCCTGTCCTACAGCCAGGTGTAGGCCTGGCAAAGATGCCTAAAAGGGTACTTAAAACCAGGGCCCTCTGTGCTTTTACAAGTATGTGTTAAGACAAAGAATTCAAGATCAAGTTACACAAAGTTCTACCAAAAACAAAACTGGATACGTTAAAGTATCTCTTTACTATAACTCAAATTTGACATACTTCTCAACCTCTTAGTACAAGAAAACTGGACAAAGCCCAACATAAGAGGGAGAAGCAGTACAGAGACTTTAAATATTGCTCTTATAAACTTAGAAATATTGCTAGAATATTCCTCTTATAACCTTAGAAATATTGATCTTATAAACCTAGAAAGTTGCTAGAAGAGGACCTGTCTTGGCATACAGTTTCTCCAAAAAAGGCAATTACTTTCAGAGAATTACTAGGGGGACAAGCAGCAGAAACATACAAACACATTAAATATTACTCTTATAAACCTAGAAAGTTGCAACAGGAACAGTCTTGGCATACAGTTTCTCAAAAAAAAGGCAATTATTTTCAGAGATGTACTAGGGGGCAAGCAGCAGAAACATACAAAAACTTTAAATATTGCTCTTATAAACCTAGAAAGTTGCTAGAACAGAACCTGTCTTGGCATAGTTTCTCAAAAAAAAAGGCAATTCCTTTCAGAGACGTACTTGTGGACAAGCAGCGGAAACATATAAACACTTTAAAAACTGCTCTTATAAACCCAGAAAGTTGTTAGAACAAGGACCTGTCTTGGCATACAGTTTCTCCCCCCCCAAAAAAAAATAGACATACTAGGGGGATAAGCAGTAGAAACAGACACTTTAAATATTGCTGTTTTAACTTAGAAAGATGCTAGAATAACAAGATCTGTGTTGGCATACAAAAATTACTATCTATCACACTTCAGAGACATACTAGGGAGAAGCAGCACAAAAATACTGAGAATAACTATTGCTTACACACTTAGAAAGTTGCTAAGATAACATGATCTGTGCTAGCGTACCACTTATAAGGGGAAATATTTTCAACCATTACAGCTAAAAAGCCCAAAACACTTACCTCTGCTCTGCCTATACACACGGTACCACTTCAGCAATACAATCCAAGCACAAATAATCCAATTCCACCACAGCACAAAGTTGATAATTCTCCTGGTTGTCAAGCAGCATAGCAGAAAGATAAACCTCAGCCCTTCTGTTCTGACAAAGCAAACAGATTCCTCTCACAGAGTCTCCTCTCCTGGCAGGCAGACTAACTTCCACTTCCGACTCCCGTCTTCTCCCCCGATGTCTTCGTCTGCAGCCAGCCGCTCCTTCCTTCCTTCTACCGGCCAAGTGTTTTCATCTAGTCAGTCGAACCTA
The DNA here is from genome assembly GCF_019279795.1 of Protopterus annectens. Taxonomy (NCBI): domain Eukaryota; kingdom Metazoa; phylum Chordata; order Ceratodontiformes; family Protopteridae; genus Protopterus; species Protopterus annectens. The sequence continues at coordinate 928,931,262 of NC_056729.1, forward strand.
AAAAGTAAAATCCCCGATTGCTGGAACCCTTTTTCAAGTCATTATTTTGGCGGGAAAAGGCTTCCAGGAACACGATTGGCCTGTATTTGGGAGCTCTCAGGCTCCCGTCCTCCTCAGACTCTCTACTTGATTGGCTTGTAGACCAAGTTCGCAATTGGCCGTAAATGTGGTCTACGAGCCAATCAAAAACTGCGGAGCACAGCCACCACACGCAAGGGTAGCAGAGCTATGCATTGGTTTGTATACTGCAATGCTGATTGGCAGTAATTGTGGTATACAAACCAATCAAAAGCTTTGTAGCGGAGCCACAGCTGTTCAATGCGGAACTGCAGAACAGTGGCTTCGCTCTTCATTAAATGCGGAGAGTTCAATTATCCTTAGCTAGGGAGCTGTTTTTACTTCATAATTAGCTTTGGAGGACTTGACAAGATCTTGTTTGTTTGTTTAAGCTAGAGAGGGATTTCTTCCTCTTCTGAACCATTTCCCTCTTGTTCTTGGATATTAGTTTCTTTTTCTTGTTGTATAGCCTGTTTATATTAAGGGTCCACCAAGGTGGCTTGTTTTTTGTCAATACCTGGTTTTAATCCAGCCAGGTACAGTCGATTCTGTACAACTGATTAAGTTGTTATACAGGGCATTGGTGTACACCTCTGCATAAGAGTCCGTGTTATCTGCATTCAAGGGAGCTTTGAAACGTCTTATACCATCACTTAGTAGAAGGTAGCTTGTTTTTGAAAATTTCTTAAAGGTTTTTTAGCTTGATGGGGTAACTGGTCTTATAATTACAGTGAAAGATACTGATTTATATTCCAGTTTTACCAGGGAGGACCCCATCCAGGGGGTGGGGTCAGGGGGGTTGTGCTGAGCTCTCCCATGTTAGTCAGTACAATGTCCAGGACATTTGAGCCTCTTGTGGGTGTGCTGACTAGCTATTCGAGAGCATTTGCAATGACATAGTTGTTGGGCTGTATGGCAAGTGAATCCAGTAAGTCCAGGCATGCACTTCCTGTTTCATGGTGGGGGAACTGTAGCCAGCTATGATGTGGTAGGGGGCTTTGCCTGTAGTTAATTGGACACTGAGTAGCTCAAGAGCGTCATACTGTTTGACTAGTGTAGAGGTGTGCTTACACTTAAATGTGGCTTCACCTCCTGCTCTTGTTCTTTCATGCTCAGTTTGTGGTCTGAATGCATGGAAGGCATTGTAGCTATATACTGACATTGAGATTAGTGTGCTTTCAAAGGGATTCATTTTTATTCCCCACTGAAGGTCTGACACAGCACTGGTACTGGTTGATTTAAAATCCTACATCAGAAAATTAAATCTGAAAGTTCTGTAGCAAGTTAAATCTGATACCACTGAGAAAAAAACCTACGGAAGAAATAATAAAAAGACCCAGTAATTAATGCCCTCCCTTACACCAAGCTTTAGCAGCCTTTGAGGTCAAATGTGAAATGGACATCAGGAAAGTACTACAAAAACCAGCAAGGAAAAGGATATTCCATTTTTAACTCAACTGTGGACTACCTACGAATTTCTACTTTATTATTTTGCAGTACATATTTTACAGCTTGATTTTTATTAGTGAACTAGGAAAATAACCAACCTCCCAACATAACAAAATCATCTCTACATGCTTAATGCTGGGAGTCTAAACAAGAAACTGCACCCCTTACTTTGGAAAATTCTGACATCTGTGCAGTAATTAGAAGTTATGTACTCACCATAACGTTCCATCTGAGTAGGTAGTTCATTTGTCTGCAACCTATGGGTTACGGATCCGATATCGGATCAGAGCCGGCAACTTGTTTCAAGCTAATGGATCCGAGCTCCTAGCTCCTCCCTTCACCCATAATCCCCTGCTAACCCTCCATGACCTCAGATTGAGTTTGTCTCTCATTATATATCCAACAAAGGATATCTAAAAACTAATAGATCCGAAGAAGGTCAAGGGGAAGGAGGGGGGGTGGTTGCAGACAAATGAACTACCTACTCAGATGGAACGTTATGGTGAGTACATAACTTCTAAATCTGAAGTAGGATTGTTCATTTGTCAGCAACCTGTGGGACAGAGTCCCCAGCTACCTGCACCCTGGGTGGCCATCATGGAAGGATATTATGAAGCACCGCAGAGCCAAAGGATGCTCTCCCTCTAGAAAGCAGGTCTAGCTTGTAGTGGTTGATAAAGGTCTGAGATGAAGCCCAAGTGGCTGCAGAACAAATATCATACAAGGGAACTCTAGACTTGAAAGCCGCAGAAGTAGAAATGGAGCGAGTGGAATGAGCACGAACTCCTTCTGATGCGGGTCTACCCGAGGCTTGATAAGCCAGTAGGATACATTGGGAAATCCAGCGAGATAAAGATACTTTAGAGATAGCTTTCCCCAAGTTAAATTTGGCAAAGGAAATAAACAGCTGGTCAGATTGTCTGTGGCCAGCCGTCCTATGAGTATAAAAACGAAGCTGCCTATGAACATCCAATGAGTGCAGCTTGTATTCACCCTTATTTTGATATTTAGGGAAGAAAAACGGTAAATTTATGGATTGGTTTATGTTGGTTTCAGATGCTATCTTGGGAAGAAAGGAGGGATTGATCCTGAGGTACACTCTATCAGGGTGAAAAATCAGGTATTGAGGCTTTACAGAAAGAGCCTGAAGTTCCGACACTCTTTTCGCTGAAGTAATGGCTACAAGGAATATTGTTTTCCATGACAAAAATTTGAGATCCACTGAAGCAGCGGGTTCAAAGGGTGGAGCAGTCAAGGCTTGAAGAACTAAAGTAAGATCCCATGGGGGTACGGCTTCTTTTACAGGGGTTCTAAGTAAAAAGGTACCCTTGAGAAAGGTTTTACACAATTTGGCTGGCATCAAGGGTCCTGTATCATGTCCCACATGATAATGAGAAATGGCTGCCAACTGCACTTTGACAGTTAAACAACAAGCGCCTTCCTGAAAGAGTTCAGTTAGGAAGTCTAAAATGGATGGAAGAGGAGCCGTAATGGGATCTAGATCGCGGCGCTCCACCCAGATGGAAAAACGTTTCCATTTACTGTGATACACTTTCCTGGTGGAGGGCTTATGCGCTGCCACGAGGATGGCTTTGACTGGTGAAGAGTTACCGGGAGTCCTAACTAGGAGTGGAACTGGAGCAACCAAGCTGTCAGTTTCAGATTGTCCAGGTTTGGAGTTGGCAAGTCCAATGGATGGGAGATGAGATCCGGAATGGGATCTAGAATCCAAGGGTAATTCACAAGGTGAGACCACAGGTAAGGGAACCAAATTTGTCGAGGCCAGAATGGGGCAATGAGAATCATCTTGCTCCCCAACCGCAAGGCTTTCTGTAAGAGTTGTATCATCACTGGAAGAGGAGGATAGGCATAGAGTAGACCGGGTGGCCAAGCATGCACCAGTGCGTCTCTTGGAGATTCCCCTGGTGGGGGGATTAGAGCGAAGAAATTGTCGCATTTGGCGTTTGATGGAGATGCAAAAAGATCGCAGCAGGGTTGCCCCCATGTTGCGAATATCTGCTTCGCTACTAGAGGATTGAGAGACCACTCGTAAGGGGTAAGAAGGGTGCGGCTGAGCTTGTCCGCTAGGATGTTGGTCCTCCCCGGAATGTGCGTTGCAATCAGAAAGCGGTTGGTGGAGATCGCCCATTCCCACACTCTCATGGCTTCGCGGCAAAGAGGATAAGATCTGGTTCCCCCCTGTTTGTTGATATACCAGACCACTGACATGTTGTCCGAGTGAATTGCAATCTAATACAAGCGTAGAGAAAGGGCGATTTAAAGAAAATGCAAAGTAATTTATTCAAAGACAGGGTGGTAGATGAATGGCATACCCTTGTCAGCTGAGTTGGAAAAGTTAAGAAGTTTAAAAAAAAATCAAAAAGAACACGGAAGAGCATTAAAAACAGTGATGTAATGGTCAAGGCCTCAAAATGTTAAATGAATACATTTAAGCTCAAGGAGAAATTATGTGCTCACTGGACCTTTACTTACATGGCCGTTTAAGTACTTAAAAAATAGCTACAAGCTGTACAGTTACTAATCCTCATGGCAAGAGTTGGAAATGTCTTACATCTGTAGCTGTTTCCACTAAAGGCCCAGTGTTGATGAAAGCTGCCTCCCAAAGTAAAAATACTGTATGCTGGTAAAGTTCCGTACAGTATGCATCAAATTCTGCAAGAAAACTTTAATTCATATAAACATATAGCTTGTCTTTCATAAGAAATAATTTGAAAATTCACAATTTGCAAATAATTATATACACACTATACAAAGGCAAGCAGGAGACAAAGTGAAAGTGAGAAACAGTAGAAAGGAATATAAAGCAGATTCCAGTTCATAAAAGACTTTATAAAAGTACCACCTAAAAAAGCCAGCATGCCAGGTTTGTTACGCTAATACCAGGGCCCATTTCATAAGCTATGCATAACAAATTGCTTAACAGTTTTGTCATCACCTGAAAGTACGACAGAGAAGCAGCACTTGTAAGAAATCTTAAGATAAATAAATGGATGTGAATGCCATCGTGAACAGAATGACTTGAAACATAATGTTATAACTACAGGGGCGCAAATTTAAAGGGGATCTTATGAATCATAAGCAATATAGTTGGAGACATTATTTATATTGTCCTGACTAACATACTTCAGATGTGAACTGCGGAATTTAAATGTGTCACTTGTTATACAGAATGTAAAGATTTTGTACAAAGGAACTGAATGGCTCTATGAAGACACTCCAGAAGACTTCTTTCAAAGTTTAAAACTTATACTCATTTAAGAAATTCACCTTCACTACTAAGAGAAGAAATTTCTGCTAGTATTGCAACTGTTTGGTTTCTGCAGCACAATGTATTCATTTTCTAAAAGACATGTTACCATTAGTTAAAATTCAAAGTGGCTTTGAGGGCATCATATACAAAGTAGGGACAGGATAAACAAGACATGGCAGGGAATGTGGCATGGAAGAGAAAGTAAAAAAGGATCTTAAATTCACCAGTATCAGTGATATTTATGATACTGCAGTATAACATTTGCAAAAACTTTTACAGCTGCAGCATAAACAAGTCAAAAGATCCTGCCAGATAAATTATATACTTATTACATTGCTACATTGTGACAGACTGCTCCAACCATCAAATCAGCAAGTAACGAATAACATCAGTGAACACACTCTTATCAGGTGTTAGATAATAACCTATTCAGGATGGCTGTAACACATTATTTGCAAAGTTTGCCAAGAAATATTATTTAAAGGATCATGAATCAAGAGAGGCAGAGTGAGAAGATATACTGGTTATTATGTTAGTGCTTTCAGAGAGCAGGAGGAGGCATGAAACCCTTGTGAATCACTACATGATGCTCTAAATGGGATAACATTAGCTAACTTTTATGATGGTAGTTGAAAATACCTGCAGTATCACTGGACACACTTTTAAAACCTCTGATCAAGCAGTCTCTTGAAATAAATGTTAAAATGCCAAACATTTTTAGATTATGCAACTAAGGTAGAAGTTGTTACTGATTATGGCCAAAGATTATAAACAATGTACTTAAAAGTGCTACCAAATACAGGAAAGAAAGAGACAAATCACCTAGCTTCACAAAAAGGTTATCAAATCATTCACATAATTTAATCTGAAGGACAACTTACATTGAATTGCACTTGAGAAGTCGTTCCCCTTTCACAAAGGAAATGATCAAAGTTCACTATCTTAGTGTGTTAAGCCAACTGCAGGTTGATTAAAAAGTGCTGAATTCATTGACTATGTACTCTACAGCAGTGTCCTGAATGAAAACTTCCCTTTCTCTCAAGAAATGCAGTACAAAAATCACATGTTGTGGTAAGCATGTGATACGCATTCCATGCTGTATTAGCTATTGACACTGCTCAACTGCTCGTATAGTAAATCCTAAACCATCTTACAGCCTGCTGTGCAAACAGCAACAAAAAAATGGAGAAAAAAAATCAGTGACCTGAATTGTTCACAGCAGAGTTTCATGCATCCATCCTGAAGTCTATGTATCTAGTTAGGAGTTTTGCAGATATATATAGATTAGGTACATATATATTATCTAATCACCAAAGGTTCGATGTGCTGCTTTAGTTGTTCGAGATGTTCTAATATGTTCTTCTTAGTGATGATCCCCAAAAGCATCCTGTAACAAATCATGTTAGGCTAATAAATGATGAAAATTAAAAAAAAAATAAATAAATCTGAAAATGCTTGTGAGATTTGCTATGAAAATGACAATATAACTGAGGATAACTGAATATGTACAAACAAGCAAAATAAATAAATAAACAAACAAAAAAAAAAAACAAAATATGTATAAAAGAAACAAATTTCTGTCTTCTGCAGTTGTAACTTTGAAATATTCTAACTCTACCATTTCAAATCCAATACGTTGTTCCAGAAGCAAAACATCTGCTTATAAAAATAATAGCTGATTTTGCGTGTTATCATCATTCATTACATATGGGTTAGACCCAGAAACCTGTTAAAACTGAAATATTAAAACTTATACTAATATACCACTAAAGAAGCTAAGCCTATAGTAAAATGAGCCTTTACACTGCCTGGAACAGGCAAAAACTGAGAAAGTACAGTTGTGTACACTTACCATAAATGTAGATGTTCGAGTTTATTCACTGCTGCAGTCATCACACTTGTGTTATCTTGCCTGCAGGTAGCCCTCAGTCAGCCCGAATACCAGAGTCTTGGGATTTCTGCGTCAGATGCGGTCTCTTCTTCCATGACGTCAGGGGTATAAAACATGCACCTGATGCCATTACATCAGTTATTTCTTGCCCCAGATGTCAGGAGACCCCAAAATATGAAGCAATTACATGGTGTGGAACACCTCCAGTAAAAAGTAAATACCACTGCCGTAAAATATGGCCAAAAAAGAGGATAGGTAGAATGTATAGGAAAGTCAGGGGGCTGAAGGGAGAGTAACCAAGACTGCAACAGTGAATACACTCGAACATCTACATTTATGGTAAGTGTACACAACTGCACTACGTTCTTTGTGTTTCACTGTTGCAGTCATCACACTTGGGTAGATTCCCAAAACTGAGGAAAGGTGCAGGTAGTCAAGAAGTATTATGGCTGGCTAGCAGGCCTTATAAGACTGCTGTAGCAAATCCAGCTCTGGATTTAGAAGAGATAGGCAAGTGGTAATGCTTGGTGAAGGTGTGTACAGAACTCCAGGTTGCAGCTTCCAGGATGTCCCTGGTAGGGACTCCCCTGAGAAATGCTGTAGAGGTTGAGGTAGCCCTAATGGAATGGGTTATGATCCCCTGTGGGGCACATTTTCCATGGTGTTTGTAGCAGAAATGGATGCAGTGTGCTATCCATTTGGAGATGGTTTGCTTTGAAATGACCTTGTCTTCTGCCCCTGTAGCAAAGCTGACTAGCAGCTGGTCAGATTTTCTGAAAGATTTAGTCCTGTCAAGGTAGAACCTAAGCTGCCTGTGCACATCCAAGGAGTGCAGTACCCTTTCCCCTTTATTCTGAAGATTAGGGAAAAAGGTTGGTAAATGGATGGATTGGTTTAAGCCGCACTAGATACCACCTTGGGCATAAATGATGGGTTAATCCTGAGGGAAACCCTGTCCACATGGAAGATAATGAATGGTTTCATAGCCATAAGGGCCAGCAACTCAGACACTCTTCTTGCTGAAGTGATGGCTAGAATTAAGGCTGTTTTGAAAGAGAGGAATTTTAACTCTGCTGTAGCTTCTCTACTACAAAACTAAGGTTCCAGGCTGGAGTGAGAGCTCTCCTTGGGGGTCTTAAGTTGTTACCTTCTCTCAGGAACTGTTTGAACACAGGGTGAGAGAAGAGGGGTGGCTCAGTATTGTAATGAGCTGAAATGACAGAGGCATGAATCATAATTGAAGAGAAGGATAAACCTTTGTGAAGCAGTTCTGCTAGATAATCCAGAATTTGAGGTAAGGTGGGTGCGGTTGTGTCCTTTCCCTGAGACTGGCTCCAAGAACAGTATCTTTTCCAATTTTCTGAACAGGATTTCCTAGTGCTACACCTCCTTGCCTCAAGGATGACATCCAGCACTTGTTTGCTGAGGGTTGCTGGTGATGTATTCAGGCCAGGGGATGAGCCAGGCTGCTAGGTTCAGGGTTTGCAGCTGAGGATGCAAAATCTGGCCCTCCTGCTGGGACAGCAGGGAAGGGGTCTGAGGCAGGTGCCAGGGTGGCACTACTGTCAGACTGCACAAAAGTGGGTACCAGTGCTAGCGTGGCCAGTCCGGTGCAATCAGGATTGTCCTTGGCTTGTCTTGTTTGACCTTGAGTAGTACTTTCGACAGGAGGGGCAGAGGGGGAAAGGCATAGATTGAGAGGTTTTCCCATGTAAAGGGCAGGGCATCCACTTTCCATGCTTGGTTGTGGGGAGTTCTGGTGCAAAATTTGCTCAGTTGATGGTTCTGGGGGGAGGCAAACAGGTCCACCTCTAGTTTCCCCTCACCTGTGGAGTAGAAGCTTGAATGATTTGGGTTCCACTTTCCACTTGTGTGGGTCCATTAGATTTCTGCTTAAGACATCTGCCAGTGAATTTAGTTTGCCTGGCAGGAATTCAACTTGCAGGTGCACTTAACTGTTCAAGGCTGTGTCCCACAGAGCCATGGCTAACCTGCAGAGCGGGTAGGAATTAGTCCCCCCCCTGCTTGTTTATGTACCACATAACTGTGGTGGTGTCTGTCTTTATCAAAAGTTGTCCTGGAAAGATAAGGTATTTGAAGGCTGTCAGTGCATTCTGTACAGCTAACATTTCTTTTTGGTTGATATGCAGGTGCATTTGTCTTGGGCTCCTTTTGCCTTGAACGCATTTGCCTGCCATGTGAGCCCCCCATGCATAGTCTGATGCGTCTGTTGTCAGGGTTTGGGCAGCGGGGGGGTTGAGTGAAAGGGAGTCCCTTGTTGTGGTAGCTGGCCTCTGCCTACCAAAGGAACTCTGTCCTTAAGCAAGGAAAGTACAGTTTTGTACCTACCATAAATGTAGATGTTCGAGTGTCTTCACTGCTGCAGTCATTACACTTGGGTTATCCTTCCGTCAGGTGGTCCCCGCAGTTGGCCAGAGTTCCAAAGTCTTGGTCCGGTGTCAGTTGCTGTCGCTTCTTCCCTGACTTCAGTGCGCCAGGGGTATACAAGATGCAGCCAACGCCATTTTCTTCACTTTTTCTTGCCCCAGATGTCAGGTGCCCCCAAAAGGATAGGCAATACATATTGCTTACAAAACATACATAAGGTAAAAACATAACCTTTAGTAGCCAGCAAATACACCACATAAAAGTATAGTGTAGAAAGACCCATAGATAAGACCCAGCTAAGAAAGAAGGGAAGGCGGGTGGGTAACCAGGACTGCAGCACTGAAGACACTCGAACATCTACATTTATGGTAGGTACAAAACTGTACTATGTTCATTGTGTTTCACTGCTGCAGTCATTACACTTGGGAAGAATACCAAAGCTGAGTCAGGGTGGCTGGTTCTAGAGAGGATTTGGTGTGGTATGAGGCCCTGCAGCACTGCAGTGGCAAAGCCAGCTCTGGATCTGGAGTAAAGAGGCAAGTGGTAATGTTTGGTAAAGGTGTGCACTGAACTCCAAGTTGCAGCTTCCAAAATGTCCTTGGTAGGTACTCCTCTAAGACAGGCAGTAGAAGTTGCAGTTGCCCTGGTGGAATGTGGTCTAATGTTAGATGGTACAGGCTTCCCATGCTGTGTGTAGCAGAACCGGATACAGTGTCCTATCCACTTTGAAATGGTCTGCTTTGAAATAGCCTTTCCCTGTGATCTTGCAGCATAGGATACAAATAATTGCTCAGTTTTCCTGAAAGATTTTGTTTTGTCCAAGTAGAAGCGTAATTGTTTATGTCCAAGAAATGTAGAATTCTCTCCCCTTTATTCTGGGGGTTTGGGTAAAATGTTGGCAAGTGAATTGTTTGATTGAGAGCCACACTGGATACCACCTTAGGCATACATGAAGGGTTTGTTCTTAAGGAAACCCTGTCTTGGTGAAAGATGATGAAGGGCTCCACTGCCATTATTGCCTGTAGTTCTGAGACTCTTCGTGCTGAGGTTATTGCCAGTAGCAGGGCAGTTTTCCATGATATATATTTTATTTCTGCTGCATTGGCTGGCTCAAAAGGAGGTAAAGTGAGTTTTTCCAAGACAAAATTGAGGTCCCAAGTAGGTGTTGGTCCTCTCCGGGGTGCTCTTATGTTTTTTGCCCCTCTGAGGTACTGCTTTAGCAATGGATGAGAGAAAATAGGAGGATCTGTGTTGTAATGAGCCGATATGGCAGAAACGTGGATGAGAAGGATAGTCCTTTGTCCAGCAACTCAGTTAAAAATTGTAGTATCTGAGGTATGTTAGGGACAAGAGGGTCAAGGCTTTGAGCCTGGTTCCAGGCACAGAATCTCTTCCACTTTTCTGAATAAGATTTCCTGGTGCTAGGCCTTCTGGCCTCCAAAATGACATCCATAACAGCTTTTGAGAGAGGTGTTGCCTGTTTGGCTAATGAATCTGCCATGCAGCCATGGATAAGGTTTTGAGCTGACTGTGTAGGATCTGATTGTTTTGTTGAGTCAGAAGGTGTGGAATTTGAGGCAAAATCCAAGGTGGGCCTTGAGCTAAGTTCTTTAAGATTGGGTACCAATGTTGGCGTGGCCAGTCTGGAGCAATAAGAATCATCTGTGTTTTTTCTTGTCTGGCTTTTAGGAGAACCTTCAAAAGGAGAGGCAGAGGAATGAAGGCATATACATGTAGGCTTTTCCAGCTGAACGAAAGAGCATCCACTTTCCATGCTTGTGCATGATAAGTCCTTGTGCAGAATTTTTGTAGTTGGCAGTTCAGTGGGGAGGCAAAGAGATCTATGTCCGGGCACCCCCATTTTTGCATTATCATGCTGAAAACTTGTGGATTTAATTTCCACTCGTGAGGATCCATCATGTTTCTGCTTAGGTCGTCTGCCAGAGTATTTTTCTTTCCTGGCAGGAACTGTGCTTGCAGATGAACTTGATAAGTTAGAGCTGTGCTCCACAAAGTCATGGCTTGTCTGCATAGGGGGTAAGAATGAGTGCCCCCTTGCTTGTTTATGTACCACATTACTGTGGTGTTGTCTGTCTTTAAAAATAATTGTCCTGGATGCAGAAGGTCATTGAAAGCTGTTAGGGCATTTTGTACAGCTAACATCTCTTTTTGACTGATGTGTAGATGCATTTGGTCTGTGGTCCATTTGCCCTGAATACATTTTCCTGCCATGTGTGCTCCCCAGGCATAATCCAAAGCATCTGTTGTTAAAGTCTGCCAGGCTGTGGGTAGTGTGAAAGGCTGACCCTTGTTGAGGGGACATGCCTGTGCCCACCATCGAAACCCCAGTTGCAGGCAGGGAATTAGTAGTATTACCGTTTCCAGAGAGTGTTGATTCCAAACACTTTTTAGGTACCATTGTAATTTCCTCATATGCAGTCTGGCATATGGAATTAGAAGTATGCAGGATGCCATGAATCCCAAGACCTGCAGAATATTTCTTGCAGGGAGTTGGGACTTTGTTGCCATCAATTGAAAATACTGAGTCAGTTGTCCTTGTTTGTCTGGCGTGAGATAAGCCATCTGGGCCGTTGTATTTAAGATGGCACCCAGGAATATTATCGCTTGTGAGGGCACTAGTTTTGACTTCTTTTTGTTTACTGTGTACCCTAGGCAACTTAATAACTTTTTTACAAACGCCAGATTCTTTAGAAAAATGTCCTTGCTCTCTGCTTGAATCAGGCAGTCGTCCGGGTATGGATAAATTTGAATTCCTTTTTGTCTGCAAAATGCAATTACTGGTGCCAGGCACTTTGTGAAGACCCTGGGTGCAAGTAGATAAGCCAAAGGGCAGTGCAGAGAATTGGTAGTGCATTGAACCAGCTATGAATCTGAGGTATCTTCTGCAATTTTGTCTGATAGGGACATGCAGGTATGCCTCTTTGAGGTGCAAAGTAACAAGCCAAGCTTTCTTGCCCAACATGGGAAGGAGCTGCTGTAGTGTCAACATTTTGAATTTCGGAACATCCAGGTAAGTATTTAGAGTGGAAAGGTCTAGAATGGGTCTCCAGGCTTTGTCCTTTCTGGGGACCAGGAAGGGTCTTGAGTAAAAACATTGTCCTTGTTCCTGCTGTGGTACTTTTTGAATAGCTCTCGTGTCCATGAGGGCTGTAATTTGTTTTTGTGCCTCTGCCCATTTATTTTGTGGCAGGTCTGGCATTCCTTTTAGCCTTGGTAAAGTGTGAAAGTGGAACCTGTAACCTTGAGACACAATATTTAGCACCCATTGTCCTGGGTGATTGTTTGCCAGTTTTGTGAAAAAAGTGCTAGTTTCCCCCCTAAGGGAGCTGCCAACAGGGTAGAGTTTGGCATTGGAAGGGGAAAGTCATTGAGATTGTTTCCTGTAAGGTTGTGACTTGTCCTCACTTCCTTTTGGTGTTGAAGCACCCCACTGTTGTGGTCTGTAAGATACTTGGGGCTGATACCTGCCTCTTGGGCATCTGTATCTGCCTCCTCTTTGTGGCCTGTCTGACACTGGAAAGGACCAATTTTTAGTAGGCCAATTTCTGCTAAATCTTGGTGGCTGTACTTGTAAGAAATCCTTACTGTTTACATAGATTTTACCTTATCCTCAATTTTCTTTAATACCTCCTCTGCTTTAACACCAAATAAAATATCTTGCTGTAAAGGAGCATCTAATAATTTCGCCTTAACATGATCTGGTAAGGTTTGTTCCTTTCACCAAGCATGCCTTCGAATCACAGATCCTGTAACAGCTGCTCTACAAGAAGCTTCTAATGAATCAAAACCACATTGCAAAGTATGTTTACCTACTTGTTTAACTGCATGCAATAAATCCTGCATTTCCTTAAAATCTGGTACTTGTACTCATTTTTAACTGAGACAGTAAATATTGTTGATATTTAAGCATGTGAAACTGGCAGTTTAAAGCTCTCACTGCTAATGTTGCTGAGGTGTAAACTTTCTTCCTCCATCTGTCTAATGCTCTGGAATCCCTGTCTGAGGGGACTGGATTTTTAGCTGTGGAGGCCTTTACCCCTTTGCGACCCCGGGAAATAGTCTCTGGGTCAGCAGCAGGGTTTTTATAAAGAAATTTGTGTGAGTCAGGGACTCTGTAATACCTGTCCGGCTTGACTGGAGCAGGGGGTAATGAATCTGGATTTAAACTGGATTCAGAGAACACATTGTCCACAATATCCAACACTGGCAGAATAGCAAGGGGCCTGTACTGAGGCAATAAAAGAAAATATCTGAGCCTTTTCTTGGACTCTGAGTAATCCTGGCCCTCCCAGTGGAAATGCTCCCTCATGGTGTGTAAAGTTTCCCCAAAAGAATAATCCTCAGGAGGAGAGGCTGAAGGGATAGATTCTTCAGCATCAGAGTCCTCATAGGGGGGTAAGGAATATCCCTGGTCTGAAGAGGAGTCATAATATATAGAAATCTGGTCAGAGGAATCATAGTCTGTATCCTGCCTAGGCCTTTTATCAAGAGGGGGATGGGTACCCCTGATCAGAGTAATTAAGTCTTCGGCCATTTTGAGCATCTGCTTTTTAGGCATGGAGGCCTGTCCAGGTGAATTCTGTACTTGCTTCTTTGTCTTTAATGTTGCTTTAGACTTGGCTGTAGATGCAATGGTAAGCTGTGAATGTCTGAAAACACCCTCAGAAGCCGAAGCCTGCTCAGCGACTCCGGACCCATCTGAAGGGTTAGTTCTCCATAGGCCCAACACCTTGAGTATCCAGAGGCCTAGGCAACTCCACATGGGAGTCGGTCGCGGCCTGTGGCTCTGAGGTAGCGGGTGGCAGGGGCTGCGAAAGCACCTCACTGAGAACTGGCGACTGGCCTAGAAGAGGCTTCGTCGTCAGTTTTGGGCCTCTGATGCCTGTCCTTATCCTTATCTTTGCGTTTTTTGTGAATTCCGGTCGGTTGCTCCGACGGCATGGTATAATTAAACCTTCGGCCAAAATAATGGCGTACAAAATCAAACTGACGTTTAATAGTGCGTTTGTTAAATCTAGCACAAAACCGACAACTAGTGACATCGTGATCTAGGCCTAGGCATGGAATGCAGTAAGAATGAAAATCCTTATGAGGTATTTGCTTCCCACAAGAAATACAATTATTAACTTTTACTGACCTCGGTCTGAGGCAAGAAAAAGTTTCCCCAATGGGGTACTTAGCTTTATTGAAGACTTTGGATCTGAAATCGAATTTGAAATCTCAGGAGTCGGCCGACCAGCACTTGCGAACTGCTTTTGCTTCGGGCACCACGCGGCAAGAAAGACTGAAGAAAATGGCGTCGGCTGCATCTTATATACCCCTGGTGCACTGATGTCAGGGAAGAAGCGACAGCAACCGACGCCGGACCAAGACTTTGGAACTCTGGCCGACTGCGTGACCGCCTGACGGCAGGATAACCCAGGTGTAATGACTGCAGCAGTGAAACACGATGAACATTGACAGGAATCATTGTTTCCAGGTCCTGAGAATGTTGACACCAGAGACTTTTTAAGTACCACTGAAGTTTCCTCATATGCAGTCTTGCATATAGAATTAGTAGAATGCAAGAGGCCATGAACCTTAGGGCTTGCAGTATTTTTCTTGCAGATAGCTGGGTTTGAGTGGCCAATAGTTTGTCAAATAAATCTGTTTTTCTGGAGTGAGGAATGCCATCTGGGAAGTTGTGTTCAAGCTTGCTTCCAGGAATACAATTTTTTGGCTGGGTACCAGATGTGATTTATTTTCGTTGATGGTATACCTCAGAGAAGTTAAAGTCTCTTTACAAATGTCAGGTGCTGAAGAAGCAATTCCTGACTGTCCGCCTGAATCAGGCAGTCGTCCAAGTATGGGTAAATTTGAATTTTTTGTCTGCCTGCAGTATGAGATGGCTGGGGCCAGGCATTTTGTGAATACCCTGGGTGCATTTGATAAGCCAAAGTGAAGTGCAGAGAACTGATAGTGCACACAGCCTGCCCTGAAACGTAGATATTTCCTGCAAGATTCCCTTATGGGGATGTGCAGATAAGCTTCTTTTAAGTCTAGGGTGACCAGCCAGGAGTCCTTGGCTAGCAGAGGAAGCAGCTGTTGGAGAGTAAGCATTTTGAAACCACCAGGAAGGTGTTGAGAATTGACAGATCCAGGACAGGCTGCCAAAAGTTTTCTTTTCTGGGCACCAGAAACAGTCTGGAGTACAAACCCTGTCTCCTTTGCTCTGTTGGAACAGGTTGAATAGCCTTGATATTGAGAAGAGAAAGTACTTACTTTTGCGCCTCTGACCACTGGTTTGGGGGTAGATCTGGCAATCTGCTTGGGGTTGGCAGTGAGTGCAAGTAGAATCTGTATCCCTGGGATACAACGTTTAAGACCCATCTGTCTTGGGTAATGTACTCCCAGTTTTTTGCATGCAGGGCGAGTTTTCCTCTAAGGGGTGCAAGTACTTGGGCAAGGCTGGGAAGGATGAGGGACAAGTCATTGTGAACTTTTTCCATAGGATGGTGGCTTACCACTCCTTGTTTTTGAGGTGAGAGCACTCCATTTGTTTAGATCTGTATATACCCTGAGACTGTAGTCTTGGTGGTCTGCTGCCCCTGGGTTTGGACTGAAAAGGTCTGGGAGGGACTGGAAAGGACCAGTTTTTTGAAGGCCAATGCCTACTGAATATAGGTGGCTGTACCTGTAGGAAATCTTTAACAATTTGCATAGATTTAGCTTTTTCCTCCATCTTTTTAAGAAATCCTTCTGCTTTAGAGCCAAACAAACGTTCTTGGTTTAATGGAGGATCTAGTAATTTTGCTTTGACATGGTCTGGCAAGATTTGTTCCTTTAGCCAAGCATGCCGTCTAAGAACAGACCCAGTGACAGCAGCCCTGCAAGACGATTCTGAAGCATCAAAACCACACTGCAAAGTATGTTTTCCAACTTGGTTTGTAGAATGCATTAACTCTTGTAAATATGTTCTGCACAATCAGGAATCAACATAATTTTTTGTTTAATTAGTTCCATAATATGTTGCTGGTACTTCAACATGTGAAACTGACGATTTAAAGCCCTGATGGCAAGAGTAGCAGAGGTATATACCTTCTTTCCTCATCTGTCTAAAGCCCTAGAATCCCTGTCTGAAGGGGTAGAGTTTTTGTCTGTAGTAGCCTTAATGCCTTTAGGTCCCTGGGAAACAGTCTCTGGATCTGCAGTAGGATTCTTAAACAGAAATTTGTGAGTCAGGTACTCTGTAGTACCTGTCAGGTTTTCTAGGAGCTGGTGGCAAAGTATCAGGAGTAAGACTAGATTCCATGAAGACATCATCTACAATTTCCAGAAACGGAAGGATAGCTAGAGGCCTGTGCTGAGGCAAGTTTAAAAATTCCGAGTCTCTTTTTGCACCAAGTGTAGTCCTGGCACACACAGCAGAAATGCTCTCTGAGGGTATGCAGGTTTTCACTGAAAGACAAATCCTCTGGTGGGGAGGCAGAGGGAATGGAATCCTCCGCATCAGAGTCCTCATAGGTAGATAAGGGTATGTTCTGGTAATCAGAGGGGTCACAGTCATTGGACTCATGATCTGAAAAATCAGAAGGAAAATCAATTCTTTGTCTTTTAGAGTGGGAAGGTTGGCTTCCCCTAATTAAAGTAATAAGGTCTTCAGCCATTCTAATCATTTGTTTCTGAGGCAAGAGAGCTTGAGAATGCGCTTTGGTCATCGGTTTCCTATGCGTAGTGCGAACTCTGGGCCTGAGAAATTTGGTAGTTTTAGTCTGAAATGAAGTAGTCTGTTTAATATGAACATTGGAAGGTCTGAATACACCCTCAGAAGCCGGTGCCTGCAAAGTGGCTCCGGACCCATCTAAGGTAGACACATCCACAGGTTCCATAGTAAAGCATCATCTCGTGAAATACCAGACTCGGAATGGGTCTCAGTAGAGGCCTGCAAATCTGTAGAAGAGGGTATCAGGGGCTGCAAAAGCGTCTGAGTACTGGCGGACTGGTGACTAGCTTAACAGAAGCGTCATCAGCAGTTTTGGACCTATGCGGTCTTCTCTGTCTTTAACCTTATGTTTTTTCAGAAGACTGTTAGTCGGATGGCTTATCGAAGCCATTTTGGAATATGGAGAACGAGAGCGAAAGAATTTAGCGACAAGGATAGCCCGATGATGAATAGTTCGGGAGTTGAACAGGGCACAAAACTGACAGAGAGGAACGTTGTGGTTTGGGTCTAAACAGGTGACGCAGTAAGAATGAAAATCTCTGTGAGGTATTTGCTTTCAACAGGCAAGACAATTATTAATTTTTTCTGACATCAGTTAGAGCAAGAAAAAAGGATCCTCAACAGGGTACTTAGCTTTAGAAGACTTCAGGTCTGAAACTCGAATAATGAAAATTCCAGGTAGCGGCCGACCGGCACTTGCGAACTGCTTCTGTTTCGAGCTCCGCTTGGCAAGAAAAGCTGATGTAATGGCATTGGCTGCATGTTTTATACCCGACGATCTGACGTCATGGAAGAAGAGACGGCATCCGACGCAGAAATCCCAAGACTCTGGTATTCGGGCCAAATGAGGGCTACCTGCAGGCAGATAACCCAAGTGTGATGACTGCAACAGTGAAGCACGAAGAACATCAAGAATCTAGAAATATTCTGTTTGACACAAGTTGCCCTATCTTTGTCCCAGTGTACGAAGCAAATAACTGATCTAAAGGACTTAGAGGAGTGGTTTCAGCCCAGAAATTAGTAGTTTATTGGCCATTTTGGGCTAATTTCTATCTCTTTCATTTCCCTGCTATAACACCTGCATTTGCGAGGTTTTGCGTGCCGGGCAGCGCTGGTTAGCTAGGGTATAACTATTCCCGGCTCCACAAAGTCTACTCTTCAATTTTTTCCCTTGGAACTAGACAAACTTTCAGCTTAAGCACTCAAACCATTCACTTGTCATACTGTCACTTGCTCAAAACTCATAGCAAGCAGTAATAAACCTTAGCACTAGAACCCCCCCCCTGTACTGTAGAGAAGAACAAGGCATCTCTATTCGACCTTAACAGCCAATCAGTAAAACAGTTCACTGTACCTATCCAGGCATGTCCAAAGGGCAATTTCAGGTGTACTCTCCGGTCCAACTGGTGAATCTGGGCATTCTGAGGCAATGTTACAATTGCCTCATGTACACAGACAACCCTCTCCTCCTTCCACCAAACACTAATACATGCGAGAGATGCAATTATACAGCCAAACTGGAGGCTAAGCTCGCTCATCCCAAGACTGGACCAGGCAGTCAAGAGGAGAAGGGAAGTACTTGCATCACACCACCAGTCTCACATAGACCTATGAAGCCAGCACCGGCAAAAAACACACATAAATACACAAAAACATACTGGAGGCTCTAAATAAAAATCTGCAGAAGCAACAGAGACCTCCAAAGCAGACATCCAAGCAACCTCCACCCCCCCAACATAAACCATGAAACACACTTCACAAAACCAGTGTGCCACACAATCACAGCGCTTAAGGCAAAATAACATTCCCAACACACTAGTAATAGGTGACTCTATAGTCAGGCACACTGACGACCCACTCACTAGGCTGAACATGGAGAAGGTTACTGTTATAGCTGTCTGTCGGGTGCCAGGATCCACCACATAACACAAGCACTCAGGTCATTCCAGAACAAGTACAAATATGACTCTGCCATTATCCATGTTGGTGTGAAGACCTGAGCCGTACCTCCCTGAGCTACATGAAGAGAGACATGGAGGAGCTCTCTGATCACGTAGCCCAGGCCGGTATGACCCTGACCCTGAGTAGCATCCTCCCCTCACCAAGAATGGTACCACGGTATAGAGAAAAAATTATCAATTTTAACAATTGGCTAAGCTTCTGGTGTCATTCAAAGGGGATCCAGTGTCTGTCAGCTCGACAAGCCATGCTGCTTCGCTAGAGACGGCTTGCACCTGTCACCCTTAGGCTTTCAAATACTGGCTAAGGCTCTTGCCGCCCCCCCATAGTGCCTTTTTCAGGCAAGGCTCAAAAGACAAAGCCACCGCCGTAAACAGCACAAGTAACAAAAAACTGAGGGTAATGCTACTCAATGCCAGAAGTCTAAACCTCAAAATGCACGCACTCGAGGCACTCCTCAGTATGGAGAAAACCGATATATGTGCAGTAACAGAAACCTGGTTTAAGGCTCCAGAGAGCACCCCAGCACTACCAGGCTACAACTCATACCATACATTTCGGCCACAAAACCCGGACCGAAATACAAAAGGTGGGGAGTATCCATACTCATCAAGGATACCCCACACCTCCAAGTTAGTGGCACAGCACGATGCTTCAGAGATCATCCACGTGCAACTAACAATGGGCAAAACTGCTATTCAAATTATAGCTTACTACAGATCACCCATGTTCCCAGGATCCCCACTCTGTATTCCTGGAAACACTGGGAAACATAAAGGTCCTACCAAACACCCTGATATTGGGTGATTTCAATTACCCAAACATTAACTGGGAGAACTACTCAAATACAAACTCACTTGCCCAACATTTCCTAGAATTTATAAACTCAAATGCCCTGGATCAACTGGTCAACACCCCCACCACAGGTGACAACATACTGGACGTGGTCATCACCAACAAGGGCGACCGGTGTTCCACACCGGAGGTCAACAACTCACTGGTTAGATCTGACCATAAACAAATCACTCTGGATATCCACATTCTGCAACCACCCCCGGTCAAAGAAACCACCGTGAAAAACTTTTCAAAAGCAAACTTCACACTACTTAAGACCGAGGTAGAAAGTTTCAGAGCCCCCATGCTAAAGGATAACGCTGTCCAAGCTGCAAAATCCTTTATTAATGCACTCTACGGGCACCTACAAGAATGCATGGATCGTGCTATCCCAAACAAAACCAAGACTCACTCCTCCAAGAAAAAGAAACCAGTCTGGTGGACCCCTGCCATAAACAATCTATACAATAGAAGGAGGAAACTAGTACAGAAAAGAGTAAAATCCCAAGAAGGGAAGACATCCCTGATCAGTATCAGCAAGAAAATACATTCCCTCATAAAATCATCCAAGGCTAGCTTCGAAAGAAAAATTGCCAGGGACTCCAAAGATAACCACAAGGCATTCTTTAGCTATGTCAAGAATCTAAGTGGCAATTCTCAGATCTGCTCGGAGTTAGTGCAGCATGGCACAAAATACACTGAACCGACTGATCTAGCCAACATCCTAGCAAACAGGTTCAGTGCAAACTTCATCCCCCCTCTCACCCCCAAAAGGGCCCATAACTGTACCAGAAGAATGTAGTGCCCCAGAAATAACAGACACTCAGGTTAAAACAGCCCTCTCCAAAGCCAAAAGCACAGCATCAATAGGACCGGACGGTGTCCCGGGTTGCGACCTACACAAGCTCAAAGATGAACTAACCCCACACCTAAACACATTGTTTAAACTCAGCCTCTCCACAGGTTATGTGCCCACAGAGTGGCGCACAACAACGGTTATTCCACTCCACAAAGGTGGAGCCACAACGGACCCTGGGAACTATCGCCCTATAAGCCTAACTAGCTTGGTCTGCAAAGCTATGGAGCGCAACATCATGGATCTCATTAACAGAGACAGTGGAAACCTTCAAACACTGGACCCTACCCAGCTCGGCTTTGTTAAGGACAGATCATGCCTTCTAAACCTGGTGGACTTCTTTGAGACAGTTACCAAGGCTATATACGAGGGAAAGGTGGTCCATACAGCCTACCTAGACCTTGCAAAGGCCTTCGACACCATTCCCCACTCAGGCATTATAGACAAGCTCACCAGCCTGAACAAAACCCCCTACGTCATGAGATGGATTGCCAACTGGCTCATGGACAGAACCCACATGGTAAGAGTTGTGGGAGCTAGGTCTGACTCTAAACCGGTTACAAGTGGCATTCCCCAGGGCTCAGTCCTAGGACCACTCCTGTTTGGCATATACTTCTCAGAGGTACAGGCAAGCACAGGAGGACAATGGCTGACCAAGTTCATAGACAACTGCAAACTAGGGGCTATAACTGACTCTCTGGCTGACACATACATCCTCCAAAAGGGTCTCATTGAGACAGATACCTGGTGTCAAAACCATGGCCTCAAGCTAAATGCCAAAAAGTGCAAAGTCATCGACTTTGGAAAAAACAAAGTACCCACAAACTACCACATAGGTAGTAGCCACCTAAATACGGAAGACATAACAAGGGATCTGGGGACCCAAGTAGATAGTAACCTCTCCTTTGTTGATCACGTTTGCAAAGTGGTTAGAAAATCCTTCTATGTGGCCCACCTAATCACAAAAGGGTTTGCATCCAGATCGAAAGAGGTCATTGGGCCCCTCCATGCATCAGACCCATCATAGAGTACAATGCCACATTTGGGATATACCTTACAAGACACCTGCAACAACTGGAAAGACCACAGAAGTACCTCACCAAGAGGATCACTGGCTTCAAGCAGATGCCCTATGCAGCTCAACTGAAGAAACTCCAGCTGTACTCGTTTGCATATAGTCTACTCAGAGGTGATCTCTGCCTGACATACAAGGCCATGTCCAACCCAGAATTGATGGACATGCTTCACCTAAAGAAAATCATATCCCCTCGAGCCACACGCTCCCAGGGATCTAAACCTCACCACAACAACAAATAGGACGTGCTGGAGGGATAGATTCCTGTCCCAGAGACTTCCCATGCTCTGGAACAAGATTCCAGTCTACATTAGGCAGAGCTCCTTGCTAACCCTCTTCAAGAGAAACCTTGATGAGTGGATGGGAAACTAAGTTTACCCCAGGGATCACTTCAATGGCTCTGTTGGACAGAGGCACAGGGAACTAATCTAAGGGGGCAGTGAAAGCCAACACATTCCAGCTAGGCTTATAAATGCCTTCAGGCAGATAGCCTAGTACCTACCTATGAACCTATGAACTTATGCCTGCCAAGTACCTGAGTTAAGTACCTGAGTTGCCAATTCACAATCAGAGTACGTAGAATCTTTTTTCCTTTGTTCACAGGATCTAAAGAGAACACTGGGTGAGTGGTGGCTTGACTCAAAGTAAACTCTGAAACAACTTTAGGCATGAGTGAGGGATTTGTTTTTAATGAGACCCTATACATATGGAAGACCAGATAAGGCTCACCCACCATAAAAACTTGCATATCAGATACCTTTCTTGCAGATGTTTAGGAAATAAAAATAGATGTTTAGGCAATAAGAATAGTTTTCTATGAGTATGCTTGAAGAGAAGGTTCAAATGGAAACACTGAAACTTTTCCAATACAAAGTTAAGATCTCAGAAACGCGCAACCTGTTTACAGGGAAAGCTCAGATGTAGAAATTCCCTTAAGAAACCGTTTCACTAAAAACATAGAAGAAAATGAAGGATAAATGGACAGACATGTTGAAATGGCAGCAAGATGTGCCTGGATAGCAGGACACAAAAATACTTAAGCACCATTGCTAAATAATCTTTGACAGGACCTTGCTTATTGACTAGGCACCAACAAAAAATTATTTTCCACCTGCCAATATAAAATTCCTAGAAGCAGGTTCTCCTTGCCTCCTTTAGTACCCACTGCATGTCCTTTGAAAAGAGGTGCCCAAAAGGAATTAGAATTGAATCACAGAGGCAATTAGTTGAAGATGTTTGAGACTGGGAGTATCTAAGTCCTCCACCTTCTGCGAGTAGGTCCAATTTGTGAGGAAGCTTGTAGTGAATGCCTGTGGCCAATTCTATAAAAAGGGAGAACCAATGTTACCTGAGCCAAAACAGGGTATCACAATGATATTTGGGTAGTCCAGCTGAAACTTCAGAATTATTCTGGCTATTAATGGAAAGGGTGGACATGCATAAAAGAACATTCCCAACAATGGGGGAAAATGTCATCTGTTTTCCAGACTTGTTTGCAGAGTGTCCTGGAATAGATTTTTTTTTCTGTGGTCTGTTTTGGAAGGAGGTAGAGAGATCTACTTGAGGTGTTCCCCACAACTGGATTGATTTCTGAGAGACTCCCCCATCATTCAATTTTCATTCATGAGGGTCTCTCCTAGCTCTTCTCAGCTGGTCTGCCACTGTATATGACACTAAACGATGCTTGGAGGATTAAAGAGTGGTGAGGAGCTACCTCCCAAGCTACCAAAGCCAGCCTGCACACAGTATATGACCTGTTGCCCACTTGCGTGTTTATATACCACATCACCGTATTCTCCATAATCACCTGAAGAAGTCCACAGGACCTTAGCTGATTAAGAGATTTTGGGGCATGGTATCACAGCCCATATCTGTTTGACAATGATGTGCTCTGGTCTGTCAGAGGAGTTCCACTGGCTTTGCACCTTTACGACCACATGAACTGCCCCCCCCCCAAAAAGCAGAAACTGAGGCATCTGTAGTTACAGGTTGGCTTGCAGGGAGAGATAGAAAAGAGAGGCCTGGATTTGCTTGCATCTGTAGTCTCTATCAGTGCAGTTCCTTTTTGTCAAAGCCCAATAATGGAATCTGAAATTCCAGAGGATACAAATGTTGGGTCCTTGTGTTTTATAGAAACCACCAAATCTTCCTAATGTGCAACCTGACCAGACGATTCATCAGAATTATACAGGCCATGTGTCCCAGGATCTTGAGATACTCTCTGACTGATGGCAGAGACTGATGCGAAAAGCTCAGGAAAGCTTCCAAATAAAAATTCAATCTACGTTCTAGAGTATCAAAAAAGTCTTTAGCTGAATGGTGTCTATGCGACACAATCCTGTGAGACAGAGTTGAAAAGATTTCTGAACATTTATCTGGAACCCCAGATTAGTCAGAAGAGAAGAAATATATTGTAAAGACTCTTGACTTTTGGGAAAAGACCCTGCAAAGATGAGTAAGGCATCTAAACACAGAAATGGGTGAATGCCATTCAGTCTGCAATAAGCTACAAGTGGAGCTAGACACTAACTTCTTTAGAGCTATATACAACCCAAAGAGTAATGCAGATAACTAAGAATGTGACCCAGGCACAAACTCTTGAGAAATTCCCTGAAGCCTTTAACTATGGCAATGTGATGGTATGCACCTTTTATATCTAATGTTAGCAAAAAAATCCCTGGGAAATGAGAGGTAACATCTGAAGTGTCAAAATCTTGAATTTTGGAACTTTCATATAGATTTTAAAAGGAAAGATCTAGAGTTGGTCTGGAAGAAGTCTCTGGTACTAGAAACATTCTGGTATACCAGCATTTGCCCCTTTGATGTAACTGCATGGCTTCTATTACTTTCAAGTGAGTAACTGTTAAAGAACCTGAGGGGGAAAAAAGCTCTGTTTGGTTTGCAGGGTGGGAAGAAACTCCTGAAAGAAGGTATTTGTGTCTAGTGACAAGTGTATCCCTTCTGAACCACTTAAAACATCCAGGAGTCTGAAACAATCTGTTGCCAAAGGGGAATGCACCAAGTCACAGTTTGTGGGGCAGATTTTGAGAGACTGGGGCAGGAGGGGTTGCGGTGGGGGAAAGAATGCTGGTATAGTCATTCTGAAGAATTAGACTACCCCTTTTTAGGAAAGGAGTCTTGTTACCCTCTTGCCATCTCTTTTTAGTTCTGTTTGGCTTGAGAAAGTAAGGACTGGTTGTTTCACTTCTTAAATAGAAAAGAGGATTTGGAAGATTTGTAAAGAGGAGGTTGAAAAATCTTGTATTAATTTCCCCAAACACAGTACTGCATAAGGAGCACACTAAATTTCTGTCAGAAAAAAAAAGAAGTTATGTACTCACCATAATGTTCCATGTGTGTTGTCCATCTTCACCTTCATTCTTATTAGGTTGGGTTCGGATCCGATTCTCGGATCCATCTCGGCCTTTATTTTCAAGATTGAGGCTCTCTGCCAGCTCGAGGCTAAATCCCTATTCCTATCCCTGCATACACTAGAACCATCTAAAGATCTTATTTGCCCTAATTATAAGGGGCTATGCGTATTTTAATGAAGTATCTACAGGCTGATGAAGGACAGAGGTTAAGGTAAGCCAACTGTATAGACTCGGTCTTCTAGCAGTGAAGAGGGAAGGAGGGTGGGATGCAAGAATGAAGACGAAGATGGACAACACACATGGGACATTATGGGGGAGTACATAACTTCTTTATGTGATATTGTCTTATCTCGCCTTCATTCTTACTAGGTTGGAACAGCATCCCTTGCACACTGAGTCTTGGGTGGCTCATGGGAGAATATTCCTCAGAATCGTGGATCCAAAAGAGGCCATAATTCCTGGAGGCCAAATCAACTTTGTAATGAGTGATTAAAGTATGTGATTTAGTCCATGTTGCTGCAGCACAAATTATATCAATTGGTAATTTAGCCAGAAAAGCTGAGGAAGTTGCAATGGCTCTTGTAGAATGGGCTTTAACTCTTTCTGAAAGTTCTTTATGTTGAGACTTATAGATAAAAGTTATACAGTCTGAAATCCATTTAGAAAGTGTAACTTTAGAGACAGGGGATCCTTACTTTGAATCTGAAAAAGAAACAAATAACTGATCAGATTTTCAGAATTATGCAGTTGTGCAAGTAAAAACATAATTGTCTATGTACATCCAGTTGGTGTAACATGTATTCTGCTTGCAATCATAATTTGGGAAGAAAACTGGTAATTCTATAGTTTGGTTCAAATTTGTCTCTGAAGCTACCTTAGGCAAAAAGGAGGGGTTTGTTCGCAAGGACACCCTGTCTCTATGGAAAAGCAAATATGGGAGCTTTATGGACAAAGCTTGCAACTCTGACACCCTTCTAGCAGAGGTGATTGCTATCAAGAAAATGGTTTTCCAGGCCAAAAATTTTAATTTGCAAGATTATGCTGGTTCGAAAGGAGGAAAAACTATGCTGGATAGGATGATATTTAAGTCCCATGGTGTTGTTGGAGGGTCTCTTATAGGTGGTCTTAATGGGGTACACTTAAGAAAGGTTTTGCATAGTTTATGAGATGATATGTTGGAGCCCAAGTCTCCAAAATGAAAACTGGAGATTGCTGTTAGCTGAATCCTAAAAGTAGCTGCAGCAGCACCGTTATTGAACTGTGCCTGTCTTTTTCTTTGCGTTTTTTTTATGTATTCCGGTAGTCGGATTGCTAACCGACGACATTTCTGGATAATTAAAGCGTGAGCCAAAATATTTAGAAGCAAAAATATATTGACGTTTAATAGTGCGTTGATTAAATTTAGCACAAAACCGAGAGCAAGGTACGTTGTGGTCAGGGCCTAGGCAAGGAATACAGTACAAATTGAAATCCTTATGAGGTATTTGCTTCCCACAAGTAATGCAATTATTAACTTTTACTGACATCGGTAAGGAGCAAGAAAAAGTTTCCCCAATGGGGTACTTAGCTTTTTAGTTGAAGACTTCAGTTCTGAATCTCGAAAACGAAAATTTCAGGAGTCAGCCGACCAGCACTTGCGAACTGCTTCTGCTTTGGGCACCACGTGGCAAGAAAGACTGATGTAATGGCGTCGGCTGCATGTTTTATAACCCTGACGACCTGACGTCATGGAAGAAGGGACAGAAATTGATGCAGGACCCAAGACTTTGTTAATCAGGCCGAATGAGGGCAACCTGCCAGCAGATTACCCAAATGTAATGACTGCAACAGTGAAACACGAAGAACATCTGGAGATTGCTGCTAGCTGAATCCTAAAAGTAGCTGCAGCAGCACCGTTACTGAACAGTTTTGCTAGGAAATCCAGAATGAAACTAACTGGAGCAGAAAAGGGATCAATATGGTTATGAGTAGCCCATAAGGAGAATCTTTTCCATTTGCTTTTATATATCTTCCTTGCTGAAGCCTTATGAGAAGAGATTATAATGTGTTTGACTGAGGAGGAAAAGTTTGGAAACTTGCCTATTGTTGGAATTGGAGCTTGGAGTTTGAGAGTCTGAAGGGATGGATGGAGTGTTCCTGATGTACGAGTCAAAAGGTCTCCATGGCTCCTCCCAAAGATGAGGCCACAGGAAGTTGAACCAGATCTGACGAGGCCAGTATGGAGCGATGAGTATCAAGTTCCTTCCCAAACAACTGGCTTTCTAGATGACTTTGAGAATTAGTGGAAAGGGGGGAAAGGCATAGAGGAGGCCCAAGGGCCAATTGTGAACAAGTGCATCCCTTGGTGACTCCGGAGGGAGGATAAGGGCAAAGTAGCTGCTACATTTGGCATTCATGGATGTTGCAAAGAGGTGGCAGCAAGGCTGGCTCCATTTTCAGAAAATCTTTTCTGCTACTTCCAGTTCAGGGACCACTCGTGAGACATCAGAATCACTCTGCTGAGTCTGTTTGCTATCACACTGGATTTTCCTGGGATGTGCATTGCTATCAGAAAATGTTGGGAGGAGGTTGCCCACTGCCATACTCTCAGGGCCTCTCGACAAAGGGGTAAGATCTGGTTCCTCCCTGTTTGTTTATGTACCATACAACTGACAAGCTGTCTGTCTGGACTGCAATAGTTCCCAGTGGAAGAGAGTCCTGGAATGCAACACTAAAAGCACTGCTCTCATCTCTAGGACATTGATGTGCAAGTGGGTCTCGTGATCCTGCCAGGTGCCTTGGACCGTCTTTCCCAGATAATGCCCCCCCCCACCATCTAAGAGGTGTCCGTGGTCACCGTGGCCACTGGTTGGGGGAGAACAAACAGTCAACCTAGGGTCAACTGAGTGTAGTAAAGCCACCATCGAAGATCCTTCTTGCGAGTTTGTTATGATTATTTTGTAAGACATCGGCAGTTCTTGCATCGACCACTAAGTGAATAGCAACCACTGAAGAATTTTCATGTGCAGATGTGCTAGGGGGATCAAAATTATCTCTGCTGCCATGATTCCCAGAGCTTTTAGAACCATCTTTGCTTGGGCTTTCTTCCTTCTTAAAAGGTATGTCATCTGATGTCTTAGAACTTGGATCCTTTCTGATGGAAGTCTGGCTGTCATTTGTGTTGTCTAATTCTGCCCCTATGAATACCAAATGTTGAGAAGGCACTAAGGCAAACTTTTTTGTAGTTTATTGTAATCCCTATTTGGGAGCAGAGTTGCAAGGTTGAGTCCCTTGTTTTTATTAACAGATGCCTGGTCGGGGCGGTTAAGAGCCAGTCATCTAAGTATGGAAACAACTGGAATCCTAGATGTCTCAAGTGAGCTGCTACTACTGCCATACATTTGGTAAACAACCTGGGGGCTGTAGTGATGCCAAAAGGCATAACTCGAAATTGGTAGTGATTGGCTCCCAGCCTAAAGCAGTGGTGCCTCCTGGATCGCCTGTCCATTTTTATGTGGTAGTATGGATCCTGGGGATCTATAGAGCACATCCAATCGTCTTTTCCCAGGAATGGGAGTATCGACTGCAGTGTTACCATCCAGACCCTTGGTCTTTTTTACTGATTTGTTTAGAATGCTGAGATCCAGAAATGGTGTCCAGTCCCCTGTTTTCTTTGGAACTACAAAGAATCATGAGTAAGTTCTGAATCCTATTTGGTCTGCGATGACTTTGTGAATGACTCTTTTGTCTAGTAACTTTTGAATTTCTAGAGTTGCTTGTTCCTTTTGACTGGGTGGAACGTTTGGAAACTTTTGTATCTTTGGAACGGGAAGGGAAAAAGGGATGGTGTAACCTCTGGATATGATGCTTTGTACCCATTTGTGTTTTGTTATGTGTTGCCAGGCTTCTAGGTATAAAGGCAGGTGACCCCTGACTGGCTCCAGAGCTGAATGGTCAGGCCTCCATTCACAAACGCTGAGAGGACCTACCAAAGAAAGTTCTTCTATCGCCCTGATTCTACAAACCCCCTCTGCCACGAGGTCGGCATCTTCCATTATTACTTACCCTCTGCCTCTGGGAGAAGATGTTCTTCATGTTTCACTGTTGCAGTTATCACTTCTGGGTTATCCCTGTTGGGTAGCCCTCAGCCAGCCCGAATACGAGAATAAAGATTCTCCCTCCTGCATCGGCTGCAGGAAGCCAGGGACTGACATCAAGTTATCAGTGGTATAAAGCAGGGCAGCCAACGCCATTACATCAGTCTTTCTTGCCATGAAGCCCGAAGCAGAGGCAGTTTGCATGTGCATTGGTCGGCCTCTGCCAGAGTGAAGTAGAAATGACTAAAGCCAAGTATCCCACTGGGGACCCTTTTCTTGCACTAACCAATGTCCGAAAAAGTAAACAATTGTCTCCGCTGTGGAAAACAAATACCACATCGAGACTTCCATAACCTGTATGTAACCTGTTTAGGCTCAGATCATGATGTCCCTAGGTGTCAGTTCTGCGCTCTCTTTAATGCTAGGACCACTCGCCGTAGAGCAGAATTTGTAGCTAGGCATTTTTAAAGACAATCCTTCTCAGTACAAAATGGCGTCTGTCGACCAGCATTCAATGGATATCCCCAAAAAGAGAAAGGATAAAGAAAGGGACAGACCACAAAAAGTTAGGCATTCAGATGGCTCTACCCTGAAGGCAGCCAGAAGCACTGCGGAATTCAGTGAGGCACCTATGCAGCCCCTGATGCCTGACGCCATACCTTCGTAGGCCTCTACTGAGACCCATTCGGAGTCCGGCATGCCGCTGCATCAGACTACATCAGCCAATGTTACTGTTGTCAGCCCTGCGGTTGGATCCGGAGCCACTCTGCAGCCACCGACTTCCAAGGAGGCTTTTCGGATAACTGATGCTAGACAAGGACCAACGGCAACACCGTCAGCTACAGCCGCACCCAGGCCCATTGAAGCACTGAGGCTTAAAAGCAGGACCACTCCCAGGAAAACAATTCCTAGCCGCGATCTTCCTCCAGCCCAACCTGCTCAGTCACAACAGCTTCTTAAGATGGCTGAGAATCTTATCACTCTTATCAGAGGTAACCAGACTACCCCAGCTAAAAGAAAAAGGGATATTCCCCCAGAGATTCTTTCAGAACCTGACACTGAAGAATCTGATTTTTTGGATTCAGATAATGAACAACAGCCCCTTACCACCTTTGAGGATTCTGATGCAGAGGAATCCATCACATCTGTATCCCCGAGGATCTATCGTTTGGTGAGACCTTACACACCCTTAGGGAACATTTCCATTGGGAAGCTCATGATTATCCCCAGGCTAAGAAGAGACTAAGAGTTTCTGAACCTTCCCCAGCACAAACCCTTAGCCATTCCTTCCATTTTGGATGTGGTGGAGGATGTCTTCATGAAGTCTATTCTCACACCTGATGCACTGCCTCCTGCACTTAGAAAGCCAGACAGGTACTACAGGGTGCCAGATACCCAAAAATGTTTATTCAAAAATCCTGCAGCTGACCCACACAGGTCATCACACAGGGACCAAAAGGGGCTAAGGCCACTTCCTCCAAAAACACTATTCCATCTGACAAGGATAGCACATCTCTGGATAGATGGGGTAAAAAAGTATACACCTCAGCTACCTTAGCTATTAGAGCTCTAAACTGCCAATTCCATACATTAAAATATCAACAACATACCTTGGAACTTTTAAAACAATAAATTTCCTCCTTATCAGGAAGGACAGTTTTGGGATCCTTTGTGTCGGCTCCAATAAAGTGGAAGAGGAAGACCTCTTCCCAGAGTTGTCAGATTTATCAGACTTAGAAGAGGGAGACTTGTCAGATTTGGATGAACCCGGACCCTCTTCCAGTGCCTTTGAGAAGTGTTTTTTTAAAAGTCTTTTCAGGATTAATTTGTTTTTCCTCTCCAGGAGCGCTCTATGATTGAATGCATGACAAATACAGCATGACTCCTAGAGATGGATAGCCCCAAGACAATAAATACAAAGTGTTTATCACTCTGGCATTTTCTTATCACAATTATCACATTTCTTGAAACCCATCTATTTCAATATATACACACACACACACACACACACACACACACACACACACACACACACACACACACACACACACACACATACATACATATCTAAGCTGGACCCTCTAACTTAAACGGGTCAAGGAAAAAGGGAACACACAAGGGGAAAAGCAGTGACAAAGCCCTCTAACTTAAATGGGCCCTGACCAGAACAAACAGAAATAATAAGACAAAGCCCTCTAACTTAAACGGGCTGTGTTACAGTTCTCTAAATTAAACAAACTGTAACAAAACTATGGAAAGAAATACTAGCAACAAATAGAAAGGAAAGTGGATGAAAAATAGTAGGGTTAAAAACCAACTAACTTAAAAGGGTTAACAGCTTTATACAAATTAAAAACAGGCGGGAGGGGGAAAATAAGGCCTAACGAAAGATTACAGCCAATTGAAAAAAAACTACACAGTAGCAAAAATGTATTTAGCTATTTATAAACACAATTAAACGTAAATATCAGAGAAATATTCACGGCTCTGAAATAACAAACAGGGGAAAGAAAAGATAATACTCCGCCAGAGCTAGCAGATAAACACCTGATCTTGTTTAGTGGCAAACGAGATCTGAAGACGGTTCTAGTGCATGCTGAGATAGGGATTTAGCCACGAGCTGGCAGAGAGCCTAAGCTTGAAAATAAAGGCCGAGACAGATCCAAGGATCAGATCCAAATCTAACCTAGTAAGAATGAAGGCAAGATAGGACATCACCACATACACTCTTTCAAAATTTAGTCTGACAAAGAAAACAGCAAGTAAGTTGTCATTCAGTGAACACAAGTACTAATACACCCCATCAGTATTTATTTAGTTTATTTTATTTTTAATGTAAAAAAAATTAAATCTGTTCTTTACAACTTTAAATTTCGGTCCAGCGACTTCGCTCCTTCTTGCAGCGTTTTTTTATTCTGCTGCGTTTTGATTGCAGCCGGGGAAGCAAGAAGGCATCATTCTGATGCCCAGAACTGACATGGAAGGGGCTCTGGCTGACCACACACAGCCATGGCCAGCGTGCTGGGTGGCAAATGCTGCTGATTGGCTGTTTCTCTCTCTTCTCTTTTATGTGTCCTGGGAAAAGGCAGTCATCGTTCAGTCAGTTTTGGACCTGGGACCTATTGGGATTTTTTAGTGTGTGTTAAAACAGTACTGTCAGTACAAATTTGAATTTTAAACATTTTGGCACAAGAGAAGAGAGCGGAGGCAACAAGGACCTGGTGGATTTATTATTGCTGCTGCTTGCCTTCCTAATCAACAGGTGAGTTATTTATTATTTTTACTATTTATTTCATTGTTTATTATTATTAATCCGTACTGTATGTCTGTGATATTTGTTATAAAGTTGGTTGATATTTGAATGGAAAAGGCAATGTGTCATATATTTGGATTTAAAGTTAGGTCATTTATTTATTTTATTCTATATTGTTTTGTTTTAAATGATTGACTGGCAGAAAAGTTTACTAAGTCACCTGCATGGAGAAGAAAGTTGACTAAGGTTAACACTGCAGGGATACAGACAGTTACTGAAACATGACTAAAACTGCTCTTAATAGGTCTTGTGGAACTCCAGTAAGGAATTTCTTTGACTGGAAATCTGCTGTGTGATGGGTGATTCTGATTCCTACTATGTAATCAAATGGAAGTAGCTGTAGTTAGTAGTAATACTAAGGCCATGATAAGGTATTTATATTGCATATGGTACATTTTTATCAGTTTCTCTGCTCTCATGGAAATAGAATACTCTTTGTGGTGTGCATTAATATTCTTCAGACAGTTTCTTATTTTCTTGGTAGAGTAAGAGAAGCTGTATGAAACATACTACAGTATTCTTCAAGCTTAATATTTAAATGTCAAGTTTTCTCTCTCATTTTAAAAGCTAGACCAAGAGAAGAAGAGTAGAATATCCTAACTCATTTTAACTTGTCTTAAAAGCACATTTCTACTTAAAGTCTAGACATCTGTTTTCTATGAAAACAATCTGCTGGCTTTTACTATTATGGTAGCTTGAAGCCATTTTCCAATGGCAAACTTGCCTTGCTTCTTCACTGCTGTTATAACTGTAACTGATTAATCAGAAAAAGGTATAATCCATTTAATAAAAGCATCCCTCAGAGGTTCATAGGAAAATACTAGGTAATCCGTCTGTAGACTAGTACAAGTCCAGTCAAAATCAGAGGTCAGAATCAAACCATGTACCTTAATGTCAACTCCCCCATGCCACTGGCAGCCTGAGTTCTGGGACATACTTGAACTCCTGGTAGGATTGGCCAGGAACAAGACAAAACAATTGAAAGCTCTCACTCCTACCCTAGGAGATGAGTTTGGGTAAAACCAGTGCTTGTGCATGAGCCTCACATATCATCTTCCCTAATTATGAGAGTGATGACAACATCTTGATGTCACTAGGCTAGCCACTCTCACAGCTACTCAACTGTCTCATAAGAATGATGGCTCCCAGCCCCACACTGCATCTCCCTGTCATACCCCTCATTCCCCAGATCCACAAGTGCAACATCATTGAGATTGTTTTCCCAAGTTGTCAGAAGCCCTACCTGGAAAAGGATCCTATGTGTTGGCACCTGTAAAGGAGCCATTCCCGTATCTGGGGTTGGTGTGTGTGTGTGTGTGTGTGTGTGAAAATGCCCCAGGTGGTGTGGTAGGGAATACCTCAGGCTTGAACCCTGTACCCTGTATGCAGGTGTTAAAGACTTGAGTTCCCTACCCACCACCATTTGTAAATAAATTGCAGATTTTTGCCTCATATTTGATCTGATCTGTTCCTCATAATATCTGTGGTTTGTAAATGCTGCAATGCTTGATATTTGATGGTGTAGTAGTACCATTGTTGCCTCACAGCTGCAGGTTCTCAGGTTTGATTCTTGGCTGGGGTTCCTTCTTTGTGGGGTCCGTATCTTCTCCCTGTGTTTGTGTGGGTTTGCTTTTGTGTCCTCCCATGTTACAAAGACATGTCTACATTATTTCTTCCTGGGCCTCTGCTGAAAATTGTTTTTGTTCCAAGTCAGACTGTCCTGATTAACAAATGTTAAATAAAATTGACAGGCATTTGAATTTCAGACTTCAGGTTTCTGAATGTTTAATTCCTTGCAGATTTGATGGTGCAGTGGTAGTATTGTTGCCTCACAGTTATAGGTTTTCTAGTGTGATTCTTGGTTGGGGTGGCTTCTGTGTGGAGTCTGCATCTCCTCCCTGTGTTTGTGTGGATTTGCTCTGGTGCCCTGCCATTTTACACATTTGAATTTCAGACTTCATGTTCTTCAGAATACATAGTAGCACAACCGCAATTTTCTAAGTTTATAAGATGAATATTTTAAATTTGTCCCTATTTTTGGGACTGTATTCCCCATTATTGGCTTCTGTTGGCTTCCCAGGTTTTGTGCTAAGGTTGACAGCTATGGCAAGAACTGAATTCGACTGTAGAATTGTGCATATTTACTGATAAAGGTGCACTGTAGAATGTGCATATTTACTGATAATGGTGGACTGTAGAATTGTGCATATTTACTAATAATGGTGGACTGTAGAATTGTGTATATTTACTAATAATGGTGGACTGTGGAAGTCTGAGTAGACTTTTATGATAAATGTTCTCAACTGGGCAGTTTTGCCATTATGGGTGCATATGTTTTGTTTCATTGCTTACTGGAAAAATGTTCAAAACAAATTTAAAACACCCTCTAACAAGTGTACTGTATTGTACAAGGAATATAATTTTAGTACAATGAGGAAGGTGTATCAAAGAGCACATGTATGTTTCATATGCAAAATTAATCTTTATCTGCCACTGGCAAAATGTATTTTCTTTGAATGTGGGTTTCAATGCTGTTTCAATGAATGTGAGTTTCAAGGGCAGAGAAGTTTTAATGCTAAGTTTTCATTGTGAGACTGCATTGCTTTGTTTAACAGATGACTTAATGTTTGTGCTGTAAAATACAAAATAAAACTTTCAAATGAAGTCCAACTCATCATTGAAGTAAAGCAGTATGCACATTAGTGTTTATGGTAAATGGAGTGAAATAGCCAAGTAATGGTTCATTGGAATGGCTGCAGAGGCTCCATTCAACCATTATTTTGTCAGGGGAAGGGCAGCAAACTCAGACAGGCCCAGCTGAACTATACCTCCCAACTGTCCAGATTTTCAAAGAATGAATAGATTTTTGCTATTTTTGCTTCTATTTTTGGTTTGTTGTTCATAAAATTTGTAGTTTTAATTCCTAAATGATTTGCCAGAAGTCACTAAATAATAAGTTTCAGACTTCATAACCTTCATAAAATGCATGTTAAAGTAAGAGCCGTTCTATCAACTGTCTCAATTTATACAAGAGCAATTTTAGTACTGTTTATATGTGCCCCAATATATTTGGCCTTGTTCAGATTTACTGCATTAACAGGTTGAGAGGTACATGCAAATAAAAAATGTTGCTCTTAAATAACTGTAATAATCAAAGTTATAGATTACTTGAAATGCATGTAGATTCTTTTATTTTGTCAGCTGCTCAAGGTAGCAGTACTAATATTAAAGTGTCCCTTCTTTGACAGGTAGCAGCTGTATTGTGTGTCTATTTTATATTTTTGCATCACAAAATGACAGACATTTGAGTTTCAGATTTTATACCCTTCAGAAAATTCATACTAATGCAAGACCTATTCTATTATCTTTCTAAGTTTATTAGAGCAATATTTAAAAATTGTCCTTATTGTTGTGCCTTTGTCCCACTTCTGTGTATGGCTTTGTCCAGATTTCTTGCTCTTGAGGTTCCCATGTAGTGACTCTGGATGTGTCCAAGCAAGGCAAGGAGTAGTTGTATCTACCTTGGATGGGAAGGACACACTGCATAAGTACTACAGTGGCTTTTCATCTGTCCTTGATTTTGCAGAATGGTCTGGTTTCTGTCATATTTTTGTACTGTTGATTTATGCTTATTACTCAGATTTATGCTTATTACTCAAAGTGCCTGTTGCTCTGTGTTTAAGTAGCAATGCTTTAATGACCATAAGGTAAGCTTGTCTGACATCGTAAGATGCAAGTAAGCTTTAATAAGCATACTGTTTGCCAACATTGAAAGCCTTTCTGTTGTTGCCATGCAGAGAATACTTGACTAGATAATGTATAAGCCTTGGGTATTAAAGGACAGGATTCCATTATTTTAAAAAGCTCATTACACTTGTTGGAGACTTCCAGTCATCTCTACAGACAAACTAAACAGAATGCCAATCATGTGTGGTCCATAACAGAATGCCAATCATGTGTGGTCCATAACCTGTACAGTAATCCTTTAAGCAATGTATCTTGAGCTTGTTTCTTGTTTGCTTTTCATTTTTTACTTTTATCATGTTTTCCCCATGAAACAAGTTGTCAGGCAGCAGGTCTTTTTGGATAAGAAACATTTTTACAAGTGGGGCATCACATAGATTTCTACTTTCAGCATGTTGCTTGGTACTTTAATAAACCTGAATATATTATAATTAGAACTGCAGTGCAAGGGAGAAGTGGTTTGAGTTGAGTGCTTCTGGTTTTCTTATACTTGATTTTGACTGGCATTCCAGTAATGTATTTAAAAGTAATTTATTTTTCATGCCTCACAACCTTTTGTTTCCATCTAGATATTAAGTAAGCTGTCATGCAGCCAATGCATTGAAATATTTTTATTCTTCTACACTTATTTTTGTCTTGATTGGACTTTCATAATGATGGTTTGCCACCCAGGGCAGCATATTTAATTAAAGTTATTTTTTTGTGGTTTTGTGCATAGCTCCTCCCCTTTATGGTTGACCACACCCCTTCCCTTTGACCCCACCCATTCAGCGTCTCCTGCAGCCCCCCTGTGATTTGAAGTCACCAGCCGCCACTGCACCCCATAATAGTTCTTAAACAAATAAAACACTTCCCAATAATAAATTGTATAATAAAATACTAAAACGGTTACACAAGCAGCACATTTTATCACAAAAACAGCCCTTGAAATAACTTAAATGTAAAAAATAGCAGTCCCTGACAGGAAACTTCCAATATTACAAAGACAGCAGGTTTCTTAAAGGGGAAATGCTGTCAAAATGCAAAAAAAAATGTTTTTTCTTTCTCTTAAAATAGCAATGTTCTATGCAGAAGGGCTCCCCACTGGGGAAGTATCTGCCACAATCGAAGGTGAAGGCCGGTTGCTGCTCCTGTGAAGCTTTTGAGTTGTTTCTTCACAAGGCAGCAAGAAAGTACAAAAATCTTCAATCTCTGCTTTCCCTCCAAAGGGCTGATCAATCAGTAGTCAGAGTGAAGGTGTGGGAGGAAGCCAGAGCTTTGGGAACCTGGTTGATTGTTCTGTCCTGTGCAGGACACAAGCCATACACTCAAAAAGTTACTGCAGCAGTGAGTATAATGAATACATATATGTTGCATTTGACTTCTGAGGCCTTCTTTGGGGACCAATTAGTGTGAGGAATCTTATGCAGTTAAAAATTTAAACCTTCCTGGCAGGGAAGCCAACGGAAAGACAAAAAAAAACAACAGTTTGAAAGACAGAGTTCTGAAACACCAAGATGCCAAAGGAAACCTAACTCCTGAGAATCACAGACCACCAAAAATATGTTCGGTGAGAATGTGAACCAATGACCAAGTGACCATGACAGAAAAGTCCATATAGAAAGCATTTCTGAAGAAAGCACTGGCATTAGCCACACACTTTACAGGATGGCCTTTATCAATGATGTCTTCAAAATGGCCGGTTTACTGACTAATGACAAATAAAATTCAGCTAGTAATCCAGTTGGAAAGGTTTATTTAATTTACCTCAATCTCATATCTATTTGAAACAGGGAAGACAAAATGCAGCTCTATCTTACTGAAGTTAGGCAAACTCTTCAGATAAAAACTCAGCTGGCAGTGCATGCCTAAGGTATAGATATTTCTAGGACTATCAAGGATAATGCTAAAGTCGGGTACTTTTGATGTGAGCTCCTGCCTACCACCATCATAAAAAATAAAAGGAGGAAAGAGCAAGACAAAAGAACACCCTCAATATAGCATCTATAGCCAAAGCTTCAGCTCTAGCCACGTTAAGCTTCAACAAGTTAACCCAGTAACAGAAAGGATGACCTCAGAATCACCCACTACGGAATATAAACTTGCTTTACATTCTTAAGGGAAAGAGAAGTACAGATAAGTGGCATCAGTGCAGCACTGAAAGGCCAAAGATCACTTTTGAATAAGATCTGCAAGGTGCAGCATAAATATTCTGAAAAGAAAACGGACCCAAGATCACACCCTGGGGACTTGATATTACACACAGGTATACAGCTATAAAGTTATTCTACTTTCGGCTTTTTCCCGATTAGGGGTCACCACAGCAGATCATCTGTCCACTCATGATTGGCAGCAGAGTTTTACAGTGTCGAGTTGCCAGCCCGGCGCCCAACCTTCCACAGAAGGCACACACACACTCACACCTAGGGCCAATTTAGAGTGTCCAATTCACCTACTGCATGTCTTTGGGATGTGGGAGGAAACCGGAGCACCTGGAGGAAACCCACATGACTACAGAGAGGACATGCAGACTCCGCACAGAAGGCACCCCAGCTGAGAATCAAACCGGAGAACCTCCTGTTGTGAGGCAGCAACGCTAACTGCTGCACCACCTTGGCCGCCCACAGCTATAAAGTTAATGAGCTACCTAAAGAGATAAGCATGTCATGTGATTACTCCCCAAAGAAGGCCTCAATACTTTGGAGAAAAAAAGCTGGAATACAAACCTCACAGAAGTTATCCTACATCTACTGTGTCACTGCACTGTCTGTCAAGCCCCCCTGGCATAGCACAACAGCAGAAAGAAGATGAAATAGTGTCCAGAAAATATATGTGATATAAAGAGTTTCTGTGTTGGAAAATACAAACATATGCACAACTGCAACCACTTAAATTTCATGTATTTCAAGGAAACATGGAAGAAAACCTCCAAACTCTAGATCCATAAAATTGAATTATTCCTGAATGCAAACAAATTAGCTAAAACGGATGCAGTCTGCTGTATTCTTGCATGTTACTGGGGAAGAAAACAGAAAAGCATTTAACTTTTTTTACTTTTCTTGAAGAGGAAAAAGAATACCAATACTGACAGATAAATACAGAAATTACTGACAACCTAGAAAGAGTTTGCCATTTATTAGACATTAATTTTTGCAAGAGCATAAGGCCCTACAGAGACTACAGATATGTATGCTATTATGTTGAAGAATACAGCTAAAAACTGTGAAGCCTGCAATTTGGTTAGCTTTATGGCTATCAGATAACTTTTAAAGTTTGTCTTTTGTTTGAATTTAACTGTTGAAGCTGCTCACTCAAGTGCGCTAGCCTGTGTCAAATATTTACTGTGCATTTTCCACTGTTTGTCTTGTAAAAAAAATAGAAAAACCAAACAAAATCCTTGTTTCCCGCCTTTCCTGACCTAGAATAGTCCCTAATACAGGCATTGCTGTATTCCGGACTTTAGAATAGTTCCTGTGTTGCCCATTTCCTTACTTGGATAGAAGGAAGCTTCTTTGTTCACCAGTGGGAGTGGGGAGCTTTGAGCAGCTTATCTGTCCCTGGAGGAGTGATCTCAGCACAAGAATCTTGTAGTTTTATTGGCCGTTTTGGGCTAATTTCTAGCTCTTTCAAGTCCCCTGTATAAAAACCCGCTTTGGCGCAGTTTTGCGCGATTTTGCGCATAGCACAGCGCCGCTCAATCGGGCTTAAACCATTCTCGGCTCCACAAAGTCTACTCTTCACTTTTTCCCTTAGATCTGCTCTATCTCTCAAAGTAAAGACCCTACTTTCATACAAGCAATTATATAAGTTAGCACTAATAAACTAAAAGCACTACTTCCTCATATACTTCCTTGGAGTACTCGTCCCCTATTGGTCCTTTTTGGTCAGTTATAAATGAGTTACTTATACTAAACCGGCATGTCCAAAGGTCAGTTGCTGGTTTCCTCTCCAGTCCAGCTGGTGAATCTGGGAATCCTGAGGCAATGTTACAACTGCCTCATGTACACAGACAACTCTCTCCTCCTCCCAACAAGTACTAATATATGCGAGAGATGCAACCATATAGCCAAACTGGAGGCTAAGCTCTCTCAACGCAGTACTGGCGCAGCCAGTCAGGAGGAGAAGGTAACCACATACACCACAAATCCAGTCGCACATAGACCTACCACATCAGCAAACCAAACACAAACACACTAAAACATACTCAGAGGCCCTAAATACAAATCTGCCTAAGCAGCAGAGACCTCCAAAGCACACATCCAAGCAACCTCTACCCCAAAACAAAACAAGTGTAACACATACTTCACAAAGTCACTGTGCCAAACAGTCACAGCCCTTAAGGCTAAACAACACACCTGATACACTTGTAATAGTTGACTCTATTGTCAGACACACTGATGTCCCACTCACCAGGCTGAACAAGGAGAAGGTCATGGTGAGCTGCCTGTCGGGCGCAAGGATCCGCCACATAACACAAGCACTCAGGTCACTCCAAAGCAAGTACAAATATGACTCAGTCATTGTCCATGCTGGTGTGAATGACCCGAGATGTACCTCCCTGGACTACATGAAAAGAGACATAGAGGAGCTCTCTGATCATGTAGCCCAGGTAGGTATGACCCTGACCTTGAGTAGCATCTTACCCTCACCAAGAATGATTCCACAGTATAAAGAAAAAATGATCAATTTTAACAACTGGCTAAAGTTCTGGTGTCATTCAAAGGGGATCCAGTGTCTGTCAGCCTGGGATGACATGCTCGACAAGCCACGTTGCTTCGCTAGGGACGGCTTGCCCCATCACCTCTGGGCTTTTGAATACTGGCAAAGGCTCTTGCCATCCCCATAGTGCCTTTTTTAGGCAAGGCTCAAAAGACAAACCCACCTCCATAGACAACACAAGGAAAAATAAACTAAGGGTAATGCTACTCAATGCCAGAAGTCTAAACCTCAAAATGCAAGCACTCGAAGCTCTCCTCAGTATGGAGAATATCGATGTCTGTGCAGTAACAGAGACCTGGTTCAAGGCTCCCGAGAGCACCCCAGCACTACCAGGTTATACCTCATACCATGCTTTTCGGCCCCAAAACTCAGACCGAGCCACAAAGGGAGGGGGAGTATCCATATTCATCAAGGATACCCAAACCTCCAGGTTAGTGGCACTGCACGAAGCATCTGAGACCATCCATGTGCAACTAACAGTGGGCAAAACTGCCTTTCAGTTTGTACCCTGCTACAGACCACCATCGCAAACTCAGGAACCTCACTCGGCTTTCCTGAGAACACTGGAGAATATGAAGGTCTCTCCAAACACCTTTATATTGGGTGACTTCAAGTACCCAAACATAGACTGGGAGCACTACTCAAGCCCCAACACCCTAGCCCAAAGGTTCCTAGAATTTATAAACTCAAATGCTATGGAACAACTAGTCACCACTCCCACAAGAGGGGAAAACATACTGGACCTGATCATCACAAACATGGGGACTCTATGTTCCACACCAGAGGTACACCCGTCATTGGTAAGATCGGACCATAAATTAATCTCTCTGGACATCCACATCCCGACCAGCCCAGAAAACCACAATGAAAAACTTCTCAAAAGCTAATTTCACACTTCTCAAAACCGAGGTGAAATCATTCAAAGCCCCTGGGCCAGTGGAAACTACAGCCCACACTGCAGAATCCTTTATAAATGCATTCTATGGACACCTTCAGGAATGCATGGATCATGCAATCCCAAATAAAAACCAAGACCCAATCCTCCAAAGGCAGGCGTCCTGTCTGGTGGACCCCAGCCATAAATAAGCTATACAACAAAAGGAGGAAGCTACTACAGGATAGAGCAAAATCCCTAAAAAGGAAGGCATCACTGATCAGTACTAGCAAAAAACTACGGTCCCTCATAAAATCATCCAAGACCAGCTTCGAGAGAAAAATTGCACAGGACACTAAAGATAATCACAAGGCCTTCTTTAGTTATGTTAGGAACCTGGGTGGCAACCCCCAGATATGTTCGGAGTTAGTCCAAAATGACAAAAAATACGCTGAACCCAGAGACATTGCCAACATTCTGGCGGACAGGTTCAGTGCAAACTTCTTCCCCCCTTCCCCCCCCAAGAGAGCAAATATCTATCCCAGCAGAGAGTTGTCTCCCTGGCATCTCAGATGCTCAGGTGAGAGCTGCCCTCTCCAAAGCAAAAAACACAGCATCAATGTGACCGGACAGTGTCCCGGGCTGTGTCCTACACGAGCTCCAAGAACAACTAGAACCTCATATAAAGTTACGTTCAATCTCAGCCTTACTACAAGATATGTACCCAAGGAATAGCATACAGCAACAGTGGTCCCACTCCACAAAGGTGGTGCCTCAACGGACCCTGGAAACTATCGCCCCATAAGCTTGACTAGCCTGGTCTGCAAAGCTATGGAGCGGATCATCATGGAACTCATAAACAAAGACATTGGGGACCTACAGACGCTAGATCCTACCCAATTCGGCTTTGTTAAGGGCAGATCCTGTCTCTTGAACCTGGTTGACTTCTTCGAAACAGTCACCAAGGCCACAGATGAAGGCAAGTAGTCCACACAGCCTACCTGGACCTTGCAAAAGCCTTTGACACCATACCCCACTCAGGCATCATAAATAAGCTCTCCAGCTTAAATATCAACCCCTATGTCATAAGATGGGTTGAAAACTGGCTCAAGGACAGAACCCACATGGTCAGAATTGCGGGAGCCATGTCAGACTCTAAACCAGTCACAAGTGGCATCCCACAGGGCTCAGTCCTGGGACCGCTCTTGTTCGGTATATATTTTTCTGAGGTATAGGCCAACACGGGAGGACTATGGCTGACCAAGTTCGCAGATGACTGCAAACTGGGTGCCATAATTGACTCTCCAGCTGACACAAGCATCCTCCAAAAGGGTCTCACAGAGACGGATAACTGGTGCCAAAGCCATGGCCTAAAACTAAATGCCAAGAAGTGTATAGTCATCCCCTTTGGGAAAAACAAAGTGCCCATAAATTACCACATAGACGGTAATCCATTAAGTACGGAGGAAGTAATTAGGGACTTGGGAACCCAAGTTGATAGTAATCTCTCCTTTGACAACCACGTTATCAAAGTGGTTAGAAAGACCTTCTATTTAACCCACCTTATCATGAAAGGATTCACATCTAGATCAAGGGAGGTCATTGTGCCTCTTTACTCATCACTCATCCGGCCCATAATTGAATACAATGCCCCATTTGGGATGTACCTTACCAGACACCTGCAGCAACTGGAAAGACCCCAAAAGTACCTCACCAAGAGGATCAAGGGTCTCAAACAGATGACCTATGCTGCTTGGTTAAAGAAACTCCAGCTCTACTCAGTTGCATACCGCCTACTTAGAGGCGATCTGTGCCTGTCGTATAAAGCCATGTCCAACCCAGAATTAATGGGCATGCTCCACCTCAAAAAATCCAAATCCACTAGAGCTACACGCTCAAGGGACTTGAACCTCAACACAGAAATTAATAGGTCATGCTGGAGAGACAGATTTATAACCCAGAGGCTCCCAGCACTCTGGAATAGAATCCCAGTCCATATCAGGCAGAGCCCCTCACTGACTCTCTTCAAGAGGAATCTTGACGAGTGGATGGGTGATCGTAGGTTTGCCCCGGGGATCACTTCTGTGTCACTACTAGACAGAGGCATAGTAAACTAACCTAAAAAAGG
This sequence comes from Protopterus annectens, assembly GCF_019279795.1. Classification (NCBI taxonomy): domain Eukaryota; kingdom Metazoa; phylum Chordata; order Ceratodontiformes; family Protopteridae; genus Protopterus; species Protopterus annectens. The sequence goes on from NC_056729.1 coordinate 928,974,972, forward strand.
GCACAGTTAAACTCATTTTAAAGGGTGGCGAAAGCCAAACACACAATGGTTAGGCTGATAAATGCCCTAGGGCATATAGCCTAGTATCAACCTATGAAGAGGTTTAATAATCTGTGGTAAAAGAGATAATGAAAATAGGGACTGGCTTTTAACTACAAATAATGACCTTAACAAAACTATGGATGTGTGCACAACACATTAAATTAGACGTTTACACTTAAAAGAACTAAATGCTAAAATGGACGTGAGTAAGCTGTTATTCAAATAAAGCAAATCAAGATCCATTACAAAAGTAATGGAAATGAAAAAAGTGGCAATGTACTGCAGATGACCCAGAAAATAAGCTGTTTGTGCAACTGCAGTTCAAGCTTGTAGCAGATATGGCTAAAAGCATTAAAGACCTGCCCTGCTCATAATCTAGAGATTAATCTAGAAAAAGCCATTCTGCAAAGATACATAGCAGCAAAAACAAGTATGTTCAAAATAGTTTGTAAGTTGCTGAATATGGATATAGAAATTAAATGAAAGTTATGTACTTACCATAACGATAGATCCAAATCTTCTTATTTCATATAGTTCAACCTTTGGGTTGTCAGATCTGATCAGATCAGACTTCGGTGCCTTCTTCTAAAGCTGTGGATCTGACGCTGTGATCCCTCCCTTACCCATAATTCTTTCCTCTCCACTAAATTACCTCAGATTGAGTTTGTTGACTTGAACCTAAATAATTGATTCCCTCTTATAACTGAAGAAACCTTCAGGTGTCACAGTCGGGGACATGCTAATATCACAATAAGTTACAAAAGGAAATTTTATCAGGCAAGATCTTAGATGAGATCTGCCCAATCACCAGAAGCATCACTGTTGGACTAAGGGACCACTCGTGAGGCCCTAAGATAGATCTGCTCAATTTGTCCGCCAGAGCACTGGATGACCCAGGGTATGTACTGCTATTAGAAACCGGTACAAAAACATCACCCACTGCCAGAATCTCATGGCTTCACATAGGAGACAGGAACAGGTTCCTCCCCATTTGCCGATGTACCAGTCTGCCAATACATTGTCCGTCTGTTCCTGGATCACACCTCTGGAGAGAGGGTCCTGAAAGGCCTGCAGCTCAAGGAGGACCACTCTCATCTCCAAGACACCACATGTAACCAAGTGCCCTGAACTGTCCTCCCTTTAAAATGCCCCCCCCCCCAGAAGGGAAGAGTGCATTGTCACTACAGCAATAGGGGGATCCATTAGGAATAGGCATCTGTCTTCTACAAAAGAAGATGTTATTTACCAACATATGTGCTGCTTGCAAATTTGAGCAAGTCTTGCTTTAGTGTGGAAAGAATAGAGCCTTTTGAACCACCAAAGTGTACTGGAGAACTCGCATATAAAATCTGGTGATGGGAACTATCAGAAATGTGGATGCCATTAGGCCAAATAAGCAACGATTAAGCCTTGCTGGTGGACATGGGTGGTAAAGAACCTGAGCTGTGGTTAGATGGAGGAAAAGCACCCTGGAGACTGGAAGACAGGCAGTCTTGTAAGGTGGCGTCCAATAAACTCTAGCTGTTGAGATGGTGTAAATTCCGCTCTTGGTCATGTTGACTGTGCCCAGATCCTGCAACACTTAGAGAAGAAGGTCCCAGTGGTGTGATAAGAGACTGTCAATTGTAGCAATGAGGAGCCAATTGTCGAGATATGGGCAAACCTGGATCCCTAGTAGGAGCAGATAAATTGTTACCACCGTCATAAATTTGGTGAACACCCTGGGGCTATGGTGAGACCAAATGGCAAGGCTCTGAACTGATAATAAATAGCTCCCAGCCACAAACAGAGAAACCTCCTTGAACACCTCTCTAGTTTCATGATAGTATTCGTCCTTGAGATCTATGGAGCACATCCAATCATCCTTTCTTAGCAGAAGCAAAATGGACTGAAGCGTGACCATCTGGAATTTTGTTGGTTTGACATACTGATTCAAATGACTCTGGTCCAGAATGGGTCTGAGGTCCCCTGTTTTCTTGGGTACTAATAAAAAATGCAATCAGATGCTGGATTCTACCTAGCCTTTGGGGACTGGTTGGATGACTTTTTCTAGCAGCTTGGAAACGTCTGCTGCCACAAATTCCCACTGACAGGGTGAACCATCAAGAACTTTTCTCATCTGATAGGAGGAAGGGAAAATGGTATGGAATAACCTCTGGAGATCATGTTTAGCACCCATGAATTTGTGGTTATGATTTCCCAGGCTTGTAGGTGCAGGGATAAGCCTCCAGAAATAAGGCAGTTGGGCAACTTTTCAGGGACACTGAAAAGGCTTTTTGGAGAATGTTCCATGAAAGTCTTGGTTCTGTGGTCCACTTATGCCTTTAGGGAGATTTCTGCTATTGTTACCCCATCCTTCCTGGTACAGACACTGACTTTCTGAACCACATCCTCTTACCAGCCTACTGATTCCTAGAGTAGGATCTTTGGGATGTGGAAAAGCAGATGCCACTGCAGAGTCTTACTATCTTGCTGACTCCCCATGAGCATCTCTTTTACTTTAGATCTGAATAGAGTGGAACCATCAGAAGGAGTGCTGATGAAGGACATCCTGAAGTTTTCCACAAAGGTGCATCCAGGCATGATGGTGAATGGAGATGCTGCACCATCCACAGCACTGAAGAGGAGATGCATGATCACAGATGAAGGTAGACCAGAGGGTGGACATCTGGTAGTCCACTGCGTTCTGAACATTCACTGGTACACCACCCAACAGAGACTTGGATAATTCCTTTGTCAAGTCTCTCTGAAATCTGCTGATGTGAGCTAAATAATTCAGTGCCCTCAGAATAAAAGTCACTGAAGCATATGTCCATTTCCCACACTGGTCCATTGCCCTACATTCTTTATTAGGGGGGATGGACCGAGGAACTCTCTTCAGATAGTTCCTTCTTCATGGCTGCTACTACAAACCACTGTTTCTACTGGAGGACCTTTACTCCAATGTTTAATGTCTGCAGTTGTGAAAAGAATCCTACACCACATCAGGGTCCTTCCATGCCCATTAAGCCATCAAATCAATGAGTGGATCAACTGGCGGAATCATCCAGGAAGAAGCTGAGCCAGACCTAAAGGCTTCCAGCAACACTAACTTGTCAGGAGAAAGACAAACTGTGGACCAACCCCCTCTCTGTTTTAGTTCCAGAATTTCACCAAAGGTGACATACTCAGAAGTGGATCCCAGGGAGCCTAAAAATTTATCCAAATCAGTGTCTTCAGTTACCGACTCTGGGGAACAGTCTAAGTGCTTCTGTTTGCATGTCTGATTTCTATGAACCATCTGAGAGGGAGGATCAGTGTGTTCAGAATCTGACTAGAAGCTTATAAAGCACTTGCCTGGAAAGCCATAAGATTGACTGTCCATGTCTGTGAGAAGGCTGAGAAGCAGAAGTTGACTCCAGTTGAGATTCAGAGTTTTGATCTAGAAGACCGTCTTTTTTCCCTTGACAACAAAAGGACCCACTGGAAAGCCCTCAAATGCTAGGGAAGCCATCAGCTCCATAGGCACCTTCCCATCCTCAGACATGAGGGAAACTTGGAACTAATGGGCCTCAACTCCAAAACTGATCTTATTGCTGAGCTATCTACTGCCAAAGCACCAAGGGGGACATGGCTCTGAAAATGTTGGGGTCGAACCCTCCCCCGAGCCTAAACGCCAAATCTTCAGCTCTAACACTCTTCTAGATCTGAGTAGGCAGGACCCAAAAGAAGTAGGGAATCTGTCAGAGTCTAAGTCACCTGAACTGTTGGCTTAGCCAGAGGTGCTCCAGGACAGATAAGGCCCAAAGCTACCAGCACTGAATGGCAGACCGGTTCCAGACAAGAAATTAGAAGAGGTGTAGAGGGACCAGCACTCAGTACGTTCCCAGAGGATGGTACTGAGAGAATCATGATCTGTACACCTGTGTTCTGAGAAATTTTCTCATCATTCTGTTGATGTCCTGTTTGGTTAGACTTCTTGAATGGATGACACCACTAGAGAAAGTAATCTGGAAATAACTGATCTCGGCAAAAACCTTGGCCGAGCAGGAGATGTTCAATGCTGAGAGATGCTCAGCTCCAACAGTCTAGGAACTTTCAGATCTGATTACAAAGACAAAGATGGATCTGGTGACCTCTTGTGGAACTTCTCAGAGTCCCCTGTTTCCTTTTCTTCAGTTTTCTCCGTGGACTTGTCCTGCTTGGAGTTCTTATTCTTATATGCATTCTCTCTTAATTTCTCATCCTTGTTTCTTGGAGAGGTGGTAGATGAAGAAGGAGGGGTGGCAGACCCTGTTGGGGGGAGGAGTCCTTTAACAATCAGTTTCTCCCATCTTGTTTAAAAGGCTCTAGCTCTGAAAGAAGCACACTCCTAACATGTAGTATCCAAATAAGTGGTCTCTAAACAGTAGATGCAGAGAGAGTGTGGGTCCTGGGGAGGCAGTTTATGACCACAGTCCATGCACTTTTTGAAACCCTGATCATCAGCCATGGAAAAGGCAAAAACACACACAAGCATGCAAATAAACAATGGCTGTATTTATCTATCTATCTAAACGTAACCTAAAGAGCTGTAAGGCACACTAAGTCACATTTTTAACAACTTAACTTCAGTAATTTGAATATATAGGTTCATAGGATGGTACTGGGCTATCTGCCCGAAGGCATATATTAGCCCAGCCACATTGTGCGGTATTCACCGCCCCTTTAGTAGTTCCCTAGACCCTTGTACTAGCAGCTAGTACCCTTGGCCCCTATCTAGTAGTGCTGTTGGTGTGATCCCCGGTGTGAATTTTCTGTTACCCATCCACTCATCAAGGTTCCTCTTGAAGAGTGATAGTGAGGGGCTCTGTCTTATCTAGATCGGGACCCTACTTTATGAACTATAAAACTATGAAATTTTATCTACACCTTATATTAACTATAACAGTCTTAAGTACCTATTCTGCCTACATAACTTAGAAAAACACTCAAACTACTACAGTTATTAGTACTAAAGAATTTTAACTAACTAGACAGAGAAAAACCTTCTCAGTTAGGGAGGAGCTTTTAGAAAATATCCACAAAGAATACAAAACAATGATGCCATCAGACACACAACCAAACACTTCTGGCGACAAATGAGACCTGAGGAAATTATGTGTAGGGAAGGAGTCAGAGCTTTGGAACCAAACAACTTCAGATTTGGTGCCAAGGTCAGATGCAACAAGCCACATGAAAGTGGATGAAAATAGACAAGACTGGATCTTTAGTTTCTTCTTTGGAAGGTATGAAAAGAGAATATTTATCCTTAATACCCAGGAATCTGAAGTAATGTCTTGCTAGACTTGTGAGTGTAAGGATAAGTGTTCTCTGACTGCCTCTAGAGCATGGCAGTTGAGTAATCCTTCAGGAGCTGTGATAGGGTTTCTCAGTGAAAGATCTGCAAAAACCTGGTTATGTGGCCTGCCTCTGCCCTTGGGGCGACATCCATTTGAGTTATCCACCCCTGCCCTGGGAGAAGGGGGGTCTATCTCCAGGAGAATTCTGGTGATAACCCTGTGATTTTGTGAACTACATCTTCTTACCACCCCTATGGTTCCTAGAAAAGGCTCTCTGTGGGGATGGAGAAATGGATTCCAAAAGCTGACAGGGTCTTACCATCTTGTCCACTCCTAGTGAGAGCTTCTTTACCTTTTGGTCTAAAAAGAGTGAAACCATCAAGTGGGGCATTACTGAAGAATGTCTTAAAACTTTCTGCTAAAATCGCAGAGGTGCATCCAGGCATGCCAACGCATGGTGATGCCGGTGCCTGCTGCTCTGTCTGTACCATTGGCTGCATTGGAGAGTAGACAAATAACATCGGAAGTGGATTGCAGGGTATGCAGTTGGGCATCCACTGTTTTTTGCACATCAACAGATAAGTTACTGGTGATGGACTTGGTAAGCTCCTTGGTCAGGTCTCTCTGAAAACATGTCATGTGTGCAAGATAATTCAGAGCTCTAAATACGGAAGTCACTGAAGCACAAGTTGGGGAGTGTGGCCTAATGGTTAAGGTGTTTGCCTTACAAACACAAGGTGCAGGGTTCGAGTCTCAGAAGGGATAATTAGCTAGGCTTAAAATGGCTTGCAAGGGCACTTAGCCTAGTACTAACCTATGAACAAGTCTATTTCCCCAAACTGTCCAGTGTCCTTGACTGCCTGTTAGGGGGAGAATTTCTTTTTTGCGGCTACTGCTAATACCATGGCATTTACTGGTGACCCTTTACTCCAATGTTTCCTGTTTTTTGGGAATATTAAAATCCTATTTGGCATCTCAGAGATAAGTTCCACCACATAAGGGTTCTTCTACGCCTGCTGTGCCACAAGCTCTATTAGGGCTTCCACAGGTAGTACCCACCCAGGACACAAATAAGTCAGTACCAAATGCCTCGAGTAACACATTCATCTGGGGAAGGAGTTTCGGTGGACCAACACCCTTTCTGTTTCATCAGTTCTGGAATGTCACCAAATGGGATGTCTTCTAGAGGGGATCTACGGGAACCTTCACCTTCATCCAAATCTGAGTCTTCATTGACGGACTCTGGGGAACAGTATTTCCATTTGCACTTCTGTTTTCTAGGACCTTGTCTGTGATGAACCACAGGAAACGGGTCTGAATCAGACTGGGAATGAGTTTCAAGTATCCTCTAGGGTTAAAGGTACTGACTGTTCCCACTGATCATAATGAGAGGAATAAGTTAGTTAAAGGGTCCGCTGGGAGTTGGGACAGACCCAAACCTGAAGACAGCACCTGACTCCATGGTCCAGCCAAGACTTATTCACAAAAGCCTCAACGGCTGACACCACAATCAGAGTCGAGGAATTGTCCCTCCTATCAAAGGACACAGGAACCTTCCCAGGCCCAAATGCGGTCAGCTCAGAGAATGACCTCTGAGCAGAGCTATTAAGAGCAAAGGTCCCAATAGGGAGAGAGGATTCAGAAAACATCAAGTTGACTCTTAGCATCAGATCCCCAGTATCGACCCGTCAGCTCAGAGATTTAAATCAGAAAGAATTGGAGTCAAGATGGTAAGAGATGTTATTGATGCCAAAGTTCCTTGAGCTGTCGGCTCCAACTGAAGTGCACCTGGAGGGCTTGGACCTTTGGAGGCCAGATCTGAATTGCAGACCTGGGGAGAAGTGGGAGGGTAGTTGGACCAGTAACTGGATTAACATATGCGGATGGTGCCAGAAGAACTCCCAGCTGGAGTTGTGTCCTTAAAAATTTCATCATCTGGTCGTCATCCATCTTGGTAAGGCCTCTGGTGGACTGTGCCGACTTCAATGACGATGCCAACAGAGGTCTCGAGTACTGTCTCCACTATAATATGGGTAAATGAAGGCTAGCACTCACTGACGTCAGGAAGAACATAGGTTGAGGTGAGGGAGATCAGATCAGAGTAGCTGGTGGATCAGATTTCCTTGGAGTTTTTGGTGCCAGACCCGAAGGATGTGTCAGATCCTGAGACCTTTATCTAGACTTCTCAGATCTTTTTTTCTCCAGCTATCTCTCTCTCTCATTTTTTCTTTCAACTTCTCCCTTTCCTTTTCCTTCTTTTTTCATTTTACTGCCTGGTGAAGCTGAAGCTGAGGCTGGTCTTGGAGTAGTAGTCAAAACTTGTGAGGAAGAAGACCCTGTCTGAGGGGGAGCAAGCCTTTTAATACAAGTTTTTCCTTCCTACCTTGAATGGCCTTGGACCCCAAAAAAAAGCACAAATATCACAATCTGCTTCTAGACAGGCAGAGCCTTAGAAAAGGACACAGAGACAGTGCTGGTCTTGGGGTGGAATTTTTGGGCCACGGACCATGCACTTCTTAAAACCTTGTTTTTCTGACATTAGAACAATTCACTGTACTCCACTAAAACAACTATATAAAAGACTGACTGAGTGAATATACAACTACTTTCTTAAACTTTCTTTATAGAAAAAAACACCATTTGGTCTAGATAACCATTTTAACTGCAACACTAACAAAAACTAATACTGCACATCTATAAAACCGGCAACACCAAATCTAAGGTTTCTTGGAGGAGCCAAAAATAACTACAATTTTGAAAAAGGTAGACTTTCACTTATCTTGAAGACACAGCTCTCGGAAACATATTTGAAAAGTTCACATGGCAAACAAGATCTGAAGTAACTTAGGGAAAAGGGGTGAATTCCAGGTAGGGGAGGAGTCAAACCCACAGATCCACAGCTTTAGAACAAGGCGCCAAATTTGGATCTGGTCAGATCAGACAACCCAAAGGCTGAACTGGATGAAAACAGACAACTTTGGATATATTTGTTTGTACTGTAAGAGTGAAAATACAGGATACTGTGTTACCTGAATAACAACATTTGAAGCTGTGAAAACAGGAGTCCATGTCCATAGTGAAAATGAGTGGAAAGAATGTGGTATTTTAAGTAAGATACAGTTGCAGCATGCAGCATCTTGACAGAAACTGCCCTGAAACAAGTAGAATAAGAAAATATTCAAGGAGAGAGAGAGAGAGAGAGAGAGAGAGAAAGTAAATTGTTAACATAGTCTGATCACCAGGTGGCACCACTGGGTCAACAACTGCAAACACAGTATAAAAATCAGAAGTAAAAACGCCTTTATCAGCAGAGGCATTTAAAGTTGTTCCTTCTCTTAATGTTTTGTGATCTGTGGGTTATGAGATGCTAGGAATGGTAAAACAAATTCAAAGTATAAAAGCAAAGAATGCCTGTGCTCAAAATCACTCATGGCATCTCAGACATTGTGCAGAACCACAGCAATGCCATTATGTGTGATCATGCTGATTGGTTTACAGGCTTATGGAGCATACTTCTCAACTGTACAGATTTTTGCAGAATGTCCAAATTTTGTGCCTCATATTTTTGGTCTGTTTTTCATAAAATTGTGGTTTTCTGGCAAATTAGTGGCAAATCATTAAAGACTGACGTTAGAAAATAATAACAGGCATTTGAGTTTCAGACTTCATACCCTTCAGAAAAATTCAAGCTAAAGCAAAACCTGTTATTCTATAACCTTTCTAAGTTTGTAAGTGCAGTACTAAAAACTTGTCCCTATTTTTGGGCCTTTGTCCTACTTTTAATGGCTTTGTCCAGATTTCTTGCTGTAAGAAGTTGAGCGGTATGTTATGGAGCTTAACAAAAGAATAGTACATACAAAGGAAACCTGATGCCATGCCAGTGACAAGTTCACAGAAAAGTACCGGTCGCACACACGCATAAAAATGAAAAGAAACTAAAGTGAATGAAGACTTTAGGTGACATTAAAAATCAGTTAAAAGCAACAGAAAGTACAACTAAACTAGTATGCTCAGTGCTGTGACAAAAGTCATACATTTATAACAACCTGCAGTTTCTGAATAAAGTGGAAGCATTATTCTTGCTTAAAGTTGAAGCAATGACCACATGAATGCCAGAAGCTATTTTTTTTCTCAGTAAAAGATGCAAAATGAAATTATGTACTTAATGTTAGATCAAGATGAAATGGTCTATCCTTGTCAATAGTATGACTACTGTTGTCAGGAAGCTTAGCATCTGAAACTTTCACAGGTTAATGAGCCTGGTCATCGAAGTGCATAACTTTTGAATCTGGTTTATGGAGGTCTGTATGACAACTTTAATACAGCCATCTACCTGGACAAAGTAATTTCAGAACCTTCGGAGCATAATTTCTTGTTAGTAGAGAGCAGAGGCTACCATGACTCTTTCAGTAATATTCGTGCATTTATTTCATTTGTCTAATTCACACTAAATCTGAGCTATCTGCAAATCATGATAAAATGCAGCAAACCTTCATCTCAGAATTATACAGAAGAAAATACAGGCAGTCTGAAAGAGTGAATAATGTTTATTTCAGTACCAAATTTTGGCATAAATGACAGGTCAGTTTACACTGGCACTCAGTCCTCATGGAAAATAAATATCTGCTGCTTAAGTGACAGCATCAGTTTAACTCTGTGCAATTTTCCTTGGATGGCTGGCAAACTACAGTTGTTTAAGATCTTACCATAACAGTAGATGTCCTGCTTCTCACTGTTTCAGTATTCTTTACTCTTCAGATATCCTGAGGAAAGCCAAGCGTCTAGCCAGCATACCAAAGCCTTTTCATCTTCCTGGTGCCTTATTTCAGATGTATGTACTACATGCAAGGAATAACGTACATACAAGACTAACAAGCACCTGATCCTCAGAATTGAAGTGCCCCAGAAGAACTAGAGCAACCATAGAGGAAAGCAATAGCAGGTAAAGCCACAAAGGGAAGAGGAGGAAGAGGAAAGAAAGACCCTCAGCCAGAAAGAAACATCATAAAAAACAGGGTAGGAGGAAGGAACAGAGTACTGCAACATTGAGTACTAGGACGTCTACTGTTATGGTAAGATCTTAAAAAACTGTGCTATATCCTTCATTATCACTGTTGCGGCATTCTTTACTCTTGGGAGAGTACAAAACATACTGTAAAGTATGGGAGGAAGATGCCACAGACAAGCCCTCCAAAAACTCATGAAGGATGGTCCTGGCAAAACCCATCCTGGTGCTAGAAAAGACATTCAACTTGTAATGCTTGGTGAAGCTGTGAAGAGTAGGCCAAGTAGCAGGATCAGAAATGGATATAGTATCCAGACACTTAAAAAAGCACCAGAAGAGGCCACTGTCATTAATGTAATGAGCACAAGCAGAAGAGGAAAGCTGCTTGCCATTGAAAGAAGAGCAAAAAGAAATGGCCTTATACATTCAGAAGGAGATGGTTTATTTAGATAAAGCCAAACTCAATTTCTGGACATGAAAGAAAGAAAAAGCTACTCAGATTTCCTGATCTGCTTTGTCTTGTCAGAGTAATATCTAAGCTGTCTATGTAAATTCAAGGAGTGAAGAGCCCTCTCTTGGGAATTCTGCAAAGAAGGAAGATGTATAGACTGAATCAAGGAAAAATTAACAACAACCTTGGGCATAAATGGGAGGATTGGTACAAAAAGATACCCTGTTCCTGCAGAAAAAAACAGCAAATGTGGAACCCCCACTAGTGCCTGAAGTTCAGAGATCCTCTTGGCAGAAATAAGAACCACCAACAATACAGTTTTTAAGTACAATGTTGTAGGAAAGAAGAAAGTGCAGACTCAAAAGGAGACTGGGTGAATTTCTCAAGAACAAAATTAACATCCCAAGGAGGAGGAAAAAGCTTTCAGGGAGGTCAAATACAAAGGACACCTTTAAAAAATTGTTTGACTTCAAAACTAGAAGCAAATGGTGGATTCAGAGGCGGACAAGTGGAAATGGCTGTCGAACATTAACAGATAAATATGCCAAGCCAGAATTCAACAGCTCACATAAGTAAGAAATGACTGTAGGAATCCCCACATAAAAATGATCCACATCATGCTTGAAACACCAAACGGAAAACATCGTTAATTTAGTTTCCTGTGATTTCCTAGTGGTGAGTTTTCTGACCTTCAGCAAAACCGGAAGCACATTCTCAGAAAACTGGGGCCTAAAAGGTGTCAAAACCTATCACCCAAAGTGTCAAGTGAAGGGTGGACAAGTGAGGGCAAATGAGAGATTCCTTGTCTTATGATTTGACAAGATCCCTCCTGTGAGGTCATTTGTGATGACTATCCCTGGCTAGATAAAACAGGAGGGGGAGCCAGTGTTGTCTGGGCAAAAGGGGAGTTACCAGCAAGATTTGTGGGTGTTCTTCACATAATCTTGGGCAGGACCTTTGGTAGTAGAGTTAGGGGGATAGGTATACAGAAACATTCTCTTCCATGAAAAAGACATTGCACCCACTTTCCAAGCCAAAGGACCTGGCACTCTGGAACAGAACTGGCAAAGTTGTCTGTTCAAAGGGGAGGCAAAAAGATCAACCTGAAGAGTATCCCACCAACATACAATGTCCAGAAACACCTCTCCATGAAACATCCACTGTTGAGACTTTATCCTGGACCTGCTCAAAGAGTCTGCCATCACATTGTGCTCTGAAGGAAAGTAGACTGCCTGAAGAACCAAATGATGGCGAACTGCAACATCCCAAGTCTGAAGAGCCAGCCTGCACGGAAGGTAAGACTTTGTGCCCCCTTGCTTGTTGAGATACCACAATATTGTGGTATTATCTGTAAAAACCTTTAAAGGACCTGGAACCCAAAGGGAGTGAAAAGTCTGGAGAGCTAGAAGTAGAGCCCTCATCTCCTCGAGGGTTGATATGATCTGCCAGTAGTTGATGGGACCAAAGACCCGGAACTTTTAGGTTGTTGGAGGAGGCACTCCAACTGTGATTGGAAGCATCTGTGTATGGCTTCTGAGTAGGGAGAGGAACCTAAAAATGCAGACCTGAGTTCAGGGCAATCCTATGAATCCACCAGAGAAGCTTGAGCTTAAGACAAGGCAAGAGAGGAACCACATACTCCAGAGGGTAGCAGTGTTAGAGCCAAACTGTCTTGAGATACCACTGGAATTATCTCATGTGAAGTCTGCCAAAGGGACCCAGGGAAAAGCAGATGTCATGCATCATGCACCCCACAGCTCAGAAAAATTACCTTGCAAGAGCTGGACAAGGAAGAAGAGACAAGAAATAATCAGGCAAAGAAAGGACCTTGGGAAGCAGGAGGCAAGCAAACATTAGAATAGTCGGAATCCTGCAACCTAGAAACACTTGGATCTGAAAGGGAGTCAACACAGATTGTGTGTGAACCACACACTGTGCAGAAGCAGTATACTGAAGCGTAAATTCTGAAGCAGAAACTGCTGAGAGCGAGCATGAATAAAAAGGTCATCCAAATAAGGGAATATTTGAATTCCATGAAGTCTGCAGAAGGCTGCCAGGCTGCCACAGGGGGCAGACATATGGTAAAGAGCTTCAGAGCTGTAGAAAGACCTAAAGGCAAAGCAAGAAAACTGAATGAGAGAAAGAAACAGAAACGTAAAAAATTCCTGAAGGGAGAGTTAAGAGTAATGTGGAAGTAAGAGTTCTTCAAATCCACGGCTACCAGAAAAACTTGAGGAAACAACATGGGGAAAAGTATCTGAAGAGACAACATCCTGAAAGAAGGAACCTTGCGAAAGGTGTTGATAAAAGACAGGTCTGGAATGGACCATGACCCCTCCTTCCTGGGAACCAGAAACATCCTTGAATAAACACCTGTTCCTTGCTGGGACAGAGAAACAGTTTGGATACTTTCCTGTGCCACCATATCCTGCAGAACCGAAGGGAAATGAGGGAGCTGACAAGGAGGAGGCTAAGAATGGCAGTAAGGGACTACCAAACCATAAAATAACCATTTTGGATAATGGAAAGTACCCAAGCATCTGTGGTAATCTTTTGTCAAACAGGAAAAGAAAGAGTCTGTCTGAGGGACAGAGGAATTTGGTCAAGGGGTAGGAATGGCTGAATGTCAGATTGAAGCAGATTTGTCAGGGAATGAAAAGAAGGCTTTTGACTCTTAGCACCCTAAGAAGCATACTTCTCAACCTCTTAGAGCACGAAATCTGGACACAGCCGTAAATATAGGGGGGGGGACAAAGGCCTAAAAATATCGAAAAATTGCACTTACAAACATAGAAAGTAAACAGAAAAACAGGTTTTATATTAGCAAGAATTTTCTGAAGGCCATGAAGTCTGAAACTCAGATGTCTGTCATTAGTTTCTGACTTAAATCTTCAAGATTTACTAATGATTTGCTAGAAAAAATAAACTTTTTTGAAAAATGAACCAAAAATATGAGGCAAAAATCTGGATAATCTGCAAAAATCTGTACAGCTGAGAGGTATGCTGAGAAGACTTGCCTGTAAAAGCACTCCTACAGGCCCTCTTGCCACTAGAAGGATGTTTAAACTGCCTACAGACAAAAGAAGGCTTAGAAGGATAACTTCTCTGAAACTTAGAAATAAGAGAGACAAAGATTTCTTTCAAGTCCTGCATCACTTTACCCTTATCTTGATGGGTCTTAAATAACTCAGCCACAGCAGTGCCAAACACATCTGGTTGTCTATGGGATAATCCAATAATTTGCCTTTGACGTCTTCAGGCCTGGAGATATAACTAAGAATACCTCCTCATAACAGATCCAGATGCAGCTGCCCTAGAAGAGGCATCATCAGCATCATAGCTACATGTAAGAGAATGATGAGTCAGCTGAGAAGTTTAACACAAAAAGGAAATGGCAAAAGTCTTACCCTCTGAGTTAGGCAAATCAGTCAGGATGCCCCCAAGTAGGGAGAGCAGACAAAGGGCATATCTAGTCATATGAGTTTGGTAGTTAATAGCCCTTAAAGCTAAGGTAGCACATGTACATACTTTATTTATTTATTTTTACCATACCTGCCCATGGTGTGGCTGTGCTTATCAGAGGTAAAAGCTCAGAAGACAGAAACTTGGAAGGTTTATCAGTGGCTACAGAAATTACAGCAGGATCAAGAGGAGGACTTTTATATAAAAACTATGAATACCAAGGAGGGCAAGCCAGCATTGGAGGGGCTGCAAAAGGCCAAGGAGAATCTATTAGCAAGAACTCATAGCAGCTTTTTTAAACATCAGAAACCTGGGAACAGTCCCATTTAAAGTGTTCCGTCATATGAACCACTGGGGTCTACATTAGTTAAACGAAGTTTCAGAACTTCGAATACCATATGGTCACAACACCATATGATCGAAGTGCTGAAACTTTGAATATCTAAAAAAAAAAAAAAAAGTAAAGTAAATTAAAAGTGTTTAAGCAGGGGGGCAAGCTCCCCTGCACCCCCCACACCCTCCGCTACTTAAATATACCAACTCTGAGATCGCACTTTAACGGAGAATGGCACGGAAAGGGAAGATTTCTCTTTCCTTTGCTGTAGCGTGATCTCTGAATTGGTATATTTAAGTAGAAGAGGGTGTGGGGGGGCTTGCCCCCCTTGCTTAAAGCACTTACTTTTGTTTTTTTTTTTTAGATATTCGAAGTTTCAGAACTTCAATCATATGGTGTCGACCATATGGTATTCGAAGTTCTGAAACTTTGTTTATCTACTACAGACCCGAACCACTGTATCCCCAAAAGACAATTCCTCCATAAGAGAGTCAGAAGAAATAGAATCCTCTTCTTCATTACTCAAGAAATGGGGAGAATGAATCTGACAGGAGTAAGCCAAGGACTCCTCGCAAGAGTCTAATGCCTCATCAGAAGAATTAAGAGTCCCTAGGGCATTAAGAAGGAGTGGAAGACCAAGGAGCAAAAGCAGGAATAGACAATCCTTGGGGGAAGGCTTAGCATAAGAGCACTGAAAAATCCCTGAGTAAAATTTTGCCACTCTTTGTTTGGATCATTAGACACAGGGTCACATGCATAATGTTTTTTTTTAAAGGAGCATCAGCTTCAGCAAATCTAGGAGATTCATATCCCTGCCTAAATTTCATCAGGGTACCAGGCACCTCTTCTCTAGCAAGTATTTGGGGAATCCCCCAAGGTTCCTCTGAAATAATCAGTTGTGGTTTCTCCTTCCAAATCTGCACCAGGTGTAGGCACAGCCTCAGCAGATGTGTGGGTAGGCAGCTCCATGTCGAGCTCCAGCTGGGTCACTACAGAGGAAGCTGAAAGCAGCACCGAATGGTCCTTGGGTTCTTCATCCAAAAAAATATAGATGTCTGGCAGAGGCTGGACAGCAGCAGGATCAGTATGTGCCTTTCTGGCTTTCTTTTAAAGCAGTGGCTGAACTCTGGGGTGGGCGGCTTCAGCTGTGGTAACCTGAGCCAAAAGCTTCAATCGCTGGTTCTCCAAGTAAATGGAAAGAGATGACAAATGCTGACAAGTCTTACACAGCATACAGTCATGGGTAGCACCCAAACAAAATAGGCACTGTTTGTGTCTGTCTTTATGGGGAATCTGCCCCTCACACTCATTTTCCCTTTCTGAATGACATGTAACCTTAAAGAAATTGGTAGGAAAAAGAAAGGAAGAGACTCCAATGGGGCATTTATCTGTAGAAGGGTCAGTAATGGAACCAACTCTGTAAACAACTTGCAGGCCAAACTCTAACATAGTGTTCGGACTGGCAGCAAAGAAATTCCAAGGATTAGGCACTTGTCTGTCACATATGTACCTTATGCCTTTGCATGTAGGACATAATGTATGGCAACCAGAATATGTAAAGCCTTTGGTATGCTGGCCAGATATTCAGCTATCCTCGACAGAATATCCCATGAATAAAGAATACTGCAACAGTGATAAGGAAGAACATCAAATAACACAGTTATCTGGACTACATTTTAACCTCAAGCCATCTATTTTTCAATTCATGCAGTGCCTGGCTCATTTTGGTAGCAACCTCTTGCTGGAACCTTCACATCATAGAATTACTTCACTGTCCTCTGTGAAAACATTAAGAATGTGTAAATGCGCTGCCCAAATTTGTCCAAGGCCATTGGGTATTTATCCAATGGATGGTCAGTAGGACTTTGAAGTGCTGTAGCCTTTTAATGGCAATAACAGGCTTTGGGGACTCATTCAAGAAAGCTCAGTGTTTGGAAGGCCAGAGAATCCTGAACTTTGCACTCTGGACACATGCCACATTATTAGGGTTTTCTCATGTGCACTTAAGTACTAGCTGACCCATTCTACCTATAGCAAGCACCATCTAGGAATGAAATCAGGAGTCCATAAAACCTCTACATCACTACCGAGGCTATCAACACTGACAAAGTCCAAATGAGACCATGGCTGACATCAGCAAATCTGTCAACACTCATCAGTGCCTGGTGGCTCTTCTCTGGACTCCTGGTGGCTCTTCTCTGGACTCCTTCTGACTATCACAGACACAGGGCCAGTGAGGAAAACTAGCAAGATTCAGCTGAAATGCTACGTACTGGCTAAGTACCTCTATCTGCCCTGGCAACAAAGAAGGGAAGAGTCAAGAGAGATCCTGTACCCGAGGTTCAAAAAGGGCCTCCATTAGCTTTGGCCCTGTGGAATGTAGGGATAAAGCCTTGAGTGTGACCCAGACAGCTCAGCTGTTGGAAGGGAGAGTGTGAGTGAGCAGCTGTTACTCATTTGTATATATTTCAGAGAGAAAGGTAATATGGCACTCTGCACCACTGATCCCAAAAAAGCAATGTTGAAGTACTTTAGATGGGCAGCTGTGACTCATGCCATTTTAAGAGTTAATAAAGAAGTGTAAATGACAAACTATTCGGCATAAACTAGTTTTCACAACTGTCACATTCATTATATTCGAATGAATTCTAAGTGTCACAATAACACAGTAAATATTTCTATAATATTTTATCTTAGTAACCACTCAAGCTACACACATTCTGCCAGTGGCATTTTGTTCAAGTAGCTTCTCGCCTCACAGTAAGACACTGTCCGGTTTGACTCAGAGCGTCTTCTGCGTGGAGACATGCGTGCATGGGCGTACCTTCGTTGAAGGTTGTGCATCACGGCTGGCAACTCGGTACGTAAAAATCAACTGCCAATCATTAGCGGACCGGAGTTCCGCTGTGGCAACCCCTAACCGAGAAAAGCCAAAAGTCACAACAGTTGTGAGATTTCATATCAGACTAAGCAGTTCAGTCTTTATTACTTGGCTGCTGAAATATTTAGAGAAATATGACAATAATGACGATATAAAGCAATAGTATATTAACTTTTAATACTGCAGTAGCTTACAATAGAAAAAAGTCAAATATTAATCCAGCTGTCTCTCTCCACATGTATCCTTTAAAATTAAATCCTTCAATTGCTTATATACAGGATAGTATTCAAATTATGAGTCAATATGAACAGACAATACTAGAAGCCTAGAGGCATTACTAGAATGATGCTAGAGAAATGCATGGAAACTTCAGCAGTTTATACGAAATCATAATCAACCACAAGGAGGGATTTTGATTGAGGTGAATCATACCAAACTCCTAGGCAGTTTTAATCTGTTAGTATTGATACGTTTTTTTTAAAAAACTGTATATATATGTTATTGCAACTCAAGATTTTATCAACTCAAACCAGACACAACTGTTATCTTGTATTTGTATTTCTTCTCATAGCATGTATTGTACTATTAGTTTTGCTTTATGTAATTGTATGTACTTTACCTCTGTGTAACTTTGGCACTGTATCTTGTGTTTTAGCTAATTGTATACATTCATCTCTGTGTATCTCTGTGGAGCTTTTCTCCCTGGGCCTCCACTGAAAATGGGCACTTTATGGCCCGGTGGACTTTCCCGGTAAACAAATGCAATAAAGGCAGCTTGCTCCCTCACATGCAACACTCACCTCCAGGGGAAACAAAAGAGTTGATGGGGTGCATATTATGGCCAAGAAATGAATGGGCTGTAGTGCTTGCACTCTGCTTGGGGAAGTAATGCAGTTAGCTTTTGTCCCTCCTCACTGCAGCATATCGAAAACAAATGTGCCAATAGGGTGTGGGTAGGGCAGTCACTGGGAGGAATCATGCAGGAACTCAAAAAATACCTTCATCAACTCTTAGTGAATCTCTGGTAAAGGCACACAACAACATATGAAAGACAATCTTGATGATCCTAATTTTGTGCATCAGAATCAGGCACAGGAATCATATCTGCAGTTCAAATTAGTTAACAGCAGACTTTTTTAAATTAATTTCTTCATTTCATTACCATGCTGCATGCCATTAAAATTAATGTGAAGCTGAATCTGGAAGAAAAAGTTCATGCTATTTATTAGCATGACTTCTCACCTCTAAGCCTATAACCAAGCACTTGAGAGGCATAGTTTGTAAAGCTGTGTCCTGTCAATATTCATGCTAAGCACTTGAGATAAGTTGCTAAAAGTAATCAATTTCAGTGCTTACCCAGCAATCTGTACTAATGTGGCCAGAAAGTGGCAAGAGAAGAAGACACTCCAATCTTCAGGGATGTTGTTTCTGTATGCATGTTGGCAGGAAACCAAGAAGTGTGTGTGTGTTTGTGCAGTGATAACAGTACAAATCCCCCGACAGTGCAAATTCAAACATATTTTATTTACTTGTTCCTGCGATCTGGGTGGGAGTGGGATGGCTAGTGAAAGCAGGCTGAACTATACTACTATAGCTATTACAAGTGTTTTTAGTAATTTCATGTCACAGTCAATCATGAGAATCAGAAAACTGTTTTGGGGCAGTTAGGTGATCATAATGAAGCACTTGCAATGGTTTGGTAAGTATATATTTGCCTGACAGCAACAGGATGAAAGATATTGTGGCCCAGTTTTCTACTTTTATCAGACACTAACATCAGAGGGGTATGGAGAAGATTGCAAATTTTTAAGGTAGGTGTGTGTGTGTGTGTGTGTGTGTGTGTGTGTGTGTGTGTGTGTGTGTGTGTGTGTGTGTGTGTGTGTGTGTAATAAAGCATAGGGCAGTTATATGATCACTACTGAATGCCCACTGATTTGGCTTGTCCAGAGTACATGACTATGCAATATGGTTAAATTCAGTACAGAGGTTGTAATGAACTGGCAGCAGAATGGGGTTTGGATTCCACCACTGCCAACAAAAATACACAATGGCATGAGCTTTAAATCCACACCAATATCACAAGATTTATATAAGGAGGGAGAAACACTCCATATGATCAAATGTTCGCAATCCTGAATGTGCTTAACACCTGCAGAAGTGATGATGATCACTTCTATTGTTAAGTCTGTGCAAGATCGTGTAGAGTGGGTATTGGGGAATTTGATCTTTCTCCACTGTAGGGCAATATATCTCTCGCTATATATATATATATATATATATATATATATATATACATATATATATATATATATATATATATATATATATATATATATATATATATACATATATATATATATATATATACATATATATATATATATATATATACATACACACACACATACATACACACACACACACACGGACAGATATAGACATATAATTAGCAGGTGATGTGGGGGCTGCAGAGGGGCTTGCCCCTCTTTAAAAAAAAGTTATGTATTCACCATAGCGTTACATGTCAGTTGTTCATCTCACCTTTATTCTTACAGATGGGTTCAGAGTCCAGTTGGCCTACTACAAAGCTCGAGGTCTTCAGACTGCTCGAGGCCAAGTCTCTATCCCATGATGCAACTAGAGTTACCTCAGATATTGTTTGCTGCATATAATAATACCATGTGACATTCTATCACTCTTTAGGAGAAAACCCATAGAAAGATTGAGCAACCAGGATAAAACTAGTATCTCGGTCCTCGAAAAACCCTGAAGGGGGTAGGAGGGAGGGAAGAAAGAATGAAGGTGAGATGAACAACTCACATGGAACGTTATGGTGGTTACAGAACTTATTTATGTGAAATTCTTCTATCTCGCTGTTCATTTTTACAGATGGGTAGCGTCCCAAGCACCATCTTTCTCAGGTGGCTCACGGGAATATGTTTTTCAGGACAGTAAACCCAAAGGAGGCCCTGTCCCTGGAGGCCTCATCAACTTTGTAATGAGTGATAAAGATATGAGGTCTTGACCAAGTAGCTGCTGCACAACTGTTGTCTATAGGAAGTCTAGCAGAAAAAGCAGACGATGTAGACACTGCTCAGGTAGAATGAGCCTTAATTTTATGTTGTAAATGTAGATTAGCAGCTGGATAAGTAGATGTGATACAATCAGATAACCATTTAGACAGTGTTATTTTTGCCACTGGCATACCTTTTCTGGAATCTGAATAGGAAACAAAAAGCTGTTCTGATTTTCTGAACTCTTGTTCTATTGAGGTAAAATCTGAGCTGTCTATGAACATCAAGCTTGTGCAGCATATACTCTAAGTTGTTGGTGTGTTCAGGAAAGAACACTGGCAAATCTATGATCTGGTTAGGATTAGCTTCAGTACAGACTTTGGGTAAAAATTAAGGATTTGTTCGCAGGGACACGATCAGCATGAAAATTCAAATAAGGAGGTTTTATGGACAAGGCCTGTAGCTCTGACACACTACGGGCAGAAGTGATGGCTACTAAAAAGATAGTCTTTCCAGACAAATATTTCAGATAACATGAGGAAGCTGGTTTGAAAGGTGGGAGAATAATGCATGAAAGCATAAAATTTAGATTCCATGGGGTATAAGGGGATTTCACAAGTGGTCTGAGATGAAAGTCCCTTTGAGAAAGGCTTTGGATAGCTTGTGTGACATTATGTTTAATACTTCAAAGCCAAGGTGAAAATTAGAGATAGCGGCAAGTTGTACCCAAACTGTTGCTGCTTCAGCTCTTTTATTGAAAAGCATAGTCAAAAACTCTAATATGGAAGAAATAGGGGCTTGGTAGGGATCAATGTCATTTTGAGAAGCCCATATAGAAAATCTTCTCCATTTGCTAAAGTATAGCTTCCTAGTACAGGACTTAAGAGACAATAGCAATATGTGCTGCATTTCATTTGAGAGGAAGGAACCTGGCTATGTTGGGAATTGGAGCAGCCAAGCTGTCAGTTTCAGGGACTGAAGAGAGGGATGAAGAGCCTCCGATGAATGCGTCAAAAGATCTGGAACTAGATCCAGACTACAAGGCTTTTCCAACAGATGAAGTCAAAGGAAGGGGAACCAAATCTGACTAAGCCAATGAGGGGCTATTAGAATGATGGTCCTTTCCAGGGCTTTTGCTTTCTGCAATATTTTGGGTATCAAGGGAATTGGTGGGAATGCATAAAGGAGACCCGGAGGACAATCATGTACGAGTGCTTCCCTTGGGGCTTCTCCCAGAGGGAGAATCAGGGCAAAGTAGCTTCTGCATTTTGTGTTCATGTGGATGGCAAAAAGGTCACAGCAAAGCTGGCCCCACCTGCGGAAAATTCTCTCCGCTATTTCTTGAAGGACCACTTGTGAGGCAACAAAAGTGCCCTGCTCAGTTTGTCTGCTATCACGTTGGATTTCCACGGGATGTGCATTGCTAACAGAAAGGGTTGGGTGGATGTAGCCCACTGCCATACTCTTAGTGCCTCGTGACAAAGGGGATAGGACCTGAGTCCTCCTCGTTTGTTCAAGTACCAGACCACCGACATGTTGTCCGTCTGAATCGCAATTTTTCCCAGAGGAAGAGAGTCCTGGAAGTACTGCAAAGCCAAAAGTACCGCTCTCATCTCTAGGACATTGATATGCAGATGTGTCTCCTGTTCGGTCCATGTGCCTTGGGCTGTTCTTCCCTGAAAATGCCCCCCCACACCCTATCAGGAAAGCATCCATGGTCACTGTGGCCGCTAGTGGGGGTAGGACAAAAGGACGACCTATTGTTACATGAAGAGAGGTCGACCACCACTGAAGATCCTTTTTGCATGTGTTTGTGATCATTATCAGATGAGACACTGGGAGCTCTTGTTAAGACCACTGAGTGAATAACAGCCATTGCAGAATCCGCATGTGCATAAGACCCAATGGTATTGCTAAAATTACAGCTGCCATCATGCCTAACAATTTTAGCACTTCTGATGCTGGAGCCTTGTCTTTGGATATGATGTTGTGGACCTGCTCTTTCTGCTGGAAGTCTCAAAGTGGTGGTGGGGGGTGTCCAGTTCTGCTCCGATAAAACGATATGTTGCGATGGCGACAAGGCAGATTTTTCTGAATTTATTGTAATGCCCAGATGACTGCAGAGAATAAGAGTGGTGTCCATGGCTTGTATTAGCTGATGCCTGGTGGTGGTGGAAAGGAGCCAATCATTTAAGTACAGAAACACCTGGAATCCTAAATGCCTCAGATGAGCCGTGACCACTGCTATACATTTGGTGAACACTCTGGGGGGCTGTAGTGATACTAAAGGGCAGGGCTTGAAACTGGTAATGATTGGCTCCCAGCCGGAAGTGCAGATGATCCCTGGATGGTCTGGCCATTTTTATATGGTAGTACGCATCCTGTAGATCTATCGAGCACATCCAATTGTCTTTCCCTACAAAGGGAAGTACTGACTGAAGCGTGACCGTCCAGAACTTCTCTTGACAGATATGTTTAGTCTGCTGTGGTCCAAAATAGGACTCCAGTCCTCTTGTCTTTTTTGGAACAAAAAAGAACCTTGAGCAAGTTTCGGATCCTGTCTGGTCTGCTGGGACTGGTTGGATGACTCTTTGTCTTAGCAACGTTTGGATCTCTACTGTTGCTTGTTCCCTGTAACTGGGTGGAACATCCAGGATTTTTGTTGTCAATGGAGGGGAAGTGGCAAAAGGTATGAAATATCCTCTGGAAACTATACTTTGTACAAAGTTGTCGTTTGTTATTTTGAGCCAGATGTCTGGATACAAAGATAAGCAACCCCGACTGCCTCCAGATTAGGACAGTCGGGCCTCCTTTCAGGAGCACTGGTAGGGCTTCCCAAAGAACTGCTCTCTGTCGCCCTGGTTTTGCGGACCCCCTCTGTCGCGAGGGCGGTGTCTTCCATTATTGCCCCCTCCTCTGCCCCTGGAGGGGGGTTCACCACGTGTGTCCAGAAAGGCTCCTTGGGTCTTTCGGAACCACATCTTTCCTCCCTTTTGACCCTTGGGGTAGGGGCCTGGTAGGGGTGGAAAAATGGACTCCGACAGCAGACAGAGTCTTTCCTTCCTGCTCACACCTGGTCAAAGTTTCCTTAACTTTGGGCCCGAAAAGGGACAAGCCATCAAAAGGGGTGTTGACAAAGGATGACTTAAAGGGCTCCGCGAAGTAACACAAGTGCATTCAGGAATGTTTCTTGAGAGCAATTCTTGTACACGCTGCCCTACTCGTGCCATCAGCTGCATATGAAATGAGACACATGGACGAGTTCACTATGGAACTGAGGGTAGCAAGCTGAGTCTCAACTTTGTCTGAAGCTCCTGCAGCTACTGTACCCTGAAAAGCATCTCCAAGCTCTTTTAGGAGATCTCTTTGCAATCTTGTAAAATGAGTGAGATAGTTCAGTGAACGCATGGCAAAAGTTGCTGAACTGTATGTGTGCTTCACGTATCTATCCACGATCCTAGAATCTCTGTTAGGAGGATGGATAGAGGAAGAAGTTTCTGACATTTCCTTCTTGGTGTCTGCTGCCACCACCATGGCATCAACTGGCACTCCCTTTGTAAGGAAAGACTTTTCGTGGGGGGCAGAAATAAATTTATTAGGCCTCCTAGGGACAGGCTCCATGGTGTCTGGAGACTCCCACGCCCTTCGTGAGACCAACTCCATGAGCTCATCGAAGGACGGAGACACCCAAGAGGTGGAGCATTGAGACCTGAAAGGCTTCAGGAGAACTGACTCATCTTCAGTAGGGTTGGTGGGCTTCCAGTCACCCTTCTCCCTAAGGATTTCTAATATCTCAGCAAATGAGATATCCTCAGAGGGAGACTGTGGGGACTCTTCTGATTCATCCAAGTCGGTATCGGCTGTGAGAGACTCCTGTGGGAAGTCTAGGTGCTTCCTCAGAGATTCTCTTCCTGGGAACCTCATCAGTGGGAATTTCTGGTGAGGTCTCGGAAGAGCAGGGGCCACCCAATAGGACTTTCTGAGGCTCAGAGTCTTTACGCTTAGAAAGGATCTGTGAAGCAGAAGTGGAGACAGGTGCTTTTGGGGAGGAGGTAGTTGGGCCTGAAGTTGTAGATGTATTAGGAGACATCACTCTCCTTATAGCTTCGAAGGCACCTCTGCTCTGATGAGAAGGGACCACTGGATCCAAAAAAAAACACTGATCCCCTTGGCACCGACACAGTGGGCTCCGAACCAGTAGTAGGAGCCAAACTCATCCGAGCCGAAGCCCCGAGAGGCAAAGTTGGAACAGACATGTCGGTCCAACTATCCTCCCCGGACCCAAGTGGAGAGTGTCGGCTCCTAGACTCCTCGAACGGCATGCAGGAAGTCCGAGTAAAAGGAAGCAATGGCACTGGGACAGGCATCGGCTCCCAAGGCTCAACAATCATCAGGTCTGACTCTTCCGGCTCTGAAGGACCGGTACAGTTCGGAGGAGTAAAAGAAATCAATGGCATTACAGTTTTAGGCTCCGAAACCATCTGGGTCAGAGCCGACAAAAATTTAGTGAACACCGGTGCCTGTAGCAACTTCTGCACCACACGATCCACATCCAAATTGGACAGACTGATCGAGGACTGAGATAAATGGATGGATAGAGGCACTGACTGTAGAACAGGTGACTTTAGAACTTCAGACACCGGTTCCAGGACTGGGGACCGGCTCCAAAAAGACAAGACACTCCGCTCCGAGGGCTGTGGAGCCGATGTCGACTCTTTTTTAGATTTTTTCACTTCCGAAGAAGCCTTAGAAGACTTTAAAGACTTACTAGATGTACCCTGGCCACTCAAAGCTTCCTGAAATGACGGCTTAAGAAGTCCTCTACCTATGAGTTTTCTTTTATGTTCCTGGAGAATTCTGGATAAAAAAGAATGACAAATGGAGCAGCTTTCCTGTAAGTGCAAGGCTCCAAGGCAATACAAACAATTAACGTGACCATTTGTCACAGACATTTTCTGTCCACATTTTGGACACTTTTTAAATCCTGACTTAGGATGTTTATCCTTATCCTGGTCAACCATACTCAAGAATACAGTATACAAACAACAATCTACTGTACTTTAAAGAGACAAACCCAAACAATTAGCAAAGTTAAATTAGTAAAGCTAAGTTATAGAAGTAATCCATAAATTACAATGTAGTAAACTATTCAAAACACACACACACACACACACACACACACACACACACACACACACACACACACACACATACACACACTCTAACTACTTATTTAACTACAAGAGGTCATTGTTCCCCCTCTACTCGACACTCATTAGACCCATTATAGAGTACAACGCCCCTTTTGGAATGTACCTCAAGACATCTGCAGCAGCTGGAAAAGCCACAGAAGTACCTCACAAAGAGGATTACTGGCCTCAAACAAATGCCCTACACTGACCGCCTCAAAAAACTCCAGCTTTACTCTGTAACATATCGCCTACTCAGAGGTGATCTCTGCCTAACATATAAAGCTATGTCAAACCCAGAGCTGTTGGGACATGCTACACCTAAAGAAATACCAATCCCTCTGAGCTACACGCTTTAGGGACCTAAACCTTGTCACCACAACAAACAGGACATGCTGGAGGGATAGATTCCTGTCCCAGAGACTTCCCATACTCTAGAACAGGCTACCCATCTATGTCATGCAAAGTTCTTCATTAGCACTCCAAGAAAAATATTGATGAGTGGATGGGAAATAGGAAATGCACCCCGGAGATCACTTCTGTGTCTCTGCTCGACAGTTGCACAGGAAAATAACTTTCTTGGGTGGCATAAGCCAGGGAACTTTGTTGGCTAGGCTTACTTAGGTCCTTGGGCCAATAGCCTAGTACCTACCTATCAACCTATATAATGATTTTAAAGCACACCAAAGGGAAAGGGAATCTTAAAGGCTTATAGAAAAACGAGGCCAAAAAAGAGAAGAAATATGTCTACTAACGAACTATAAAGGCCATCACTATTAAAGATTATAAAAACTAACTCTAAATATATTTAAAACAATTACAATTTTCCTAAATAGTTTGACAAAAGAATTATACTGGCCTGAGCTGTGCAAGGAACCTCCGATCTAGTGCAGCGGCAAACTAGATCGGAGGTAACTCTAGGTGCATCATGGGATAGGGACTTGGCCTCGAGCTGTCTGAAGACCTCGAACTTTGTAGAAGGCTGACTCAGAGCCGAGGATCAGCTCTGAAGCCATCTATAAGAATGAACGTCGAGATAGAACAACTTCACATCAAGTGTTTTGTTTTTGTATTTCGGCTTTCTATATTTCAGGAGTGATCGTTAGCCACTCGAGATTTGTGTAATTCAATGTTTAGCAGGACATCCAAGGAGGGAAACAGTTTTTTCAACCCACACTGCAGCAAGTCATAATATGTGAGGGACGACTGCCCTAATACCATACAGTAAGCAAGCACTGCTACCTTGGGTAATAAATACCTTCCACACCCAAGAAAGCTTTACACTGCAAGTCTGCAGACCTGAGCTACACTTGCATCACCAGGATTTCACTAATTTTGGACTAAGCCCAGTGCATTCCAGTGCAATCTTACACAAAATCATACAACATACAATTTGGCAGCAGAGATAATCCTAGTGATGTTGTGATGTTTAAGTAGTTTTAAATAAATATGTGTAAAGCACCATTTTTGATTTTCTCACTGTCTTATGTACTTCTTTCAATAACTATACTCTCAGCTTGTTTCTGATGGTCAGGCAAACGTGTCGAGCTATTTTTCATGTCTGGTTGTTCAGCTTTCTCAGGCAGAACCCTAATATTTGCATTGTTCCTCCTTCTACATACAGGAGTTTGTTTATTGTAGCAATGTCTTATGAATGATCCTTTGTAATATTTTACATTTTGAATAGTTTGCCTTCACAATAATCTGCTATGTGGCTTTAGAACTTTCCATGTGCTTAGAAATCTCTATAAGTGTAGAAATCATATTGGTTACTTGTTCAGAAAGATACTGAATTGCCTACTGAAGTGGCTATAATGCAAACTTTAAGTCCTACATTGGAAAAGTTTGGTCTAAGTTTGATTTAGCAATTGGATTTTTATTTTCTTCTTTTACACAGGATTTACAGCTTTTGCCAGAAGTATCTTTTTCTGGAGTGAAAGCTGAAAATTCTTTTGACATTTGTGCCTCCATTAAGTCTGGATCTTGAGAACTCTTGGCAATGAACACAGATATGTACATGGCTAATACATATTTAATATATTTTCCATCTTAGGCAAAACATAGCAGCCTGAGCACAGGGCCAAGAAACAGAGGGGGTAATTCGTAAAGGTTACACCTTGTGTATGCATCACAGTAACCTTTTTGAATTTAGAGACCTCCCTAACACAGTGCGGCATGGGGCTCTGGCATGAAGATGTATAGCATCACATAAGGTTGGCTCCATGGCCATGCTGTAAGGTAATAAGGCAGTCTGAAGGGGAGGCATATGGTAATTAGCCAACATTTTCTCTCCCCCAGAGCCACATTCAGGAAGGCATTTAAATGCCAAGCAATTTATAAAATCTCTGGGCTGTGTAGATCAGCATTGCCAGCCTACCATGTCACTGTAGTGAAAGCAGTCAAAAGGACATGTTCATCCATCACGGAAGAAATAAATACTGGGGTGCTTGGTGGTAAGGTAGGGTCAAGAGGTGTGTGAATGTTTGCCTGGAAGGTAATGGTAGAGCAGTTAGTGGGGGGGGTCAAGTAGGTGTGTGAATAGATGCGAGTGTGTGAGCGATTGGTGGGTAGGGGGTGTGTGTGTGTGTGTGTGTGTGTGTGTGTGTGTGTGTGTGAGAGAACGCGCGCACGTGTGTAAGAGAGAGAGTGTGCCATGTGTGGTGCGTGTGTGTGTGTGTTTGAGGAGCATGTGGGATGGAGAGACTATCATACCTCCACACACCCCTAAACAAATGAACATAGACTACAACATTGGGTGGTGGGAACACTGGCTACCAAGGATACTACATTTGTGCCTTAACAGTACCTAAACCAGTAACCAGTACGGGGAGTGGGGGTTGGGGACCACTAGCACAATGGGTACTATACTATGCCAGAATTACCACTAAACTGGTACTGGGATCAGGGGATGGCAGGTACTATGGTGTGTGAGTGTGAGTGTGAGTGTGAGTGTGTGTGTGTGTGTGTGTGTGTGTGTGTGTGTGTGTGTGTGTGTGTGTGTGTTTGACAGAATGATGAACGAGAAGGGATGCATCTGCCTACACAGTACAGCTGCAGCAGTTGAATACAATGATGTGCACATCAGCACTGATCTGCAAGTTGCAGTAGTTAACTGCGGTTCATTGACATGCAGAGTTAGCCAATAATGAGGTATTTTCTTTTGGCATCCAGTATCTCTGAAAGGCAAAATACCAGGTTGAGGGAGAAGGGCATGTTTACCTCAAGCTATACAGCTTGCACTAGGCCCTTTAATGAATCCTCAGGAAAGTTTTGTCTAAGGGATCCAAAAGGTATTTTATAGTAAATGATCTCAGTTAATACCTAAAAAGGGTAATTTCCAGAAGGTTAAAAAAATAATGATCACTATAAAATGAACTAAAATGCTGAAAAAAAAAGATGTCAGATTCAGTAAAGAGTTATGTTTCCCTGCTGTTTACAGCTTTGCAGCCATCTTGTTCTCAAAATCATCTGAGTTTCAGATGAGTAAGACTGCCCATGTCCCTTCAAAGAGCACAGGTAAAGCTACCCCTCAAGTTAATACCTCATTGTTCTTATCTGGGTATAATAATGACTCTATGATAAAAAAAATAAATAAATAATACTTGAACTTGGTACTAAACACTTGGTCAAGCTCCTGCTGGACAAACAGAGTACATTTAAGAGTCTGTCTCTAACATACTTGAGAAGATTTCAAGTTTATTTTGGCTAGCATTTTGCATATTTTTTTAACAAGAAACATCTTTAATTATTACTTATAACATAGGCAATCATACATTTATATAAATGAAAACACATATTGACATATTTTCAGTTGCAAACATTACACATCATATATAATCTTCTATACAGACATTGTCAGTTGAATATTACACAGCTCATTTCATTACTTCCTTTCCTTAAACCTCATTCCGCCTCCAAAACATTATTCTGCATGCACTGTTTCCACAATTCCTGCTTTTTTTTCTATGCAATTTGCTCCTACCCTTTTCTAAAGATCCCAATTCCAGTTCTTTTATCTCGGTTACTATATTGACTACTTCTACTACGGTTGGTTTAGACTTGCATTTTCTAGTAAATGATTTTTGACAGCCACCAGAATTAAAGTTAACAAGACCTTACTGTGTCCAGGCAATTCTGATTCTATATCACAGCTCAAAAAATAAATAAATAAATAAATTCCTTAGTAACACTAATTTGCTCACCCAATACTTCTGACAGATTAGTCTGTAGGAGATTTTTAAAGTCTACCAACTCATTACACTCCCAAAAAATATGTTCCCAATTACCTCTTTCTTCCCCATCATCACATACTCTACCTGAGGAAAATTTCTTAAGAGTCTGCTTGGCATACCAAAATTCCTATGCAAACATTACTAAGTAAAAATCCTAAATATTCTAGAGTTTGATGCATATTTGGGAGACATATGTATATCTTCTCATTGTTTCTTCATGAACTGCTTATCCAATCTCTCTTCCCATTCCTATATAAACTCTCTGACAAATTCTTATAGTTATCATGCAATATTTTATTTGTCCTAATTATCCCTTTATAACAACAATTTCTGTTTAAAATTATATATAAAAAGACTCTACCAGTGGCGGTCTTTCACTTAAGATCACCCTATTCCTTTCTCTTTGCCTATACTCTGATATCAATCCTTAATAAGGAAGACAATCTCTAGACTGCAGTCCAAATGCATTCTTCCCTCTTCCCATTCTATTACTTTTCCCTAATTATTTGCTCCCAATACCTCAGTTATTTTGACAATTTTCTCCAGTAAATCCCAGCCCCTTCTTGCCTATTCTCTCTTCTTCTACTTGCAGTCGTCCCCATCTACAGAATCTTTTTTCCATTTCCATGTTGGCTTACTGCATAGAATACTTTCTGCTACTTTATGAATATAATATTCCATACTGTTATGCTTCTTAAGGATCTGATCCAAAACCAGTCTCTCTCTCTCTCTCTCTCTTTCTTGAGTGTCCCCCTTGTTTCATCATCATCCACCCCTTTCCACTTTGAATTACAGCTTTCTGATGTACAGGAGCCTTAACTGTGTAGCTCTGAAATAACAATTCAAATCAGGTAATCCCAAACCACCTTGTTCTACTAGAAGGATCAACCTATAGCACTTGACTCTTGCCACGTTCTCTTCCCAGATAAAATCCTTCAACTCTTTATTAATTGCTATCCACAACTTCTACTGTGGTTGACAAAAATATGCCTGACCTGTGTATAAAACTTAAGGGACTAAACATTTTCACTGCTTGTGACTTGCAGTCCCATAAAATAGAGCTTCCAGTTTCTCAGTTTTTGTATTATCTCTTGTTAGTCTCTTACCACACATCCTCAGCTGCCATAACAGAATCCCTTTAATCAACACTCATAAGTACTTAATTTTATCATGTTCCCATAAGTATGGATATTGCTGAACTAATTTGTGTGTAGGTATGTAAAGCAAAGGCAACAGCCAAAACTATCTTCTTTAATTTTGTATCTCAAAAATAACTTAAAAATGTCGTTACACAAACTGTTTCACAACACTGAAGTGTTTTTTTTTTGTTTTAGTTTTATCAGGTGCAAAATAATATCATCTGCAAATACAGCCAACTTTTCTTGATTACCATACCAATTATAACTTTGAATTTCAGACCCCCTTATTTTCTTTGCCAATGATTCAAAATATAATACAAATAACAAAAGAGAACTAGGACAGATTGATTGGAGAAGAACCCCCAACCACCACTTAAATTTTTGCCTCCAATCCCTCATATATCTTCCTAATTAACTTTATTATTGTGTCAGGGAATGCAAAGGCTTCCACTACCCTACACACAAAATCCCAGCTTATTCTTTCGAATGGTTTCTCTACATTAAGACCCACCGACAGTGGTATTTTCTTACATTCTACTTCCCTCTGGATCATCATCATTCTATTAATGTTGCCAAATATTTTTATTCCCCGCACAAAACTACACTGATTCATTATATCAATGTTGGGAACACCTTTGCCATTATTTTAGCCATTATAGACATAAATATTTTCTAATCGTTTATAATTGAAATGGGCCTACATGAAGCTGGGTCTGATGGGTCTTTACCATCTTTAGGTACTACAGCCACCACATCGTTCTTCCAGGATATGTTGGTTCTTTTCCTCCTTTTAAAATACTGTTAAACAAAACCTTCCAGATCTTTATAACTTTCTGCCCTCCTAATTTCCACACATCCACAGGAAGACCATCTATTTAGGAGACTTCCTGTAGACTGGTTATGCATCACTATTTTTATCTCATCTGCTCCTATCCTAACTGTTAATAATTGAGCCTCATCTACTTCTAACCTTGGTATCTTTAATTCTTCCATAAATATTTCCACGTTGATTTCCACATTTCTCTGCTTTATACATATTTTCATAACATTTCCAAAATATTTCTAATTCCTCTATAGGATTTCTGGTTATTTTCCTTGTTGTAGGCTCCCTAAGCATGGCAAAAACCCTTTGTACTTTGTGTTTGCTGAGCCATTGTGCTAAAAGCTCTTGTGCTCTGGAGTTATCATCGAAACAGTTGCTTAAAAACAATCTTTCTAAACTCATGCAAATTATTTAGGTTGTCCCTTATTTTCTCATTAGCATTCTGCAGCTGCACCTCTTCTTGGGCTGTGACATTTCCTCATTCTGCAACGCTTTAACCTTTGTCAGTCTCTAAATAATTCTTGTTACTTGTTAACCAACTCTTTTTTTCTTTTATTTCTACCATATTTTAAACTCCACTTTCATTTTACCCCACTTCCTAGGTATATTTTCTGCGGAAATTTCTATCTTCCGTAATAACTCCCGAATAGTTTCCACTACCCATTCCTTAAATTCCTCTGTTTAACAGACAGATGAAGAAGCACCAGTGTCTTCTTTTTTATTTCATTACCATGCATTTTTATTTTAGTTTTTATTGGTGTGTGTGATCTAAAACCGTTATTGTATGTGTATCAAAACTTTCAATTTAATGCACATGTTCCTGTGAAATATAATTTCTGTCTAGCCTAGCCCAGTTTTTGTACCTTGGGGAATATGTAAATTCTCTCAGAGCTCCTGCTACTGAATTCACATCTTCTATACCAAATACTTCCACAAACTTCTTCTAAAATCTACCCACTTTTGTTACATTTTCCCTTCTAGGTTCCCCAGAAACATCCACACTGTTGCAAATTACACTGCAGTCCCCACCTATAAGCAATATACCCTGCTGAAAACTGATTACTTTGCCCAGAATTTTTTTAAAACTCCACTGCAGCAGTTTTAGGTAGAGTATAAACATATGCTAATGTAATCTTCCTCCTCCATTGCCAGTAGCTTTTTATTACTAATCTACCATTATTATCTTTTTTCCCCCTTCTATCACTACTGGAGTTCCTCTACCAGTTACTATAAGTGCTTCCCATTTACTTGTCCCAGATATTGCTATTAACCATCCTGAAACCCTTTATCAAATTCACATGCTCAGTTCTTTCCATATGCATATCTTGTAGCATAACTAATTGCATTATACATTTCTTAATATAGTTTACTACTCTTTCTTTTTTGTATAAACCAATGAGACCAAGACCATTCACATTCAAAGATAATATGGAAAGTGGTGATAATAGTGGTGATAATATGAAGTGATGGAAAGTTAAGAAGTTATTATTCCCACTTTTTAAAAATATCTGGTTTCATCTTTTGTGTTACATGCATACACTGTTTGGCAGGTTGAACTTTTATATAGTTGTTTCTTGTCATATCCATTTGAACCCATGTCACATCTTACAAGACGTTTTGTTTTAATGAAAACCTTCAAATAAAATGCAAAGAAACACCCTCCAAAACACACCCATGACCTGTTAACTTAATACAAACACAGAAAACCATGTACATCTTCAAATAATAAAGTTTAACCCTCCTAATAGTACAGCTGTCCCAGAGTGACAACTACACCCATAGGTTTTAACTGACTTTTAATGAAGGCTATCCATGCTAAGATGAATGGCTCAGCCTGTACTTCTACTGGCATTAAATGCTGTCTGTTTTTGTCTTATCTTTATTCCTCTCCCAGATGTTGAATGCTTTCAGAAAACATCATCTTTTAGTCATTGACAGAAAAAAGTATTATGTTTTATTGCCCTCTTATCAGAATGTCTCTACAGAATAGGAGAACCAGGTATATAACTGCCTTCAGCTGCAAGCTTCTCATGTTTCACTGTGAAAATTTGCTAAACGAAAACTTTTAATTACATTCAATGTTCTTTTATTTACTTGCTTCCACTTAAAACTTGTTGATAGATCAGGCCAAGGGCTTTACTCCAGTCACTCTACTATGCAACAGTAAGAAAAAGCATATCAATTTTAGTTATATCATGCTCTGTATACTTTTACAACCTATCTCTCACCTCAACAACCTAAGATTACAGCCTATTATCTTAATCATGCTTTTGTTCAGCCTTTTCTTTCCTCTCTTTTTACACTGCAGTGACTACATTTTTAAAACTAAACTAGAAGAAAGAAAGAAAAGGGCACCTGTTTACTTTAGTATCCCTATGACACACTAATATAGCTGAAAACTCTTTACTACATAACATGTAGTTTATGTAATGTTTAATAAAAATATTGTTAAGCACAACAACTGTTTTAGTTACAGTTACCACTTATATTCCTTCTCCCCTCTCCTTAATGCTCTTCCAGACATTAATTACATGACGTAGGCCATAAGCTTTGATGTCTCCTATAAGTTTAACAAAGACAACAAGTGCAATATTCGCAAGTTTTCTTGTCCCTCTCCTTATTTAACACACGATTGATGGTTTGTTATCCCATATTTATTCATTAACTTCCAAGTTGCTGGCTTTTTTCCTAGTGATCTCCCTCTCCCAACTCCAGCTTCTGGTTCATTTCCAATGTACTCCTGGTTCTTCTAGTAAGCTCCTGTTCCTTTTTCTGTCCCCGAAGCATTTTCCTTTAGAATATAGGAAAAGGGTTCACTGACAGTCTCTCTATGGGCTTTATCAAAAGCAGCAGCAGCAGGGTCCTCTTCCATTTTTGACAGTTCACTTTTTTGTTGGACAAACTTTTGCATTTCCTCCTTAGCATGTTCTGCATCAAAAAATGACTCTTACACTCCAGGAAAAAAATATTCTGAAGATAGTTGAATACAGCAGCTTGAATCTCACACCTAGCCCTCAACATTCCATGACTGCTAGAATACATATCTTCCTCTTCTGCTTGGTGTGCAGTGTGTAATCATTTTCCACAAATACTCTACTGTCTCCAGCTTTTAGCATGTTGTCTTTCTGCCATAATTTTATCAGAATCACCTCTTTCTGCAGGTAGTATTGCATCTTTACTATTAGAGGTCTTGGCTGTTGGGGGGGGGGGGGGGGGATCATGGCCAAGATGGCAAAAGCTCTTTGATTGAAAACTTTTCTCAGAGAGAAAATATAATAAAAAAAAAATAAACTTCAGTGATACTTGTTCGCTCATTTTGTTCATTACTAGTCATAGGATTTACAGCTTCATGTTCTTCAAAAGCTGTAATTTTCCTGTCAGAATTTAAACTATTTGGTTAAGAGAGAAGAGACTTCAATATAAGCTACTCAAGAAATAGTACTCAGAATTCTTGTGTTAAAAAAAAGACATCCATTCAGTAGTATATGTATTACTTAAAAAAGACAAATTGGATACCGAAATAGAAAGTCTGAAAGCTGAAACCAGAAAGAAGATGGAACATTTAGAAATTCTTATGAAACAACAAAGTGCTCAAATCAGCAGTATGGAAGAAGTTTTAAATGATCATGAAGGGAGAAGGTGAACCTCAGACTAAATTTCTTTTAAAACAAGATAACTGGCTCATAGATAAAGTTGATGATTTAGAAAATAAAATGAGACAAAGTAACATTAGAATTTATGGTATACCTGAAAAGTATGAGAAAGACGGTCTAATAATTTTCTTAACAAACTGACTACATAAAGCATTAAATCTACCTTAAACACTATCTTTTGG
Organism: Protopterus annectens; assembly: GCF_019279795.1. Lineage (NCBI taxonomy): Eukaryota > Metazoa > Chordata > Ceratodontiformes > Protopteridae > Protopterus > Protopterus annectens. Next base: position 929,010,679 of record NC_056729.1, read on the forward strand.
AATTAAAAGGGCAAATAAAACCCTGACAGCACTTTCAAAAACGGAAAACTCACTACCATGTTCAATTATAGTTATGTTTAGCTTAGAAAATGATCAAATGTTAAAAACAGTATGGTCCAGCCCATCTATTAAAATAGGTGAATATATTGTCAGATTTGACAATGATTATTCCAGTAAAGTAAAATCCTGTTTCCACTGATCATGGAACTTAAAAAGAATATTAAAAGCCATTTTGGTGTTTCCTGCAAATATCAAATTATTTCCTTCTGAAGGAACTAAAATATTTGACATGCTGGAGGAGGCATTCACTTCTGTTGACAGCAAAAAAAAAACAAAACAAAAAAAAAAAACGTAATAATACTGAAGAAACATAGTGGAACAGTTTATCCCTCAAGACATTTTCTGAAACAAAGTTGCCCTTTTTGTAAAAGGTTTATACTGGACTTCAAGCTTCAAAACATATTTAAATATGTACTTATATTCTAAGCTAAAACAAATTTCATGATGAGGAATATAAATGTTAGTTTTACAGTTTTACTACATTTACAGTGAAAGACTTAATATATTTCATTTAACTAAACTTAAGCATATTTCTAAATGTTAAACAAATACTTCCCATAAGAGAATGTCATTCAATTAGAAGCAACAGAAATGGCAACTTTAAGAATGTATGTTAAGAATTTTATTCTAATTGTTTAATTTTGCTTAGTATGCGCATTACTGGGTTAACTGAATATTAAATCCAAGTCATATGCTAATTCGAAGTTTTAAGCTGCTGGTGATTTTGTTTTCTTTATTTCTATGTAACATTTCTTTCACAGGTCATTTATTAAGCAAGTAACACTTAAAGCTTGAGAACAAAATAAAGTTCTAGTTGTGTCAGAATGCTGGATTATTGCTTGCCTTGCTTCCTGCCTTGAGCTAAGAAAATCTGTGTCAAAGTGCATCACTTATGTCTATGAAAACAGAAAGGAAAGCACAGTTGTGTACACTTACCATAAATGCAGATGTTTGAGTATATTCACTGTTGCAGTCATCACTTGTGGGTTATCCCTGCTGGGTAGCCCTCGGCCGACCCAAATACCAGAGTAAAGGATTTCCCTCCTGCGTTGGCTGTCTGGGTACAGAGGATGATGTCACGTCATCAGGGCTATAAAATGAGAGAACCGCCACCATTACATCAGTTTTTCTTGTCCCAATAGATACGAGCCCTCAAGAAAGAGGAATTAATGGGGAAGATGGGAGGGGAAACAGGACTGCAACAGTGAATATACTCAAACATCTACATTTGTGCTAAGTGTACACAAAGTACAGTTGTGTACCTACCATAAATGTAGATGTTCGAGTGTATTCACTGTTGCAGTCATTACTCTTGGGTTATCCTGCTGGCAGGCTACCCGCAGTCGGCCTGAATTCCAAAGTCTAGGTCAGGAGTCGGTTGCTGTCGCCTCCTCCCTGACGTCAGTGCGCCAGGGGTATAAAAGATGCAGCCGACACCATTTTCTTCAGTTTTTCTTGCCACAGATGTAAGGTGCCCCCAAATAGGTAGGCTGAAAGGTATGCCAATAAAGCATGCATGCACAAAAAAAAAAACATTTCCTTCATAGGTTCATAGGTAAGTACTAGGCTATAAGCCTAGCCACAGAGTGATGGCTTTCACCTCCCCATTAGATTAGTAACCCGGGCCTCTGTCAACAGGGCTCCTGAAGTGATCCCAGGGTAGAACTTAAGATTACCCATCCACTCATCAAGATTTCTCTTGAAGAGGGTCAGAGAGGAGCTCTGTCGAATATGGATTGGGATTCTATTCCAGAGTGAGGGGAGTCGCTGGGACAAGAATCTATCCCTCCAGCATGTCCTGTTTATTGTTGTACATAGGTTCAAGTCACTAGAATGAGTGGTTCTGAGGGATCTCGTTTGACATGGCCCTACAGGTCAGGCATAGGTCACTTCTGACCAGACGGTAAGCGACTGAGAAGAGCTGGAGCTTTTTTAGTCGTGCTTCATAGGGTAATTGTTTAAGGCCCTTAATCCTCTTAGTGAGGTACTTCTGTGGTCTTTCTAGTTGTTGCAGGTGTCTAGTGAGGTACATCCTAAATGGGGCATTGTACTCTATTATGGGCCTAATGAGTGAGGAGTAAAGGGGCACAATCACCTTCTTGGATCTGGATGAGAAACCCTTTGTGATCAGGTGTGCCACATAGAAGGATTTCCTGACCATTTTGGCTATGTGGTTATCAAAGGAGAGCATCCTATCTACTTGGGTACCCAGGTCCCTAATTACTTCTTCTGTACTTAGTGGATTCCCATCTATGTGGTAGTTTGTAGGTTTTCCCAAATGGGATTACTATGCATTTTTTGGCAGTTAGCTTGAGGCCGTGACTTTGACACCAGGTGTTTGTGAGACCCTTTTGCAGGATGTCTGTCTCAGCTGGAGAGTCAATTATTGCACCCAATTTACAGTCATCTGCAAACTTGGTTAGCCACAGTCCCTCCGCCTTTGCCTGTACTTCGGAGACATATATACCGAACAGGAGGGGTCCCAGGACTGAGCCCTGTGGGACTCCGCTTGTGACTGGTTTAGAGTCAGACATGGTGCCTGCCACTCTTACAGTGTGGGTTCTGTCTGAGAGCCAATTGGCAACCCATCTCGTGACATGGGGGTTGATATTTAAGCTGGTGAGTTTGTCTATGATTCCTGAGTGTGGGATGGTGTTGAACGCCTTAGCGAGGTCCAGATATGCTGTATGGACAACCTTCCCTTCATCTATGGCCTTGGTGACTGTTTCGAAGAAGTCTACCAAGTTCAGGAGGCAAGATCTGCCTTTAACAAAGCCGAACTGGGTGGGGTCCAGTGTCTGGAGGTTCCCAATGTCCCTGTTAATGAGCTCCATGATAATGCGTTCCATGGCTTTGCAGACCAAGCTAGTCAAGCTTATAGGGTGATAGTTCCCAGGGTCAGTTGTGGCACCACCTTTGTGGAGTGGTACAACTGTTGCTGTACACCATTCTTTGGGTACATAGCCTGTAGAGAGGCTGAGTATGAATAGTGATTTGAGATGGGGGGGTTAGTTCATTTTGAAGCTCGTGTAAGACACAACCTGGGATAGCGTCTGGTCCCATTGATGCTGTGTTTTTGGCCTTTGCAAGGGCTGTCTTTACTTGTGTGTCTGAGATATCTGGAGGGCCACATTCTTCTGGGATGGGTGCTAGCCCCTTTGGTGGTGAGGGAGGGGGTGAAGTTTGCACTGAACTTGTCAGCCAGGATGTTGGCAATGTCGGTTGGTTCAGTGTATTTATGGCCATTATGCACTAGCTCAGAGCATATCTGAGAGTTTGCCCCTAGACTCTTGACATAGTTAAAGAAGGCCTGGTGGCTATCCTTAGAGTCATTGGCTATTTTTCTTTCGAAGTTTGCCTTGGATGATTTAATGAGGGAGCACAGTTTTTTACTGATGTTAATCAGAGATGCCTTCTTATTTTGGGATTTTGTTCCATCTTGCAAGAGTTTTCTCCTTCTGTTGTAAAGTTTATTTATGGCCGGGGTCCACCAGACTGGCTTCCTCTTTTTTGAGGAGTTGGTCTTGGTTTTACTTGGGATGGCTCGGTCCATGCATTCTTGAAGGTGTTCATAGAATGCACTTGTAAAGCATTCTGCCGATGGGTCATCATTTTACATTTGATTGGCAGCTTTGAAACTTCCCACCTTGGTCTTGAGGAGTGTGAAGTTGGCTTTAGAGAAGTTTTTTACCTTGATTTCCTTGACGGGGGGGGGGGGGGTCGGGATGTGGATGTCCAGTGTGATTACTTTGTGATCTGATCTTACCAATGACGAGTTTACCTCAGGTGTGGAACATAGGTTCCCCATGTTGGTGATGACCAGGTCCAGTATGCTGTCACCTCTTGTGGGAGTGGTGACCAGCTGTTCAAGGGCGTTTGAGTTTATAAACTCAAGGAAGCATTGGGCTAGGGCGTTTGAGCTTGAGTAGTTTTCCCAGTCAATGTTTGGATAGTTGAAGTCACCCAGTAGCATGGTGTTGGGTAGAATCTTCATACTTTCTAATGTTCTCAGGAATGCTGCGTGAGGGTCTACAAGCAAATACACAACATAGGTTGTATATGATAGAGAAGTACAGATTAAGTCCCAGCAAAGAAAATGGGGGTGGTGGGAGGGTAACCTGGACTGCAATAGTGAATACACTCGAACATCTACATTTATGGTAGGTACACAACTGTGCTATGTTCATCGTGTTTCACTGTTGCAGTCATTACTCTTGGGTTGAATCCCAAAGCTGAGGATGGGTGGCTGGGCTAAATAGGATTAGGAGAGGTTAGGAGGCCCTGCAGAACTGCAGTGGCGAAGCCTGCTCTAGATTTAGAGTAAAGAGGTAAGTGGTAGTGCTTTGTAAAAGTGTGTACTGAACTCCAAGTTGCAGCCTCTAAGATGTCTTTGGTTGGTACTCCTCTGAGGAAGGCTGCTGCTCTGGTAGAATGAGGCCTAATGTCCTTAGGCACTTATTTGTCATGTCATGCTGAGAATAGCAGAAACGGATGCAATGGCCTATCCATTTAGATATAGTCTGTTTTGAGATAGCCTTTCCTTGTGACCCTGAAGCATATGACACTAACAGTTGCTCAGTCTTCCTGAAAGCTTTAGTTCTGTCCAAGTAGAAGCGTAGCTGTCTGTGTATGTCCAAAGAATGCAGAATTTTCTCACCCTTGTTCTGTGGGTTTGGATAAATGGTAGGCAAGTGAATGGTTTGGTTGAGGGCCACACTGGACACCACCTTAGGCATAAATGTTGGGTTTTTCCTCAGAGAAACCCTGTCTGGATGAAAAATGATAAAAGGTTCCACAGCCATGAGTGCTTGTAACTCCGAGACTCATCTTTCAGAGGTTATTCCTAGGAGCAGAGCTGTTTTCCCAGATAAGAATTTTATATCCGCTGTTGAAGCTGGCTTAAAAGGAGGCAGAGTGAGTTTTTCCAAGACATAACTGAGGTCCCATGTGGGAATTGGTGCTCTCCTTGGAGGCCTGATATTTTTGGCCCCTCTGAGGTACTGCCTTATTAAAGGATGAGAAAAGACAGGTGGTTCCATATTGTAATGGGCTGAAATGGCAGAGGCATGGATCTTAATTGATGAGAAAGAAAGGCCTTTGTCCAGCATCTCAGTTAGGTATTGTAAAATCTGAGGGATATTTGGTACATACGTGTCAATGCCTTGTTCCTGGTTCCAAGCACAGAATCTCTTCCATTTTTCTGCATAAGATTTTCTGGTACTGGGCTTCCTGGCCTCCAAGATAACATCCATAACAGCTTTAGAAAGAGGATTGTTCCTGAATGGATACAGTATCCACCATGCTGCCAGATTTAAGGTCCTGAGTTGGCTGTGCAGGATCTGACTGTTTTGCTGGGTCAGCAAGTGAGAAGTTTGAGGCAATATCCATGCTGGACCTTGAGACAAGCTCTTTAGGATTGAGTACCAGTGCTGGCGTGGCCAGTCTGGTGCAATCAGTATCATTTTTGGCTTCTCTTGTCTGACCTTTAGGAGTACCCTGGGAAGGAGAGGCAGTGGAGGAAAGGCATATACTGTTTTATTTTTCCAACTGAAGGATAGGGTGTCCACACTCCATGCTTGCTTGTGATAAGTCCTTGTGCAAAATCTCTGTAATTGGCAGTTGTGAGGGGAGGCAAATAGATCTATGTCTGGGCATCCCCATTTCCTTGTTATCATGCTGAAGACTTGTGGATCCAGTTTCCACTCGTGGGGATCCATGAGGTTTCTGCTTAGTTCGTCTGCCAGAGTATTTGTTTTTCCTGGCTGGAATTGTGCTTGCAGGTGAACTTGATAAGTCAATGCTGTGTCCCATAAGGTCATTGCTTGTCTGCAGAAGGGGTAGGAATGTATACCTCCCTGCTTATTTATGTACCACATGACCGCAGTATTGTCTGTCTTTATCAGTAGCTGTCCTGGATGAAGTAGATCCTTGAAAGCTGTCAGGACATTCTGAACAGCTAGCATCTCTTTTTGATTGATGTGAAGATGCATGTGGCTTGCAGGCCATGTGCCCTGAATACATTTTCCTGCCATATGGGCCCCCAGGCATAATCTGATGCATCCGTTGTCAGTGTCTGTCTGGCTGTGGGTAAAGTAAATGGCAGGCCCTTGTTGTGGTGACAGGCCTCTGCCCACCATCAAAACTCCTGTTGCAGGCAGGGAATGAGGGTAATTACTGTCTCCAGGCTGTGGCAATGCTGAGTCCAAACACTTTTTAGATACCATTGTAGTTTCCTCATATGCAGTCTGGCATATGGAATTAGTAGAATGCAGGATGCCAAGAAACCCAAGGCCTGCAGGATTTTCCTTGCAGATAACTAGGTTTTTGTTGCCAATTTTTTGAAGTAATAGGTCAGTTGCTTTTGTTTGTCTGGCGTGAGATAAGCCATCTGGGCAGTTGTATTTAAGCTTGCACCCAGGAATATTATCTTGAGAGGGTACTAGTTTTGATTTCTTTTCATTTACTGTGTACCCTAGGCAAATTCGTAACCCTTTTACAAACGCCAGATGCTTTACAAGAATGTCTTTGTTCTCTGCTTGAATAAGGCAGTCGCCAAGTAGGGGTATATTTGAATTCCTCTTTGTCTGCAGAATGCAATTACTGGTGCCAGGCATTTTGTGAAGACCCTGGGCGCAGTAGATAAGCCAAAGGGCAGTGCAGAGAATTGGTAGTGCATTGATCCAGCTATGAATCTGAGGTATCTTCTGCAAGATTGTCTGATTGGGACATGCAGGTATGCCTCTTTTAGGTCCAAAGTTACGAGCCAAGCCTTCTTGCCCAGCATGGGCAGTAGCTTCTGTAGAGTCAACATCTTGAATTTTGGAACCTCCAGAAACGTGTTTAGTATAGACAGGTCCAGTATGGGTCTCCAGGTTTTGTCCTTTCTGGGTACTAAGAAAAGTCTGGAGTAAAATCCTTGCCCCTGCTCTTGTTGTGGTACTTGTTGAATGGCCCTCATCTCCATGAAGGCTGAAATTTGCTTTTGTGCCTCTGCCTGTTGATTGTGGGCAGGTCTGGCATATCTTTTGCCCTTGATAGGGTGTGAAAATGGAACCTGTAGCCTTGGGACACTATGTTCAAGACCCATTTGTCTTGGGTAACCTTTTGCCAATTTGATGGAAAAAGTGCTTGTTTTCCCCCTAAGGGGGCTGCCAAAAGGAAAGTGCTTGGATCTGGAAAGGAAAGTCATTGTGACTGTTTCCTGTAAGATGGTGATTTGTCTTCTCCGCTTTTGGAGGTAGGAGCACCCCATTGTTTAGGCCTGTATGAGCCTTGGGGCTGAGATCTGCCTCTGGGATGTCTGTATCTGCCTCTTTGTGGTTTGTCTGACACTGGAAAGGACCAATTTTTAGAAGGCCAGTTCCTGCTAAACCTGGGTGGCTGTACCTGTAAGAAATCCTTAACTGTCTGCATGGATTTCACTTTATCCTCCATTTTCTCCAACACCTCTTCTGCTTTAGCACCAAACAAAGTATCAGGATGTAATGGGACATCTAATAATTTTGCTTTAACATGATCAGGCAGATTTTGTTCCTTTAACCAAGCATGCCTTCTAATAACAGAACCTGTAACAGCAGCCCTGCAAGAGGCCTCCAGTGAATCATAACCACATTGCAAAGTATGCTTTCCCACTTGTTCAGCTGCATGCAATAAACCCTGCAATTCCTTGTTCACTGAACATTCAGTATTTGTCAACATTTTCTGTTTAATCAGTGACATTAAGTGTTGCTGATATCTAAGCATATGAAATTGACAATTCAAAGCCCTTACAGCCAAGGTAGCAGAAGTGTAAACTTTTTTCCCCCATCTGTCCAGTGCCCTAGAATCCCTATCAGAGGGGACAGGGTTTTTTGCAGTGGAAGCTTTGACCCCTTTGGGACCCTGAGATATAGTTTCTGGGTCAGCAGCGGGGCTCTTATATAGAAATTTATGAGAATCCAGGACCCTGTAGTATCGGTCTGGTTTAGCAGGTGCAGGGGGTAAAGATTCAGGGTACAGGCCGGACTCTGAAAATACATCATCTACAATATCTAGAAGAGGTGGAATAGCAAGGGGTCTGTGCTGTGGAAGTAACAAAGTCTCTGAGCCTTTTCTTAGATTCAGAGTAAAGCTCTCCCAGTGGAAATGCTCCCTCATAGTATGCAGGGTTTCCCCAAAAGAATAATCCTCAGGAGGAGAGGCTGAAGGAATGGATTCTTCAGCATCAGAGTCCTCATAGGGAGGCACAGAATTATCCTGTTCAGAAGAGAAATCAGAGTAAATAGAAACCTGATCAGAGGAATCATATTCTGTCTCTTGCCTAGGCCTCTTATCAGGAGGGGGATGGGAACCCCTGATCAAAGTTATTAGGTCTTCGGCCATTTTAAACATCTGTTTTTTAGGCATGGAAGTCTGAGTACTTGTTTCTTTGTCTTTAGAGCTGCTTTAGTCTTTGTCTTTGAAGCTGAAGATGGTTTAACATATAACTGTGTAGGTCTGAAAACACCCTCAGAAGCCGATGCCTGTTCAGCGGCTCCAGACCCATCTGAGGGAATGATTTTCGAGTGTCCAATACCTTGAGTATCCAGAGGCCCAGTCAGCTCCACGTGGGAGTCAGAAGTGGCCTGTGGCTCTGAGGTAGCGGATGCCAGGGGCTGTGAAAGCACCTCACTGAGAACCGGCGACTGGCCTAACGGAGGCTTCGTCGTCAGTTTTGGACCTCGGATGCCTATCCTTTTCCTTGTCCTTGCAATTTTTGTAAACTCCAGTCGTCGGCTGTTCCGACGGCATTATATAATTAAACCTTCTGCCAAAGTAATGAAATGCAAAATCGAACTGACGCTTAATAGTGCGTTGGTTAAATCTAGCACAAAACCAACAACTAGCAATGTTATGATCAGCGCCAAGGCAAGGAATACAGTAAGAGTAAAAATCCTTATGAGGTATTTGCTTCCCAAAAGAAATACAATTGTTAACTCTTTCTGACATCGGTCTGGAGCAAGAAAAAAGTTTCCCTAATGGGGTACTTAGCTTAAATGAAGACTTCGGTTCTGAAATTCGTATTTGAAAATCTCAGGAGTCGGCCGACACGCACTTGTGAACTGCTTTTGCTTCGGGCAATGCATGGCAAGAAAGCCTGAAGAAAATGACGTCGGCTGCATCTTTTATACCCCTGGGGCACTGACGTCAGGGAAGAGGTGACAGCAACCGATGCTGGACCTAGACTTTGGAATTCAGGCCGACTGCGAGTAGCCTGCCAGCAGGATAACCCAAGAGTAATGACTGCAACAGTGAAACATGATGAACATCTGCACTATGTTCTTCGTGTTTCACTGTTGCAGTCATCACTTGTGGGAGGATTCCCAAAGCTGAGAAAAGGGTGGAGGAAGGAGTAGAGGGAGTAAAAGGCTAGCACCATATTAAGGGGATGCCAGCATGCCCTGTAGGACTGCAGATGCAATGGCTGCCCTGATTTTGGAGAATGTAGCCAGTTGGAAGTGCTTGATGAATGTGTTGATGGATATCCAGGTAGCAGCTTCCAAAATATCCTTAGTTGGAACCCCTCCCTCAGGAAGGCAGTGGAAGTAGAGGCTGCTCTAGTGGAATGAGATCTAACAGATTTGGGAAGACTCTTTCTATGAAAGGAATAGCAGAAACGGATGCAATAAAAGATCCATTTAGAAATGGTCATTTTGGAAATGGGCTTCCCCTCTGCCCTAGGAGTGAAGGAAACCAGAAGCTGGTCAGATTTCCTGACTGATTTAATCCTATCCAGGTCATATCTCAATTGCATATGTACGTCTGGGGTATGCAAAATTCTTTCCCCTTTAGTTTGAAGGTTGGAAAAGAAAGTAGTGAGATGGACGACCTGGTTGAGGGTAACCTCCGACACCACTTTAGGCATAAAGGTGGGGTTAGTCCTGAGAGACACCCTGTCAGCATGGAAAATAATAAAGGGCTGAGTGGCCATAAGAGCCTGAGTTCAGAAACTCTCCTGGCTGAGGTGATGGCCAGCGAGAATGCAGTTTTCCAGGAGAGGTACTTCAGGTCAGCTGAAGCAGTTGGCTGAAAATGAGGCAAAGTCAAATTTTCCAGGACAAAGTTTAGATCCCACGCTGGAGTCGTCTAGGTGGATTGATGTGTGCCACCCCCAAGGAACAGTTTACAAAGGTGTTGAGAAAATATAGGCTGCTTCGACTGGACAAAGGCAGAAATAGCCGAGGCATGTATCTTGATCGAAGAGTAAGACAATCCCTGTTCTAGGAGCTCTGCCAGGTAGTCCAGAACCAATGGCAGAGTGGCATGGGAGTTGTTGATGCCCTTGCTGTGGCACCAGATAGTAAATATTTTCCATTTGGCCAAGTAGGATTTTCTGGTGCTGGGCTTTCTGGCCTCCTTGATGATGTTTAATACCTGCCTGCTGAAGGCTGTAGTGTCATCCAGCTTTGGGTATCAGCCATGCAGACAGCTTTAGAGTAGGGAGGTTTGGGTGCAGTACCTTTCCTTTCTCCTGAGTTAGCAGGTTTTCTGAGAGGGGCAGGTTCATGGGAGGCTCCTCAGACTGAGAAGCAAGGGGTACCAGTGCTGTCTGGGCCAGTCTGGAGCAATGAGAATAGCCTTTGGTCCTTCCTCCCTCCCTGATCTTGAGAAGTATCCTGGGGTTCAGGGACAAGGGGGGAAGCATACACAAACAGGTTTCCCCAGTGGAAGGATAGGACGTCCACCCTCTATGCTTTTGGCTGGAACTCTCTGGAGCAGAACTAAGTTAGCTGGCAGTTCTCTGGAGCAGAACTAAGTTAGCTGGCAGTTCTCTGGGGTTGCAAAAAGGTCTATGTTCGGGTACCCCAGATCTGGGTGATGATGAGGGAGGTCCTGCTGTGCAGCTGCCACTCGTGGGGATAGAGAAGGCTTCTGCTTAACGGGTCTGTCAGGGTCTTCTGTTTCTCTGGGATGTATTGAGATATCAGGTGCAGTCCCAGATTTGAGGATGACTGCCAGATTTGCATAGCTAAGTAACATACGGGATAAGACTGAGTGCCCCCCTGCTTACTGATGTACCACATTACTGCTGTTTTGTCTGTCTTGATTAACAGCAGGTGTTCTTTGAAAGCTAGGATTGCCAGGTGCACCGCCAACATCTTTTCTAGGTCAATATGCAGGCTCTGAACCTCCTATTCCCAGATGCCGTGAGTGCACATACTCCCTTGGTGTACCCCCAGGCTGTGTCTGAAGTATCTGTGGTGATGGTCTTGGCCCTGTGGGACAGTGAAGGGAAGGGGCTGGTTTAGGGTACACACCTCTGCCCACCATAACAGCTCCTTCTTTAAGTAAGGAATCAGGGGCAACTGGTGTTCTAGTGACTGAGTGCTGGCACCAGAGGTTCCTGAGGTACAGCTGTAGTTACCTCATGTGCAGTCTGGATAGGAGTACCAGCAGAATGCAAGAGGCCATGTACCCCAGCACTTGCAGGAATTTCCTTGCTGTGAGGTGGGTCCTGCGGGCCAGCTGTGTGAAGTATAAGTGGAGGAACCTCTGCTTCTCCGGAGGAAGGGAGGCTGTTTGGAGTAGATGTTTCCAGTAGAGCTCACAGGAAGGTTAACCTTCTTGTGGGGAGAAATTGGGACTTCTCTTGGTTGACAGTGAAGCTTGGGCAGGACAGGATGGTTTGAACAAAAGTGAGGTCCTGCAAGAGTCTCTCCTTGGTGTCTGCCTGAATGAGGCAGTTGTCCAGGTAGAGGTAAATCGGAATGCCCTTCTCTCTGCAAAAGACAATGACAGGAGGCAAGCACTTAGTAAAGACTCTGGGAGCAGTGGATAAGCCAAAGGGTAGAATAGAGAACTGAAAGTGTTGTGACCCTGCTCTGAAGCGTTGGAAACTCCTGCAGGATTTCCTTATGGGAATGTGGAGGTAGGCATCCTTCAGATCTGGGGTCACTAGGCAAGCATGTGGCATCAACACTGGTAAGACTTTGTGTAAGGTCAGCATTTTTAATTTTGGTACCAGGAGGGAAAGATTCAGAGTTGACAGGTCTAAAATAGGGTTCCAGGTGCCCTCATTTCTGGGTATCAGGAACAGTCTGGAATAAAACCCTTTTCCAGCTTGCTCCTTTGGTACAGGTTCCACAGCACCTTGGGCATAAAGCTTTTGTATTTGACAGATGGGTTCTACCCTCTGATTTGCTGGTACTTCTGGGAAGCCTGAATATCCGGGTTTTTCATTGAAAGAGAATCTGTAACTGCTGGTAATAATTTTTAGGAACACAGATCTGAGGTGATGGGCTGCCAATTCTCTAGGAAGAGGCTTCCTCCTAGTCTCTCTGGAGAGTTGTGGGGCAGACGGGGAAGTGTAGAGTCATTGTGAGTCCTCGGAGAAGGAAAGGGGCTAAGAACTCCCCTGCCTAAGTGTTGCAGTGGTCCATTGTCTGGATCTCTGCTGGCCTTGTGACTGTTAGGGCTGTCCCTGCGTGCCCTCCTCTGGACGGGCTTTGTTCGCGTTGGAAAGGACCCATGCTTTGTGGGGAAGTTCCTGCTGAACTCGGGAGGCTGAACCTGCAAGAAATCCTTCACAGTCTGCATAGACTTGGCCTTGTCTTCCATTTTCTTAATAACCTCCTCAGCTTTGGGTCCAAACAGCTGGTCCTTATGCAGAGGGGCATCCAACAATTTGGACTTTACCTGGTCAGACAAAGGTTGTTCCCTTAACCAGGCATACCTTCTGATCACAGAGACAGTGACTGTGGTCCTGCTGGATGCCTCTAAGGCATCAAACCGGAAATGCAGGGAATGTTTGGCTTCCTGGGAGCTGGAAAGTATAAGATCAGCCAGTTCCCTGATAGTACTGCTGTCTGGTAGGGTGGACATTTTCTGTTTTAGTAATTCCAGTACATTTTGTTGGTATTTCAGCATATGAAATTGACAATTCAGGGCCCTAATGGCTAGGGTAGCCGAAGTGTAGGCTTTCCTACCTAGTCTGTCTAAGGCCCTGCTCTCTCCATCAGCTGGAAGGGGATTTTTAGAGGAACTAGCCCTAGACCCCTTAGGGCCCTGAGTAATGACCGCTGGTTAGCAGTTGAGTTTTTAAAAATATACTTGTGGGTTTCTTGAACCCTACAACATCTATCTGGCTTTCTGGGGGCAGGTGGGAGAGAGTCAGGGGTGAGTGCAGACTCCAGAAAGACATCTTCCACCACATCCAGGATAGGGGGAATGGCCAGAGGTTTATGCTGTGGCAGGTCAAGCAACTCTGTCAGTCTCTTCTTTGACTGAGGGTTGTGGGTTGAGGGAGGTTTGTTTTCCACAATGGAGACAATTATTGACTTTCTCTGATATTGGATTAAAGCAAGAAAAGGTTCCCCAATGGAGTACTCAGCTTTAGTTGATGTCTCCCTCACTCTGGCAACGGGCGATCAATGCATTCGTGAAACTGCTTCTGCTTCGGGCTCCACGGCAAGAAAAACTGATGTAATGGCATCAGCTGACTCATTTTATAGCCCTGATGACCTGATGTCAGCCTCTGTACCCAGACAGCCGACGCAGGAGGGAAATCCTTCACTCTGGTATTTGGGCCGGCCAAGGGCTACCCATCACAGATAACCCACAAGTGATGACTGCAACAGTGAAACACGAAGAACATCTTTTTTTTCAAACATAAACGTGAGTAATCTACTCAAAATAACATTTTTTTTTCTTTTCTTTGAAGTGAATAATTGGAAAAACAAAAGCATTAGTAATGTTTTATACTGAGCTGCTGCTGACACAATTTGTTTACATTTTGCTGAATGTTAACAGCTTATGCTGTAGTGTTATTAACTCTAACTGTACATATTAATTGAAAGAAGTACAGTTAGATGTTGCTGATTAGAACAGTTTAAAAGAATTAAGAAGAATGAGAAACTTACAAAGGAAATTAGTAGCTACTGCGTGCTAAGAGTTGTCAATTTCACATGTAATCAAATTCTAATGTTGAGATGTGAAGTTTAGATCAGAACAGCAGCAGTTCACAACAGCTAAAAACATACATTCAAATGAAACAAGCAGGAATTCACAATACTAGAATAAGAGTAAACATCTTATGAATAATATGGAAATGTACAAGGAATAAAATATCCAACATGTAAGATTAATAAAAGAGCCATATCAGTAAAATAAGAAATATACACACATACTATCATCTTTAGAATAGAAAGCTGATTATTAAATAGCTCTTTGATGGGAGATTTTAGAATACAAGTTATATAGCATAAGGTAGGAAAATAAGACAGAATAAAACTGGTCATAAGAAAGATATTTACATATACCTGCATATGGCAGAAATGTGAATATACACGATCTCATATAATTTACATAGAAAATCATTTAAAATATTTTAAAACATGAACGCTGAAATCTGAAGCTTGGTCATGTCAAGTTTGAAGCTTTTTGCATACTGTACATTATTAAATTCACTAAGACAAACTAAAATAACTCATTTCGTAAGTCATAACTGAAACTTGAGTGTTATATTTATGAATCTGTATGTCCATTTTGAAAGAAAGTAAAGTAGGTTTTTTCAATATGTCTGAACCCAGGAAGGGAGAGTGGGATTTGAATTAAGTACATTGTAACTTCTGAATACAATATAAACTGCAAATATTTTTGACTCCATAGAAATAGCAATACATTCTCTTAGACCCCAGTAAGGTACACATTTTTATAAAGTAGTTTTATAAGCTAAAAGATTTTTGAATATTTTGATAGTTGTCATATTGAGTGTTACACAATTTTGAGATATAGACGTACTTAATTCAGAGCTTTTGTTAGATCTATAAAACATGCATTAACATTTAATTCAGAGCTTTTTTTTATAACTATAAAATATGTGCACACGGTCTAGTATGATAAGATTACCTATCTTCAGGTCCCACTCTGTTCTACTTATTTATTTAGAGAGTTATTTATAATAATGTTGAATGAGCAAATAATATAAGAATATTTAATGGATAATTTATGCTACTGTTACATAGCTATACAGTACACAATTTGTTGGATTATTTAATATTTGTAATTAATAGAAAAGGATTATTAAACTTTATATTGTAATGGGGCGACAGTTTTTAAAGGCAAAACAAAACTAAATTAATATATTTTTAATTATTTTAAACTTATACATAACATTATATTAATTATTTGTAAGTTATGCTAGTTTTCGGCTAGTGTTCTGATGAAGTTTTAACTACTGTTAGGTAGAGACACAGTAGAGTAGTTTGTATATTCCACAGACAAACTTTGGTATCCAAGGTAGGTTGTGTTTCATCAGCAATATATAAAGCTATGGTTGTAGACTTGTCTTTGTTTTTGTTATTTAAGAGTAAATAGTTTAGTTTGTAGAAAGGAAAAATTCAAAAAACTGTTGACTGTTAAGACAGTGTTGGAGGAATGTATCAGAGTCTTATATATAATTAAATTAATTTGGTGGATAAATGTCATTATTTTTCAAAAGAAATCTTTTGAAATACACGGCAAATATAGTATTAATCCATCATATATTAATGTAAATGGATTAAATAATGCCAACAAAAGGAAACCATTAATGAGAGATCTAAAGATAGAGGATCCTTGTAAGAGAGTCTCTTGTTAAATAAAGATATACAATACTTAAATAGCTTAGGTTATGAAATGTTATCTGCATCTTTTAACAAAAAGTGGATAGCAACTACTATACTATGGAGAAAATCTACTGTAATGCCTTAAGTCATGGAATCCATTAATGAACCCAAAGGAATATATACATTTATAATAATTAAATATAATGGTAAACTCTATACACTAGCTAATTTTACTGGATCCCTGGAAAGGTAATGAAATGCCGCAAAACAAACCAAACTTGAAAAAGGAAGCCGGCAAGATGATAAACCTCAGCAGATGCACCAATTCCAGACACAGTGATGCTGATAAACTGCAAGTTAAAATTTTATTTTAAGCTCAACAATAATAGGCTTTTCGTCAGTGTCCCACATCAACTTCATCAGAAAAACAAACACCACATTCTAGCTTACACCTTAATACAAAGCACATAAATCACATGACTACTTAGCAATTAAGCCAATACACTCACAACACCTGCTCAAACCCTTCCCCGAGGACTCAACCTTACTGAACAAGCAGTAAAAGGAATATCCATAGTTTTGTAAGCCATGCTGAAATAGATAAAAAAATAGATAAAGAAATTAAAATGGATACAATCTACAAAAATAAATACAATAAAATTACCTAACCAAACTTCCTAATTTTAAAATACAAGAAATGGATAACATTCCATTTAAGCCTGGATAATGATAAGCTTCTAGTTTTAGCTGCCAAATTAATTCCTTTTGTTCTAAAAGTGATGTATCTAGACCCCCCCATTGGAAGGAACTACCCGATCAATGACTGAAAAAGTAAATTCATGACCCGGGTATTCCTTAACATGTCTGACAAGCGCATTCTCCATCTTCTCTTTTTTGATGGCATAAAGGTGTTCATAAAGGCGTTCCTGAAGTTTCCTGTCAGTTTTTCCTATATAAAACACCGGGCATGAAGAGCACCTAGCCAAATATACCACATGTGAACTGGCACAGTTAAATCTACCCCTGATGGGGTATTTGGTCTCCCCAATACTAAAAAAAGGTCCCTGCTTTAATAAACCTACAGTATTTACACATATTGCATTTGTACATCCCCCTAATCGGGGCATGGTTCAATTTCATCTGTAGAATACTCTTCAGATTCAACCCCCTCCTAAACACCACCTTGGGTGTGATCTCAAACTGCGAGTTACCTTGCATGTCTAATTATAAAATACTCCAATTTTTCTTTATGATGGAGGAAATGTCCCCTGCATCAACATTGAAAGTTGTAATAAAACTGCAAAGGTAATTCACATGGGCTTGCATATGGGATGGCTCGGGGGTCTGGGGTGCTACATTACTGCTCAAAATTGGTACGTAGAACCCAACTGGTGAGTGCAAGGGGCAGTGTGACTTATGCTGGGGCGAAGGTGGTGGACACGATTTTGAAAAAGTATGTGTCCAGTGAGTCCCACATTTCTAAAGACTCCTGGTCATTTCTTGAGAGGGTTAATCATACTCCTTGTACAGGGGAGAGTAATTTCTTGACAATCGATGTTACTGATTTGTACTCTTCCATCCCTCATTCCATAGCGTTAGAATGGATTGAATCTATCATGACCATTAAACAGGCACCTGCTGGGGACATTCTGATGGTGAGGGAGTTATTGGACATCATTCTGACCTGCAATTTTTTCTCCTTTAACAATCGTTGGTTCCACCAATTAATAGGGGTCCCTATGGGGTCTCCTTGTGGGGCCAGCGTTGCTAATTTGGTGATGACTTACTGGGAGAGAGAGTTTGTTTTACCTAATCCTATCATTCAGGAGAAAACCCTGCTTTATACTAGATTCTTGGACATTTTTATCATCCTTCAGGGGGAGAGGGAAGTGGCTGAGACACTGTTAGATAGTTTTAATACCTCCACCAGGTTTTTAAATTTACATTCAATTTTTCTAAGGAGAGGATCTCTTACTTAGATGTGGAGTTATTTAAGGATATCCCTCTAGGCTGTCTTACTGCCAAAATTCATCGTAAAGTAACTTTTTCTAGCAGTTATTTACATTTTGAGAGCAGTCACCCCTTCCATCAGAAGAGGTCGATAGTAAAGGGGCAGTTGGTGAGGGTGGCGAGGATGGTGTCTAAGTTCAGCGACTTCCTTGAAGAATGTGAGTTTATTCGTGGCCTTTTTTTGAACAGGGCATACCCAGACCATCTCATATCAGAATTGGTCAAGGAAGTTTGTGGAAAGAGGAAGAATGGGTTCTACGTACCAATTTTGGGCAATAATGCAGCACCCCAGACCCCCCCGAGCCATCCCATATACAAGCCCATGTGAATTACCTTTGCAGATTTATTACAACTTTCAGTGTTGATGCAGGCGACATTTCCTCCATCATAAAGAAAAATTGGAGTATTTTACGATTAGACATGCAAGGTAACTCACAGTTTGAGATCACACCCAAGGTGGTGTTTAGGAGGGGGTTGAATCTGAAGAGTATTCTACAGATGAAATTGAACCATGCCCCAGTTAGGGGGATGTACAAATGCAATATGTGTAAATGCTGCAGGTTTATTAAAGCAGGGATCTTTTTTAGTATTGGGGAGACCAAATACCCCATCAGGGGTAGATTTAACTGTGCCAGTTCACATGTGGTATATTTGGCTAGGTGCTCTTCATGCCCGGTGTTTTATATAGGAAAAACTGACAGGAAACTTCAGGAATGCCTTTATGAACACCTTTATGCCATCAAAAAAAGAGAAGATGGAGAATGTGCTTGCCAGGCATGTTAAGGAATACCCAGGTCATGAATTTACTTTTTCAGTCATTGATCAGGTAGTTCCTTCCAATAGGGGGGGTCCAGATACGTTACTTTTAGAACAAAAGGAATTAATTTGGCAGCTAAAACTAGAAGCTTATCATTATCCAGGCTTAAATGGAATGTTATCCATTTCTTGTATTTTAAAATTAAGAAGTTTGGTTAGGTAATTTTATTGTATTTATTTTTGTAGATTGCATCCATTTTAATTTCTTTATCTATTTTTTATCTATTTCAGCATGGCTTACAAAAGTATGGATATTCCTTTTACTGCTTGTTCAGTAAGGTTGAGTCCTCAGGGAAGGGGTTTGAGCAGGTGTTGTGAATGTATTGGCTTAATTGCCAAGTAGTCATGTGATTTATGAGCTTTGTATTAAGGTGTAAGCTGGAATGTGTTGTTTGTTTTTCTGATGAAGTTGGTGTGGGACTCTGACGAAAAGCCTGTTATTTTTGGGCTTAAAATAAAATTTTAACTTGTAGTTTATCAGCATCACTGTGTCTGGAATTGATGCATCTGCTGAGGTTCATCCCTGGAAAGGTAGTTTAATTTTAGCAGGGGAGTTTAACTGCATATCTAGTATAGAATATGTAAGTAAACAAAAGAAAGCTAAAATACTAGCATCAGCTAATGCATTAAACAGATGTATTAGTAATAATTTAATCGATTTCATAGTAAAAGAAGAAGGCAAGTCATTGTTCTTTACTTGTTATTGTTATGCACATGGGACACAGCCTAGAATTGATAGGATGTATGCCTCTATAAGATTTACTTAATAAAGTGAATTATTTTAAAACTATTCCCCATCCTTTATATGATCATAATACGGAAAGTATTAATATATAAATGGATTTAAGGAAATTTCAGATTTATAGAATCCTTATAAATATAAATATACATACACACACACACACATATATATATATATATATATATCATGAAATTAAAAATAAGAATTACCTTACAGAACAAATCAAGAATTTTTTTTTATCTTTGAATGATAAAAAAACGTTGTGAACTGGGTAAGAATGACACCAATGGGTTTCAGCTGAATTTCTTTATTTACCAAAAAGAAGCGCTTTCATCCACTTGTAATGCAAAACTTCTTCAGACTTTCTCAGATTCTGAAGTTGTCTTCGGTTACAAGCAGACAAAAGTGCTTAGTCTTTGGTAAATAAAGAAATTCAACTGAAACCCACTAGTGCCATTTTTGTCCAGTTCACAATGTTTTTCTAGTTGATTTGTTCTTGGTTCCTGGTGTTTTTGAATGATAATAGTCAGATTAGCAAAATCATACTATGTGACTCCTTAAAAAAGCATACTAATGATAGAATGGGAAGATGTGCTAGTAATAAAATTAAAGAGTTGTTAGAAACACAAGATGAAATACACAAAGTGATGTCTGAACAAAGAAATTAGATAATACTGAAAATATTAAAAACGAATGACATATCAAACAACTTTAATGCATAAAGTGGAGCTTGCTATAGAAAAAAATTAAATTTCAGTTATGCAGTGACTTCAAAATTCTACAAAGATTAGCTAATAGAGATAAGATGTTAAGCAAAAAGACACAAATTAATAATATCCCAAAGTCCTCACACTAACAAGCTTTCTAAAAAACAGAGAGGAAATGCTTAATATTTTTAAAAAATTCCATAAGGATCTTAATTCATCATCATCTTTCGGCTTTTCCCGTTAGGGGTCGCCACAGCGGATCATCTCTTTCCATTTCTTCCTACCTCTGCATCTTGCTCTGTCACACCAACCGCCTGCATGTCCTCTCTCACTACGTCCATAAACCTTATCTTAGGCCTTCCTCTTTTCCTCTTACCTGGCAGCTCCATCCTTAGCATCTTTTTCCCAATATACCCATCATTCCTCCTCAGCACATGTCCAAACCAACACAATCTCGTCTCTCTTGCTTTGTCTCCAAACTGTCCAACATGAGCTGACCCTCTAATATACTGATTCCTAATCCTATCCATTCTAGTCACACCAAGTGCAAATCTTAACATCTTTACAAAAGCCACATCCAGCTCTGACTCCTGCCTTTTTGTCAATGCCATGAGGATCTTAATTAATAAAGTTAAAACAATAATCCTGATGATTACAAAATTGACAAGTATTTTAAGAAATATATTACTAACGCAAGTAATGACCAAGTATCTTTTTTGAACAAGCCTATTACCCTAACAAAAGTTAAAGAAGCTTAAAAAAATGGAAAAATGGTAAAGCTTCAGAGTTAGATGGTTTACGTATGGAACTACATAGTCTGCTTCCATTAAATATTTTAGAATTACTGAGTGACATTTTCAGGATAATTCAGAGTGACAAAATAATTCTTCTGTCACGGAAATTGTCTGTAATCTCATCTATACTTAAAACCAGGAAAGGATAAGTCAGTTTCCTCCTATAGATCCATTTCAGTTTTAAAAGTATAAAATATTTACTTCCATCTTTGCTACAAGATTAAGAGACAGTAGATAAATTAAATGATAAAGATCAAACAGGATTAGTCAATAGATTAACACATGATAATATTAAATGTTAGTAATTATCTTAGATTTAGCAAAAGGAATGAACAGGAAAATGGGCCTAATTAGCTCAGATATTGAGAGCACTTTTGATTCTGTAAATTGGAACTCCTTGTTTAAAACTTCAGAAGCATTTGCATTTCTACAACAATTTATTGGAATATTAAAAAAAACCCTGTATAGCGACCCCAAAGCATATGTTAAAACTGGACCTTACATTTTCAAGAATTCACTTTAAACAAAGGCACAAAGCGAGGGTTGTCCTTTGTCTCCTCTACTACTTGCATTAGTCATCGAACCCTTAGCTAATAGTATAGGAAGCAATGAAAAATTGGCAATCCTTGTTAACTGAGAATCCATCAATCAAAAATACAGCTGTTAGCAAATGATGTTTTAATAACTATAGGAGATTTAAATTACTCAATCAAAGAAACAGATGAGGAAAGTGAATGTGTCAAGAAGAATCACTGCTGAAATTTAACAACAACAAAACAGAAACTTTAGTGTTAAATCAATTACTAGATAGAAAGTTTGAAGATAAACATAGATATAACTGGGAAAGAAAACAACTTTTGAGGATAGGTTAGGACTTACTAAAATGATTATATTATCCAAGATTATATATATTGCATTCAATAGCTTTAATACCTGTCAAACCAATTTTAAGGAAAACAGAAAACATGTTGACTTCATTTTTATGGTAGCCTAAAAAGCCGAGAATTGCTTAAAGAAGTCATACAAGATTATGGGACTGTGGTTGTAGTGCATTCCCAGATGTAAAATCTTATTCTATGGTTGCAAATTTTAACTCTATTATACTCCAGATAGACTCAACCTACACTAGTCAATGGAAAAATTCAGGAACAGATTATACTAAATTCTTATAAGTTGATCAAATATGATAAATTAGAAACATGTAACAATCCTTTTATCTAGTTAATAAAATTTACATTAGAAGGAAAATTCATTTCAGTCTTAAGACAAGACTTTGCATAAATGAAATCAGTTATTAAAACACTTAAGAAATAGTTTTTTACAACTTCATTAATATCAAAACTGAAAATGTTGTGCTTCCCCAATGCACACATCTCTAGACTTAAGGAAACTCAGAGCAATGTTAAAATTGATTTATTAAAAAGGAATGGATTAGTATCATGGTCTGATGGCTTTGAAAATGGAAAAGCTAAGTCACCATAATATCTAATGAAAGATTATAAGCTGGATGAATCTGTTACCCAATTAATATTATCCATCAGTAAGAAATTAAATTAATTTGCAGATAAAGTCTCTAATGGAAAGAGGCAACCTGTAAATGGTTCATCTTCCAGGCCCCTGCTTGTACATGTTTCATCTCCCAAGCCTCTGCTTACACTTATCAAGGGTACAAGAACTTATCAAAGAATTGGGATGCATGGGTAGGCTTAAAAAGGCCCTTGTAGTCATTAGCCTAGTAAACACCTATGAACCTATAATATGAGTGAAAAGGAACAGAACATTATTTCATTTATGTGAATATGTGAATGTTATCACTGAAGGTAAACTGACTTACAATGGAAGCTGGTCTGAGTTATTGTAAATAATAATTTTGATGCAAAATTCTGGAACTTTTTAGAAAGTAGTGGATTAAGTGACTCATTAGATGCTAAGAACAACACTGTGTTACTTAAATCAATTAGTCACACTTCTTCCAAGTTTATACTGGAAAGTTTTTATGTGGAATTACATACATGGAATGTTTGTTACTCCCTAAAAAAGTGTTAAGTTTAGTAAAATTACTTTGCCAGTTTGTTGGAAATGTAGTAAATTTGTAAAAGCTGATGGGACACACATGTTTATGGATTGTGAAAAATTTAATATACATTGGGAAGAGATACATATGTTTACGGGGTTATGTTCTAATAATTGTTCTTTAACGACGTCAATAACACTAATGAATGCTCCATTTCCTTTGTCTGAAAAAGCCAAATAACAAAAAAAATTTCTGGGGTCTACTGGCAGTAGCCAGAAAAGTTATTACAAAAAAATGGAAATCAAAATTAGTTTCTACATAGGTTCATAGATTCATAGGTCGGTACTAGGCTATCGGCCCTAGGACCTATACAAGCCTGGCCATAACAATTCCCTGGATATTTCTTCCCACAATATTTACTTCCCTGGACCCCTGGTCTAGCAGGGTGACTGACGTGATCCCCAGGGTGAATTTCCCATCTCACATCCAATCGTCAAGGTTCCTTTTGAAGTGGGCCAAGGAGGCGCTCTGCTTGACATGTATGGGCAAGTCTATTCCAGAGTATGGGGAGTCTCTGGGTCAGGAACCTATCCCTCCAGCATTTTTTGTTCATTGTAATGACAAGGTTTAGATCCCTGGAGTGCGTGGCTCTGAGGGATTGGGATTTGTTTAAGTGGGGTATGTCCAACAGCTCACAGTTTGAGATGGCCTTGTATGTTAAGCAGAGATCACCTCTGAGTAAACAATATGCCACAGAGTATAGGTGGAGTTTTTTTTAGATGGTCAGCATAGGGCATCTGCTTTAGGCCTGTGATTCTTTTAGTGAGGTATTTCTGCAGCCTTTCCAGCTGTTGCAGATGTCTTGTAAGGTGCATACCAAACTGGGCGTTGTACTCTATAATGGGACTAATGAGGGATGAGTACAGTGGGACAATGACCTCCTTTTTTCTGGATGAAAAGCCCTTAGTGATGAGGTGTGCCACACAGAAGGATTTCCTGACTGTTGAGGCAATGTGGTTATCGAAGGTGAGACCACTGTCCACCTGTGTGTCCCTAAGTCTCTCATCACACTTTCAGTGTTTAGTGTACTGCCGCCTAAGTGGATACATGGTTTTTCCCAAAGGGGATAACTCTACATTTCTTGGCATTAAGCTTGAGCCCATGGCTCTCTGGCACAAGCATCTGTTTCTGCAAGGCCCTTTTGTAGAATATCCACATCATTTGGGGATTCAATAATGGCTACCAGTTTGTAGTCATCTGTAAACATTGTTAGCCAGAGTCCCTTAGTGTTGGCCTGTACTTCAGAGAAGTAGATGTCAAACAAGTGTGGTCCCAGGACTGAACCCTGAGGTACTCCACTTGTCTGGAGCTGGATTTGGAGTCAGCTACTTTTACAGTCTGGGTTCTGTCAGTAAGCCAGTTGGCAACCCATCGAGTGATGTAGGGATTTATGCCCAGCTTAGTAAGTTCATATAGGATTCCAGAGTGGGAGATGGCGTTGAAGGCCTTGGCGAGGTCCCGATAGGCTGTGTGGACCTCCTTACCCTCATCCACAGCTCTGGAGACTGATTCGAAAAAGTCAATCAGGTTCGCGAGACAAGATTGGCCCTTCACTAACCCAAACTGGGTGGGGTCCAGTGTTTGAAGGTTGCCAATGTCTTTGTTTATAAGTTCCATGACAATGCATTCCATGCCCTTGCAGATCAGGCTCATCAGACTGATGGGACGGTAGTTCCTGGGATCCATAGAATTTTTTTTAAATTTAACAGCAATACTATTAAAAACTAAAAAAGAAGTCAGAATAACATCAATAAATCACACTAAGACTTTCAGTGATTGGGATAGCCTTGAAATGTTGCTGTTGAAATACCAAGACTCAATGTGTTAACTGTATAAGACTACCTTGATGATTCAATGAATTACTAGCACCGTGTAACAGTATGTGATGTTGAATTTCTTCCTTTCTATGTATATATTGTAAATATGTTAAATTAACAATAAAAAAAAAGTCTTGGCTGCTTTCTCAAGGCCAGGCTTGGAGCACACACAAGATGCGCCATTTCAATTAACAAATCCTGACATGGAATACCAGTACAACTGCTTATTTGTACTTTCATAAAATTAGTACAATGTGCTCTTTCTAGTTTCTCTGGTAAAGCAGAAAATCTCAGGCTTTCCCTAAGTGCTCTATCCTCTAATTCTACCATTTTTTGAAACATCTCTTCTTTTGCAGTCTCATACTCAAGCCAGCCTTTTCTTCATTTTGACCCCTGATTTTTGTAGCGTTATCAACTCATCTGAGCATCTGTTTAAAGCTTCTTCTATTTTTTCCAGCCTTTTGTTATTTGAGTTGATATACTCCTTCAGTGTTATATCCACATTAATCATCTCTGAAACCATTTGACTAATTTTTTCCTCTAGATTACTGGAAGTCATGTCTTGCACCAAAGTTGGAGCGTGAACTGCATTATGCTGAACAACTGCAGGATTCTTCCCAGCCAGTGTTTTCTGCTCACCTTTTGTGGTTGATTTATTTTTTCAGATTCTCTAAATTCCTTCTTTGCCAGCATCCAGGTAGTGAACTTACTAGCCAGTAACTAAAATTTACTCTAAAGACAAATTCACTGGCTCTCTCTTCTGAGTTTGTCTTTTCACACTGGGAAAGCTGAAATTAAGCTGTTATTCAGTGTGCAGCCATCTTTGAAAGTCCAGAATTTTACATATTCTTTGGCATCTTCCCATGGCTACACAGGTTTGCCAAAAATGACTGGAGATCACATATTGTAAGATACATTTCTGACAATAGGGAGAAAGAGGATTTATAGTCACTGTTCCGAGGTTATGGGGTTCTGGTCTTCCAAATGTTTTTGTATGGTGTGGCATCATTTTGATAGTACTACTGTAGAGCTAGGCAGGTTAGGCCCATATGAGTACTTTGGGAATTTTATGCTAATGGTTTGTTATACCTTCATATGTGGGTATTTTATAATTCCAAGACTGGGATCCAGGTGGTTTGGACTTATGGTTTGAAAGATGTAATTGGGCAGGAACCTGAAACAATACTCCCTCCTTGGACTCAGTTCTGTGGAATACTGTGTTTATCTGCCAAGACCTCTATCCTTTACGGTGACCTAAATGGATGTGGGTTGGCATTTTTTTTTTTGTTAGAGGATATGAGATTTTACTACTAAATATATAATTTCTTACAGTGAACTGCTGAGTTGCTTTTCACATGCTGGTGGCACTATATTCAGTTAAGGGATATGTTAACATTTTTCTGAATCCTGGAGAGAATTCTAACACATGTCATGGAAAACCAATTCTGACTGCACACGGTCTACAATTAGACTTAGATTTGGGTAATTAAATTTGTTAACTTTGGAACCTCCTGAAGAGTTGCTGCAGGCACTGAAAAAAAAGAGGTGGGAAGAGTGGTTCTGGAATGCAATATCCCTGGGAAAATGGGAAAGCTGTATTAAAGAATTACTGCATGGGCTGCAACTGAATCTTTCTAGGTTCACACTGTGTGAAGTTATACATACCTGTTTAGAGAAGCAGGGTACACAGTAATAACTGCCGGCACTGCCTTAAAGAAGAAAAAAGCTATTTTCATTTAATCTGGGATTGCTGAGGGTAAGACACATTCTAGCAGTGGTTGAGTAAGTATTACCAAATAACAATGTTAAGTTTTGAGTGCTAAGAGTTCAGGATGACATTATCATAAACTGACATTGTATGGATAAGGAATGTCATTATTACTTTAACTGCTTGCTTTTCAATGGTGGAAAATAATTCCAGATAATTTGTTATCGATAATGAATATTATGAGTCATACAGTGAAAATACTGAAATGTGCAAAACTGATATGAAATGTTGGAATCAATAATGGAGTAGTTTTTTGTACTTATTGGCAAACAAAGGTTGACTGTGTATTTGTTTTACATTCATGTTTTAATAACTCAGATAGTCATAAATATAATAATAAATCTGACAAACATTCTAAAAGTTGTGATACTGAACCAAACCCAGGATTAACTAATTCCACCACCTACACTAGTCTTCAAGGAATTCTCCATTAATATGCAACAATTACCCATATTAATGCTAGAAGTATTCTAAATAGATTCAGTACCCTAGAGGTCTCGGTAACAGATAAGGTTGATTAAGCAGAAGAGAATGACTTGAGAGAGTTGAAAGACAGAGCTGTTAGTAGGCCTTGTTTGTATTAGAATAAATAAGGCAGTTGATGTATTGGAGCCTCTCCAAAATGTATACTGCTTTGAGGAGTGTGTGTACCAGTCCTAAAAGAAATTACTTAGCTAAGTATTTTTGTCAGTGAGTTCTACTATAAAAGATACAGATGTTATGGGTTGGAATTACGCTGGTGCAGTACTGAGGGAATGGGGACAACAGTGGCAGCTTTCCATTTAAGAGGAAGAATACCTGTGGACAGACAGTGCTTTAATATACAAGTAAGAGGTTGAAAAATGAAGGACAATGAGTTTTGTTGTAACTTAGGGAGAATTTGAAAGAGGATGATGTGCCCCCCCCCATTTTAAAATATTTTTAAAGTCTTCCAGCTCTTCGCCACTTTTACCCCTCACAGCTTCCAAACTTCCACAGGAACACCATCTGCTCCTAGAGACTTCCCGCTTGATTGACTACACATAGTTATTTTATGTAATTTCTGCCTATTTTCAGAATTAAGTTTCATCTTCCTCTAACCTTGGCATAATTAAGTCCTTCATAAATATTTCCATTTGTGCCTTTTACTGTTTCCACATTCCTCTGTTTTATACAATTTTTCATAACATTTCAAAAATATTTTTTTAGCCATAGACTCCCCAAGTCTGGCGAAAATCCTTTCTTTCTTTTGCCTATGTCATTGTGCTAAAGGCTTTTGTACTATGGCATTATCATCAAAAAGTATTTGCTTAACATCCTTTACAAACTCATGCATATGATCTATATACACCCTAATTTTCCCCTTTGTACTCTGCAGCTGCTCCTCCTCTTGTTTTGTAAATTCCCCTTATTCTGCAATACTTTAACATTTGTCATTCCCTCTAAATAATTCCTATTACTTCTTTCCCATAGTTGCTTCTCTTAACTTCTACTCTATTTTAAACTTCTTTTTCATTTTATCCCACTCAGTAGCCATCCCTTATGAAGAAATTTCTATCTTCCCCGATAACCCACACATCATTTCCACTTCTCATTCCTTAAATTCCTCAGTTTTAACAGGTAAGCAGGAAATACCAACAACGAAGGTTCAAGGAACTCAACACTAGAAGAAAGACAGCACCAAAAACTGTTCCCAGAATAAACCACGATCCACGAATATGTCACAAAGAACTTCTTTTATTGAAATACAAAACGAAGGTTGAGCGCTTTCATCTACCCAATGTAGATTTCATCAGAACACAGCAGGAAAGCACTAGTGTCACATTTTTATTTTAGTACCCTGCATCTTTATATTAGTTTTTTTATCAGTGCATGAGCTGAAATTGCTATTTTATGTGCGTCAAACTTTCAATAAAATAAATATGCTCATGTAAAGTATAAATTATATCCAGTCTGGCATAGTTATTGTACCTTGGGGAATAATATGTAATTTCTGCCAGAATTCCTACTACTAATTCGTACTTTACATAACAATATTCTCATATTTCTTCAGAAATCTAACCTTTTTGTTACATTTTCACTTACAGGTCCCCCTGATGCATCAAAACTATTGCAAATAAGGTTCTGCTCTCCACTCATAAATAACATTCCCTGCTAGAATCTGATTATTTCTTTCAAAATGTTTTTAAGCTCCATAACTGCATATTATTCATTAACTCCATTAGATTATACTACTTGTAAATGTCAATGACATCTTTAGTCCTTCAATGAATACACGTGCCAGATGGTCCAGGTCATGGCTGAAGTGTGTCATCAGCCCAGCCCACCTACCTGGTCAACAGATGTAAAGACAATAACTACATGTTTACAAACTGAGAGACATAAATATACATGGTGTGTATTTATTTTATATATATATATATATATATATATATATATATACACACACACACACACACACATGTATGTATATATACACAGACAAGTGTGTGTGTGTGTGTGTGTGTGTGTGTGTGTGTGTATATATATATATATATATATATATATATATACATATATATATATATATATATATATATATATATATATATATATATATATATATATATATATATATATATATGTGTGTGTGTGTGTGTGTGGGTTCACTACATAAACTTGAACTTTTGAAATACTGAATTTCAAAAACTCGAGACTATAAACCCGAAAACCCTAAATACCAAAACTACACAAGTTGTTGTTGTTTGTCTTTCGGCTTTTCCCGGTTAGGGGTCGCCACAGCGGAACTCTGGTCCGCTAATGATTGGCAGTAGATTTTTACGGTGCTGAGTTGCCAGCTCGACGCCCAACCTTCAACAAAGGCACGCCCATTCACGCATGTCTTTCAGAACGCCACTCGACTGCGGGGAGGACATGCAGACTCCACACAGAAGGCACGCCCCACACTCCAGCAGAGAATCGAAAGGGAGAACCTCTTGCTGTGAGGCAACAAGGCTACCGCTGCACCGCTGTGGATTACCAAAACTACACAAGTGCGAAATTTAAAATCCTGAACATCTAACACACATACAGCACACACATACACACAGCTTCCCTCCACAATCAAACATATCAAACTACACTACAGATAAGCAGGGGGGCAAGCCCCTGCACTACTCCCATGTGGGGGGGCTGGACCCCCCACACCCCCCTACTTAAATATTCTAACTCTGAGATCGCACAGACACACAAGGCAAACTCACACCCACATGTTACAGTCCCTCACGCACACACATCACAGTCACAACATACACTTACACACACTAAATCCCCTCACAAACACACTTACACACACATACTTACCTGAACCGCAACACCAGAAGCACTAATTTAATATCTCCGAACATCGGGATATTGAAATTCGCTCTTCTGGTCTTTCGGTATTCCGGGGTTTCGGCTACAAGTGAAGCCATATATATATATATATATATATATATATATATATATATATATATATATATATGTGTGTGTGTGTGTTTGTGCGCATATACATACATATATATACATGGTTTACTATTAAAATGTTGAAGGTAGGTTTGAAGAACACGGAGATGACGAAAGGCAATTGGCCGATTTCCATGTTGCCGAACGTTATGAGCGTGAGAGTAAATATCTGCAAATGAAACTGTGCATACGGTGATATGTACTCGATGTTTTGCATAGAGATCATGGTACAGTGCAAACTGTGAAATGTATCCCTTTCCTCACAGTAGTGAGATCTCGGAGTTTGAATATATAGTTTGCAAGAGGTGTGGGGGACAAGGGGGGCTTGCCCCCCTGCTAAAAGTGAATACCAGTGTAGGAGTTAAACTTACGTTTGCAACTACACTGACATCACATTCAATATTCGAATTAAATGTCGAATCTGGTGAACTTGTTCAACAGATTTGACAATTATGCCTACTTAATATGCAGATATCTGCAGTTTCAATTCGATGTTTAGTAGGTTTTTTTTTACTTCGTTTTTTTATAGTAAACCTATATATCTATCTTGTATAAACAGCTCAATATTGTAAAGAAATCCTTTCTAATAATCTAATACCTTAACACATCCAGTTGCTGTTCACAATACTTCTTTTTAGAAGTGTCCTTCTAGCAATACACTCATATAATAAACAACTACATCTTTCTAATGACACATTAAAACATATGGTTACTGAAGGACTTCCAGCTGGGACAGAGAGACAGCAGCCAGAAGGCAGTAACTTGCTTGTGTCAAAATAATTTGAAGTAAGCTGGTTATGCACTGTAAAATTTGCTAGTCTTATCTAAAAAGTATCAGGAGTGTTGTCTAGGTTTGGTTGTTGGATCTCTCCAGACTTTAAGAAGAAGACTGAGGATTTCAATACCACTGGGAGGATTCCAAAGTGTCTTGGGTACTCATACAGCACCAGCTGACTTGAAGACTGCATGATCTGAGATGGGAGTGTCAGACAAAGGACAAACAGAATGGAAAGTCTGAATTAATGAACAGACTTTGTAAAATCAATGCCACTCTGAGGGGATTTATAAGTTTGATAGAAAAATAAAAGAAAATGAGGCTGTTTTTGCAAACATTCTGACCAAATAATGAAGCATGACCAGGAAATAAAAGTTGTCCAACAATGACTGCAAAGTTCAGAGTCAAGTGGAGAAGTGCTGCTGATCAAATTAATTGTTTAAGGATTCAGAAGCCACAGTAAAAAGCTTAGAATTATATGGATTCCAGAAACACTGAAAGGCTTCAAATGTAATTACTACATAAAAGCTAAATTGGCAAAATGATCTGATTTGCCACCCAAGGAGATCCTTATGTATGTCCACCAGTTTTACACTGCTGCAAGCATCTTTGAGCTTCCAGAGGACAATACTGGTAAGGCTTCTAAGCTATGCCACTAAAGATAAAATCCTAAGGAAACTTAAGCAAGCAGATGTCAGTCAAATGTAGTAAGGTTTTCATACAGAAGTATTACTCATTGGATACATGAGCCCAAAGAGCTGAATATTGACCAGTAATGAAGGTTTGCAAAGCTAATGGGCAGAAATTTAAACTTCACTACCAAATAATGACAACGTTAAATTACAGTTGTTAGGAATTCAGAATGGCATCTTGTTTATGATTAACTGAAATTGTATGGATCAGGAATGTCATTACTTTAATTGCTCTTGTGTTTCAGTGGTGGAAAGGTGATCAACAACATTTACTGAACTAGAAAATGTTCTGTCTAAAGTGAGTCAGGTTACACATATGGAAGTGGAAGGGCAATCTGAAGAACATATGGATCCAATGATGTTAAGAGAAGTAGGGGGTACAACCGCTGAGGCACAAACTGCTTGATCCTTTTCCCTTGTTCCATAAGCAACTAATGGACAAGCAAAAAAACAGCACTATAAGCTCATGAGCAAATGACAAAACTGGATATTGTTTAAAATATGTTAATGGCAAGAAACATGAACAAAAAAGTTATTTTTTTTACATCAGTCTGATTATGGTTTCTTCTTCTAGTGAGAACATTTATGTATGATGAAACTTACAAAATCTTAACTGCATTTTTAAGTACATGGTATGAATGTAAAGCTACCAGACTGTAAAGGACTCAGATATATGTATGTGTGTGTTTACCATCCATGTTTCAGTATGGGGAAGGGGGTCAGGGCTGGCAGGCTAAACTAATATGGGCAGTGGCAAAATGTGCACTACATCACTTCAGAGGAAAGCTGGGACTTGCTTTCTGCCCAGTTTCCACTTGTTGCATTTTTGACACTTTATACAGGTTTAACATACAACATTGATTATAACTGC
This sequence comes from Protopterus annectens, assembly GCF_019279795.1. Lineage (NCBI taxonomy): Eukaryota > Metazoa > Chordata > Ceratodontiformes > Protopteridae > Protopterus > Protopterus annectens. The sequence goes on from NC_056729.1 coordinate 929,042,830, forward strand.
TGCATTATACATTTGTTCACTTGTTATATGTCTGATTGTGTCTTTTTATGGCTCTGGATTAAGAGAAATAGAATGTCTAGCTATAAATGGGAAAGCATGTACTTTGTTCTGTGTGCTAGAGGCAACACTTATAAGTCCTATGTAGTTTATCCAAGGTAGAAAAGTAGGACAAAATATTAGTTATGGCTAATCTTAAACTATTTTCTTGGAATGTTAACTGAATCATGGATTAATATCAACAAAAGTTTTTTTTTAATTTATACTCTGGAATAAAACTAATTTTGCACTGTTACACGAAATTCACCCCAGTAATGTGGGACATGAAGGCCTTATGGGGGTTGCATAAATAAGTAGGTACTCTTTCCCTCACACTCTGCATAGCAGTAACAACGATAGGGAGAGACATGCTTTTCCATTTATTAGAATACATTAGAGACTCAGAAGGGAGATTTGTCATGGTGAAGGCATTGTTTATGGGCAAGTAACAACCATTAATAATATCCCTATGTCACCAGAGATGCCTTCTCAGACAACAGCATGGTTTAATAAAGACTGGATGTTATATCAGAAAGAGCTGGACATCTGGGGAGGGGACTGGAACTTGGTATTCTCTCATTTACAGGTGTCAGTGGGTCCCATAGCTAAGCTTATCTCCTATCTGGGCAAGTTTTTTAATAAGCATGCTGCAATGTTCGGGATGTTTGATGTGCACAGCCTACTTGGGCAACTGCCTAATATTTATTAATCCTCACATTTTAATATCTTCTGAAGAACTGATAAGTTGATTATTTCTAAAGGACATGGGTATTTAGCATCTAAATAGTACACAGCCCCCATTACTCTGTCAAATCATGCAGTGCTGACTTTTACATTTGCAGTCCCGTTGATGAAGTTAGCCAAGCACTGAAAAGTAATTATGTTCATCTGTAGGGCGAAGCATTTTGGGAGTAAATTAAGGACTTCATTGCTGGATGGGAAGGACTCCACTGTAGGGAACATGAACACTTGCTACTGGAATGGAAGCATTTTAAATTTTCATTTGCAGATGGTTTAAAGAACTATCATGTAGGCATCCTTCAATCCCAAAGAATCATGGATTTGCACCTCTATTGGACTGACTCAAAGAGCATCTTCTGTGACTGTGCAGTCCAATCCGGGAATGGCAGTCCTTTCCACTCTCTGAGTAGCAGTAGGCAGATGTCCGTCTGGTATCATGGACAGGAACATTCCTGAGGGCTCTCTTATCCTCTGCTCTCCTTGCCAAGGTCATTTCATACATAGTGAGAGCTTCCTTCACTTTCTGTTTCCAGGCAATCTTGTGTGAGGCGTGAGAATAAAAGGTGTTCACACTGATTGAGAGAGCGTGGAGGCCACACTTGCAAAAGTCCTTGTAGCGCAGTTTGGGTCACCCTTTCGGCCTCTTTCCAGACTCCAGCTCTCCAAAAAGGTGGTCTTTCAGCATTCAACCATCCATCAATCACAAGACATGACCCAACCAATGCATACGTCTCTGTTTCAGGAGGGTAAAATTGGAGGTGGAGCACGCCCTCTCAAGCACTGTGCTGTTGGGGATCTTGTCTTGACATGAGTTACCAAATATGTGCCTAAGGTAGCACATATGGAATATACTGATCCACTGCTCCTATTTTGAGCGCATAGTCCATATTTCATTGGCATACAGTAATGTGGTCAAAACACAGGCTGTGCAAACCTGCACCTTGGTGTGCACATTGAGCCCACAATCTCTGTCAGGCAGGAAAATGTTTTGGCAGTTTTTCCAATGTGCTTGTTGATCTTGCTATTAAGAGAAAAAATATCAAATTGTATAAACTAGGTACACAAACTCATGGACAACCTGCAGCTCATAGTCGCTCACTGCTCACATTTTGGTCCATCACCTCCGTCTTCTTTAAACTGAGCGTGAGGCCAAATTCCATATAAGCATCTTTAAATTGAGTCATGAGTGACTGAAGTTATTGCTGAGTGTCAGCCATAATAGTTGTGTCATCAGCAAACCAGAACTCCCTTAGACACTTCCAAAGCATCCTGGTCTTCAGTTTGAAGAGGCTGTCATCTATTCTGGTTCAGATAAAGATACGTTCTCTAGCAGTTCCAAAAGTAAATTTCAACAGAACTGAAAAGGAGATGACAAACAATGTTGGAGCAAGTACAAACCCCTGCTTTACTGCACTGAGAATCATGAAATGTGCAGATATGGATCTGTCGAACATGATGGTCCCCTTCATGGAAGGCCCTAACAATGCTACTGACAGACAGCTGATCTTTGCCAGAATCACAAACAGACCTTTCCTACTGACAAAGTCAAATGCCTTGGTCAGATCAATGAAGGAAATAGAGAGATTTGTTCTGCTCCCTGCACTTTTCTTGCAGTTGTCTAACAGAGAAAACCTTGTCTATCGTAGACCATACAGCTCTGAACCCACAATGAGACATGGTGTAAATTCTCTCTGCAAGAACATGGAGCCTCTTCAGGACAACATGAGCAAACAGCTTTCCCATGGTACTGAGAAGGGAGATGCCACAACAGTTGCTACAATCATTTTTGTCACCCTTATTCTTAAGGATTGTAATTATGTTAGCATCCCTCATATTCTGTGGTACACTAACTTCTCTCCAGCATTCATGCAGGTCAGTGTTGCAAAGAACTACACCGACAGAACTTTTTACCAATTAAGGACTAAATTACTCTCTCTTCGCAGAGATCTGGATACACAGCATCAAGTGGAAGGGGGTGTGTGGATCCACAAATGATAAATAAGACAGAGATTAGGGATAAGTGTAATCAGTACCTACACATAAAGCTGAATTAGCATAAAATCAGTCAAGTTGAGGGACTACTTTTTGCCAGCCAATAGTAAGCATTTAGCTCAGAAGTTTCAAAGGCAAGAACTATACAGGCAAGTATACCAGATAATGGATGCAAGTACAGCAGAGATGGTCTTCATTTTCCCAGGATGGACAGGAGGTTTTTGTAAAATATTATACAGGATTGTACTTTGGTGCATATGATAATATGGTAAGTAATGTTGTTGATATTAAATTTGTCGCAGGGTACATCTCACTGCCCCACCCCCCACCCCCTCAATCAGACAATGGCAAGGTCACAGATTTAGAAATTCTGTCTTGGTAGGGGACATGCCAAGAATGAGGTGGGAGGACATTATATTACCATTTTTGCAAGGAGGCTTAGGTCTGCCAGATTTGGAATTGTACATTAAGGCAGTTAAAATTAAACTGTTAACTAAGATGTTTAACCTACATAATTAAGCAACCTGGATTAGTATTTTGGTAGATCAAGTAAGGTGTTATACCAGCTTATATGACTGTTACTCTCATGGCAGTCCCAAATGAACATCTACTCCAAGATGAGGAGTCTCTTTGATCTCAGCTGCACGGATGGCATTCAAAATAAAAACGACAACCTCTCGGATGAAAGACAATCTTCCCATTATCCCAGGAATCAGTGGGGGTATGGGCCTTAAGAGTTGTCTAGTAGCCTGTCAGAGCATCCAGAGCTACAACATTTGGGAACAGTTAATTAAAGGAAAACAAGGAACAGACTATGAAAATTTCTGCAGTAAGTATTCCCTGGCAGACAGGAGTTTTCCATATTTTTTAAATTATTGACTAAGTTATCCAGTACCGCATTATTTGAGTACTAAAAAGGAGGACTGGCCAAGGTAGATTTCAAAACCAACAGAAATTAGGACTCTGAAGAAGTCAATGAGATGAGCAACTGGTATACTGTACAGAAATTTGCTGGCTCCAAAGTAACAATTCTTGGAAGAATACAGGCATATGTGGGTGAGGATCTTAAAAGCTCAGATAACCAGCAATAATCAGGCAAAATTGGTTGCTGCTCTCATATATACTACGTTTAAGAAAATATATATTCTTTACGTGACAGTGTCAATTTGAATATTTTTATACACCATCATTATAACAGGGCAACTCCTATTGCTGGTGGCAAAGAGTGGGACAATCTGGAGACTGAATGCATACATTCTGAAAGTGTCCAATACTGTGGATGTTTAAAATGGTAACTCAAAAATTCTGCGGCTTCATTTAGCCAGGCTCAGTCCATGTACCTGCTAGGATCATTTTATTACGGTTTACAGAATTACTTTGGATTAATATTTTGGTGTGAATTTTTTTTAAACTTGCGCTGGGAGCAAAGAAATGTATAAAGAAAAAATGGAAGTTGGTAGTACTGCCAACATTTAAAGATTTAATAAAACTAATGGATGAATAAGCATAAAATAAAGTAGTTGCTCAAGATCAATACCAGGCAGTTAATACTTGTAAACCACAATGTTAATGGTATGGAAAGAAGTTAATAAAAATGACAGTGAAGTTCAAGTCTCTTCAGACCAAATCTTACAACATAGTTACCATCACGATAGTAGCGGTATTTCACAGCACATTAAAAGTCTTTTCAGACCTCAACGAAAAGATGCTCCAGACTAGTATCTCAAGAAATTCCCTTAGGATGTTAACTGGTTACCAGGAGTCTCTTCAGACCATATATAGTATCACCTTCAACTTCAGAAACTCAAAAATCATTCTCAGATACTGGATAGAACAAATTCCTTTACTGACATATGTCCGGTAAGCACTTTCACCAAGAGGCTTTTTCAAACCATGAAAAATACAAAGTTACAGGAAACACCTTATATTGTATCACCATAATTAGTTAATAAGCATAATCAGCAATCAATTAACTAAATAAAAAATATACCAAACATATATAAAACCAATGAATTAAGAGACCACCATCAAAATACATAATAAAAACTATATATTTATAAATGCATTATATAAAAAAGCATTATGTAAAATTATCTATGGTGAATTCTCCTGTTCTTAAGAGCTGGTTTTAATGGAACCTTATCATTAAGACCAGGGGGAGAATGTGCTTGTAACCTAATTATCCAACTAGAATGAGTTCTTGAAGTTCTGCAAGCTTCAAAATGGAATCTAATTTATTGAAATTAAAACATTTACAGATGCAACGCTTCCAATTTGAAGCTTGCATCAGGAAAAGGATTATACCGAGAGGGCTTAGAATTTTGAAAATGCCAATGACAGGTAACACATATCCAGAGCTATTATATCGTTGGCAACAGCTCAGTATCGAGGTGAACATTAACTATATGACATTACTTATTGAGTTCTTTACACCCTAAGAACATGTTTTACAAGAACTCATTCAGAAACAACAGAATGACTTATTTCATAATTTTAAAGATAGTGTTGTTGAGCCGTTACTTGATCGTTTAATAGATAGCATTTCTCTGTTTGAAAAAAGGTTGTTAGAACAGAAGAAACATAAGCTATCAAGAGATGCATATGATTTCTCACATGGACAGGTCTTTACTTGGCCTAGGTATAGCATTAATTCTAATAGACAGAACAATGGTTATAATATTAATAATAATTCACATGCTTTGACTACAGTTAATAATAGAGATACTAAGAACAGTAGGAATGTATCTTTTAATGCAACTGTTTCTAATGTCAATGCTTCTATTAATGATAGGAATGGTGATGTTAATACTGACGCTACAAGCATTGAAAGTATTATAGTGGCTGATAATATGACTTCAGAGCTCAACACTAGTGTAAGGGCCGATAATGCTGAATTTAGTAATGGAATTAATAGTGCTGAACCCATAATAGATTGTAGGGATAATATGGAATCAACAAGCACCTAGTCATTGCCAGTGTTCCGGTTGTTCGTAGAAAAACAGTTACAACATCCAGTAATTATAATTTAGTAGAGCATCCTAGTCTTTTCCCCATTTCCAATACATACAACATAGGGAGAAGTCGCTCTATGAGCAGGGGAAGGCAGAAAAGGAAAGCTCCGGGAGGGCAACTGAAAGAACCCACCTTGAAGAAAATGTGGGAAAGAATCACTTAGTATGGAATCTCTCACATAGACCGTTAGACAAATATGAATTAGAAGTCTTAAATAAAGGATTATCATTTATACCTTCTATTAAAAGTAACATAGTGGATACTATATTAGATATCAAGATATTTGCACGTAATTTACAATTGAAATTATTTAATAACAATGTCAGGGATGCACAGTTGGTACAATTTCGTAAACCCAGTGTCTTTGTACCTAATTTGCATCCATTAGTGGATGCGTTCTGCAAAATTGTTGAGAAAGACATTTACTCTCTAGCAGATACGTCCTTCACTTGTTCTAGAAAAGGTAATTTAACTACTAAACAAAGAAGAGCTTTAAACAATCTTGAAAATGATAGAAATATTTCAATTAGACCTGCAGATAATGGCGGCCCAGTTGTAGTGTTAGACAGAGATGCTTACGATGGATGTATGAAGGAAATGTTAAATACAGTGTTTTACAGCTCTGTTAGTGTACAAGAGGTCCAAGCACATATTTCGAGGGTCTATAACACCTTAGATGACTTGCTTAAAAATGGGATAGTTACCACTGAAATTTATGAATTCCTATGGGTTGAAAATCCAACAATTCCTACAATACAGGGTTTACCCAAGGTTCATAAGGACCCATTAATTCCTCCAATGAGGCCAACTGTAGCAGGCAGAGGATGGGTCACTGAACCGTTACTGATTTTAATTGAGAAAACTTTAAGACCAGTAGTAGACTCTAATCCATATGTCCTTAGAGATTCTAAGCAATTTTTGTTAGACCTTTATCAAGGGACAATCATGATTCCAGATAATTACCCCTTATTACTAGTTACAATGGATGTTAAGTCCCTTTTTACGAACATTCCTAATGGGCTGGGTTTAGAAAGTGTTCAGCAGTATCTGATTAAGCATACAGATATGTTATCCACTAGAATAGATTTAATTTGCTTGTTATTGGAAGTAGTGCTAGAGAATAATATATTCTCTTTCAATCAAGATTTGTTTTTACAAAGGGATGGCGTAGCTATGGGCACATCTTGTGCCAATAGCTACACCAACCTAGTTATGGCTTCATGGGAGGAACAAAAACTTTTCCCGTTGATTTATTATAAGAAATACGTCAGCTTCTATAGACGTTTTGTTGATGATTTGTTTTTTCTTTGGACTGGGAGTGAGGGAGAATTAAATGATTTTTTTGAACAAGTAAATTCACTTACATACTTTTTAAAATTTACAATGACAGTATCTACACATAATATTGCTTTCCTGGATATATCTAACCAACGTTTAAGTAATGTTAAACTTAATACGGGGGTTCATAGGAAATCATGCTATAAAAATACTCTGCTACAAAGGCATAGTATGTGCCCTAGTTATGTATTTACCAACATTATTAAGGGACAAGCAATTTGTGCATCTAGGTTAAATCCTGCCCAGATTAATTTTGAGACAGAATTGGGAAATTTACATGAAAGATTAGTAAATAGAAAATATAGAACAAATTAAATTGATGCTGGTTTCTAGTACACTGAGAATCTTAGACTTAATAGGGCATGTCCCATTTTTTCAAAACAAGGTAATGAATATTATAAAGCTGCTAAGACTGTTATACATGTTGATAATATGAAACAACAAAGAATTTCACTGTTTTATACACAAGATTTTCATCAAACTAGAGAGATTTTATATAAACATTGGAATGTTTTAACAGTTGATCCGGTTAAGGAAATTGTTGGCGAACATCCACAGTTTCTCTTTAAAAATAAAAAGAACTTGCATAGACTTTTATGTTATTCTAGTCGGGAACCCCCTCTTGAAAGTAATGATTATATGGGCACTAAATCATGTAATAAATGTAATTTTTGCCCTTGTATATATGTCACTAATATGTTCGTACATCCTATTACATCAAAACTGTTTAGTTTTAATGTTAATGCCAACTGTGATAAAGAACATGTAGTTTATCTTGCTACATGCTTGTCCTGCCCTGCCTTTTATGTCGTTAAAACCGACAGAAGGCTTAAGGGCAGAATAAGAGAGCATCTATACCAAATTCGTATCAAATCTAATATTAATGCACTTTCAAAACATGTTCTAGAAAATGATGATTCACATACATTTAAATTTTCAGTTATTTATGTTAATTTACCTAGTATGAGAGGTGGTGACCTTAGAAATCTTACTGAACAAAAAGAAACTAGTTGGATAATTAGGTTACAAGCACATTCTCCCCCTGGTCTTAATGATAAGGTTCCATTAAGACCAGCTCTTAAGAATAAGAGAATTCGCCATAGATAATTTTACATAATGCTTTTTTATATAATGCATTTATAAATATATAGTTTTTATTATGTATTTTGATGGTGGTTTCTTAATTCAATGGTTTTATATATGTTTGGTATATTTTTTTATTTAGTTAATTGATTGCTGATTATGCTTAATAACTAATTATGGTGAAACAATATAAGGGATTTCCTGTAACTTTGTATTTTTCATGGTTTGAAAAAGCCGCTTGGCGAAAGCGCTTACCGGACATATGTCAATAAAGGAATTTGTTCTATCCAGTATCTGAGAATGATTTTTGAGTTTCTGAAGTTGAAGGTGATATTATATATGGTCTGAAGAGACTCCTGGTAACCAGTTAACAACCTAAAGGAATTTCTTGAGATACTAGTCTGGAGCATCTTTTCGTTGAGGTCTGAAAAGACTTTTAATGTGCTGTGAAATACCGCTACTATCGTGGTGGTAACTACGTTGCAAGATTTAGTCTGAAGAGACTTGAACTTCACTATCATTTTTATTAACTTCTTTCCGTACCATTAACATTGTGGTTTACAAGTATTAACTGCCTGGTATTGATCTTGAGCAACTATTTTATTTTATGCTTATTTTACTTTATCGTTTTTTGCTCAAGACCATTCATTTGCTTGTGGTATTGGTTTTTATTTGGTTTATTAATGGATGAATAAGATGAATATGAACTTGCCACTGAAGATATAGCCCTTAAAGCGAAAGCACAAATGAAATGGCATCCATCTACAGTGCTTAAAACAGATTATTCTTCAGATTTGTATGGTAGGTGTTCGAGTAATGCAGTTGCCTCTATGAGATGGGATTTATAACACATGGAGTACTTGTATCCCATGAATAAAGCTTGTTTTGTAAAATTGTTGCTTTTTTTACTTGTACGGTATTTTACTGTTGCTCACTAAATGAGTTTTGGAAAAAAAGTCTCGCTGCTGTTGACAGCACTACTCTGTACCACTCTTACTAATTCTATTTCTTCCTCCCATATATCTATCTGTGTGTGTGTGTGTGTGTGTGTGTGTGTGTGTGTGTATGGGTCTACAATAAATCAACAAAATTACTTTTCTTCGACACATAATTTTGCGTTCCCGTTTTTCCGAAAGTGTACTTATCTGACAATGCACTTTCGAGAAAAAAAGTAACAACAAAACCAAAAACAGCAAACACATTTATGCAGGGGGACAAAAAGCCCCCCCATACCCCCCATGTGGTGGTCTGCGCCTCCAGATCCCTGCTACTTATATATTTTAACTTCAAGATCTTACTACAGTGGAAAAAAGGGAATATTCCCTTATCCCCACTGTGCTGCAATCTAGAACAACAACCTTGGTTGGTTTTCAGTGATCCGATTTTTTGCGAAAGTGTATTTTCGAATAAGGGTAAAGGTCAAGGTAGACCCATACACATATACACACACACACACACACATATATATATATATATATATATATATATATATATACATGCATACACATACACACACACACACACACACACACGTGTTCATGTAATTCAGATACATGTAGCCAATTTTATTATACGCACTTAGCTCCCTATCTTTACAACTTTTAATTGCTTGACCTCTGAACAATGTGATACTTCCTTCCTTTTTTTTTGCTTTTGTATGCAGACCTTCTCAATGGCAAAGGGAATATCCAGTTAACAAATATGACAAATAAACAAACTAACTTTCAACACACACACATATATAAGTGCTCACATACATGCACTCTCCCACAGGGACACTTTAGTGGTGGCAGTGATGCAACAGGTAGCAAATTTTGGTGCATAAGACTGTGGATTTTATTCCCACAACAGGCAGACCGATTACAGACACTGCAGGGCTGCTGCATTCCTGAGTGTGCCGTCCTTAGGATGAGATGTCAAACCAAGGCCTCATCTGCTTGAGCTGGTGTTTACTCAGCTGGATGTAAAAGATACTATGGCATCTACTGAAAAGACTGGGGAAGTACCCAGATACCCTGACCAAATTTCCCCTAAAATTATAAATACCACCTCGGGCCTTCCCCTGAAAAGAGGCCATTAGCCAAGTGGGATTAACCTGGTCAAAAAAAGGGAAATAAATAAAAATAATAAAGAGTAACAGCTTTTTTACTTTGCAGAAGCAAGTGTTCTAGTAATTTCCATATTCTGTACTGTCTAATGTACTGCTGAGAACCCTGTGAAGCCCTGTATCAATGAACTGCCAACATATATATATATATATATATATATATATATATATAATACACACACACACAGAAACACACACACACGTACTTATATATATCTGTACATAGCTATCGATATACATATATAGATAGACACAGTTCTAGATCTGTCTATATATACAGATGATTTGCCTTCAGCTGGTTGACTAACATGAAAGCCAACATCCTGAAGAAAACAACTCTATGCCGAAAATGGAAATGTTAAACTTTTAGTATGTATGCATGCTCCAAGGTTGCTTCTTGATGCATGCAAATATTACTTAAAAACATAAATATCACCCTCCCCACTGATTTTATATACTAACTTAAAAATCGCACAATCCCCAGGGAAAAGGAAATATTTCCCTACCCAGGGACTGACGATCTCACACTCCCATTGACTATGTGTATAGTCTACCAAATGCTGTCTATTAAACAGATGTCGACCAAACTCCCTGTCAACAAAACCAACGCAACTCATACAGATATAGATCTATAGCTATATATCTATATATAGATGTAAAAAAAAAAAAAAATATATATATCTATATATATATATAGAATATATATATATATATATATATATATATAGAATATATATATATATATATATATATATATATAGATACACACACACACACACACACACACACACACATAAAGAGAGACAGAACTCACTCTCTCTCTCTCTCTCTCTCTCTATATATATATATATATATATATATATATATAGATGTAGAGCTATATCTATATATATTTATACATATAAAGATACAGCACCCACCTTCATGTATATGCATGTGTGCTTATACTAGGAAGGTAGAGTGATAGTACTGCTACTTTACAGTAAGAACTGTGTAAATAAACTTACCATAACAAAACAATGTCTTTCGTCTTTTTCCGGTTAGGAGTCGCCACAGCGGATCACTGGTCTGCTATTGATTGGCAGTGGAGTTTTATGGTGTCGAGTTGCCAGCCCGGTGCCCAAACTTCACAGAAGGTACACATACACATACACATACACACACACACACACACACACACACACACACACACACACACACACACACATACACACACACACACACACACACACACAACACACACACATGCACCTACTTGCATGTCTTTAAAGCTTACTCAACCGCAGGGTGAACATGCAGACTCCACACAGAAGGTGCTCCAGCTGAGAATCGAACTGAAGAACCTCTTGCTGTGAGGCGACAACGCTAACCTTTGCACCACCAGCACAGCAGATGTTCATATGATCATTGCTGCAGTAGCCTTAGCTGCCTAGGATATAAAAGCCATCCAGCTTCCAAAGCTGAAGGACACCTTCTGTGAGCATAGACTGTTGAGTCAGCAATGTGGTCCTCTGTTCATACGTTTCTTTTCCCAGCTCTAGGACAGGCTTTGCTAGGACTTTTCTCCAGGGGCTCCTAGACCCTTCATCCTTACTCTTTCCAAAACTTCATAAGCTATGGCATTCTACCTAGACAGATAAGGCTACTGCATCAGTTATCAAATAATGAACATAGTACAGTTGTGTAAGTAAACTTAACATAACAGTAGATGATCAAATGATCACTGCTATAGTAGCTGTTCTCTCCCTTCACTTCCCTTGTTTTTGTGTAATCTTTGTTGGCAGTGTGAAAACAGATTTTTACTTGCCTAGGATTGCAATTTTTCTGGGTACCAGCCTCCCTTTTTCAGTTAACATGAAAGCTTTGAAGATTTTGATGCCCAGACCACTAATTTTCTCCAGCTCTGCTCAAGCAGTTAATTGTCTGAATGCATGCAAGGTGTCCTTAACCTTTGGAAGCTGGTTGCTAGTTATATTCCAGGCAGGGTATAACTCATATAGCTAAAGCACACACACACACACACACACACACACACACACATAGACGGATACAGCTAAAGCTAATTATATATAGCTGTATGTATATATATATATATATATATATATATATATATATATATATATATATATATATATATATATATGTGTGTGTGTGTATATATATATATATATATATATATATATATATATATATATACATATATATATATATATATATATATATATACATATATATATATATATATATATATATTAGTGCATGTAGCAGCACTTTCTCACGCACAAATGGCCCCCACCAATGTAATATTGATTATATTTTTGGCTGAGGGGAAGACGCATCAGAAAAATTCCTTTGTCCACAGATGAAATTTGCACTTCTCTTTGCTATGATGCTTATCTAGCAATCAGTGAGCTGCTTCACCAAGTCACAGGGCAAGAAGGAAAACTGTACGATGAAACATCATGCAGCCTCCACTTCCAGGCTCATTTTAAAGGTCATCTATTCTTTAATACCTGCTTCATACTACTCAGGTTCACAGTGGAGGCAGAAAACCTGTCACAGACAAGACACCAGTCCATAAAAAATGGATAACTTTTTTAGAGTATTTTTTTTATCTGTTTGGGATAATATTTTATTAGGATATTAATTACTTTAACAAAATAGTTTATACTAATTTATTTTACTTAAAAAATTCCATTTTAATTGAAAAAATACAGAAACACAGTTCCCCTGGTACATGACATAGTGGCATTTGAGGTGGCAGCCAAGACAACTTTTCAACTGGCAGCAAAGGATTAAGGCACAGCTAAGCAAAATCCAAACAGGATGCTACAATCTAGAAACAGATTTTTTTTTAACTTACCCATTATGAGTTACAAGGCATTGTCTCAAACCCAGTTTACGGAAGACATCAATCACAATCTCCATAGGTGTATGGTCTGTTACAGTAAATGGGCTCATATCCAAGATACTTCTCAGTTTTAATGGACGAGGACTATCTGCTGGAAGAGCTGGGGCATGCTGAGTAAAATAAACACGGGAATTGCCAACAATCCCTTCTTGCTTTCTTCTGGCATTTTCTAAGAAACAAATATGAAAGCTTAAATATGTTATGTAAACAAAGATAAAGCAAAAACAGCAACACAGCATTCAATATCCAAATAATGTACAAAGATGCAGGAACAGAAAAGATTGCAGGACTTTGATTTAAAGAAATTGTAGCACTATAGGATAAGGCATACATTTAAAAGAAACTGTGCTTCAGTCACACTTAATACAGCACACATTTTACATACCTCTCAAATGTACAGATTTACAAAGAATGTCCAGATTTTTGCCTCATATCTTTTGGCTGTTTCTCATAAAATTGTGGTTTTCTGGCAAACAACTGGCAAACCATTGAGGGTAGAAGTCAGAAAATAACGACGGACATTTGAGTTTCAGACATCATAATCTTCTGACAATTCATGCTAATGCAAAACCTGTTATTATATCAAGTTTGTAAGTATCCCTATTGGGCCTTTGTCCCCCATTACTCATGGCTTTGTCCAGATTGATTTCTTGCTCTAAGAGGTTGAGAGGTATGGTACACAACCAGACTGATCAATTCCTTTAACCAAAACTGTCTGCAATCCACCTATCATTGTTTTTTTTATTTTTTTTAACAGATCAGAATACTGATTTAAACAGACTATTTTAAGGATCAACCTAAAATCAAACTAACAAAACAACAACAACACTTATGAAGCCAGAATTACAAACAGAAGTGAAGAAAAATTCCTCACACTGATTACTACAACTGAACAGTACTTTGAGGATAAAACATAAGTTTCACAGAATATTCACAATATATACACTTGAAGCTCAGAGGAAAGGATGGAGGGGATAAAGAAATGCACAAAAAAAAGGGATCAAGTAAAGCTGATACTCTAACTTTTTCTCCTCATGATAAGACTCGGCATCAAATATTCTACAAGGTAAACCCTCGACGTCTACTTAACACATAAAAACTCTTAATTCCCTTTTCTACTCTTCAACAGACTCATTTCCGACTACTTAAACTTACCTATCCTCTAATTACTCCCCAAAAATGATTATCAATTAACTCAAAAGAACTGAACTGAGCTATTAAGGTATGATTCAGTACCCTATGCACTATGACGATATAGCAGTCAAGTATTCACTTATCCAAAGCTTTGTATGACCTTGATTTCTGTATATCTACGCAACAGAAGAATGAGGATGCAGGAGGGGTTGGCCTCTTCCACAAAAAAAAAATAATTGGGCAATCTGTATTATAACTCAAAATCAGCAGCTTGTTTTTAACATTTTTAACTTTGGTTTCTGAGTTTCAATGTGCAGTATGTTGCATATGAGATGACAAAAAGTTTCAATAATTTTGTTTTTGATAAGTAGTATTTAGTTACTGTTGATTTAGGACATGGTCTTCAGGGAAAAGACACATAACTCAAAAGTGGTCATACTAATGTCAATGTTCTTTGAAGAAAGGACACAAATTCCATTGATAGGATCAGTTTCCATCTATATCTCAACCACTAAAGCTATCAATTCCTTGAAACAGGTGGCAAACGTACATACAGTGCGTTTCAATTACTGTGATACTGATCAGAAAGATGGTCTCAGTATCACTAAACATAAAAAATTACTTCAAATTCACCAACCATGACATCAACCTCTGAAACAGCAAAGACCAGAACAATGGTACCGTTATTACCACTAACTTAACATGGGGTATAAAACTCTATGCAAGAGACCGTTTTTATAACAACCAATGCATTAACTGTGGTGTCATCATTAAACAGCAAAAGAAAAAACAAGTACAATGAAAGCAAAAAGGAAAATTATACACACAGACACAACACACACAGCAGATGGCATGGGGCACATATTAACTGCCAAAGTCAGTAAGTAATAAACTGACCTGCTGCAGTAGGAAATATTTCAGCTGATAGTTGGATATGTCAGCATGTGAGACAGAGATACACCAAGACACATGCACACCCCTATAGCATAAGTGGTCTAAAACATTTTAATCACGTGCACAAAATAACAAAGCTAGAGAAATATATTCAAAAGCAATACACTGCATTATTACAGCACCAAAGTGAATAACATTACATCTGGCTGAAAATGACAGAGTCAGGTCATGCACATGATGTCGTACAAGTGTGCAGATAGAACTTCAGAGGCAGTATATTTTCAATAACACAAAAAAAAAAAAGCAAAATGTTGCATACGTGACAGCTGTACAGTGTCCAGAATTTGTGGAGACACACATATTTTTACTCAACTTTTCCCTCCTAAAACTGGAAATTATTTTGAGGCGTTGTTAAAACTATCAGCATTTAAATGGTGCCCCTAATTATTTTTTACTTTATCCCTAACTCTGGAAGTAATCATTGAGAGTTATGCCTGGCACTAGCATCCGCTACAGGCCATTTCATATGTAATAAACATAATAGTGCCATTTCAGACTATGGACCTGCCTCTTATGATAACAGTGTTTTTCATACCCTTCCAAGTAAAGCTAAGAACTTCGGCTTTATTTCACTAGTAGTGAACAGAGAACATACAACATTAAACTTTAAACTAATAATACAAGAAAAAGAAAGGCATTAACTGTGTTGAAAGTTCCAATAAACCCCTGAAATAAAAACTTTTGAGATTTGCAGAGAAGTGCTTCACATTCATACAGGGTTTGCGCAGCTCTGATGTAATAATCAGCAACAAAGACACAAATTATAAATAACACACAGTGATTTGCTGCAGCATGGAGTACACAGTTCTTTTCAGATATAAACTGCCAATGAGTGCAGCAACTACATAGTAAGAGCAATAAGTGCAGTAACACAGTTGCTCAAAATAGTAGAACAAGGACATACAAGGCATGAAATTAACAGCAGCAGTAGTACACTACAGTGCATGGCCCTCACAATAAACTGTGTGCCTATATAACTGCCAGCTAACATACTGCAATACAGAGCATATCCCTGCAGCAGGCTGCAGTATACAAGAGCATAGGAATATTTTGTAGCATGTCCTATAACAAAGTATCATAAAACAGTACTGCATGTATACAGCTAACCAGAATGGCATCTACTTTCCGAAAAGGGGCCAATGTACTTAGCCTTATGATACGTAAAGTGGGGTAGAAAAGGGATGTACAAGATATTAGGAAAAGGAGAATGGAGCAAGCACACAGACATCAGAAAGAAATCATACAGGAAGTGTAGGGTGGAGGTCAGGGTAACATTTTTGTGAGGACAGAGCCCCATTTTCCTTATACAGACATGGGGAATAAAGAGGAAATCAGAGAAAGGGAAGACAGGATATGTGAAAGTGTAGGGGGACAAAGAAACATGACAGACAAACAGAAGTATATAACCACATTAGGAAAGGCAAACATTGGATGGAGAGAGAGGTGCACAGAGGGTGGTAAAATGATGATGGGGGTTTGAACAACACAAAAGGTACAAGTCTGCACACAACAGAGACAAGATGGAGTGCTGCCAGTATGCAAGTTGCTGCCAAGCCATGAGGGGAGTAATGCAGAAAGTATAATTGTGTAAGTAAACTTATCGTAACAGTAGATGGTCAATTAAATCTTGGATATATAGGTTATATCCTGCTTAAGATATAACAGCTGGACAGTCTTCCAAAGCCTTGGGCTCCTTCCACACACACACACACACACACACACACACACACACACACACACACACACACACACACACACACACACACACACACACAAGCTGCTGCTTGCAGGAGTTCTATAGCATGCCAAAAGCTTCGTGAATTTCTTGCCAAATGACAGAAGGGAGCCTATGGTCCTGATAAGTGAGGTAAAGATAGGTATATTTATCCAAATCTTTACTCTATAAAAAGGGGCTGGAGGGAGGGATCATCTTCAGTTATGGCAAGTTCACTTATACAACTGTACTGTATTTATCATGTGATCACTGCTACATCAGCATTAACTATATGGGTAGATTAACTCAGCAATGAGAGACTGGGAGAAAGGAGGGAAAAAGGCCAAGCAGCCTCTGGAGAACACTCCTAGCAAAGCCTGTTCTAGACCTGGAAAAAGAATCTAGATTATAATGCCTTGTAAAAGTAAGTATAAAATAACCAGGTGCCTCTAGAATGCTTCTAGTCTACCCCTTTCCAATAAGCCATTGAAGTAACCAAGGTCCTGGTAGAGTGAGCCTTGACTGTACCTGAAGCTTCTTATTATGAAAGGAATAGCAAATGACAAACATCTGGGAATAGTCTCACATGGCTTGCCCTTTTTGCTTTCTTTATAGGAAATAAACAGCTATTTAACTTTCAGAAAGGATTTAGCTCTGTCAAGATAACTGGGTTGCCAATGCGTACCCAGAGTATGAAGAATCTTTTCTCCTGGTTTTAGGCTCTGGAAAGAAGGCAGGAAAGATTGATGACTTGATTCAAGGCAGTCTGAAACTACTTTAGGCATAAATGAAAGTTTTGTTCTCATAGTAACCCTATCTATCATTACAGAATACAAAACAGGGTTAGCCCACCATAAGAGCTTGCAACTCCGATACACTTCTCGCAAATATCAGAGCAATAACTAAAACAGTCTTCCAAGTAAGGAATCATAAATTGGCCAAATAGGCTGCTTCAAAGGGAGACAGAATTAACTTTTCCAGCACAAAGGAAAAACCTCAAGTAGGTGCCACCCGTTTCCTAATTAAATGTAAACCTACCCCATTCAAGAACAGCTTGACCAAAGACTGAGAAGAAAGGGGAGGGATCCTTGGTCAGACATGCTGAAATGGCCAAAAGATGAACCTTGAAGGAGAAATAAGAAATCCCAAAGGATAGTAAATTACACAAACATTGTAAAACCAGTGGTACAGAAACCCTGAACGGGCCTTCGTTGTTATTGATGCACTTACTACCAAATCTCATCTATTCACAAATATAAAATATTCTAGTAGCAGGTTTCTTTTCCTCCTTTAAGACCCGTGGCAAACCCTCAGAAAAAAAGGTGCCTAAATGGTATCAAAATCGAATCTTCCAGGTAGTTAGCTGAAGTTGTATGAGACTAGGGTGTATTAAACTTCCTGTCTTGTGTGATTTGAGCCATTGTCCAAGGAAACCTGGAAGGGAGAACCACTGTTGTATGGGCCAAAAGGGAATCATCACAAAGATATTTGGAGTTTACGTCTGAATCTTCAGAATGGCCCTGCTTATCGGTAGAAAGGCAAACAGGAGCATTCCCATCCAACAGAATGAAAGTTTCCGTTTTCCAGGCATGCTTGCAAGAAGCCTGGAGCATAATTTGTTTACCTGTCTGTTTTGAAAGGAAGCAAACAGATCTACTTGAGAAGCTCCCCAGTCCTGGACCAACACTTGTAAGGCCCACCCTCATTCATTTTCCATTTGAAGTGGTCTGTCCCAGTCCTGCTCAGCTTGTTTTCCAGTATGTTTTGCTCTGATGGAGTGTAGGAAGCTTGGAGGGTTAAACACTGCTGATCTGCAACCTCTCAACCAACACAGCCAGCCTGCACAGAGGCTAAGACTTGGTGTCACTTATTTAAATACCACTTGACTATAATGTTGCCTGTGATCACACTTGTAAAGTCTTGCCGACCACAGACGATAAATTGACAACATGAATAACATTCAGCATCTCCTTCATACTGATCTGCTTTGGCATGCCTTGCTTGTTCCATGGACCTTACATTTTCCCCATGTCCACAGCTCTTCATGCAAAATCTGAAGCATTGGCTGTTACAGACTGTGCAAGGGATATAACAGAAAATAGAAGACCTGGATTCAAAGACATCTGGTGTCTCTACCAAAGTAGCTCTCTTTCTCTCTCTACAAAGCTAAACACAAATCTGAAATGTCAGTGGGTGCACACGTTGAGACTCAATGTCTTTACACCTGAGAAAATATATTGGTGTCTAATCTGGCAAAAGGAATCATGAGAATGACAGATATCATGAACCCTTAAATCCGGAGGTAGTCCCTGTATGAAGTATGAGACTGACTAGAGAAACTTAGGAACAATTCTAAACACAGGTCTACTTTTTTTCTTTTAACACCTTTACTAATTTATCCCTTAAGACATAGGCACCCATACATTAACAGAAAAGAAACTAAACCACATTAACATGTTATAGTCAATTATACATCACACAGTTTTAATTATTTACTCTAACATTATATATATTTCTCAATTCCTCTTTCCCTTAAATCTCACTCCTCCTCCTGAACATTACTGTGCATGTATTGTTCCCACAAATTGCATTTATTTATATGTATTTTGCTCCTTCCCTTTTCTAAAGATCCCACCTTTAGTTTTTTTATCTCCTTTAAAATATTTAGTACTTCAATTACAATTGGTTTATATTTTGATTCCCATTTCCAGTAATTGTTTTTTTGCTAGCCAACAGCATTAAACTTAGTAAGGCCTTAATAGGCATAAGCAGTTCAGATTCAGATGTATCCTCCAGCTCAAGAATCGTTTCAGCAATTTGCTATCCCAACATTTCTGCTAAAGTACTGTGTAGGGGATTTTTAAAATCTGCCAAGTTATTACACTCCCCAAAGGATGCTCCCAGTTGCATTTCTTTTCCATCACACTTACAGCATTTGCTATATACTTGAGGAAAAAATTCTCTGAAGTCTCATTAGGGTATAAAAATACTTACGCAAACCCTTCCAATAATATAAAAATCCTTCTGGACTTTGTTGCATATTTGGGAGCCATGCAGATGTCCTCCCCATTGTTCCTCTGTAACTTAAATTCCAGTCTCTTTTTGCAATGTTTTCAGACCTCCTCCAATTGATTCTTATAATTATAATTCAAATCTTTTATATGACCTACTAATTAGAACTTTTTAACTGCAATTTCTGTTCCAGGGTCTACAAAAAAACTCTAGGAGAGCAAGTCTTTCCTTTAGCGATCCCATATCTCTATTTGCATATACTCTTTTTCAATCCTCAATAGGGAAGACAGTGTCCAACCTGCAATCCAAACATCTGCTTGGACACATCTCACTCTATTCCCTTTCCCTCTCTAGTTATTTGCTCCCACAGCACCTTGGCTCCTTTGCCAATTTTCTCCAGTGAATTCCAGATCCTCTTGCTTATTTTCTATACCCACACTTGCAGTCACCCCTATTGGCAAAATTTTCTTTCTCCATTCCCATGTTGGCTTAATTCTTAGAATACTTTCTGCATCTTTATGAATATACTATTCTGCATGGTTGTTAATTGCCTTAAGAATATGCATCCAAAATCCTACTATTTGTTATTCCTTGAACTTCCCCATTTTATAATTATCCCATTCCACTCGGGTTTGTAATATTCTACTTGCATTATACACACAAGCTTTAACTGTACCTCTAAAGTATCCACTCAAATCAGGTAATACTAAACCACCATTTTCTGTGGGGAGGATCAACTTAGCTCATTTAACTCTTCCCCTACCAAATAAATTCCTTTAACTCATCATTGTTGTCCACAGCTTTTCCTCTGGTTGATAAAAATATCCCTGACCTGTGTATAAAGCAAGAGGGACTAAATAATTTTCTCTGCTAGTAACTTGCTATGCAAATCCCTAATCAATAGATTCTACTTCCTCACTTACTTGCCATAATACACTCCTTTTTAATCCACACACCTAAATTTTTCATGTTATCGTGTCCCCATAAATATGGGTATTGCTGAAACAATTTGTGTGTGGGTACACAGCTTATCATTATAGCCTTTCTTTACTGTCATTAATTTTATATCCTGAAAAGACTTGAAATTGTCTCAAAATACTCCATAACACCGGAATGCCATTTTCTGGCTCTATCAAGTGAAAAATGATATCATCTGCAAATAAAGCTAACCTTTCTTGATGACCATGTCAGCTATATTCTTGAATTTGTGAGTCCCTTTATCTTCTTTCCAATGGCTCTAAATTCAATGCAAGTAACAAAGGGGAAAGAGAACACCCTTGCCTAGCTCCTCTATTCAAACACAGCTTGTTGTATAGGAAGCCTCCCACTCTTCAGATAGACTCCTAATCAACCCTATTATTCTACCAAGGAATTTAAATGCTTCCGTTGCCCTATGCAAAAAATCGTAGCTGACTTTATCAAATGTTTTCTATGCATCAAGACCCACCAACAGGCATGGAACTTTCTTATATTCTATTTCTCTATGGATAATAAATGTTCTACTAATGACAAATGTTTGCCTCCCTACCCAAAACCACATTAATCCATATCTATCAATTTGGGCAAAACCTTTCCTAGTCTCTTAGCTAGTATAGACATAAACATTGTGTAATCATGGTTTGAAGTGGGTCTCTCTGAAGTTGGGCCTGAAGGGTTTTTACCCTCTTTGGGTAATGCTGCCACCACAGTTTTTTCCAACACATTGGTGCTCCCACCCCTATTTAACATGCTCTTAAACAACATATTACAGATCTTTATCATTTTCCCTCCTAACAGCCAAACCTCCACAGTCTATTCCTGGAGATCTCCCAGCTGACTGATTTTACATCATTTAATCTAGTACCTTCCTACCTTAGCTAATAATTGTTAATCTCATCTTCTTCTTCCCCTTATTCTGCAGCACTTCAACCTTTGTCAGTCCCTGTAAAGTAATTCATATTACTTCTTTCCCATGTCTCTTTCACTTTTGTTTCCAACATATTGTTAAACTCCATTTTCATTTTAGCCCACTCAATAGCTATCTCTGTGAAGAGATTTGTGTCTTCCCTAATAATTACTGAATAATTTCCACTACCCATTCCTTAAATGATTCTGTTTTTAACAACTAAGTAGGAAAGTGCCAGTGTCCCAGTTTTACTTCTGCATCTCTGCCTTAGTTTTTAATTGGTCCACAATCTGAAACTGTTATTAGATGTGTTCCAATCTTTCAACTACATATACATGTTCCTGTGAACATTTTTTATACAATTTAGCCCAGATATTGTACCTTGGTGAATAATATGTAAATTCTGTCTGATCTACTAAATTCACATCTTCCATATCAAATATTCTCCTATATTACTTCAGAAATATACCCTCTTTGTTTAAATTTTTCCTTCTAGGTCCTCCTGATACATCCTCACTACTGAAAATCAAGTTCCAGTTCCCAACAATGAATAATATTCCCAGATGAAACTTGATTTTTTTTTCTCTCCAATTATTAAAGCTCCATAACTGCAGTTTTGGGTGGAATATAAATAAGCACAAGCCAGGATAATCCTCCTCCCTTAACAACAGCCCCTCGCCAACAAAAATCTACCATGATTGCCTTTTTCCTATTCTATCACTACCGGATCCCCTCTAGCAATCAGTATTATTGTCCCCATTTCCTCTATCCATGATATTCTGTTGAATGTTCATCCAGAAATCCTTCATGAAATTCACATGCTCATTTCTGAACAGATGTGTCTCCTGCAACATTCGTATTTGCACACTTGATTTCTTAATTTAATTCAATAGTCTCTGCTTTTTTGGCTGTAAATATAAGGGCATTTCATGATATCATAGGCAAAGCAGCCATTGACACATGAAGCTATTACTCCCGCCTAATACATATGACAGCTCTTTTGAAAGTGTACTTCCAACTTCTGGCTAACATGCAGACACTAATGACTGACAGGCTGAGCATATAAGCAGTTGCTTTTTCTTATCTCCATTTCAACCCATGTCATATTTTTCATGATTTGTTACTTCACTGAAAACATTCATAAGAAACTAAATAGATTTTCAGAGCCACCTCATCCCTTTTTAACTAAGAAACAACACACAAAACTATGTGCATTTCTCAACATATGAATTTTAACCATACAGATAGGGGCAGCTATATCAAATCGATGACTACACCCACAGGTATTACCTAATGTAAAAATGTCACCCATGCTAAAACACATTACAGCCTGTGCTCCCACTAAAACTGACTGCCATCTGTTCTTCTGTTTTCTTGACTCCCCAAAAGATGTGAAAAGCAGCTTGCATACTTTCATTGGCATCAACATTTAACCCTAAATAAAAGTACACGGACTACCATTAAATAAATAAACTAAATTGTGCACTGTTCTATTAAATATATTAAAGTATTAAGAATGTGGAGGAGGCTACTACCTCTTAATTCAATTCCTACACTTTCAAACTTTAATTCTCACTAAACCATTTGCCATTTTATGTTTAAATGTTACATTTCTCTCAACAAAGAGTACGCAAAATTCTCAAGATTAATTTTTTGCACTTGTAGACAACTCATCTCCAAGTAAAAGCAATCAGCAATGAGGAAAAAAACAGCTAACTTTGCAGATGCATGACAAAATCTTTGTAAATTTCACTAAGAACACAATGTACAGCCCTCACTTGGCAAACTGCATGCACCTGTAGACTAATTCTCTCCCACTGATAGCATTTACTAGTGGAAAAAACAAGCTAATGACATTGCAGGTGCAGGAAACCTAGAATTTTCCAAGCTATTCATCATTTTTACTTATTTTCAAGCCTAATTACTTAAAAAACACTGTGTACAGTGTACAACAAGGACATCGATCTAGATACCTGCCCTTATAAAGCAAAGGAAATTACTATCTTAATTTTGCATACGTCAATACACATTTAAACTCCACTCTCACCCCAGAACAGCACTATATTAACTTTAACTTATGACCAGCATTTCTTATCTTGTTACATTATAAAGGATGCATATCTCACAGCTGAAAAAGTACTGACCTGCTTTACATCTTTAACATGCAGAGTATTCACTGATAGGTATCCCCCCTTACATTTAAAATACCACTGAGTGCAGACAATGCAAAACTGCTTTACAATGTTTTAATGAAATTATTTTTTTTTGTATTTTTCGTCATGCAGTTATATCTTCATTCCCTTCAGTCTTATAGACATTAATGACACAAAGTGGGGTATATGCTTTAAAGTTCACCTACAACCTTATCAAAGTAAAAAAAAATCCAGTCTTTCTTAACCAACTTTTCTTGCAAAGTCATAGCTCACACGTCTATTCCAATATCCAGTGGGATTCATGCTTTATAGTCTCCCATTTATGTATGAATTTCAGTGTTGATGGTCTTTTTCATGAGCATCCCCAACTCCAAATAGCAGTCTCTGATTCATGTCCAAGGTACTACTAATTCTTCTAATCAGCTCCTGTGTTTTTTTTTCCATCTCTCAAGCATTATCCTTTGGAACAATGGAAAATGTTTAACTGGCTGTCCCTCTACAGCCTTTGTTGTCAGAAGAATGAGTGGCAGTGTCCCTTTTTGCTTGCTGGCTCACTCTTTATAGGATAAACATTTTTATTTTGTCCTTAGTCTGTTTTGCATCAAAAAATGTCTGTGATCAACCAGGAAAAAAGCATTGTGAAGACAGCTGAATGCATCATCTTGAATCTCACATCTGCCTCTCGACATTCCCTGATTGCTGAGATGAACTTGCTTTTCTTCAGCTTAGTGTACCATGAATAATCATTTCCCACAAACACCGTGTTATCTCTTATTTTTAATAAGTTTCCTTTCTGACATAGTTTTGTCAGGATCAACCATTTCTGCTGGTATGACTGCATCTTTACTAACAGGTCCTGACTACTTTTTCATGGCCCTAGTTGGACATGCAATGTGTCTTATCAATTAACAAATCCTGCTGAGGAACACCAGACCAGCTGCTTATTTGTTGTTTCATAAAATTAATATAATCTGTTCTTTCCAGTTTCTCTGGTACAGTATAAAATATGATTTTCTCTGTTCAGTCTTCTAAATCTACTGTTTTGAAATAGCTATTCTTAATAAGGCTCATACTCACCATTTTTTTTCTTCACGTCAGATGCTAATCTTTTGCAGTTTTACCAGTTCATCTTAAAAGCCACTTTAAGCTTCTAGTTTTTCCATCCTTTTATTTGTGCTGATATATTCCTTCAATGTTTCATTTGTTTTAATCACCTCTGAAAATATTACATATTCCTATAAAGTACTGGAAGTCATCCCCTGTACCAAAGCTAAAATCTGAACTGCTTTTTGCTATAGCATTCTTCCAAGACACAGTTTTATCTTCTCATTTTCTGGTTAATTTTCTTTGACATTCTTTTAATGTATTCTTTCCTGGCATTAAGTCAATTCCTTCCAGTGATTGAATTTTACCCAACATGACAGTTTCAATTATTTTTTTTTCTCAATTCTTGTTTTCACACTGGCAGAGCTGAAACCTGCTGATCAGTGTGTGGCCATCTTAGAAATCCAATCCAGGTCTACTTTTTCATGAGAAGGGAATGACTTTTGCAAGGAGGTGTCTAGAATACATCCTAAAAAATATCCTGTGACATGGAATCAAGAAAGATTTCTGAATGCTGACCAGGAATCCTAGAGACATAAGGTGATTTCTTACTCATGCAGGGGTCTCCTGACAGTTTGAATAAAACTCTGCAAAAATAATTAAATCATCAAAATAAGGAAATATGAATACCTTGAGGTTTACAGTAGGTTATAACAAGATCCAGGCACTTTGTGAATAACCCTGAAGCAGTAAATATCCAAAAAGGTAATACAGAAAAGTGATAAAGTAACCCAGACACAGAAAACCTTAGAAAACACTTGAAATATGTGGCAACAGGAATGTGATGATGAGCATCTTTCAAATCTAGTTACTAAAAAGTCAAGAGGAGGAGTGAAAGGTAAAATAATTTGTAGGGGCAACATTTTGAACTTTGGAACCTTCATACATAAGTTGTGAAAGAACAGGTTAAGAAATCATCTCCAAAAGAGATTCTTCTTTAGCAAGGGAAAAATTCTTGACAAAGCCGTGACCCACTGACCTAAAGGAACTTTTCTGTGTCTCCAATAGAAAGCATTTGTTGGTTACTGGGGGAAACAGTGATTTAAAGGATAAGGGTACATCCCTTGAAAAGGAGCTCGGCTTCCCCACTGCCATCTGTTACACTCCTGAACAACTTCTATAATCAAGTTGTCTGAGACCAAAAGGGAATTCTGGGCCAGGTTTAGGTATAAGGCAGGAAAGGGAGGGGAGGAAGGAAGAATTCCACAACAGCCATATAGAATTAGTGGGCTGACCCTTCTTCTGGGAGATTCCTTCCTTTTTCTTTGAACCTTTCTGCCACTTCTTGTTATACACCTGCCTGCTAGAAGCTTGTTGAGACTGTATGATTTAGATGTGCAACCTAGGGAAGGTAAAGCTTTGGTACCCCAGTCAGATGTCAGGGGTGACAACCCATATGTCAGGAATAGTGCAACAGTGATTTCACAGTCAAGACATTTTAAAATTTCAGATTTAATATCTTTAGAAGACTTTTGTGTATATACTCATGCAAACTACATTGTAACAGAGGCCGAAGCTGCTGCTCTGGACACAGAGGCAACATAATCATAGGCACATTTTAAAAACACAATCTACTGAGATACATTAGCAATGACATAATTCAGAGGACTTAACTTCTGAAGTGGGGAAAACTGGCAATGTTTCCCATGATGTCTAAAGAAGCCAACACATATTTTAACATGTGAGCCAGATCATTTAAAGTTCTAAAGGCTAAGCCTTTTCAGAGGGAGGGGGATTAGCAATAACAAGCTTTCTTGTTGCATCACAACTAGACACAGAAACAGCTGCAGGGTCAGAACTAGGAGTGAGAAAACAAATGCTTATAAGACTGGGGAACTTTGTATAGTCTGCCTGCCTTTTTAGAGGCTGTAGGCTGACAATCAGGACATATTGCGGGCCATAGAACATCCTCCAAAGCTGATAGAAAAAGGAGAAATAGCAGTAGACTGTTGAAACTCCACTTGTAATGATTAATATTTCTTTTTTAAGAGAGAAAGAATATTAATTTGTTCCCAATGAAACATCTTATTCCCCTGGAAATAGTTTCAGAAAAAGAAAATTCATCCAAAAAGGATTCTGATTTTTTACAGCAATCCCAGTCATTATAACAAGATTTAAAACCCTGTAATAAACCTTTAGCCAAGATAACAGACTAAAATTCACAACACTAATAAACTTGTAAAAATAAAAAAAATAGCTGGCTCCAATGTATCACACCACCTATTTAGCGCTTTCACCTCATAATAACTTCATCAGAATACATTCATCCAAAGTCAAAAGCATTTAAATAACCTTGCCAATTAAATATACAAGTCAAATGACAGCAATCAGTAATTAAAGACACCATTACAAAAACAGTCAATAGTTCTTCTTAAAATTATTACCTTCCTTTACCATAAAATAAAATGGAATATGTATATATTTTGCTATTACCAACATAGATGTATATCCCACTGAACATGCTTTAAAATAAAACACATATCTGACCAGCTCTTTCATGTAGTAAAGGTGCAATAGAAATAAAATCATTTAAACCTGGTGAGAACATTTGACTTTTGCATGCATGTATTCTGATGCAGTCTCACTTGTTATGAGATGAAAGCGCTAAATACTGTGTGTATTTATTAAATATTTAATTCACAGCTAGTGGTGTGCTACATTGGAGCCAGCTATTTCTTATTTTTACAGGATAACAGACTCTCCCTTATCAAAAGAAATACACTTTGAGGAAGATGAATGTTTAGCTTTTTGTATCTTTTTCTAGTGATATCCCTAGAAGGGGACCAATTTATGTGTGGTACTTCATCCCAAGCAGCAGGTCTTTTAAGCCAACTACACAGGGATGTACTTTCCATTCCTTCCTCTAAGGCTGTCACCAGCGGTTCTCCCATACTGATTAAAGGCAACTGAACAGCAACAGACAACATGTCTAGGACTCCCTGTGGCTGCATCAGAGGGCTCTAAAGAAAAATATGAATGATCTGAGGAACCAATAATGGCCACAGCAGAGTCACCCACTAGTGGCTGAGGCACAAACTGAGCTCACTGTATTGGCGAGGGCTCTTTATAAGTTCTTTGATTCCTGGGTCCGGAGCAAAGCTCAACTGCGCGATCAAGTAAGCTGTTCTATGGTTCTGCTGAAAAAGAGGCCAGACTCCCACTTAGTTCAACTAGAATTGGTCAGTGATAGGTAACTTGTAAAAAGCACAAGCAAACTACACGAGTCTCAACATACACTTGCCCCTAATAAAATATAGCAAGTCTAGCAAAATAAGCACAGACGTTTCACAAAAGTGCTTACAAGCAGAAGTAGTAAAAGTAGAGTTATCAGGAAAACAATGTTTTTCTCATAAAACACAATATTTTTCACAGAAATCAACACACAACACAGAAAACAAAGTACTGTGGAAGGTTTACCCCAATGGGAACGTGCATGCCTAGCAATGGAAAGACACATTAGCTGACTGCCAATCCTCTGAAGTCTGTAAGAGAAGCATCAAATAAGGCTGGCAAGACAGTGCAGAACCTTTCAACATGCAGGTGGCTGGTTTTCTCTCTCTGTGGATCTCATGCAACCGGCAGCCTATGTGCATGTATTGAAGGAGCCCAAGGCTTTGGATGACTGGCCAGCATTTTTATCTTAGGCAGTATATAACCCATATGACTAAGGCTTTTGCAACAATGATTTATGAGTGAATGCTAGTTGTCAGTAGATAGACTGATATGGCCAGTGGTATAGGTTCATAGGTTCATACTAGGCTGTCTGCCCTAGGGCATTTATAAGCCTAGCCAGAGTGTGTTTGGCTTTCGCCACCCATTTTAAATGAATTTGGCTATGCCCTTTTTCGAGGTTAGTATACTGTGTCTCTGTCTAACACAGAAGTGATACCCGGGGTAAACCTACAATCTCCCATCCACTCATCAAGATTCCTCTTGAAGAGAGTCAAGTGAGGGACTCTGCCTAACCTGGACTGGGATTTTATTCCAGAATGAAGGGAGCTGCTGGGTTATGAATCTGTCCCTCCAGCATGTCCTATTTATTTCAGTGCTGAGGTTCAAGTCTCTCGAGTGAGCAGCTCGATGGGATTTGGATTTGCTGAGGTGCAGCATGTCCATTAAATCCGGGTTGGACATGGCTTTATATGTCAGGCACAGATAGTCTCTGAGCAGGCGGTATGCCACTGAGTAGAGCTGGAGTTTCTTTAACCGGGAAGTATATGGCATATGTTTGAGCCCTTTGACCCTCTTGGTGAGGTACTTTTGGGGTCTTTCCAGTTGCTGCAGGTGTCTGGTAAGGTACATCCCAAAAGGGGCACTGTACTCAATTATGGGCCTGATGAGGGATGAGTAAAGAGGCACAATGACCTCCCCTGATCTAGATGTGAATCCCTTCATGATTAGGTGGGCTATATAAAATGTTTTTCTAACCACTTTGGCCACGTGGTTTTCAAATGAGAGATTGCTATCAACTTGGGTCACCAGGTCCCTAATTACTTCTTCCGTACTTAATGGATTACCACCTATGTGGTAATTTGTGGGCACTTTGTTTTTGCCAAAGGGGATGACTATACACTTTTTGGTGTTTAGCTTGAGGCCATGGCTCTGGCACCAGTTGTCTGTTTCTATGAGGCCCTTTTGTAGGATGCTTGTGTCAGCTGGAGAGTCGATTATGGCGCTTAGCTTGCAGTCATCTGCGAACTTGGTCAGCCACAGTCCTTCTGTTTTGGCCTGTACCTCCGAGAAATATATACCGAACAAGAGATGTCCCAGGACTGAGCCTTGTGGGACACCACTTGTAACTGGTTTGGAGTCTGACATGGCTCCAGCAATTCTAACCATGTGGGTTCTGTCCTTGAGCCAGTTTGCAACCCATCTAGTGACATAGGGGTTTATATTTAAGCTGGTGAGCTTATCTATAATGCCCAAGTGGGGTATTGTATCGAAGGCTTTTGCGAGGTCCAGGTAGGCTGTGTGGACCACCTTCCCCTCGTCAATGGCCTTGGTGACTGTTTCAAAGAAATCGATCAGGTTTAAGAGGCAGGATCTGCCTTTAACAAAGCCGAACTGGGTAGGATCCGGTGTCTGTAGGTCCCCAATATCTTTATTTATGAGGTCCATGATGATCCTTTCCATAGCTTTGCAGACCAAGCTAGTCAGGCTTATGGGGCGATAGTTTCCAGGATCCATTGAGGCACCACCTTTGTGGACAGGGACCACTGTTGCTGTACGCCACTCTTTGGGTACATATCCTGTAGTAAGGCTGGGACTGAACAGTAGTTTTATGTTTGGGTTTAGCTCTTCTTGGAGTTCATGTAGGACGCAGCCCGGGACACCGTCAGGTCCCATTGACGCTGTGTTTTTTGCTTTGGAGAGGGTGGCTCTTACCTGAGCATCTGAGATGTCAGGGGGCAGCACTCTGCTGGGATAGATATTTGCCCTTTTGGTGGTGGGGGGGGGGAGAAGTTTGCGCTGAACCTGTCAGCTAGGATGTTGGCAATGTCTGTGGGTTTGGTGTATTTTTTGTCATTTTGGACTAATTCTGAGCATATCTGGGAATTCCCACCCAGGTTCCTAACATAACTAAAGAAAGCCTTGTGATTAGTGATTATCCTTAGTGTCCTGTGCAATTTTTCTCTCGAAGCTGGCCTTAGACGATTTTATGAGTGCCCGTAGTTTTTTGCTAATACTGATCAGAGATGCCTTCCCTTTTTGGGATTTTGCTCTATCATGTAGTAGCTTACTCCTTCTATTGTATAGTTTGCTTATGGCTGGGGTCCACCAGACAGGACGCCTAACCTTGGAGGATTGGGTCTTGGTTTTATTTGGGATTGCATGATCCATGCATTCCTGAAGGTGTTCATAGAATGCGTTTATAAAGGATTCTGCGGTCTGGGCCGTATTTTCCACAGGCCCGGGGGCTTTGAAGGATTTCACCTCGGTTTTGAGGTGTGTGAAATTTGCTTTAGAGAAGTTTTTCACTGTGGTTTTCTAGGCAGGGGCCGGGGTCGGGAAGTGAACATCTAGTGAGATTAGTTTATGGCCTGATCTTACCAGTGAGGGTACACTTTTGGTCTGGAGCATAGAGCCCCCATGTTGGTGATTATCGTGTCCAGTATGTTTTCCCCTCTTGTGGGAGTGGTAACAAGTTGTTCCATAGCATTTGAGTTTATAAATTCTAGGAACCTTTGGGCTAGGTAGTTGGAGCTACAGTAATGCTCCCAGTCTATGTTTGGGTAGTTGAAGTCACCCAATATAATGGTGTTTGGAGAGACCTTCATATTTTCCAGTGTTCTCAGGAAGGCCGAGTGGGGTTCCTGGGTTTGGGAGGGTGGTCTGTAGCAGGCTATAAACTGGAAGGCAGTTTTACCCACTGTTAGTTGCACATGGATAGTCTCTGATGCTTCGTGCTGTGCCACCAACCTGGAGGTGTGGGTATCTTTGACGAATATTGATACTCCCCCGCCTTTTGTGGTTCAGTCCAAGTTTTGGGGCCGAAAAGCATGGTAATGAGGTATAACCTGGTAGTGCTGGGGTGCTCTCGAGAGCCTTGAACCAGGTTTCTGTTACTGCACAGATATCGATGTTCTCCATGCTAAGGAGAGTTTCGAGTGTGTGCATCTTGAGGTTTAGACTTCTGGCGTTGAGTAGCATTACTCTTAGTTTCATATCCCTTGTGATACCTATGGAGGTGGGTTTGTCTTTTGAGCCTTGCCTAAAAAAGGCACTATGGGGGTGGCAAGAGCCTTTGCCAATATCCGAAAGCCCAGGGGTGACATTTGCAAGCCATCCTTAGCGAAGCATTGTGGCTTGTCGAGCATGTCATCCCAGGCTGACAGGCATTGGATCCCCTTTGAATGACACCAATACTTAAGCCAATTGTTGAAATTCAGCAAGAAAAGAACACTGTCAGGGTAAGGTATCACCTCCCAAAAAAAGCACAAATCCAAAATCAGAAGAGGTTGATACTCCACAACAAACGAAGCAAACCAGATGAATGAAAAGACAAGTCCTTTATTCGAATAAGTAAGCACTTTCACGTTGCTCAGAACGCTTCATCAGACTTCAACAAACCATAAAAATTTTAATCAACTTATATACAAGTAAAACACCAATGAAAATCACATTAGTAAGTCACATGCAAGTTACAAAAATACATCATTTCCTTTCCATAAAAATTACATAAAATAAAATATATAAATATATATATCCTAAAAATCTCATGCTAATAAATGAATAGTAGAAGTAAAATGTTAAAACATACTAAAACATATATTAGATAATGAAACATATTACTACTGTTTAATGTTTCAAAGGTTTATCTAATAAAAATGGTCTCAATGAAAATTTATCATTGAGACCATGACCTTTATTCGCAGATAGCTTAATTATCCACTTTGCCTCAGCTTTTTCTGTCTTATTGCCAATATTACCAAGTCTTTCTGTCTCTGTTAACTGTCCTATTACTAAAAATCTAAAGGCATGTGTGGTGTCATTTTGTAGTACATGCTTGGCTAGGCATTCCTTCATTCTCTCTATGTATAGCATACAAATGCTCTCGTATCCTTTCTCTTAAAGTTCTATTAGTCTTTCCTATATAGAAACAATAACATTTTATGCAGGATGCTAAATAAATCACATTTCTTGACTTGCAATCAGCGTATTCATTGAACTCATATTTAACACCAGTGTCTGGATGTATAAAAACATTAGATTTCATTATATATATACACTGGTTGCAAGAGCGACATGCAAATGTACCCTTTCTCTCAGAGGAGATCTTATTTTTAGGCACTCTCTCATAACAAAGCATACGTTGCAAAGATTTAGTATTCTTATAGCTAAAAGATGGTTTCTCACCCACTAAGTCTTTTATACCATCATCTAACTGTAGAATATTCCAATGTCTCTTAATAATGTTGACAATAGAAGTATTATTATTAGTAAAGGGTATCACTAGTCTCCTCATCATAATTCCTCACTATAGGTCTCTCATCTATGCTGCCTTGTTTTTTAATAAAAGGACGTCCTAGATGTGTACGTTCGAAAGTATCCAATGAACGCATATCTCTATTGCAATAGCCTCTATGTCTAAAATCACTTTCTATAGTTTTTAATGCATTAGAAAAAAACAAATCATCACTAGTTATGTTATAAAAACGTTTCACCTGATTATTTACAATGTTTTTATGTATATGGGGGGGATGCATGCTACTTCTGTGAAGAATAGCATTCTTCCTACATGCCTTCCTAAATACTTCTGTTTCTAGAGTATTGTCTTTTTTGCTCAATGTCACATCTAAAAAATCAATTGTGTTATGTGAATACATTTCAGTCAACCTAAGAAATGTGGTAGTTCCATTAATATAAGAACAAACTCTTTCAGGAGCTCTAATGTGCCTCCCCAAATTAAAAAAAGGTCATCCACAAAACGTTTATAATATTTTATAGAAGTGGAGTAAGCCAAATGTTCTAAAACATATGTATTCTCCCAATATGCTAACACAAGGTTAGCATAAGAGTTTGCACAAGATGTGCCCATAGCTACTCCTTTAATTTGAAGGAAGTATTCATTATTAAAGGTAAAAACATTGTGACAGAGAACCATTTCTAACAACATTGTGAGTTTAATAACTTGATTATTGCTAAGTCCTTTATTTAACAAATATAACCTTAAGAAATCTATCCCTACATCATTAGGTATGCAAGTGAAAAGAGAGACAACATCTAGTGTTACCATATAATCTGTAGTTTCTAGAATATTGTTCTCATTGAAAGGTGCTAGTGTTTCCAAAAACTGTTTCGTATCACGTAATATAGATTTAGTAGATTCCACGACTGGTCTCAAATTTTTTTCTAGAAAAATAGATATTGTCTCAGTTAACCAGCCTCTGCCAGATACTATTGGTCTAAGAGGAGGATTATGTGTAGTCTTATGTACCTTAGGTAAACCTCTAATTACTGGTATCACAGGTTTCTCTATCAAAAAATATTTGTACAGTTCTTCATCAATAATCCCACACATCAACATGTCATATAAATTTGCATGTACTGTTTTTATTAATTTATCTAAATCTGACATGCTCAATCTCTTATAAGTAGTAGTATCTGAAAGCATTTCTAACATAGTATCATGGTAGTAGCCGGTATCTAGAAGCACTGTAGCTCCCCCTTTGTCAGCTTGTCGAATGACTATACTAGGATTGTTCTTTAAATTATGAAGGGCTAACTTCTCTTCCTTGGTAATATTGTAAAAATCAAGTTTCGTATTGTCAGATTCAAAAAACTTCAACAAATCATCACTGCAAGCTCTTTCAAAACTTTCCAATAAAGGATGTATAGCAGGCATATATGTAGAAGGTTTTTTAAAAGACAAAACATCAGTATTAGAAGCATTGTTGCCAAACTGTAAACCAAGTGCAATATTTCTAACAAAACATTTTATGTCAACAATTAAATCACTTACATCAGTCCCCTGAGAGGGAATGAAGGACAAACCTTTGTTCAAAATCTTTCTTTCATTGTCCATAAACATGTGACTGGAAAGATTAATAATCAAGTCCTGGTTACAGTTTTGAAAGTTTTTTTCTGAAATTCTAACTGGCCTCCTGATATCTTCCTTTTCCTGGTGGTTTGTGGACTCCAATTGTGCCTCATCTCCTGTCAAAAAGGGAGTGGAAAATGGAGAGAAGTGTCATTAGATTCAGCTGAAACAGTTCCACTTGTTGATATAGGTGTTTTTCTTCTCACTACAGGTGCTGACATGGTCGTTGTATTTAAAACATCAGAGTGTACTGTATTCACACTGGGGCATTGTTCACTGACTGCTGCTTCTACCTGAGAAGAGGAAGCAGGCATGGAAGGAGTAGGAGCAGATAAAGTGTTACGCTCAGAGAAAGGCATTTCAATGTCAGTGCGCGTCGCAGCATATGTTGTCCTGGTGGACTCTCTCGGCCAGGAGAAGACGTTCCCCCTCGAGAAATCCATACAGTCTCTTTCTAATTTCGCTTACTTATTCGAATAAAGGACTTGTCTTTTCATTCATCTGGTTTGCTTCGTTTGTTGTGGAGTATCAACCTCTTCTGATTTTGCAATTGTTGAAATTGATCATCTTGTCTTCATATTGTGGCATCATTCTTGGTGAGGGTAAGATACTACTCAAGGTCAGGGTCATACCGGCCTGGGCTACATGCTCAGAGAGCTCCTCTATGTCTCTTTTCATGTAGTCCAGGGAGGTATGTCTCAGGTCATTCACACCAGCATGGACAATGACTGAGTCATATTTGTACTTGCCTTGGAGTGACCTGAGTGCTTGTGTTATGTGGCGGATCCTAGCGCCCGACAGGCAGCTCACCGTGACCTTCTCCTTGTTCAGCCTGGTGAGCGGGACGTCAGTGTGCCTGACGATAGAGTCACCTATTACAAGTGTACCAGGTGTGTTGTTTAGCCTTAAGCTGTGAATGTTCGGCACACTGGCTTTGTGAGCTATGTGTTGCACATGTTTTGTTTTGGGGTAGCGGTTGCTTGGGTGTCTGCTTTGGAGGTCTCTGCTGCTTAGGCAGATTTTTATTTAGAGCCTCAGAGTATGTTTTTGTGTGTTTATGTGTTTGGTTTGCTGTCGTGGTAGGTCTATGTGAGACTGGAATTGTAGTGAGTGTGGTCTCCTTCTCCTCCTGACTGGTTACGCCAGTACTGAGGTGAGAAAGCTTAGCCTCCAGTTTGGCTATATGGTTGCATCTCTCATATGTGTTGGAATTTGTTGGGAGGAGGAGAGGGTTGTCTGTGTACATGAGGCAGTTGTAACATTGCCTCAAGATTCCCAGATTCACCAGATGGACCGGAGAGGAGATTGACAACTGACCTTTGGACATGCTAGAATAGTATTGGGAATTCCTTTATAATTGAAAAAAAGGGCGAATGGAGAACAAGGTACTCAAGGGGAGTTTGTGAGGGTGTAGTGCTTTTAATTTTCTAGTGCTGACTTATATAATTGCTTTAGTGAGCAACTGCCAGGCTTTAGAGTAGGAAAGGGGTGTTTATTATGAGAACTAGATCAGTTCTAAGGGAAAAAGTGAAGAGCAGACTTTGTGGAGCCGAGAATGGTTTAAACCCAATTAAGTGGAGCTGCCCGATGTTGCGCTATGCGCAAAATCGTGCAAAGCCACGCCAAAGCGGGTTTTATACAGGGGGACTTGATAGAGCTAGAAATTGGCCCAAAATGGCTAACAGACTACCAGATTCTTGTGCTGGGAACACTCCTCCAGGGATAGACAGGCTGCTCTAAGCTCCTCACTGCCACTGATGAACAAAGAAGCCTCCCTTTATCCAAGAAAGGAAATGGGCAACACAGGAACTTTCCAAAAGTCCAGAATACAACAAAGCCTGTATTTGGACTACTCTAGGTCAGGAAAGATGGGAAACAAGGATAATTCTTATGTTTTTTTTCTTTTTTGCAACAAACAGCAGGAAAATGCAATAAATATGGAACACAGGCTAGTGCACTTGAGTGTGTAGCCTCAACAGGTAAATGCAACAAACAGGACAAACTTTAAAAGTGCAGGTGCAAAAACAACCTTAAACAGTTTGTGCTTGTTCCCTCTCTTATAGCTCAATGGCCAGAACTGGCTAGGAGAGTGAATTTGTCATCCAATTCAGGTGGTGTTTTACACGATTAAGCCATACACTCAACACCACTTTCAACCTCAGAGTACCACTAACGAAGCATGTCCATCTCCCTCACTCTTCTCCCTAGCTGCAGGCTTACTACTTATTTCAGGGTTGGGTAAGGCTAAATGGCATGCATCACGTAATTCAAGGCAAGTAGTGCAAAAAGTATCTGATACATAAACACACTTCTTCAAGCTACCTGCAACAATGGATTCTTGTCAGAGGACTGGACCAGTGTACTTTTGTCCGACAGAGCTTTATTTACAGCAGCAATCACTACAATGGAGTTGGCCCATGGGAGTTTTACTCCAACATTCCTGGTCCTTCAGAGGCAGGATGATCCTAGCCAGTCTACTTGGCACAGGTGCCACCACACTGGGTTTTCACCAAACCCTCTGCACAATGAGAGGGTCATGATGTTAGCAGGAGGGATCACCTCCCGAAGCAGAAAAAGCAGAGCAAAAGTTTCTGGTAGTACAACTCCCTTAGGGAAAACAGAATCAAAAGACCATGTCCCCTCCAATGGATTAATTCCAGTAGATCCCAAAACTTGGGGTTAGTGGAAGGGCAGGATATGTGGGAAGACTCACTTCATCCATACCAGTGGTGTCTTCCCCCATCCAAATCAGTGTCTGAACTCATCAACGCAGTCCACCTTCCCAGACATTGATATGGATAAGGGAAGTCTCCACCACATCTATATCAGCACTTGGAATAGTGAACTGCATTGGTGAGTTCAGATGGCTTCTTTTATATGTTCTCCTCCTAGGAGCACTTGGAAAAGACTTGTACTCGTGTGAGGAAAAGGAATCCTACCAAGATACCACTATCCTCTTCCTCTGGTGGCTTTTTGCCTCTCTGCCCCTCTGTGATAAAGATGACAGAACCAAGCATCAAATTGAAGGACACAGTGAGGTGGAAAAAATGCACTACTGATTCCCTAGGGGCATCTACCAATTCTAGATGTTGCCTATGCACAGTCTCCAATTATTCAGTAAACAATGCCAAACATCTCAGCAGACAGGAGACCGGTGGCACGGTTGCCAAAGGGACAGGGACCTTGCCAGTGATAACAGGTCCTGGTGTTGAGATGAACTTTGACAATGAGTAATGCTTTAGTGTTGAAAACTCAAATTCTGGCAAAGATGACCTCAACAGTAGGTCTGAGGGCATTTGGATCATGGCCTGTACTAGGCAATAACCCTTTAAGTTTACTATTCCCTTAATTTAAAGTTAGTCAGCAAAACTTGTCACAAATTTCACACCT
This sequence comes from Protopterus annectens, assembly GCF_019279795.1. Taxonomy (NCBI): domain Eukaryota; kingdom Metazoa; phylum Chordata; order Ceratodontiformes; family Protopteridae; genus Protopterus; species Protopterus annectens. The sequence continues at coordinate 929,080,937 of NC_056729.1, forward strand.
GGCATCTAAATGTTCAACCTCAAGATATAGAAAACAAAGTGTGTAAGTGTCTTCAAGAAATATTTTGTGCTCACACTTGCTCAGTCACGCTCTCTCCCCCTCCCTCTCTGAACGCTGAAGCCTCTTCTTTACCCATACTGAAAAGCTCATACTATAAACATGAAATACCAAACAAAACAAGTCCACTCTTTACACACAACTAGTGATCCAAAAATAAAAAGGCTAATACACAATGTTTACGCTGAAACAGCTAGAACGAACCAAAAAAATACAGCAATTGACAGGGTGTGGGGAGTCTGCCAAATAAAGTTGTTTTACATGTTACACTGTCAGTGATGGTTGCAAACATACAAAAATGACAGACAGATATGATCTAAACATCCTGAGATATAAAGATGATAACGCAAAGTGCAAATCAATTCAATAGCAAGATCAGCAAGCCTGGAAGCATCTCTTGCCGTCTACTGCCAAAACCTGGACAGAAGGTGAGGTATGGAACATTAAAGGGCTGAAAGGGAAATGTTCTGAACATGGGAGAGTCTCAAATGTGGAGAGTTAAATACTGCCTGTGACTACCAGTCCTACTGCTGAATTGAAAGGACTGTATCAAGTAAGATTATCCTTGCTAAGAAGATTATTTACACACAACCCTGGAATTAATTTTTGTTTCACTATCCAATCACCAAGTCTAGTTTTGAAATAGATAGGGTGCTACTTTGACATGTAGATTGATTTTTTAACACACCTTTACTGAATCATCACTTGTGACATTGATCACATTTGTATAAATGTAAAATTACCTAACAGTATTAACGCATTAACATTAACAAACATTATACTTTACATATATTGCTATATATCATATAACCTAAGCAACATTACATAAATTATTCAATTCCTGCCCCTTTTTAATCAAGAAACATCTTCATTAAACCATCACTTATGACATAAGCGATCATATATTTATATAAATGAAAACAAACCACACCAACACAATCCTAGTTGCAAGCATTTTACATCACAAACCAGTACTGACACACTCCCAGTTCCAAACATTATACATCACTTATAATCTACCCAATCATTTTCAGTCAAACATTACATAGGTCATTTAAGTCCTGCCTTTTCCTAAACCTCAGTCCTCCCCTGTATATATTTTTCCAACAGTTCCCATTTTTACTATGCTACCCTTTTCTAAAGATCTCAATTCCGGTTGTTTTATCTCTGTTACTAGATTCTCTACTTCTAATATAGTTGGTTTAGATTTTGATTTCCATTTTCTAGTAATTGCTTTATCCCAAATGTAGGCAATGTGCAGGGTTGTATATTTATTTGTCTTTGTTGACTGGGAGAAGTCCGACTGGGTAAAACACATTTTCAGTGGAGGCCTGGGGAGAAAAGCTCTGCATTTAAGTTATACATGATGTACATTTAGAACTGCAGGGTAAAACAAAACAAAACAAAAAAAAAAAATATATATATATATATATATATATATATATATATACACACACACACACACACACACACACACACACACACACACACACACACACACACACACACACACACACGCTTAAGTATATGATTTTTAAATATTTGTAAATATTTATGACTTGAACATAGCATTTTAAAACAAAAAAACAAGAGAGAAATTAGCATAAATCGGCTAACTGCTGAACACAGAAATAACATAGAATAACAATGGGATTGGGTGGGTGGCCTAATGGTTAAGGTGTTTGCCTTCCAAACACAAGGTGCAGGGTTTGAGTCTCACAAGGGATAATTGGCTAAGCTTAAAATGGCTCACAAGGGCAGTTAGCTTAGTACTAACTTATGAACCTATAGTATGAAGACTGCAGGGAGAAGATCAAACTGGGGTGTTTTTGAGTTTAATAATAATTTACAGACAAGCAGAATGTAGCTTAAACACTGATAAGAGAGATATGAAAGAAATTATGGAAATGAGCAAGATAAATAGACAGAGGAGGAATTGTAGTCAGTGTGGGGTGTGAGAGAAGGAGGAAAATTAAAAGTTTAGAAAATAAGTGTAGTATGAGGAGGAGTGATAAGGTACAAAAAAGACTGGGAAGCAAAGTGGCTGTAAGAGTTGGAGAAAAGCCATTTCCATCAAGCCTTCAGAATCTGATCTTACACATGAGGCCGAGGTGTCTGGCATGAGTGTTAGACACAGCAAGGTTTCTAAGAAGCAAGAACAGGTTGAAAAGGGCAGGGAACTTCAACGCAAGAAAGGCTGAACAAAGATCACTCCTCAGGAGTCTATATGAGTCGCAGGATAGGGATACAACTTTTAGTTTTTAGAATGGCTTAAATTAAGTCATTCATTAAAATTCTTGAACAGAAACCACCGGTGTACTTCAAGTTGGTCATGGTGCTTTGTTGGGTATGTTCTAATAGTGGCACTGTATTCAATGCAGGTCTAATAAGGGTCAAGAGTACAGAGGGCCTAGGATGCTTCAGTGACGTAATAAGGAAAAAGCCCTGATACTGCCTAGTCAACCCGGGCTTGATTAATGGCTCAAGCAACTGAAAGAGCAGCAGAGAAGGGCTGGACATGTCTATCCAAGGTGGGAGGGTGCTTGTGGATACACTCCCTAAGGGGGGATGTGGTTCAAAGAGGGGAGCTGCGCTTGGAACTAATCAATGAACATGTGGAGCAGTAAAAGAAAGTGGGTAGGTAATAAGAAAAATCCTGCTGGATGGAAGCACAGTTGAGCCAAGCCCCCAGGATACCCTCAGGATCCATGACCAGCCCGAGTGAAAAAAAAATGGAGTAAGACTGGGGGGGGGGGGGGGGTTGCAGAGTAACTGGTAAACCTGGTGTGGACAATAGGCACTGAAGGATGGGCCAGTAAACATGAGGTTTGAGGAGACAAAAAAAAAAAAAAAACAGCAACGAACTTAGAAGAAAACCCTACTGATCAGATGAACAACACAGAAACACTTCTTAACCACAACACAGACAAAGTAATCAAAAGAACGACTGTTTTCAGCTCAGGTATTCAAGTCCAAGATAAATATAATCTTTTGAAAAGAGTACCAGCAATGTGGTAAGAGGAGGGGACAGTATCTTTCACAAAGATAACTATACTGCATTTATGGCATTTATGGTAACCTCATGACAAGAACACCACATGTTGATTTGCTCCAGGGCATGATGGAGTATGCGTGCGTCCAAGTGGAATTTAGCAATTGCATCCAAGTCACGATTGTCAGCAAAGTTACTTACCCACAGTCCTCTGACATCTACTTTCACCTCTGATAAGTAGATGTGGAAAAGTGAAGGTGTGTGTGTGTGTGTGTGTGTGTGTGTGTGTGTGTGTGTGTGTGTGTGTCTGTGTGTGTCTGTGTGAGGGGGGGGTCAAGGCAAAGCCCTGTTGAACTCTGCTGGTGACACTCATCGGGCTAGAGGAGATACCACCTACCTTAACAGTGTGAGTTCTGATCGGGAGAAAGTATAGCTGTGTAAAATCTTACCATAATAGCAGATGTCCTACTTCTTGTGGTTGCAGTATTCTGTATCCTTGGGGATATCCTGTTGAGGAAAGCTGAACATCTGGCCAGCGCATCAAAGCACTTACATCTACTGGCTGCTGTACATCAGAAGTACGTCCTATGTATAGGCACATATGTGATGTATGACTGCCTACTTTTGATAACTAAAGTTTCCCAGAAGAACTAGAACAACCCCAGAGTAAAGCAATAACCCATATCCAGGAAGAGAAGAAGAGGAGGGTAAAAGAAAGACCCCTCAGCCAGAAGGAAAACAAGGAAGTTGGAGGGAGGGATGGAATCCTGCAACAGAGAAGGCAGGGTATCTACTGTTACGGTAAGACCTTATTACAACTATACTATGTCCTTCCTTATCACTGTTGCAGTATTCTGTATTCCTGGGAAAGCACAACAGTTACTGTACAGAATGGCAGGAGGAAGTCACAGACTAGCCCTCCAAAAACCCACAAAGGATATCACTAGCAAAACCTACCATGGCCTTAAAAATGACATCCATCTTGTAATGTTTGATGAAAGTCTGAACAGAAGAACAATTAGCAGCTTTCAATATACAGCTAGTATCTAAACCATTGAAAAAAAAAGCACCAGAAGAGGCCACTGTCTTGGTAAAATAAGCACAAGCAGAAGAGGAAAGCTGATTGCCATGAAAAGAACAGCCGAAAGAAATGGCCTTAGAAATTCAGGAGCTAATAGTTTGCTTAAATACCACATTATTTTTAAAGACTGTAAAATTATTGTTCTTAAAACGTTTGGTCATATTTGGAGATTTTCTCCCTGGGCCTCCTCTGAAAATGGGCTCCTGCCCAGTTGGACTTTCCCAGTAATCAAATATCAAGAAAGAGAAAAGAAATTGCTTTAGAAATCAGGAGATGGTTTGCTTAAATATATACAATTTCCTGACATGAAAGGAAACAAAATGATGCTCAGATTTCCTGACATGTTTTGCCTTGTCCAAGTAATATCTGAGCTGTCTATGTAAATCCAAGGTAGGAGTCTGTGGAGAACAAGACAAATAAGAAAGACGAATGGGCTGACTCAAGGACAACTCATTAACCACCTTGGGCATAAAAGAGGGGTTGGTATGAAGAGACACCCGGTCCCTGCAAATAATCAAAAAAGGTGAAACTGCTATGAGGGCTTGCAGATCAGAGATTCTCTTGGCAGAAATAAGATACACCCAACAAATACGGTCTTCCAAGCACATTTTTAGGGAAGAAAACACTGCAGGCTCAAAAAAGGACTGGGTCAATTTCTCAAGAATATAATTAAGGTCCCAAGAAGAAGGACTAAGCTTTCTTGCTGTCCAAATATGAAGGATGCCTTTTAAAAATTATTGCCTTGAAACCTAGAAGCCAAATGTGAATTTAGGGGCAGATAAGTTGACCCGACTGCCAAATGAAATTTAGCAGATGACTCTGCCAAATCAGGATTAAGCAACTCACACAAATAAAGGAACGTATGAACACCCACAGAAAAATGGACAAGGTCAAGCTTGAGATATCAAATAGAAACCTCTTCTATTTAGTCATATATGATTTTCTAGTAGTGGGTTTTCTGATCTCATGCAAAACACAAAGACTGCCCTCAGAAAACTGTTGTCTAAAAGGAATCAAATCCCTATCACCCAAAGTGTCAACTGAAGGTGGGTGAGCAAGGGTGAATGAGAGATCCCCTTGTCTTGTGTGAGAAGATCCATCCTGTAAGGTAACATGTGTGGATTTCCCCTGCCCAGATGAAATAGAAAGGGGAACCAGTACTATCCGGGCTCAAAAGGGAGTCACAAGCAAGATTTTAGATTTGTCTCACATGATCTTGTGAGGGACCTTTGGTAAAAGGGGAAGAGGGGGATAGCCATACAGAAACATCCTTTTCCAAGAAAAATACATAGTGTGCTCTTTCCAAGTCAGAGGATGTGGCTCTCTGAAAAATAATTGGGGAAGTTGTCTGCCCAGACTGGAGGCAACCCCATCTAGCTGAGGGGCACCCCACCAATGTAGAATGCCCAGAAACACCTTAATGTGAGGCATCCATTCATAAGGATTTGTCCTGGATGTACTCAGTCTGCCACTAGACTACATTCTGACAAAATGCAGACCATCTGAAGAACCAAATAATGGCGGATTGCAAAATCCCAATCCTGAAGACAGAAGGTAAGACCTGGTGCCCCATTGTTTGCTAAAGTACCACATGACTGTGGCATTGCCTGTAAAAACCTTTAGAGGGTCTGGAATCCAAACAGAGTGAAAATCCTGGAGAGCTAGAAGTAGAACCCTCACCTCCTTGATGCTGATATGATCTCTCAGTTGTTGGTGGGACCAAAGACCATGGATGTTTAGGTTGCTGGAGAAGGCTCCCCATCCATGATGGAAAGCATCTATGTACAGCTCCTAACTAGGGAGAACAATCTGAAAAGGAAGACTTGGATGCAGAGATATCTGGTGACTCCACCAGTGGAGCTTGAGGTTGAGACAAGCCAAGAGATGAACCAGATACTCCAGAATGTGGCATCATTGCAGCCAGTTTGAGACACCACTGAAATTTCCTCATTTGGAGTTTGGTAAAGGGAACTTTGGGAATGGTGGATGCCATGTATCCCACAGCTTGGAGAAATTCTCCTTGCAGGAAGGACTGGGAGAGAGAGAAAAGACTGGAAATAAGCAGTCCAAGAGAGGATCATTGGAGACAGGAAACAAGCCAACAATGAAATGGTCTGAATCCTGCAACCCAGAAACACTTGGTTCTGAGTAGGTCAACACAGACTTTTTGAGACCAAATGTGAATCCTATATTGCTCATGAAGTGTAGATCCTGAAGCAGGAGCAGCTGACAGGAGACTTAAATCAAAATATTGTCCAAATAAGGGAAAATTCTGATTCTCTGAAGTTGGCAGAAGGCTACCACAGGGGCCAGACATTTGGTAAAGACCCTCAGAGCTGTAGAAAGACCAAAAGGCAAAGCAGAGAACCAATAATGAGAAGAAAAAAACAGGGAAAAGTAAATATTTCCTGGAGAGAGGATGGCTAGGAATGTGCATGCAAGCATCCTTCAAATCCAGGAATACCAGAAAGGCTTGTGGAAGCAACAGAGGGAAAAGTGTCTGAAGAGACACCATCCTGAAAAAAAAAAAAAAAACACATGAAAAAGGTGTTGAGAACATAGTAGAATGGGCCTTCATGACTCCTCCCTTCCTGGGAACCAGAAACATCCCAGAATATAAGCTGTTTCCTGCTGAGACAAGGGGACAGGATGGATGATTCTCTGAACCACCAGATTTGCAGAACCAAAGGAAAATATGGGAGCTGACAAAGGAGTCTGAGGAAGACCAGAGAATGGAAGATGGGACTTCCAAACCATAACATAACCATTCTGGATAATGGAAAGTACCCAAGGGTCCATGTTTATCTGTTGTCAGACAGGAAAAGAAAGAATCAATCTGAGGGAAAGGGGGATCTGGCCAAGGGTTAGGAATGGATGAATGCCAAATAGAAGCAGATCTGGCAGGTAAAGAAGGATTTTGACTCATACCACCATGAGAAGGCTTGTCTGGAAAAACTCTCCTAGGAGCCTTCTTGTTCCCAGAAGGCTGCTTACAATGCCTATGAACAAAAGACGGATTAGATGGATAATTTCTCTGAAACTTAGGAACAGGAGAAACAATGATTCGTTTCAAATCTTGTATAACTTTACCCTTATCCTGAAGTGGCTTTAATTCGGCCACAGCAATGCAAAAGAAATTCTGGTTGTGTAAGGGAGAATTCAATCATTTGGCCTTGATGTCTTTAGAAAGAGGCTAGCGGTGTAAACAAGAAAACCTCCTCATAATAGATACAGATGCAGCTACACTAGAGGAGATAGCAGCAGCATCATAGCTACATTTAATCGAATTATGAGCCACCTGAGAAGCAGAGCTCCAAAGGGAAATGGGTGAAGTCTTACTCTGAGTCTGGCAAGTCAGCCAGAATGTCCCCAAGTTGGAAGAGAAGAGCCAGGACATATGTAGGCATGTGGGTCTGGTTATTAATAGCCTTAAAGGCTGAAGTAACAGAAGGAAATACATTTGTACATGTCCATGACACAGCTGTTCTTAGAAGGTAAAAACTTCAAAAAAAGCCAGTAACTTGGACGGTTTATCAGTGGCTAAAGAAATAACAGCAGGATCAGGGTAAGGGCTTTTATATAAAAAAAAAACTGTTGAGCCTCAGGAACTTTATACAACCTGTCAGGTTTCTTAGGGGAAGGAAGCTGAGAAACAGGGGTCTGAGAAGCTACAGTGAAAGTATCCGGTACGGCAGCCAGTACTGGAAGGACTCCAGAAGGCTGAGGAGAATCTACTTGCAAGAGTTCATTGTGTCTTTTTTTGAACATCAGAAACCCAGGAACAGCCCCACTTAAAGTGTTCTATCATATGAACTGCCATATCCCCAAAAGTAAATTCCTCCATAGCAGAGTCAAGAGAAAGTGAATCCTCTTCCTCAGATCCCAAGGCAAGAAGAGATTGGCGCTGACAGGAGTGTGCCAAGGTCTCCTCACCATAGTCTAAATCTTCAGCAGAGGAATCAGATTCCCTAAGGTGTTTGGAAGGACTGGAAGACCAAGGAACATCATTGGGGCCTTAAGAGCCATAATTGCACTGAAAAGCCCCTGAGTAAATTCCTGCCATTCTTTGTGTGGACCCTTAGCCACAGGGGCCACATGCTTAGTTTTCTGCTTCGTTTTTAAACGTTCAGATCCCTGTCTAGATTCAATGAGGGTACCAGGCACTTCTTCTCTAACAAATATTTAAAGAATCCCCCTAAGGCCCCTCTGAAATAATCAACAATGGTTCAAGCTCTGGTCCTCCAAGTAAAGGGAAAGAGATGACAGACAATTGCGGAATGTCTTGGGGACAAACACCTGACAAACTTCACAATGCATATGGTCGTGGGTAGCATCCAAACAAGAAAACACTGCCCGTCTCTATCTTAATGGGAAATCTGTCTCCCGCATTCACATTCTTCCCCCTTGGATGACACGTAAACTGACATGTAAACGTTCTGATGAAGTCTATTTTATGTAGATGAAAGCGCTTAACCAGTTTGCTAAATAATAAACTATTGGATTTTAAGCTTGTGTTCTGGTGGTTCATGGTACTTTTCAACAGAGTGGACAAGCATATTGACTTTGTGGACTACGCTGTGGTTTGTTTTTGGAACTAAAGTAACAGTTAGAAAACACAAAGGAAGAGACAAGTGGGGCACTTACCTGCAGAAGGCTCATCAGCAGTACTAACTTGGTGAATGGCTTGCAGAACAAACTCAAATGTAACATTCAGACTGGCAGCAGAGAAGTTCTGAGGATTAGGATCTCGTACTCCACATGCGTATCTTACACCTTGCACACAGGACATACAGTGGATATAAAAAGTGTACACACCCCTTTTAGAATGCCAGGTTTTTGTGATATAAAAAAATGAGACCACAATAGATCATTTCAAAACTTTTCCCACCTTTAATGTGACCTATAACCTGGACAATTCAATTGAAAAACAAAGACATCTGTTAGGGGAAAAAATATAAAAAATAAAAAACGTACAGTAAGCTGATTGTATAACTGTGCACACCCTGAAACTAATACTTCATTGAAGCAACTTTTGATTTAATTACAGCATTCAGTCTTCTTGGGTACACACCTGCCATCAATTAAAGTGACTCGGATTAACCCTAAATAAAGTTCAGTTGTCCTAGTAAAATTTTCCTGACAGTTACTCAGTTGCCTGCTACAGGAAAAGCCATGGTTCGCAGAGAGCTTACAAAGCTCAGTCAGGAGAAGGGTACAAAAAAATTTTCACAGCATCGGATATACCATGGAACACAGTGAAGATAGTTATCAAAAAGTGGAGAAAATATGGGACAACAGTGACATTGCAAAGAACTGGACATCTCTCCAAAACTGATGAAAAGACGAGACGAAAACTGGTCAGGGAGGCTGCGAAAAGACCTACAGCAACAGTGAAGGAGCTGTAGAAATTTCTGGCAAGTACTACATGTGAAAACAATCACTTGTATTCTCCATATGTCTGGACTATGGGGTAGGGGTGCAAAACAGAAGCCTTTTCTTACACATAAAACATCCAGGCCCAGCTAAAATTTGCAAAACAATACATCAAGTCTCCCAAAAGCATGTGGGAAAATGTGTTACAGTCTGATGAGACCAAGGTTGAACTTTTTGGCCACAATTCTAAAAGGTACGTTTGGCACAAAAACAACACTTCACATCACCAAAAGAACACCATCCCCACGATGAAGCATGGTGGTGGCAGTATCATGCTTTAGGATTGCTTTTCTTAAGCTGGAACTGGGGCTTTAGTTAAGGTGGAGAAAATTATGAAGAGTTCCAAATACCAGTCACTTTTGGTCCAAAACCTTCAGGCATCTGCTATAAAGCTGAAGATGAATTTCACCTTTCAACATGACAATGATCCCAAGCATACATCCATACTCAACAAAAGAATGGCTTCACCAGAAGAAAATTAAAGTTTTGGAATGGCCCAGCCAGAGCCCAGAGCTAAATCCAATAGAAAATCTATGGTATGAGCTAAGAGGGCTGTGCACAAGAGATGACCATGCAATCCAACAGATTTGGAGCACTTTTGTAAGGAAGAGTGGGCAAATATTGCCAAGTCAAGATGTGCCATGCTGATAAGACTCCTACCCAAGAAGACTGAATGCTGTAATTAAATCAAATGGTGCTTCAACAAAGTATTAGTTTAATGGTGTGCACAGTTATGTAACCAGCTTATTGTACGTTTTTTATTTTTTATATTTTATCCCCTAACAGATTTGTTTGTTTTTCAACTGAATTGTACAGGTTATAGGTCACATTAAAGGTGGGAAACGTTTTGAAATGATTTATTGTGGTGTCATTTTTTTATATCACAAAAAAGTGGCATTTTAACAGGGGTGTGTACACTTTTTATATCCACTGTATGTCTGATGTATGGCTCCTGGAAGATGTAAAGACTTTGGCATGCTGACTGGGAATTTGGCTATCCTTGGTAGGAAATTCTAGGAGTACAGAATACTGCAACAGTGATAAGAAAGGACATCTTACACTTATGTGGAATGGAGTCAAAGGTCTTGGAAAGGTCCGTGTAAGCAGTATGGACTGTCAGGTCTTGACTCAGAGCTTCAGTGAATCTTTCAAGAGAAATCAACTATATTAGGTATGGCCTATGCTTTATAGAACCAAATTGGTTTGAATCCAGGTTTTGTAGGTTATCTATCTCTATGTTTATCAGTTCTGCAATTACGAGCTTCATAACTTTACAGCTGACACTTGCGTGGCTAAAGTTTATGGATTTGAGGATCTGATGTATTTCTGGGCATAGCCCATGGAGACACAAACTGTAGAGATTTTCGATGGGTTTGACTAAATGGTATTAGACACTTAATAGCAAATAGCTAGTGATATTATCAGGTCCTATGGCGGTAGCATTTTTGTTTATAGATGGTATGAATATTAACCCTATTCAAGATTATTTTTGTGGTGATAAGCTGGTTGATAGTGGAAGAACTTCTTGCCGGGTTGTGAGCATGAAACTACCCTCAATTTATCTGTGAACACATTAGCAATAACTTCAAGATCAAAGTGGGAAACCCCCACTAATAACATGTTTTATGCTGTAATTATACCTTTCCACTTTTAAGTGCAAGAAATCGGGACAAAGACAACAATGATGGGGAAATAAAGGCCCAAAATCAGGAACAGAGTTTAAATGTTCTTATAAGCCTCGAAAGTTGACAAAAAACAGCTTTTGTGTTGCCATGCCTTTTCTGAAGGATATGAAGCCTGAAACTCAAATGAATGTCATTTACTGTCTTCGATCCTCAATGACTTGCTAAAAAGCCCACACATTTTATATAAGCAGACCAAAAATATAAGGTAAAAATCTGAACAGCTGAGAGTTATGACTGTAATGGGCATCACTTCTTTATTTCCTAATGTAACCAAAGAATGTCTTTTGCTTATCTTAAGAGTTGGTAGTGACCCTGAGTTCATACCTGATCTTGTACTCCTTGTTAGTCTGCTGCCGAGTTTAACTTCTTAGTTTTATGTCTATTTTATAATGGGAGTGTGGGGATCTACTATGGATTGCATGAATTTCTTCTTTTTCTTGTAAAACATGTTTATATAGGAATTCTACTGCATGGACTTATTCCTGAATTTACCATTATTCTTATGGTGAAAGCAAAACTCCAACGATAGTATATGCACCCTGTTGTAGTGGTCTTCAAGATTAAACAAAAGTCAAAAAGAATGCTACTCTGAATCACATACTCAAGATCTCGGGGCTACGTATAAACTGTATGCTACAGAAAAGGTAGTTCAAGGACCATGCGACAGTCACACTAGAAACAGACAGATTCAGTTACATCTTTATTCATTCCTGATGCACAAACAATCTTGTTTTGTGAACCTTTAGTAATTGTTACAGTATTTAAATGTTTACAGAGACTGAGGTATCAGGTCTACTGGGTTTCAGATGGGCCATTGGTTGGTGGGAGCCCTTTTCTGGTGACATATTATTATGGCTATGGATTGAGTGGGGCCCTTATTGCCATATGTGTGCTAATAAGTCACTCAGTATCTCAGGGAGGCATGTAATGTCACAGAAGCCATGCACAGTAGTGGCTTTCTCTTTTTCTGTCCTGGGAAACCATATATGCTCATCAGATACAGAAGCATAATGTCAAAGTATGGTTAGGTCAATGCCTATGAGAGCTCTACTGTGCCCCTGTTAATTATCTGAAAGGTCCCAATACCCAGAATAGTGAGTGCTTTGCATATTTTGTCTGTCAGTTAACAGAGGGGATAAAGGCTATGAGTTAACAAATTGCTTCCTGTGGTGCAGGGTTTGATTCCCTCAGCTTTCATTTGCCTACTGTCTAACCATAAGCAAGTCACTTAACCAGTGCTTTAGGGCAACTGGAAAACTGGTCAAGCTTCTCAATGGCCCCCTGGACCACATGCCTAATAGCAACGTATAAATCCTCATCTCTACAGAGACATGAAGCCATGCATTCTTATAGATTCCACTTATGGGCGGCACATGTCTACCAATAATCTTAAAATGTTGTGATCAAAATGGAACCAATAAACTATCTCCTGCATAATCTTCTTATGACAGAAAATCAGCTGGCTACAGCTGTCATGGCATGCTAGAAGACAAGAGATGGCAGTGCTGAATATAACAAGATGCTTCCAAGCAAGTCCTGACATGACACTGAGCATTGCTGTCATCTGCATCACATATTTAACTCAAACCATTATGGCCTTTTATAGGTCACACAGCTTGATGCTTAAGTTCCTCAAAAATGATTACTGCCTTTGCAAGAAATACTACATTGTTTTTGACTCGATACATCTGCATATCCTACCACCTCATTTGGGTATGTGCCTTCATTTACATATCGGTATGCAGACATTTGCATAAACCACACGATGCATGCCACTAATTGCTGGTTAATGTACTACAAGTTTCTATGAACTGCAGCCAACGCGTACACTGTTCTTAACAGCACAAATTCACAATGAATATTATACAACTTGTCTGAATCCAAGTCTGTGTTAAGAAATTGGAGTGAATGAAGCAAGACCATTCATATATTTATGTTAGTAATAAAAAAGAGATGGGTATTAACTAAGACAATATATCTATGAAAATTATACATATTAGGTATTGCTAAGAAGTCTTCCAGAGTTGCAGAAATTCATACTGCAAAATTTTAGCTAAGAAGATGAAAAACTTACAGGTCTTCCAAGATGGCTGCACATTGAGTAACAGTTTTTTTCTAGCTCTCCCAGTGTAAAAAGAGAAACTCAGAAGAGAACGCTAGTAATCTTGTGTTTATGGGTAAATTTCAGTAACTGCCTGGTTGCCAGGAATAAAGAAATACAGAAGACCTATAAAAAATCAGCTACAAAAAGTGAGGAAGAAACAGTGACTGGGGAAAGTTCTGCAGCTGTTCAGAAAAAGGTAGCGCAACCTTCAGCCATGACTTCCAGTAACCTACAGGAAGATACAAGACAACTGCATACAGACCTGCTTAAAATAAACCACTGATAAGTTCATAGGTTCAGACTAGGCTATCTGCCCTAGGGCATTTATAAGCCTAGCCAGAATGTGTTTGGCTTTTGCCACCCATTTTAAATGAATTTTGCTATGCCCATTTTCGAGGTTAGTATACTCTGCATCTGTCTAACACTGACACAGAAGTGATACCCGGGATAAACCTACAATCTCCCATCCACTCATCAAGATTCCTCTTGAAGAGAGTCAATGAGGGACTCTGCCTAACCTGGACTGGGATTTTATTCCAGAGTGAAGGGAGCCTCTGGGTTATGAATCTGTCCCTCCAGCATGTCCTATTTATTTCAGTGCTGAGGTTCAAGTCTCTCGAGCGCGTAACTCGATGGGATTTGGATTTTCTGAGGTGCAGCATGTCCATTAATTCCGGGTTGGACATGGCTTTATACGTTAGGCACAGATCGCCTCTGAGCAGGCGGTATGCCACTGAGTAGAGCTGGAGTTTCTTTAACCGGGCAGCATATGGCATCTGTCTGAGCCCTTTGATCCTCTTGGTGAGGTACTTTTGGGGTCTTTCCAATTGCTGCAGGTGTCTAGTAAGGTACATCCCAAAAGGTGCATTGTACTCAATTATGGGCCTGATGAGGGATGAGTAAAGAGGCACGATGACCTCCCCTGATCTAGATGTGAATCCCTTCATGATTAGGTGGGCTATATAAAATGTTTTTCTAACCACTTTGGCCACGTGGCTGTCAAATGAGAGATTGCTATCAACTTGGGTACACAGGTCCCTAATTACTTCTTCCGTACTTAATGGATTACCACCTATGTGGTAATTTGTGGGCACTTTGTTTTTGCCAAAGGGGATGACTATACACTTTTTGGTGTTTAGCTTGAGGCCATGGCTCTGGCACCAGTTGTCTGTTTCTATGAGGCCCTTTTGTAGGATGCTTGTGTCGGATGGAGAGTCAATTATGGCGCCCAGTTTGCAGTCATCTGCGAACTTGGTCAGCCACAGTCCTTCCGTGTTAGCCTGTACCTCCAAGAAATATATACCGAACAAGAGAGGTCCCAGGACTGAGCCTTGTGGGACACCACTTGTAACTGGTTTGGAGTCTGACATGGCTCCAGCAATTCTAACCATGTGGGTTCTGTCCTTGAGCCAATTTGTAACCCATCTAGTGACATAGGGGTTTATATTTAAGCTGGTGAGCTTATCTATAATGCCAGAGTGGGGTACTGTATCGAAGGCTTTTGCAAGGTCCAGGTAGGCTGTGTGGACCACCTTCCCCTCGTTAATGGCCTTGCTGACTGTTTCAAAGAAATCGACCAGGTTTAACAGGCAGGATCTGCCCTTAACAAAGCTGAACTGGGTAGGATCCAGTGTCTGTAGGTCCCCAATATCTTTATTTATGAGGTCCATGATGATCCTTTCCATAGCTTTGCAGACCAAGCTAGTCAGGCTTATGGGGCAATAGTTTCCAGGATCTGTTGAGGCACCACCTTTGTGGAGAGGGACCACTGTTGCTGTACGCCACTCTTTGGGTACATATCCTGTAGTAAGGCTGAGATTGAACAGTAGTTTTATGTTTGGGTTTAGTTCTTCTTGGAGTTCATGTAGGACGCAGCCCAGGACACCGTCTGGTCCCACTGATGCTGTGTTTTTTGCTTTGGAGAGGGCGGCTCTTACCTGAGCATCTGAGATGTCAGGAGGGAAGCACTCTGCTGGGATAGATATTTGCCCTTTTGGTGGGGAAGGGGGGGAGAACTTTGCGCTGAACCTGTCAGCTAGGATGTTGGCACTGTCTGTGGGTTTGGTGTATTTTTTGTCATTTTGGACTAATTCTGAGCATATCTGCGGATTCCCACCCAGGTTCCTAACATAACTAAAGAAAGCCTTGTGATTAGTGATTATCCTTAGTGTCCTGTGCAATTTTTCTTTCGAAGCAGGCCTTAGACGATTTTATGAGTGCCCGTAGTTTTTTGCTAATACTGATCAGAGATGCCTTCCCTTTTTGGGATTTTGCTCTATCATGTAGTAGCTTACTCCTTCTATTGTATAGTTTGCTTATGGCTGGGGTCCACCAGACAGGACGCCTAACCTTGGAGGATTGGGTCTTGGTTTTATTTGGGATCGCATGATCCATGCATTCCTGAAGGTGTTCATAGAATGCGTTTATAAAGGATTCTGCGGTCTGGGCCGTATTTTCCACAGGCCCGGGGGCTTTGAAGGATTTCACCTCGGTTTTGAGGAGTGTGAAATTTGCTTTAGAGAAGTTTTTCACTGTGGTTTTCTGGGCAGGGGCTGGGGTCGGGATGTGAATATCTAGTGAGATTAGTTTATGGTCTGATCTTATCAGTGAGGGATACACTTCTGGTCTGGAGCATAGAGTCCCCATGTTGGTGATGATCAGGTCCAGTATGTTTTCCCCTCTTGTGGGAGTGGCAACAAGTTGTTCCATAGCATTTGAGTTTATAAATTCTAGGAACCTTTGGGCTCAGGTGTTGTAGCTAGAGTAATGCTCCCAGTCTATGTTTGGGTAGTTGAAGTCGCCCAATATAATGGTGTTTGGAGAGACCTTCATATTTTCCAGTGTTCTCAGGAAGGCCAAGTGTGGTTCCTGGGTTTGGGAGGGTGGTCTGTAGCAGGCTATAAACTGGAAGGCAGTTTTACCCACTGTTAGTTGCACATGGATAGTCTCTGATGCTTCGTGCTGTGCCACCAACCTGGAGGTGTGGGTATCTTTGACAAATATTGATACTCCCCCTCCTTTTGTGGTTCGGTCCAAATTTTGGGGCCGAAAAACATGGTATGAGGTATAACCTAGTAGTGCTGGGGTGCTCTCGGGAGCCTTGAACCAGGTTTCTGTTACTGCACAGATATCTATGTTCTCCACGCTAAGGAGAGTTTCGAGTGCGTGCATCTTGAGGTTTAGACTTCTGGCGTTGAGTAGCATTACTCTTAGTTTCTTATCCCTTGTGATACCTATGGAGGTGGGTTTGTCTTTTGAGCCTTGCCTAAAAAAGGCACTATGGGGGTGGCAAGAGCCTTTGCCAATATCCGAAAGCCCAGGGGTGACAAGTGCAAGCCGTCCCTAGCGAACCATCGTGGCTTGTCGAGCATGTCATCCCAGGCTGACAGGCATTGGATCCCCTTTGAATGACACCAATACTTAAGCCAATTGTTGAAACTGATCATCTTGTCTTCATATTGTGGCATCATTCTTGGGGAGGGTAAGATGCTACTCAAGGTCAGGGTCATACCAGCCTGGGCTACATGCTCAGAGAGCTCCTTTATGTCTCTTTTCATGTAGTCCAGGGAGGTATGTCTCAGGTCATTCACACCAGCATGGACGATGACCGAGTCATATTTGTACTTACCTTGGAGTGACCTGAGTGCTTGTGTTATGTGGCAGATCCTAGCGCCCGACAGGCAGCTCACCGTGACCTTCTCCTTGTTCAGCCTGGTGAGCGGGACGTCACTGTGCCTGACGATAGAGTCACCTATTACAAGTGCATCAGGTGTGTTGTTTAGCCTTAAGGGCTGTGACTGTTCGGCACACTGGCTTTGTGAGCTATGTGTTGCACGTGTTTTGTTTTGGGGTAGCAGTTGCTTGGGTGTCTGCTTTGCAGGTCTCTGCTGCTTAGGCAGATTTTTATTTAGAGCCTCCGAGTATGTTTTTGTGTGTTTATGTGTTTGGTTTGCTGTCATGGTAGGTCTTTGTGAGACTGGAATTGTAGTGAGTGTGGTTTCCTTCTCCTCCTGACTGGTTACGCCAGTACTGAGTTGAGAGAGCTTATCCTCCAGTTTGGCTATATGGTTGCATCTCTCATGTGTTGGAATTTGTTGGGAGGAGGAGAGGGTTGTCTGAGTACATCAACACAAACAACAAATGGCTGGAAATATAGAAGAAGCTTTAAACAGATATTCAGATGAGATGAAAGCTGCAAAAATCAGAGGTCAAAATAAAGAAAAGGCTGGCTGAATGTGAGACTGTTCAGGAAGAGATGTTTCAAAAAATAACAGAATTAGAGGACAGAGCACATAGGGAAAACCTGAGATTTTCAGCTATACCAGAGAAGCTGGAAGGAACAGACTGCATTAATTTTATGAAAGTATAAATAAGCAACTGGACTGGTATTGGTTGTTAGTTGAAAGGGCACATATGTATGTTCCAAACCTGGCTATAACAAAACAACCTAGATCTTTAACAGTAAAGATGCAATCCTACCAGCAGAAGGAGTTGATTCTGCCAAAACGATGGCAAAAGGACAAAGTACTAAAAGTGGGAGACAGCAGAGTGTTTGTGGAGCATGATTACTCATTGTACACCAGACAGAAGAGGAGCAAATTTATTCCACTATTCTCGGAATGTTGAGATGCGGGTGTGAGACTCAAACTGCTGTATCTAGCTGTCTTCAAGTTATTCTTCCCTGGAAGGACAAAATCATTTTTTGATGAAGTACATGCTAAGGAGGAAATACAAAAGTTTGTCCAACAAAAAGTAAGCTATGAAGCAGGAGGAGATTTTGCTTCCTGTTCTTCTGGTAATAAAGACCACAAGTCTACAAGGTACCTGTGAAACCTTTTTAAAACTTTCAACTGAAAATGTTGGAGAGAAGGACAGGAGCACGTGAGTTGACTAGAAGAATCGAGAATACATTGGATATGAAACAGAGACAGAATTTCAGAGATGAACAGTAATAAAGCCAGTAACTTAATATGGGATTACAATGCAATAATTATATTTGTGAAATATGACAGAACCAAAAAATCCAGAAATATTGGACTTTTTCAAAATTATTTGGACTGGTGGGAGACTCTAAAGCATAAGAACAACTTCATGTCACTAATGTTTGGAAAAGTACTTTGGGGAGGAGAAGAGGGTGGAGAAAGTTTACTAAGTAAAGAGATGTTCTTTTGTTTCTTTTCTGTCTCCCTTCTCTCTCTCTCTCCTTGTTCAGTTTGGGACTTTTTTCCTAGTAGGAGAGTAAAACTTCAATATTTCAAGGTGTACATAGTTTTGTGTGTTCACATTAATAGGTTTTAGGGGGTATTGGAGATGTGCCTGTTTTTTTTTCTTTGTTTGAGGGCTTTCAATAAAACAAAGTTTATAAGATGAGACATAGGCTCAAATGTATATGAAAAGAAGCCAACTGTATACAAACGTTTAACCTGCCAGTGTATGCATGTAACACAAAAGCTGTAACTAGACATTTAACAAAAATGGTGTTATACATAAAAGGTGAGAATGACAACTTTTTAATAATACAATGATGATTTATTTAATGTCTTTAAATGTAAATGGCCTCACGGTTAAATGCAAACAACAAAGAGTAGTGAACTATATTAAAAATGTAGTGTGCAAACAGCTATGCTACAGGAGACACACTTAAGAAGAACTGGAAAATGAAGTTTTTCAGGATGGTTACTCAACAGAATACCGGAGAAAAAGGAAAAGAGGAGTACTTGTATTAATTGCAAGAGGAGCTCCAATAGTGATAGAAGAAGATAAAAAAAATAATAATGGTAGAGTTGCAGTGCTAAGGGGCTACTGACACGGAAGAAGGATTAGGATTCCACTGGCATGTATTTACATTCCACTTAAAACTGCTATAATGGAGCTTAAGAAAATTCTAGGAGAAAAAAATCAGTTTTCAGCAAGAAATATTACTTGTAGGTGGGGACTGGAATTTGATGTGCAGCAGTGAAGATGTGCCGGGGGGGTGGGGCAGAAAGGAAATATAACAAAGGAGGGTAGTTTTTTGAAGAAAATTATAAAAAATATTTGGCATGGAAGATATGACTTCAGTAATAGGAGCTCAGAGTGAATTTACATATTAATCCCCAAAATATAAAAACTGGGCTGGAATAGACAAAATTTACATTTCACAGGAACATATTTAATTGAAGGTCTTGATATCGACCCAATGACTATTTCAGATCACCCGCCAATAATAGCTAAAATAAAAACACAGGGTAATCAAAAATGAGACACTGGCACTTTTCCACCTATTTGCTGAAAAGAGGAATTTAGAGAATGGGTAGTGGAGATTATTCTGGGACTGTTAGACAGGTAGAACTTTCTTCTGAAAATATAGCTAGGGACTGGGGATAACAAAGTGGAGTTTAAAAGAAAGGGAGCTACGGTTAAAAAGTAACAAGAATTAATTAGAGGGATTCACAAACTGTTAAAGTATTGCAGAACAGGGGGAATCTCAAAGAACAAGAAGAGGATCAACTGCAGAATTCTATGCAGAAAATAAAGGATTACCTTGACAATACACATGAACTTAGAAAGACTGCTGTTAAGCAACTGTTTTTGACAAAACACTAGAGCACAAAAACTTTTAGCACAACGATTTGGGCAACAGAAAATAGAAAGGGCTGTCGCCAAACTTAGGGAGCCTGTAACAAAGAAGGTAACAAGAGATCCTGTAGAGGTATTAGAAATATTTCAGAAATTGTATCAGAGTCTCTATAAAGCAGAGAAATATGAAAATCAAGAAAAGATACCAATGGAAATGTTTATGGAAAAATTAAATATGCCAAGGTTAGAGGTAGATGAGGCTCAATTACTAACAGTTAGGATAGGAGGAGATGAGATACAAATTGTGTATAACCAATCTACAGGAAAGTCCCCAGGAACAGATGGTATTCCTGTGGAAGTTTGAAAAGTAGGAGGAAAAAAACTGATAAAGACCTGGAAGATTTTGATTCACAGTATCTTCAGATAAGAAGTACCACTGTCCTGGAAAAAGCAGTGGTCGCTGTAATACCTAAAGAGGGTAAGAATCCATCAGATCCAGTGTCATACAGGCCCATTTCTATTCTAAACCACGATATAAAGTGTTCATGTAATGGCTAAATGGCTTATAATGACTAAAAGAATGGCAAAAATAATGCCAAAACTGATGGATATGGATCAGTGTGGTTTTGTGGAGGGGCAGCAAACATTAGAAAACATTAATAGAACACTGATGATCCGATGATCCAGGGGGAAGCAGAATGTAAGAAAATACCATTGCTGTTGGTGGGTCTTGATGCTGAGAAAGCATTTAATAGAGCAAGCTGAGACTTTATGAGCAGGGCAATGGAAGCATTTGCATTTCCTGAAAATATTATAAGATTGATTATGAGAATATATGAGGGACCGAAGGTGAAAATTAAAGTGGGTGGGGTCTTCTCTGATAACTTCTGCTTGAGCAGAGGAACCAGGCAGGGGTGTCCTCTTTCCCCTTTATTATTTACATTATATTTAGAACCACTGGCAAAGAAATTAAGGGACTCAGAAATTCATGGATATAATTGGTATAGTAGTCAAGAAAAGCTGGCTTTATTTGCAGATATTATTTTGTACCTGACAAAACCAGAAAAAGACATTACAGTGTTGTGGAACTTTTGAGACCGTTTCAGATCTTTTCGGGATACAAAATTAATGACAGTAAAACAAAGGCAATACCAGTAAATTATGTACCCATACATAAACTGGTTTAGGAATACCCATACTTATGAAGACATGATAAAATGAAGCTTTTAGGAGTATAGATTAAACGTGATTCTAATGTGGCAGCTAATGATATGTGGGAAGAGACTAAAAAAAAGATAATACAAACACTGAGAAAATGGAAGCTTTGTTATATGTATATGAATATTAAGATACAAACA
This sequence comes from Protopterus annectens, assembly GCF_019279795.1. NCBI lineage: Eukaryota > Metazoa > Chordata > Ceratodontiformes > Protopteridae > Protopterus > Protopterus annectens. The sequence continues at coordinate 929,102,205 of NC_056729.1, forward strand.
GCTGAAATGTTTTTAGCCCCTTTAGTCTTATACACAGGTCAGGCATACTTTTATCAACCAGAGGAGAAGTTGTGGGCAGCAATTAATAAAGAGCTGAAGAACTTTATCTGGGGGGGAAAGACGGCAAGAGTCAAGTCAAATAAGCTGATTCTTCCAGTAGAACAGGGTGGATTGGGATAACCCAACTTGAAGGAGTATTTCAAAGCTAAACAGTTAAGACTCCTATACATAGCAAAAGCAGAAAACTATAATTCAACGTGGAAAGGGATGATGATGGAATACGGAGGAAGCTCAAAAAACAAGGAGAAAATGGGATTTCGGATGCAGGCCTTTAAGGGGAAAAACAATAATCATGCAGAATACTATATCCATAATGTAGCAGAAAGTATTCTAAGAACTAAACCAACACTGGAATGGAGAAAGGAGATTCTGCCTATAGAGGTGACTGCAATTAGGCATACAGAAAATATGCAACAGGGGGCCAGAATTTATTGGAGAAAACTGGCAAAGGAACCAAAGTATTGGGAGCAAATAACTAGAGGGGGAAAGATAATAGAATGGGAAGACACCAAGAATTTATTTGGAATGCAGGTTAGAGCTTGCCTTCCCTATCAGGGATTGATATCAGAGTATAGGCGAAGAGAAAGAAATAGGGGGGGGTCCTAAATGAAAGACCAGCACTGGTAGAGTTTTTAACAGAATCTAGAACAGAAGCGGTCATTAATCAAGGAATAATTTGTAGTGCATATAAAATACTGCACGATAACTACAAGAATCGATCAGAGGAGGTTAGAAGGGACTGGGAAGAGAGACTGGATAAGCTATTTACAAAACAATGGGAGGATATATGTATGTCTCTCAAATATGCAACAAAATCTAGAAGATTTAGGATTTTTGCCTGGAAATGTTTACATAGATATTTTTATACCCCATGTAGAATCCAGAGAGATTTTCTTCAGGTAGACAGTAAATGTTGGAGGTGTAAGGGAGGAAGTGAGAGGTAATCTTGAACATGTTTTCTGGGAGTGCGGTGCGTTGGTGGACTTTAAGGATTCCCTGCAGGATGCACTGTCGGAGATGCTGGGTGGGCACATTGTTCTGACAAGGGAAATGATTTTTTCTGAGCTATGATACAGAATTGGAATTGCTTAGACATGGTAAGGCCTTGCTTTGTCCAATAATGGTTGCTGCCAAAAAAGAAATTACTAGAAAATGGAAATCGAAATCTAAACCAACTATACTGGAAGTAGTAAATATAGTAACAGTGATAAACAACTGGAAATGGGATCTTAAGAAAAGCGTAGGGGCAAACTACATAGGAAAAAATGGAAATTGTGGGAACAATACATATAGGGGAGGAATGAGATCTAAAGGGTGGCAGGACATAAATCAGCTATGTAATGTTCGAGTGAGAAAGATTGGGTAGATTATAAGTAATGTATAACGTTTGCAACTGGAAGTGTGTCAGTATGGTTTGTGAGGTAAAATGCTTGCAACTAGGACTGTGCTGGTGTGGTTTGTTTTCATTTATATAAACATACGACTGCCTACGCAGTAAGTGATGGTTTAATAAAGATGTTTCCTGTTTAAAAAAAAAGAAAAAAAAGAACGCAGGAACTAAATAATTTATGTAGTATTGCTTGGGCCATATGATATATACAGTGGATATAAAAAGTTTATACTGCCCCCCCCCCCCATTAAAATACCAGGTTTTTGTGATATAAAAAAATGAGACCACAATAAATCATTTCAGAACTTTTCCCACTTTTAATGTGACCTATAACCTGGACAATTCAATTGAAAAACAAATTTGTTAAAAATAAAAAACATACAATACGCTGGTTGCATAAGTGTGCACACCTTTAAACTAATACTTTGTTGAAGCACCTTTTGATTTAATTACAACATGGGTAGGAGTCTATCAGCATGGCACATCTTGACTTGGCAATATTTGCCCACTCTTCCTTGCAAAAGCACACCAAATCTGTCAGATTGTGAGGGCATTTCTTGTGCACAGCCCTCTTCAGGTCACCTCACAGATTTTCTATTGAATTCAGGTATGGGCTCGGGCTAGGCCATTCCGAAACTTCTGGTGAAGCCATTCTTTTGTTGATTTGGATGTATGCTTGGGGTCAATGTCATGTTGAAAGGTGAAATTCCTCTTTATCTTCAGCTTTCTAGCAGATGCCTGAAGGTTTTGGGACAAAAGTGACTCGTAATTGGAACTGTTCATAATTCCCTCCACCTTGACTAAAGACCCAGTTCCAACTGAAGAAAAGCAATCCCAATGCATGACACTGCCAGCACCATGCTTCACAGTGGGGATGGTGATCTTTTGGTGACGTGAAGTGTTGTTTTTTTGCGCCAAATGTACCTTTTGGAATTGTGGCCAAAAAGTTCAACCTTGGTCTCTTCAGACCATAACACTTTTTCTCACATGCTTTTGGGAGACTCGATGTATTGTTTTGCAAATTTTAGCCGGCCTGGATGTTTTTATGTGTAGGAAAAGGCTTCTGTCTTGCAATCCTACCTCATACTCCACACATATGGAGAATACGGGAGATTGTTTTCACATGTAGTACACAACCAGTGCTTGCCAGAAATGCCTGCAGCTCCTTCAGTGTTACTGAAGGCCTCTTGGCAGCCTCACTGACCAGTTTTCGTCTGGTCTTTTATTCAATTTTGGAGGGACATTCAGTTCTTTGCAATGTCACTGCTGTCGCATATTTTTTCCACTTTTTGATGACTGTCTTCACTGTGTTCCATGGTATATCCAATGCTGTAGAAATCTTTTTGCACCCTTCTCCTGAACAATACCTTTCAACAATGAGATCCCTTTGATGCTTTGTAAGCTCTCTGCAAACCATGGCTTTTGCTGTAGCAGGCAACTGAGTAAATGTCAGGAAAATAATAGTAGGACAGCTGAACTTTATTTGGGGATAATCAGGTTCTTTTTAATTGATTGCAGGTGTTTACCCAAGAAGATCAAAGTATTAGTTTAAGGGTGTGCACACTTATGCAATCAGCGTATTGTACGTTTTTATATGTTTTATATTTTTTCCCCTAACAGATTTGCTTGTTTTTCAATTGAATTGTACAGGTTATAGGTCACATTAAAGGTGGGAAAAGTTTTGAAATTATTTATTGTGGTCTCATTTTTAATATCACAAAAAAAACAGGCATTTTAACGGGGGGGGGGTATAAACTTTTTATATCCACTGTAGCAATATATGTGAAATATAATGTTTATGTTAATACAGTTTGATTACTTTTATATGAATGTAAATTTGCTATGTCACAAGTGATATAGGTGTCTTGGAGGAAGAAAAAAAAAAAGACGACATTCTATTTACTGACATGCAGTTCTACTATGAACATGGCAGGTACACAAAGTTTTCACATGAGAAGATTGGTAAGAAAAGAAACATACAGTATATAATGGACTGCTCAATATATGGGACAGTAGAACAAGTTACAGTCTTACCACTGTATTACTAGTCTATACTGGACTGCTCAATATATGGGACAGTAGAACAAGTTACAGTCTTACCACTGTATTACTAGTCTAATACCAGCTGGGGTGATCACATAATGCAGCGTTACATGAACTGCAGAAGGTGAAACGTGGCAGAAAAGATAAAGCTGTGTAAGAAAAGTTACCATAACTGTAGATGTTCTAATAGATCACTTTTACAGTTGCCTAAGCTATATGGATTACATCTTTGCCTACCAGATGATCACTGGCCATCTTTCACAGCTTTCGGACACCTTCCACATGCCCAAACTGCCAGTGGTTTGAGCAGATCCATACAAGAGGCAGTTTGGCCACCAAAAGCTTCATATCTTTCTTACCCCAAGAACAGGGGCTACAGCTCGGTAAGGAAAACTGCTAGGAAAAGAGCACCCAAATAAAAACCTATGTAACTGTAAACACATGGGTATAAATATATGGGTCTATATGACTTGGTCGACAGTTCATATGATCGACTGTTTATTTGGTCGACAGTTCATTTGATCGACAAGCATTTTAGGTGGGGGGCTTCACCCCCCCCTAACTATATATATCAACTCCAGGGTCACACAACATTGGGGAAGGGGGAAAATGCTTGTCGATCAAATGAACTGTCGACCAAATAAACAGTCGATCATATGAACTGCCTCAAGTCATATAGTCCCAAATATATATATATATATATCTATATATATATATATATATATATATATATGTGTGTGTGTGTGTGTGTGTACATTACACACACACACACACACACACACACACACACACACACACACACACGGGCAATATACAGAAAAGAGGAAGTAAAAACTACTGCAAAGGATCTATTAAAACATCTATTGTTAAGATTAGTTTACTTACACAACTGTACCTTGTTCAACATTTAGATCACTGTTGCAGTCCCCTTAGCTATACAAGTAGATTACCACAGGTTATAGACATACAGGGAGGAGGAAGGAATGCAAGTGTACAGAAGTCCCTGGAGAATGGTCCTTGAAAAGCCTGTTCTGGACCTGAAAAAGGAATTCTGTTTATAATGCTTTGTGAAGATATGTACAGAAATCCAAGTTGCTGTCTATAAAAGACTTCTAGACTCCAACCCTTTCCAAAAACCCACAAAAGAAGCCAAAACACTGGTTGAATGGGTCTTAACCTAACCTGGAAGGGACTTGGCATGGTGAGAATAGTAAAAGGAAATAACATGGCAAACATCTGGAAATTGCCTGCTTTGTCTTTTGTTGTCCTTTTTTCTTAACCCTCATTGGAGACAAACAGCTGATCAGCTTTCCTGAAGGGTTTAGTTCTGTCCAAGTAGCACTGAGCTGCCTGTGGACATCCATAATGTGCAGTATACTTTCACCCTTGTTTTTAGGTTCTGGAAAGAAAAGAGAGAGATTAATAACCTGGCTTGAAGTAAGAAGGATTAGTTCCCAAAGGATGTCTGTCCTTAGGTAAATGAAGTAGGGCTGCTGACTTAGCATACAGAGCTTGTAACTTGGATGCTCTTCTTGCAGATGTCAGAGTAATGAGTAGTACAGCTTTCTATGTTAAGAACCTTACAACAGCCTGATGAGCTGGTTCAAATGGAAGAAGTGCCAAATGTATATGCACAAAAGTAAGATCTCAAGGAGGAGCCCCCCCCCCTCATTCTTCTAGGTGGGAGGATATGTAAAACACCTTTCAAAGACTGTTTGACGTAAGAACATGTAGAAAAGCAGGTATATGAATGCAGTCAAGCAGAAATGGCTAAACGATGAATCTTGACAGAAGAATAAGAGAGGCCAGAGACACTCTCACAAACAATTAAGAACCAGAGGTAAGCTGGCCTTGTAAAGGTCCTGGGTCTTAGAGTGGCATCAACTAAAATATCTTTTCCACTTAACTCATAACATGATTTTCTAGGAGCAGGGTTGTTCATCTCCTTTAAGACTTGCTGCATGTTCTCAAAAAATGTGCCTGAAAGGTATCAAAAACTGTCATCCAGACGGTCAGCTGAAGTGTTTATATACTGGGGTCAGTCAAACAACTGTCTAGCGTGAGCAAATCCAGCCTGTGGGGACATTAGCAGTAATTACCCTTAGCCAATTTCAGAAGACGCGAGAACCACTAAGCCACAAGAGGGAGTCACCACCATAATCTTTGGAAAGCCTTTCAGCATCTTTACAAGAACTCCTTGTATCAGCTGAAAGGCATGCAGGATCATTCCTGTCCAAGGAATAAGAAAGTATCTTCCAGAGCTGTTTGGAAGTAATCCTGGCACAGTTTCTTTAACTATTTTGTAAAAAGTCAAACAGATCTATTTAAGGTGTTCCCAACAAATGGATCAATTCCTGGAAGACCCCAAGATGTAATTTTCCTTTCTGAGGTTCTGTCTTGGTCCTGTTCAAGATATTTTCTCTGACAGCATGTATGAAGCCTGAAGAGTAAGACTGAACTGAGTTACTCCCTCACAGGCAATCATAACAAGTATGCAAAGCAGATAAGATTGGGTACCCCTTTTTTACATCACTGTGGTGTTGTCTGTGGTAACTAGTAGAGGTCTTGGGACTAGAGATGGTTTAAGGCTTTTAAAGCATTGATAACTGTCAACACCTCTTTGACAATGATGTGCTTTCCTCTATACTTGGAGTTCCATCCATGACTTCCCATACCCTCAAACTTCTGCCACTGATTTTCTTTCTCCTTTAAGCAATCGTCCCTTTTGAAACTGCACCCAAAGACTGAAGCATCTGTTTTGAAAGACCATGACGGAGACTGAAGGGAGAAAATGGAGACTATAGCCAAACTGGAAGCAAAGCTATCTCCGGCCAAGATTGTGATGCACAGTCAAGAGGAGAAGGTTAATGCCTGCACTACACCTCAAACAACTCATAGCCCTTCAAAACCCACACCATCAACACCCACACATAGCAACACTAAACCCACATATGCAAAGGCTCTTAACATTAACCTGCCCAAGCAACAAGGACCTCCGAAGCTGAAATGCAAACAAATACCAGTCACAACCAAAGTGACACATAGCTCACAACACCAGTGTGCCACCCAACAACAGCCCCTAAGGCAAGACAATGTACCCAACACTTTAGTCATGGGTGACTCTTTAGTCAGGCACACTAATGTCCCACTCACCAGACTGAACAAGGAGAAAATTACAGTCAGCTGCCTGTTGGGTGCCAGGATCCGCCACATAACGCATGCAGTCAAGTCACTCTACAACAAGTACAAATACGACTCTGTCATTGTCCATGCTGGAGTGAATGACCTGAGATGTACCTCCCTGAACTACATGAAAAGAGACATGGAAGAGCTCTTGGATCATGTGGCCCAGGCAGGTATGACTCTAGCCCTGAGTAGCATCCTGCCTTCGCCCAGAATGATACCACAGTATAAGGACAAAATGATTGACTTCAACAATTGGCTAAGCTTCTGGTGTCATTCAAAGGGGATCCAGTATCTGTCTGCCTGGGAAGACATGACCGACAAATCATAATGCTTTGCCAGAGATGGTCTGCACCTGTCACCCCTGGGATTCAGGTTACTGGTTAAAGCTCCTGCCACCCCTATAGTGCCTTTTTTAGGAAAGGTTCAAAGGATAAAACCACCACCGTAACAGATACAAGCATGCAAAATCTGAAGGTAATGCTACGCAATGCTAGAAGTCTAAACCTCAAAATGCACTCTCTCGAGGCACTCCTAAAAATGGAGAACATTGATATCTGTGCAGTAACTGAAACCTGGTTCAAGGCTCCAGAGAGCACCCCTGCAATACCAGGCTACAACTCTTACCACACTTTTCGGCCACAAAACCAAGACCAAAACACTAAAGGTGGAGGAGTGTCTATATTCACCAAGGATATTCACACCCCCAGGCTAGTTGCCCAACACAATGCATCTGAAATTTTCCAGGTCAACTAACACTAGGTAAGACTACAATCCAAACTGTAGCTTGCTACAGATCACCCACCATGCCCCAAGATTCTCACTACACCTTTCTAAACATACTGGAAAATATTAAGATACAACCAAACACCCTAATACTGGGTGATTTCAACTACTCTGCCATTAACTGGGAAAACTACTCAGGTACCAACTCCTTTTCCCAACGGTTCTTGGAATTCATAAATTCCAACGCCCTGGATCAACTAATCCATTGTCCCACCAGGGGCTCCAACATCCTAAACCTGGTCATTACCAACATGGGAGATAGATGCTCCACACTAGTGGTCACCCCCTCATTGGTCAGGGCTGACCATAAGCAAATCACTCTTGACATACACATCCCACCACAACCCCAGTAAGGAAACCTCCTTAAAAAACTTCTCCAAAGCCATCTTCATGCTACTGAAGTCAGAAGTGACAAACTTCATGACACCCATGTAGACGGGATCTGAAAGTTCAACTGCAGAATCCTACACTAAGCCACTGTACGAACACATCCACTCGTGCAGGAATCGTGCCATCCCAAACAAAAACCAAGATGCTCTTCTCCAAAAAAAGGAAGCCAATCTGGTGGTCCCCTGCTATAAACAAACTACACAACAGAAGGAAGAAACTGTTGCAGAAAAAGAGGAAAATCCCAGGATGCAAAAAACTCCCTCACCAGCCTCAGTAAGAAGCTGAGATCCCTCATAAACTCCTCAAAAGCTAGTTACAAAAATAAAATTTCCAGAGATTACAAAGACAGCCACAAGGCATTCTATAGTTATGTCAAGAATCTAAATGGCAATGCTCAGATCTGCTCTGAGCTACAACAGAATGGCAATAAATATACTGATCCCAAGGATATTGCCAATATCCTGGCAGATCGATTTAGTGTTAACTTCACCCCCTAAAGGGCCCATCTCAATACCAAAAGATTGCCAAATTCCAGTAATCACAGCCACCCAGGTAGAAACCGCACTCTCCAAAGCTAAGAATACAGCATCCATGGGACCAGACAATATCCCAGGCTGTGTACTACATGAACTACAAAATGAACTGGATCCTTACCTACGTGCCATGTTTAATCATAGCCTCACCTCAGGCTTCGTGCCCACTGAGTGGCGCACAGCTACAGTTATCCCACTCCACAAGGGGGGATCCGCCTTGGAACCCAGTAACTACCATCCCATCAGTCTGACAAGCCTGATCTGCAAGGGCATGGAACGCATTATCATGGAAGTTATAAACAAAGACATTGGCAACCTTCAAACACTAGACCCCACCCAGTTTGGGTTTGTGAAGGGCTGATCTTGTCTTCTGAATCTGACTGACTTCTTCGAATCAGTCTCCAGAGCTGTGGACGTGGGTAAGGCGGTCCACACAGCCTATCTGGACCTCGCCAAGGCCTTCAACACCATCCCCCACTCTGGAATCATAGATAAACTTACCAAGCTGGGCATAAATCCCTATGTCACTCGATGGGTTGCCAACTGGCTTACTGACAGAACCCAGACTGTAAAAGTAGCCGACTCCAAATCCAGCTCCAGACAAGTGACACGTGGAGTTCCTCAGGGTTCAGTCCTGGGACCACTCTTGTTTGGCATCTAATTCTCTGAAGTACAGGCCAACACTAAGGGACTCTGGCTAACAAAGTTTGCAGATGACTGCAAACTGGGAGCCCATTATTGAATCCCCAAATGATGTGGATATTCTATAACAGGGCCTTACAGAAACAGATGTCTGGTGCCAAAGCCATGGGCTCAAGCTTAATTCCAAGAAATGTATAGTTATCCCCTTTGGAAAAAAACATGTACCCATGAATTACCACATAGGTGGCAGTACACTAAACATCGAAAGTGTGAGAAGAGACTTAGGGACACAGGTGGACAGTGGTCTCACTTTCGATAACCACATCGCCACAACAGTCAGGAAATCCTTCTATGTGGCACACCTCATCACTAAGGGCTTTTCATCCAGAAAAAAGGAAGTCATTGTCCCACTGTACTCATCCCTCATTAGACCCCTTATAGAGTATAATGCCCAGTTTGGTATGTACCTCACAAGACATCTGCAACAGCTGGAAAGGCCACAGAAATACCTCACTAAAAGAATCACAGGCCTAAAGCAGATGCCATATGCTGACCATCTAAAAAGACTCCAGCTATACTCTGTGGCATATCATCTACTCAGAGGCAATTTCTGCTTAACATACAAGGCCATGTCAAACCCAGAGCTGTTGGACATGCTCCACTTAAAGAAATCCCAATCCCTCAGAGCCACATGCTCCAGGGATCTAAACCTTATCATCACAATAAACAAAACATGCTGGAAGGGATAGGTTCCTGACCCAGAGACTCCCCATACTCTGGAATAGACTGCCCATACATATCAAGCAGAGCGCCTCCTTGGCCCTCTTCAAAAGGAACCTTGATGATTGGATGGGAGATAGGAAATTCACCCTGGGGATCATGTCAGTCACTCTGCTAGATGGGGGTCCAGAGAAGTAAATATTGTGGGAAGAAATATCCAGGGAATTGTTATGGCTAGGCTTGTATAGGCCCTAAGGTCGATAGCCTAGTACCAACCTATGAACCTATAAGGGAATCATGAGAATCATACAAGCCATGAAACCCAGAAGCACCTGAGAAATTGCCTGACAGAAGGCTTGAGACTGCCTGGAGAAGCCCAGGAATATATCATTCTACTGTACTGCTTTGTCCAATGAAAGAAAAGCTCAACCTCTGGATGAAGCTACAAGACATCCCAGATAAAACTAGTGATGGGGAAGGATGAAGGATGAATTCCGCAAGTTCTCTTGAAATCCCAGACAGTGCAGGAGTTTCATGATTCGTATTTGGAAATCCTGACAACTGGAAGTGTCTGCAAATATAAAACAATCATGCAAATATGGAAAGATGTTAATGCCTTGAATTTTGAAGTGACCAATTACTGGAGCTACACACTTTGTAAATATACTCGATGCAATGGATAGAAGAAAGGGAAAGACAACAAACTGACAATGTGAGCCTGATACAGAAAATCTTAAAACTTCTGAATTCCTTTCAAATTAAAATGAGACGAGCACTTTTATGTCCAATGCTGCCATGAAGCTGCAGGAGGGTATGCCAAGTAATAGATTTTAAAAGTTTATTATTTTGAATTTTGGAATCATGAGAAAAAGATTCAGAAAAGAAAAGTCTAGGATTGGTCTCCAAGTTCTCTATTTTTGGTACCAGAAAAATCCTTGAAAAAAAACTTTTTCCCATCTGAAGTGAGGGCAAAACCTGTATCACTCCCCCAAGACATTTGCTTTAAAGCAGGAGGAAACACAGATGTCTGGTTTGCAAGATGAGGAGTAATCCCCTGAAGAGATCCCTATATTTATACCCCTGTTACATAAGTCTCAGAATTCACTTGTCTTGAGATAATCTGATGCCAGTGTGGACGATGGAGGCTTGGAATGATGGGACAGATTTGAAGGATTGGCAGGGTGAGAGGGGGAGTGGATAGGAAAGAGAACAAGCTATTTCGACTTTCTGGACTGTCCTTGTTCCTGGGAGGCTCAGCCTAATTGCTTGAGCCTCTTTACCACTTCTTTTTGAACGTCTACTTGTTAGAACTTTACTGAGACTGCTTGTTTGGATTCTGGAAAAAAAGATCCTGAATAGGAAGGAAAATTTTTACTAACATTTGAAAAGGACAGTTGATAAGAAACTAAGAGTAATGCTATTCAACGCCAGAAGTCTAAACCTCAAGATGCACGCACTTGAAACTCTCCTTAGCATAGAGAACATCGATATCTGTGCAGTAACAGAAACCTGGTTCAAGGCTCTCGAGAGCACCCCAGCACTACCAGGTTATACCTCATACCATGCTTTTCGGCCCCAAAACTTGGACCAAACCACAAAAGGAGGGGGGAGTATCAATATTCGTCAAAGATACCCAAACCTCCAGGTTGGTGGCATAGCACGAAGCATCAGAGACTATCCATGTGCAACGAACAGTGGGTAAAACTGCCTTCCAGTTTATAGCCTGCTACAGACCACCCTCCCAAACCCAGGAACCCCACTCGGCCTTCCTGAGAACACTGGAAAATATGAAGGTCTCTCCAAACACCATTATATTGGGTGACTTCAACTACCCAACCATAGACTGGGAGCATTACTCTAGCTCCAACACCCTAGCCCAAAGGTTCCTAGAATTTATAAATTCAAATGCTATGGAACAACTTGCTACCACTCCCACAAGAGGGGAAAACATACTGGACCTGATCATCACCAACATGGGGACTCTATGCTCCAGACCAGAAGTGTATCCCTCACTGGTAAGATCTGACCATAAACTAATCTCACTGGATATTCACATCCCGACCCCACTCCATGCCCAGACAACCACAGTGAAAAACTTCTCTAAAGCAAATTTCACACTCCTCAAAACCGAGGTGGAATCCTTCAAAGCCCCCGGGCCTGCGGATAATACAATCCAGACCACAAAATCCTTTATAAACACATTCTATGAACACCTTCAGGAATGCATGGATCATGCAATCCCAAATAAAACCAAGACCCAATCCTCCAAAGGCAGACGTCCTGTCTGGTGGACCCCAGCCATAAACAAACTATACAATAGAAGGAGGAAGCTACTACATGACAGAACAAAATCCCAAAAAGGGAAGGCATCTCTGATCGGTATTAGCAAAAAACTACGGGTACTCATAAAATCGTCTAAGGCCAGCTTCAAGAGAAAAATTGCACAGGACACTAAGGATAATCACAAGGCTTTATTTAGTTATGTTAGGAACCTGGGTGGGAATTCCCAGATATGCTCAGAATTAGTCCAAAATGACAAAAAATACACCGAACCCACAGACATTGCAAAACATCCTAGCTGACAGGTTCAGCGCAAACTTCTCCCCCCCCCCCCCCCCCACCAAAAGGGCTAATATCTATCCCAGCAGAGTGCTGCCCTCCTGACATCTCAGATGCTCAGGTAACAGCTGCCCTCTCCAAAGCAAGAAACACAGCATCAATGGGACCAGACGGTGTCCCGGGCTGCGTCCTACATGAACTCCAAGAAGAGCTAAACCCAAACCTAAAACTACTGTTCAATCTCAGCCTTACTACAGGATATGTACCCAAAGAGTGGTGTACAGCAACAGTGGTCCCTCTCCACAAAGGTGGTGCCTCAACGGTTCCTGGAAACTATCGCCCCATAAGTCTCACTAGCTTGGTCTGCAAAGCTATGGAAAGGATCATCATGGACCTTATTAAATAAAGATATTGGGGACCTACAGACACTGGATCCTACCCAGTTCGGCTTTGTTAAGGGCAGATCCTGCCTCTTAAACCTGGTCGATTTGTTTGAAACAGTCACCAAGGCCATTGACAAGGGGAAGGTGGTCCACACAGCCTACCTGGACCTTGCAAAAGCCTTCAATACAATACCCCACTCGGGCATTATAGATAAGCTCACTAGCTTAAATATAAACCCTATGTCACTAGATGGGTTGCAAACTGGCTCAAGGACAGAACCCACATGGTTAGAATTGCTGGAGCCATGTCAGACTCCAAACCAGTTACAAGTGGCGTCCCACAAGGCTCAGTCCTGGGACCTCTCTTGTTCGGTATATATTTCTCTGAGGTACAGGCCAACATGGAAGGACTGTGGCTGACCAAGTTCGCAGATGACTGCAAACTGGGCACCATAATAGACTCTCCAGCCGACACAAGCATCCTCCAAAAGGGCCTCATAGAAACAGACAACTGGTGCCAGAGCCATGGCCTCAAGCTAAACACCAAAAGTGTATAGTCTTCCCCTTTGCCAAAACAAAGTGCCCACAAATTACCACATAGGTGGTAATCCATTAAGTACAGAAGAAGTAATTAGGGACCTGGGGACCCAAGTTGATAGCAATCTCTCATTTGACAACCACATGGCCAAAGTGGTTAGAAAAACATTTTATATAGCCCACCTAATCATGAAGGGATTCACATCTAGATCAGGGGAGGGCATCGTGCCTCTTTACTCATCCCTCATCAGGCCCATAATTGAGTACAATGCCCCTTTTGGGATGTACCTTACCAGACACCTGCAGCAACTGGAAAGACCCCAAAAGTACCTCACCAAGAGGATGAAGGGGCTCAAACAGATGCCGTATGCTGCCCGGTTAAAGAAACTCCAGCTCTACTCAGTGGCATACTGCCCGCTCAGAGGAGATCTGTGCCTGACGTATAAAGCCATGTCCAACCCGGAATTAATGGACATGCTGCACCTCAGAAAATCCAAATCCCATTGAGTTACGCGCTCGGGGGACTTAAACCTCAGCACTGAAATAAATAGGACATGCTGGAGGGACAGATTCATAACCCAGAGGCTCCCTTCACTCTGGAATAAAATCCCAGTCCAGGTTAGGCAGAGTCCCTCATTGACTCTCTTCAAGAGGAATCTTGATGAGTGGATGGGAGATCGTAGGTTTACCCCGGGTATCACTTCTGTGTCACTGTTAGACAGAGGCACAGTATACTAACCTCGAAAAAGGGCATAGCAAAATTAATTTAAAATGGGTGGCGAAAGCCATACACACTCTGGCTAGGCTTATAAATGCCCTAGGGCAGATAGCCTAGTCTGAACCTATGAAAAATCTGAGTGATCCCCTTGAATTAATTTCACTGTCTCATCACATTTTTAAGGACACTGGCAACATCTCTGTCCAAGGAAGAATTCAAAATCTCAGCTTTTACATCTTTTGGTGGTTCTGAGAATGTAACCAAGCAAAGCTTCTTGTAACAGAGCAGCTCTGGAAACATCAGCAGAATCATAACACTTAAAGAGTGTTTATTTACCTGAAAAACAAACACAATTAAGGAATTTAAAGAAATTTTAACTTCTTAAGTAGGAAAGCTAATAGCTCTTCTAAAACTCATAGAGAGAAGGCATAGCATTCTTGGAAAGCATTTCCTGCTACTATAAACAGATAGTGTTAGACCCAGCTACATCACCTTTCCAAGTAAGCTGCACACTGTCATAGAATTCACCTAATAAATCATACCAGTCCTTGCTAATAAAATCACCCAAACACTTCTGGGAAGATGTCAACCTTCTTACAAGATTCCATCCATGACTTCCCATACTCTCAAACTTCTGCCACTGATTTTCTTTCTCATTTAAGGAATCTTCCCAGCCCTTTCCCTAGCCAATTCCAAACTGCATCTGACACTCCCACCTCAACTCCATTCTACTTCAGAACTACCTTATCAAAGGACATCTAACCTCTGCTTGAACAGATTAAAATAGATATCCTTCCCTGTACATACAACCTTCACCCATGGTTTATCACTGTAGAGACAACAGCATAATCCCACTGAAACACATCTTCATGTGTATTACACATAAAAAAAAAGGAATGGTCAATTTTCTCCCTAACAAATCCAATCCATCAGACTTTCAGCCCATTTCCATTCTCCCTACCCTAAGAAAGATTCTGTAAAAATTCCTTTACTTGACACTCACTCAATACATCAACTAATACTACCCTTCTCTCTCAAAAGCAGCATGGCTTTTGCCCAGGTTGCAGTACATGCCCTGCTGTCTGGGCATTCAGCAACAATATTCTTCTTGGAATGGACAAAGGCCTAAATACTAGATCAAATCCATTTTATTGGCCTCACCAGAGCCCTTGATCTTGTCACCCACTCAATTCTCCTAAATAATTTCACTGAAATAGGCATTAGTGGTTACACACGGTCCTGATTCAAAAACTACCTTTCTAATTGCCACTTAGCAGTTAATTTCAATTAAACAACTTGTACATCAGTCCCTCTGCAGAAAGTTGTCCCCAGGGATTGATTCTGGCACCTCTCCTCTCCTCTTTTCTATCTATATTAATAAACTTCCTTTTAACTTACCCCATCTTCCTCTCCTGCTTTATGTTGATGACATGGTCGTATTCTGCTCTAACCACACCATCTCTTCCCTTGAACTGAAACTTCAGGATGATTTTCATGCTCTTATTAAATGAGTCAAAGATAAACATTTACTGCTAAACTCCTCTAAAGCAAACAACACTTTTTGGCACTAGGCAAATGCTCACTTCCATCTCCAGGCCACTAAAAATCCCTGACCATCTTAATAACATGACTGAAAATGCCACTTCATTAAAATACAAAGGGATTTGGTTGAACTCTTCAAATTTCCAATTCCACCTGGATTATATGCACACACACACACACACACACACACACACACACACACACACACACACACACACACACACACACACAGACAAAAATCAACTGTCTACTATTCTTGGCAAAGAGGACTTCCTCTTTTCTAGCCAGACTCTGTGGAAATGCCATAAGTAAAGGTACCTTCTAAGACCGAATATATGTGTGTGAATGGGAGGGAGGATAGAGGAATGGTGAGGATGCAGGGAGTAGAGGTGGCGAAGGTGAATGAGTTTAAGTACTTGGGATCAACAGTTCAGAGTAATGGTGAGTGTGGAAGAGAGGTTAAGAGGAGAGTACAGGCAGGATGGAGTGGGTGGAGAAGAGTGTCAGGAGTGATTTGTGACAGACGAGTACCAGTAAGAGTGAAAGGGAAGGTCTACAAGAGGGTAGTGAGACCAGCTATGTTATATGGGTTGGAGACAGTGGCATTGACAAAAAGGCAGGAGTCAAGACTTTGACGTGGCAGAGTTGAAGATGTTAAGATTTGCACTGGGTGTGATGAGGATGGACAGGATTAGGCATAAGTATATTAGAGGGTGAGCCCAGGTTGGAAGGTTTGGAGACAAAGCCAGAGAGGCAAGATTATGTTGGCTTGGACATGTGCTGAGGAGGGATGCAGAGTATATTGGGAAAAAAGATGCTAAGGATGAAGCTGCCAGGTAACAGGAAAAGAGGAAGGCCTAAGACAAGGTTTATGGATGTGGTGAGAGAGGATATGCAGGTGGTTGGTGTGACAGAGCAAGATGCAGAGGACAGGAAGAAATGGAAACAGTTGATCTGCTGTGGCGAACCCTAATGGGAGCAGCCGAAAGAAGAAGAAGAAAGGTACCTTACTGGCTCAGCTATAATATTGTCCCCCCTCTGTTTACCACAGCCTCTAAAAGAAATGTATCCATCATTCAGTACATCTCAAATGCCATTGCAGATTCATTCCTCCCCCCCCCCAAGAAATGAGCACCTCTTCAAAGCCAACTGGCTACCTGTGAAACAATGTGTTGACTTTCTACTTACCTCTCAGCTATTTAAACTTGTCAAGAATAGCACCACCTTCTCTCCACTAACCTACAGACTATTCAGAAATGCACCAACATACAACTTTAGAAATGTTAACCACTCATGTCCTCTCCTGCAACCCCCCCCCCCAGGCAAGGCTTCCATGCATGGACCATGCTTTATCAGTCCTTGATCCCAAACTGTGGGAATGGCTCCCTTATTTTCTTAAATATTATTCCTATTACCCTGTTCTCCAATCAGAAATAAAAGCACATTTCAAGAATCTAGGAAAATGTTAACTGTTATCTCTCTCTGATCATATAACTTAACCTCTTCATATCCTTCTTCCCTCTGCATAGGCTCTATTTTTGACTGAGATTCTTTCAGCATGCCAACTCTGACTTCCATTCTATACATAATACATGCACATATTGTGCTTTGTCAGTCACTCTGTATATAATATCATTACCAATTATTACCAATCATTACTATCCCTAGGGTGGGAGGCTGGCATAATGGTAAGGTGTTTGCCTTAGAGATACAAGGTGCAGGGTTTGATTCTCACATGGGGTAATTGGCAAAGCTTAAAATGGCCCACAAGGGCAGTTAGCCTAGTACTAGTCTTGTTGTTAAGTTTTTCGGCTTTTCCTGGTTAGGGGTCGCCACAGCGGGACTCCGGTCCGCTACTGATTGGCAGTAGATTTTTACATGCCGAGTTGCCGGCCATGACCCACAACCTTCAACGAAGGTACGCCCATTCACGCATGTCTCCACACAGAAGACACTCTAGCTGAGAATCGAACAGGACAACGTCTTACTGTGAGGTGACGCTACCGCAGCACCACCACCGCAGTAGCCTAGTACTAGTCTATGAGCCTATAAACAATTGCATTTACACCCTCAAGCCAACTACAACCTTCACTTTGTATACACTATATGTATTTACTACATTTTGTCATTTACTCTGTGCATAACATAATACATCTGTTATGTATACCCTGGGCTGAGAATGAAATAGGTCCAATGGAATTAGTGCTCCACCCTTGTTAACAAATTCAAAATAAAATAAAACAAAATAATTTTATTTTTTTCTCAAAATAATCCAGTAAAAATGTCTAAGCACTGAAGTTCAAAATTCTGAAAGTTGAAGTAGCACAAGAATAAACTATTTTCCCAAATGAGTCAAAGCTTTCCCATCGTTGACAGAGGGGAATGGAGTTAGCAGTAGGAGACTTGGATAACAATATCATTGCAGGATCTGATTTGTCTGTCTGATGTACTTTATACAATCTGTCAGACATTTTCGGGTGGGGTGACTGTCAGGGAAACTCAATTTGTAACAAATTGTAAAAATGAAATTCCTATCTCCCAGCAATTTTTTTCCCCATTGAAATAAATCTCTCAGGGGGAAAGCTGCAGAAACACTTCTCAGAATCAGAATCTTCAACTTAAGGATAATTAACAGAGGAATCCCTTTTCTCCGCCCTTCACTGCTCACCTGACTGAAAATCACTATCAGACTGTGAGAGAAACCTTTTTATTTTTCCTTTTTCTATTAGAAAATAGTGAGGTGCCAGGGTTTAATACATTAAAAGCAAAGAATAATCCCTTGTCAAGTTTTCCCTGTTTATAGAAAGTAAGAGAAGGAATATTTTTAAGTTTCTACTTTTTCTTACTGGGAGACTCCCTGGAAATGTCCCACATATGACAGGAGCACTAGCCCAGGAATTAAGTACCTTACCCCAAAATAAGCATTGATCTTCATCCACCCCCACCCCTCAGCATGCCAACAGTGATCCTCCTTTGCACAGCGAGGGCAACCCTACATTTGCAATGCCATTCTGCCATGTTCTTAGTGGCTTTCCTAGACACTACACCAGAGGGACAAAGGGCAAAAGACTGATTGTCTGAGGAACCCATTTTGGTTACAGCAGATTCACCCACTGACTGAGATACTGGTAGATTTGGACAGACACCCAAAGACTCACTAACAACTTTCTTCTTGCAGATGTGGAAGCAAAAAGTGTGGAGACTAACACTTGCTCTATTTTCAAGCTGGGAAGGACACCTCACGAGCAGGTTAGTAGAGCCTGAGTGAGCCTGTAAACCTTTTGACAGGAAAATTAAGGTTCTGATATAAATAGACCACAAAAGTACCAAATCATGTACCACACACAAGTATTCTGCAGTAAAATGTACAGTTAAAAAAATAGCAGATTTTTATGCAGTCTTCCCACAAAAGCAAAATACAAGTCAAAATAATTTAACCCAACACAGCAGTCCAAGTACAAATATTTCCTAGCATAAAATAAAAAGTTGTACTGAAAACAAAAAACATTTTTTTCGTAGAAAAATTATGTAGTGGAAGGTTTTCCCGGGAGAGGAACTCATCTACCCAGCCTTGAATGTTAGAGGACTGTCAGTGCCACAAAGGTAGAGTACTTCTGTAGCAAAAAACACTTGAGGCTTTTATCATCCAAACTGACTCTTATATGGTACTGCTCATGCCAGTGACAGTTTGGGTCATGGTAGGAGCCCCATAAATTTGAAAGACAGAAGGTGGTCATATCCTAGGCACAAATATAACCCATACAGCTTAGGTTACTGCAACAGTGATCTAAATGTTGAAAAATAACATTATACACAACTTTAGCCAGGATTTCCTAAGTCACCTCAGGAAAAAAAAATGGTAGTAATATCCAAATATTGCAGGACAACATCTGCTAAAGTCCCTTAGCCAATATCCAAAAGAATAAGAACATGGACAGTAGGCATCCACTTAATTTAGGGGATGACAGTAGTGGGTAAGAGATATGTTTTAGAGATGTAATTATGCAATACCACAGACCTAAAAGTAGATAAATGCAATAAACTTGAGTGAAAAAAAAAAGGAGACCTATTTCCTTAAAGCACTTTATACATATTCAGATATTAGAATGAACTATATTCAAATGAAATTTGTCTTAAAATAACAGTCAAAAGATTACCTATAGCGATGATTAAATCTCTTCGTAATGCAAATCCTACTAATCTTTGAGACTCCCTTGACACAATCACAGGAAAACCATTGTAACTTGTATCATTGATCAAATTCTCAATATCCTCCACTGTCATGTTATCCTGAGTCAGTACTGCAAGAGGAGGATCATTTTTAGACGGTCTCATTACATCAGCCGCCAGAGTAGTATGAGTAAATTCCTCTTTGGCATCCAAGAACGGGTACCCATTTAGACGAATATGTGCTTCATAAATGCCTTCTCTTCCAAATGCATCACCAACCCACTTGCTGGTCATTACAGCAGCCATGAGAGGGACAATGTACTCCAGCCCGCCAGTCAACTCAAACACAATGACAACCAATGACACTGTCATTCTTGTCACACCACCTTCAAACAAAAACAAAACAAGAATTTGAATTAAAATGTTTTTGTTTTTTAAATGTATTGATTAAATCTCTTAAATTTCTTTTGTTAAAACATCGAAAGGACAGGACCTTCTGGAGATAGCATATGATGCCAATTAATACAATTATGGAGTAAACCAACAAAGCTAAAGAATAACTTTTGACAGTAGCCAAAAACAGACTCCTTCAAGGCTGATATGGTACATTACACAATAAGGAACTGTTGCATTATAAAATCACTAGTAGCACACAGTAGTTCATAATTACGTAAAGTTGAAGAAAACAAAACAAGAATGTTTTAGTGTGATTATGGTACACTGTATCGTGTCAAATTTTGAGGTAAAGCAAAGTACTTCGGTAAGAACTTGATGTGTCATTACCCCCCCCCCCCACATGAACATTAAGAGTAATTTATTGTCATTGTAAAATTAGTACAATATTTAGCATTTGTTAGGAAAGAAGAAAAAAGTAAAAATGACATGCACATCATCATCTTGAATTATATTTCAGCAACAGGTTCAATTAATTTGCTTGTTCTGCACAGCAATATGCATTTATAAAGTTATGTAGGTTTTAAACTTTTTCATCTACTCTACATCTAACGGTACATATGCTTTAATGTCTCCCTCACATGGTGATGCTTTTGAATTCACTCCATTTTTGGTACTTCTGTGTCCCATTATGATGGGTTAGACCTAAGAAAGCTCACTACAGACAGACTACCAAGAATCGTTATGAACTCGGTGAAGTAACAAATATTTGGAATGGCTACTTATTTCTGCATTTTACATTCCTTGAAATGTATTTTCTATTTAAAGGAAAATAAGAATAGTTTACAAGCTACTGAATAACTCACATGTAGATGCAAAAATGTTCAAGCAAAAGGTAAAAATCCCTCCTGGGACATGGTTAAAATAATGAGAATGGTGCCTTCTATATATTGAAAGATCACAGCTCCTTGTCCTGCTCAGGTTGTCTGTTACAAGTTCCTACCCCTTCCAAAAAACACAACGTACTACCAGTGCTTCAACAGGTCCTCTATCAGCACTGCACTGGCCAGTAGCAACCCCCATCAAGCTAAAAATGAACTGATATTAACTCCAATATCAGATCACTCCAACCTATTTTACAGAAAAATCACCAATACTAATATGCAATATATTCTTCTCAAGACCAGACCACTGGTGACCCCTTGGAAATAATGCCTTGTGCCTAAATTCCTAAAACTAACTTTTAGTTTGCCAGGTCTCTCTGTTCTCTAGGTAATTAACTACATGCACACTTTTTTCAAAGAGCTGATCTAGTCCTCTAGAAGGACCTCTCTCTGAAGTTGCCATCCCATCCCTCAAAGAAGCATGCCCTGGTTGTTGCCACACACAACTGTGTTACCTATTTAAGGGCAGCTATCATCTCATTTTCACTTACTTTTTTATTTATTTGCAATTTGTTAACTGGGAAAGTCCACTGGGCCAAAATGAGCCCGTTTTCAATGGAGGCCCCGGGAGAACAGCTCCACGTAGAATTATTACAAAGCTAATATTAACAAAGTTAAGTACAGTACAATTATCAAAACTACTAAAAACACAGTAATATGGAAGACAGAATAACAACATTTGAGCAAGGTGTCGTAACAAAGCATTGAATGAAATTAAAACATTAAGTATTCTGGAGTCATAAGTATAATTTGGAGTGCAGGCATTTATGCACTCAAAGTTTCATGAGGTGAAAGGGAGGAAGAATTAGAGCAAGAGGGAAGAACAATGAAAGGTGAATAGGATGAGTTATGAAAAAGGAAAAAGGGAGAGGGAGTGGAAATGAAATTAAGGAAGTCACTAGGGTGAGTTATGAGAAAGGAAAAAGGGAGAGGGAGTGGAAATGAAATGAAGGGAAGCACTAGGCTGAGTTATGAGAAAGGAAAAAAGGGAGAGGGAGTGGAAATGAAGGGAGTCACTAGGGTGAGTTATGAGAAAGGAAAAAAGGGAGAGGGAGTGGAAATGAAATGAAGGAAGTCACTAGAGTGAGTTATGAGAAAGGAGGAAAGGGAGAGGAAGTGGAAATGAAATGAAGGGAGTCACTAGGGTGAGTTATGAAAAAGGAGGAAAGGGAGAGGAAGTGGAAATGAAATGAAGGGAGTCACTAGGGGGAGTTATGAGAAAGAAGAAAAGGGAGAGGGAGTGGAAATGAAATGAAGGGAGTCACTAGGGAGAGTTATGAGGAAGGAGGAAGGGGAGTGGGAGTGGAAATGAAATGAAGGGAGTCACTAGGGTGAGTTATGAGAAAGGAAAAGAGGGAGTGAAAATGAAATGATTTGAGTCACTAGGGTGAGTTATGGTAAAGGAGGAAAAGGAGAGGGAGTGGAAATGAAATGAAGGGAGTCACTAGGCTGAGTTATGAGAAAGGAAAAGGGGAGAGGGAGTGGAAATGAAATGAAGGGAGTCACTAGGGTGAGTTATGTAGAATATGAACAGCCAAAGCATGTGTTTGAGGGAATTGAGTATGTGACAGTCTGCATATATTAAGATGTACTGTGAACTTTGAATGAACTATGAGCAATGGAAAAATACTGACAAAACAAGAGTCTGCTTGAAAACAGGAAATGTGCCTTTTCTTGGAAGTGTATCCGATTTTCTTTCTCTGCCTAGAGATATGATGATGTGAACTGCCTTATGTTTACGGGTAAACCTTTGATTGGTTAATTGCCCTGTATAATGATCTAACTGGTTCATTTTATATATTTTGTACTGTCAGCAATATCACCAGTATATAAGCTTTTGTATTCTTTTGTTCTGGGAGTCTCCCTGGTGCTTTCCATGAGGCTCCCACAAGTGTGTACTGTAGTTAATAAATACCACTGAAAGAGAGAAAGAACTGTATTTGTCTTCATTTTCAAAGTAATGTGTAACGTAACAATTGGTGCTGTTTACTCGGATCTGAATTAAGAACAAGTTGCAGCAGTCAAGAACTGAACGAAATACTGCTAACAAAAGGGCCCATAACAGACTTTTCTGTTTCTGCAGTGTTTCTTTAATTTTCTGCACCTGTCTGCTTTAAAGATTTGCAAATAAATATTTTTTTTTATGCAGAAAATGCTATGATTTCTCTCATTCAGTTGTTTTGAGGTAAGTGGCATGCATTTCTTTTCTGCTATTGAATGCGCAGTATGAGTCTGGGTTAATACGAAAATACTGGCGACATACGTATGAAAGGAGGTATGATAGTGGGGTAACAAGACGTTTATATAATGCCTTAGCTAAACCTGTACTACACAGGTATAGCTCTGAGTGAAAATTGGAGCGAGTGCGGGAAAAATAAATGAGCCAGAAAGAGGTACACCAGCTGGTTATATGTTTTACCGTGTGTCCCGGGGCAGTTGCATGTTTTTAAATCAGTGGATCGACCTTACTAAAAATTACGGTGACCTTGCTTTTCCCGAAAATTATAGTTTTAATAAAGATATTTTGACTAACTTGAGAAAGAAATTAAAAAAGAAAGGAAAAATACCAGGGTTGTGCAGGGCAGCTTTTAATGATTGGATGTGTGAGGCTAAAGAAAGGGAAAATGACTCGGTCGTCAGTAGTCTTAAGGACAATCAACAAAAACTAAAAGAGCAGATAAAGGAACTGCGGCATACTGCGAGTAATCTAGATGTAGCAGACGGTAAACGCTTAAGGGAACCACCCTTTAAGGGATTATATCCTGTACAGGAATTAAGTAAATTGCAAATAACTGAATTATCTGAGGATGATAACCCATGGTTCCCCCCATCCCCTACGGCTCCTCCACCACAATATCAGCCTTCACAGGTTCAAGACGGAGCAGTCAGCTCCAAAATAGAGGGTGAAGGCCAGCGGGTAGAAGAGCAGATGGCTCCCGACTCTGGAAGCGGAGATCAGGCAATGGGAGGCCAATCTAGCAGACCGATTATAGAACAACCTGGCCAAATAGATACAGGTAAACCTTCACCTAGACTAACCCGTTCTAAGACAAAAAAACAGCAAAAAAGAAAAGCACAAATAGTTTTCTACACTAGGTCTAGCCAGCTGAAAATATATCACAATAAAAAAGCCGTATATTTACTCAAGGATAAATATTACAAGCAATGCCCAATTGTGATTGAAGACAATGACGGCTACATTGGTTTGGACAAATCTAACCCGGATTCTGATTCTGAATTGGGCACTAGCCCATCAGATGAAGGAGTATTCCCATTGAGAGAAGTCCCAAACCCAGCACATGCTAGGGATGCGGGACAACCGGCTACTGTAGTGGTACCTAGGGCGTGGTCAGCAGTTGATTTTCAAGCGATTACTAAATCACTTCCACCCACTCGTACTAACCCAGCGAAGTTTCAACGCGTATTGGCAGGACATATTTGTCTGCAAAACCCTACCATAAAAGAGATTAGAGCTGTTCTCCAATACGCTGTCCCAGCTGATCTGATGAAACGTATCTGGGATCATGCTAATGTTCCTACCCCAACACCGAAGCACAACATAAAAGGGGAAAATGGGTTTGAGGCGGTTAGGAAACGTATAGTCGATGCTACCACTGTAATAGTGCCACCTACTCCCAATTGGTGGAAAATTAAATCAGTCATACAGAAAGAGGATGAAGCTGTAGACGAATACTTAAATCGCCTCACTGAAGCCTTCGAGGCATATTCCGGGTACCCAGAGCCCACCGAAGGACCAGCACAAAGCGGGCTGTCAGCTGCTTTTGTGGATGGGTTATGCCCTCAGGTGAGGGACAAGTTAAAGGAAGCATGCTTAAACTGGCCTAGTTTGGGCTTACATGAGTTAGTCCAGCAGGTACAATACCTATCTGACCATTTGGCTAAAGAAAAGAAGGATTTACAGGAGAAATAAGTAAAAGCACAAATCTGAATGTATAGTGCTTTTGGCCAACCGACTGGTCAACAGGGTAGAGGGTGAGGGAGAGGGAGGGGTGGACGCCAAGGAGCAGGAAATCAGAACAGACAAAACTGGCAGGAAACACAGTCGGTCCCACCCCAGAATTCTAGTAATCAGACAGTGTGTTTCAACTGTGGCCAAGTAGGCCATTGGAAAAATGAGTGTCCATATTTGGCTGAGCAACCTGCACCATACACTGATGCGTCACATCAGTGGAATTCTAATTGGATGCCGACCAGTCATCAGCAACCACAATGAAGGTTCCCTGAACAGAAACAACAGCAAGTGTGCCCTTTTATTCCTGTGGATCAGGATGGACCACGTTATGTTACTGGTTAAAAATACACCCTATCCATTTTTAATTGATACCGGAGCAACTAAATCCATGCTAGCTGGCAAAGCAGCCATGAATGTTCCCCTCTCCGACAAAATAACTAGAGGAGTGGGTGCCTCTGGTATACCTATTGAGTATTCTGAAACTGTTCCAGTCCTAGCAACTTTGGGACCTCTACAGGCTAACCATGCATTTTTAGTAGGACCCTCAGCACCTTTAAATCTATTAGGAAGAGACTTGCTTTGCAAAATGGGGGCCACCATTTTTTGCACAGCTGATGGAGTTTATCTCCAAGTACCTTCAGACCATAAGGATAGTACCCTGGCAGCCTTAGATGACACTATCATTTTACAGATGATGTGTATTCAGTCAGATTCTAACAGAAACGAGTATTTACATTCCCTACCCTCTCACCTGTGAACTACACATGACAATGATGTAGGGTTTTTTACCTCAGCTACGCCTGTAAAAATAACCCTAAAACCAGGAGCAAAGTTGCCGCGGGTACCACAGTACTCTTTGACAGCTGAGGCTATATCTGGTATTGTCCCTGTTATTTCTGCATTGGAACAGCAAGGGATCATAGTACCCACCACAAGCCCATATAACACCCCAATATTACCAGTGAAAAAACCTGGTAAACAAGCTTACAGATTTGTGCAGGACTTGCGGGAAGTTAACAAAGCTGTTTTGCCCGTTTTCCCAATTGTACCAAACCCAGCTACTATTTTGAGCTGTATCCCACCTACTGCAAGATGTTTTACAGTAATAGATATTTCATCAGCTTTTTTCTCTATTCCAGTACATCCCAACAGTCAGTATTTGTTTGCATTTACCTACAAAGGTCAGCAGTATACTTGAACTCGATTGCCCCAGGGATACGTAGAATCCCCAATCTTATTTTCTAGAGAGATGCATAGACAGTTACATGATCTGCAACTACCATCACGTTCAGTTCTAGTCCAATATGTGGACGATATTCTTATAGCTTCAACAGACAGTAACTCATGTAGGGAAGATTCCCTTCTAGTGTTAAACTTTTTAGCTACACGAGGGTTTAAAGTAAATAGATCAAAATTACAATTCTGTCAGGAAAAGGTGTAGTATTTGGGACATATTATTGCAATGGGTTCTCGTCAAATACTCCCAAATCGTATAACTTCTATTCAAAGTGCCCCACACCCTGTAACCCAGAGGCAGCTGCGAGGATTCCTTGGCCTAGCAGGATACTGTAGACAGTGGGTGCCTAATTTTTCAGAAATTTCTGTTCCCCTGTTACAACTCCTAAAAAAGGATATTACGGAACCTTTACCCTGGATGTCACAACACGATGAGGCTTTTCAGGCTATCAAAACAGCTTTGGTAAAATCCTCCTGCCTTAGGGTTGCCAGATTATTCCAAACCTTTTGTTTTCTTTTGCTGTGAGCGAAACAAGACTGCCTTGGGTCTCCTAGCTCAGCAACGCATTGGAGGCTACCGACTTATTGCTTACTATAGCACTCAGCTAGATCCAGTTGCCTCTGGTTACCCGGCTTGTTTACGGGCTGTGGCAGCTGCCGCTGTTTTGGTTGATATGGCAGCCCCACTAACCTTGGGACATGATACTATATTAGCAGTCCCACATGCTGTTCAAGCTCTACTTCTAAAAACAAAAACACAGTATCTTTCAAATGCACGGCTTACTAAGTATGACCTAAGTTTAATAAATAATCCTGCCCTGCAAGTCATACGCTGCCCACCACTGAACCCTGCCTCTTTAATACCAACATCGGATGAGGGTGAACCACATGATTGTGTGCTTGTAGTTAACTCTGTTCTTTCTCCTAGGTTACATTTATATGACACTCCTTTGCAAAATCCTGATTTAATTCTTTTTGTTGCTAGATCCTGCTTACGAACAAACTCTGGTGAATTCCAAGCTGCTTGGTCAGTCTGTACTCCAAATGAAGTTTTAAAGTCAGCACGATTACCCCCAGGCACTTCCGTGCAGGCTGCGGAACTAGTGGCATTATCAAATGCATACAAAATAGCTAAGGACAAGTCTGTTACTATATATACTGACTCCCATTATGCCCATGATGTTGTTCATGATTTTGGTATATTGTGGAAGGAACAAGGTTTTTTAACATCTTCCGGGGCTTCCGTTAAAAAACATTTTTATATCAATAACTTGCTACAAGACGTACCGCTACCTTCTGAACTTGCTGTTGTTAAATGTGCAGCCCATCAATCTAATGACTCTCTTGAAATTAAGGGCAATAATTTAGCTGACTGGGCTGCTAAACAGGCTGCTCTCTCACAAACTGTTCAGTGACAGTTTTTTACAGCCTCTGCAACCAATGGTTACTTTTGATACCATAGTGTTAAAAGCTTTACAGGATGAAGTCCCAGAATCAGAAAGGAGAACATGGCTGGCTCAAAGTTGTTTTAAACGCTCTGATCTCATTTGGCAACATCCAGATGGTAGATTGGTCTGCCCAATGTCCATGTTAAATTCTCTTATTAAAGCGTATCATTTGCCAGCCCATGTCGGGGTACAAGCGTTAATAAAACAAATCCAAAAGGATTGGTTTGCCCCAGGACCTTCTGCTTCTGTACAGCATTTTTTGAGCACATGCTTCGTTTACAGTATAACATTTCAAAAGGCACTATGGCTCCTGCACAACCACTGCCAAAACCATTGGGACCATTTTGTGCTTTGCAATGGGAGTTTATTGAACTTCCACCTTGTGCTCATTTCCAAAATGTTTTAACTGTTGTAGATGTTTTTTCTGGGTGGTTAGAAGCCTACCCATGTGTAACAAATGATGCTATTTCAGTTGCTAAGAAACTTTGTTATGAATTGATACCTCGTTTTGGTGTTCCCTTTCAAATATATTCGAACCGTGGAACACATTTTACTGCTCAGTTAATTGATTCGCTGTGTAAAATGTTATGCATCACTTTAAAATTTCATTGTCCATATAGACCACAGGCATCAAGTATTACTGAACGCATGAATCGGACATTGAAAACTAGACTGGCTAAAATTACTACTGAAACAGGCCTCATTTGGGTACAGGTCCTACCTCTAGCCCTACTCTCTATGAGAGCGCAAGTACATCCTACTAAAAGGTCTTTCTCCTCATGAAATCCTCATGGGCCGCACTATGCGTATGCCCAAGACTCCACCACCACCCTTTTCTGAGTATGATGCATTTGATCATGATATCCTTGTATATTGCACTTCTCTTGTCTCTTTTTTTATAGTTTCATCACCGCCAGGTAGCAGCGGCTCAACATATCCCTGATCCTTTCCTGTCTTCCACACTGCAACCAGGAGATTGGGTGTACGTGAAGTCATTCTCTCGAAAAACAGCGCTTCAGCCACGCTGGAAGGGGCCCTTCCTGTTTCTACTGACGACATCATCAGCGGTGTGACTACAAGGCTCACCCACCTGGATTCACATATTGCACATCAAGAAGGTCATCCCATCTGAAGATCAACAGCCTCTACCTTTTGCAACTCCTGATTCTCCACCTACTGCTACTTGTACTCAAAGCCATACTGTACCAGCACCTGACAATGCCTGATGTTTATCCATTTGGACAACATCACCCTCCCAAAATGATTCAAGCGTAACCACCATTTCCACAAAAGTACTGCACAGCTATTCTGGTGGTTATTCTTGTCGTTTTGTTATTTTTACTCTGGCCATGTTTATTTTCTGCTCCACCTAGGCCTCATGCCAAACTTGCTACATGGCATCCACCTTTCAACACCTACCAAGCTATTAAATACGCTTATGCGTCATCCTTTAATGTCTCGGACTGCTGGATTTGCACTGCTATTCCTACTGTTCATGGGGGATTGATGCTAAATATAGTCCCTTTAGGGTCTAATGAAACCTGGATGAATCTGATCTACGATACATCAAATGTTATTCCAAAGGACAAGACAGCATTACAGTTGTCCTTCCGCCAAAACAGAACTGTGTGTTTTCAAAAACTTGGCAAAACTAGAGTAGGGTGGAGCCATTGTAACAAAACAGTGGTATATAACTGCAATGCAGACAATTTAGGTTGTGTAACAGATTTCTCACCTATAAAAAAACTTGTTAAAAATTATATAGCTAACTTTTCCCAGAAAATAGAAACTGTCTATTGGAAAATATTCCAAGGACTGCAGGATGCTGGGTATCGCTTCGAGTCTATCAACATCACCATTAAAGTAGAAAATTGTTATTTTGTGTGCAGAAGAAAAGCATATAAATGGAAACTGGTCTGGCAGCTGCTTCCTGGGCTACCTAGTCCCAGCTATTCGACATGTATCTGCATTACCTAAAGGAAAAATTTGGAACATTCGAGAGGTCAAGAAGCCTGCCAATCCGGTAGGTCAAGTTGATGCTTCATGGATCTATCACCAGGATTTAGCTCATGCTGGCACCAAAGGACTGTCCCATATGGACTTGGGTGATGACGTCATATCATGGGCTGGTATAACTCAGTCATACGGAGCAGTGAAATCAATTTGGGAACTGAAAAAGCTATCTAAATTGCTTCAAATATTAAGCAATGCTACATTTACTACCTTAGAACTAGTGACTGATGAACTGACTGCTATGAGAGCTGTAGTACTCCAAAACCGTATGGCTCTCGATTTCACCCTAGCGGCGAAAGGAGGAACTTGCGCTTTAATCAAGGAGGAGTGCTGTACGTTTATTCCTGACAATCAGCAAGAAATTGAAAGCCATCTTGAACTGATTCAAAGAATTTCTGAACTCTCGGAGGCCAAAGAGGCCGATAGTTCAACATGGGCATGGTTAACCAACCTGTTCTCAGGCTGGGGAGGTGGACTGTTGAAGTTGATTTTATTAATTGCAGTATTAGCAATTGTTGCTTTTCTTGTCTTATTTCTAATCAAGGCACTGATCTTGAAATTAATGTCTTCAAAAACTGTGAAGAAAGTGCCTAAGTTTTATATTCCTGCAGCTATGAATGTAGACGATGAAATGACAATGTTTTCCAATGATGAAAAGACCAGTAGCATGGTTATGTTAGATTTGGGGCAAATGTATGATAGGTTAAATTGTGATGCTTACACAGCATCAAATGAGGGATTGTAGAATATGAACAGCCAAAGCATGTGTTTGAGGGAACTGAGTATGTGACAGTCTGCATGTATTAAGATGTACTGTGTACTGTACTGTGAACTTTGAATGAACTAAGAGCAATGGAAAAATGCTGACAAAACAAGTCTGCTTGAAAACAGGAAAAGTACAGTTTTGTACCTACCCCATATGTGTAGATGTCGAGATTCCCTTGCTGCAGTCCTGACTATTTGGTATAGTCCGGCGTCCCAAGTCGGCCCCGAATACCAGAGTATATGGCGGTCGGGTCATGACGGCCTACGTCGCCAAGTACGCCAGGGTAACAGACGCCATGACCTCAGTCGTCCTCTCCCCCTTTCTTTCCCAGACCCAAAAGAGACCCAAAAAAAAAAAGTCCCAAAAAAAAACAGGTAAAAATAAACAACAATATATACAAATAATATATAAATAATATATATAAACAACCCATATACACACAGGACCCAAAACACAGTAAATTCTGGAGGAGGATAGAATGCAACAGATTATGGGGAAACATAGGTACATTCTGCAGGTACACCTTTTCCTTGCTGTTGCTGGTGTTCTTCGCCTTCCCTAGCTGCAGTCCTGAGTAAGGGAGGAAATTGCAAAGCAGCAGAGGGGAGGCTGGCAAATGCCTAAAAAGCAGAAGCTGCCAGTCTTAAAAACTAAAACAGCTGTGGCAAAACCAGCCTAGAGTCTTAGCGCACTGATATAAGTAGAGATGCTTCCAGAATATCCTTAGTTGCCACCCCTTCCAGATGCTTGCTGAAAGTGTAGCCCTAGGAATCTAGTGGAATGTGGAAGTGGCAGTAGCCCTAGTGGAATGAGGCCTAGATGCCAATAAACCTCTTTGCATGCATAAAAATAAAAAAAACTGCCAATAAAAAAAGCCAATCCACCTAGAAAAAGTTTTGAAAGCACCTAAAAATAGTAACTGCTGAGAAAAAAAAAAGATTCCTGCTGCCTCAAATAATAACGCAAATGCCTGTGTACTTGCTTTTGAATATCTGCTGTTTCCTGTACAATTGAAAGCTTCTGTTTAAATTTACAAATGAATTTAAAGTAATTGGGGCAACAGAGGCAAGTTTAGGCATAAAGGAAAGAAAAGTTTAGCATGAAACTGGAAGGGTTCCATGGACTCAAAAACCCCTCCTGGAAAATACAAAAACCCTCTACTGCCAAAGGCCTGCAAAATCTAACACTCCTTCCAGCTTAAGGCTATTCCAACAGCAAAGCAGTCTTCCATGAAAAATATTTCCATTCAAAGTAGCTGCAGGCTCAAAAGGGGTCAAAGGCAGTTTTTTCTAAGAAAATAGGAGATCCCAAGCAGGCTAAACAGGCATGCGGGTGCCATCTATATCTGGCTGGGAACAAAACGAAATAAAATGAGCTGAGGGATAAAATCATCCACAAATCAAATAAGAGTGAGCTGAAACACATGCAGCATGAATCTTTATGATTTGGAAATAATTCAGCTTGTCCAATAATTCAGTAAGATATTGAAGAGCTGCACTCCAAAAATTTATTGAAAGGCCTCAAAAATCTTCCATTTCGAAATAAAAACTAGTTAGTACTAGCTCTTCATCAACACTCTATAGAGGATTAGCCCGAGCCTGGAGATTATTGAAATGCTTGAGCTCAACAAGAGACGCTGTGAGCTGTGGTGAATTCAACACAGAATATGCCAGAGATAGATGACCGACCTTCTGGGATAACAGATGAGGAATCAGGTATGGGGGACATTATGAGGGTTCAAAAATCAAGAGGCTTGAAGTGCTTCTGTGTAAGACTCCTTAGAAGTGGAGCTATCAGTGTCATCCTTCATTGTCTGTGTCTCCTAATTATCAATACTGGCCTGTCTTGCAGAGGTGGAAATAATACCTTTGAAGAGGCAACAATGGAAGGAAAAGACCACTTAAAAGAGTCTCTTCCAAGATCAGGACATGGAGTCCACTTTAATACTGATGAAACCCCTTTTTATAGTGGAGAAGCAGCTGGTGGTTAAGTGGAGAGTTGAACGCTTCTATGTCTGGCTTCCCCATCTGTGACTCTCCAGTTTCACTTGCCTGATCCATGATTTGTCCGTTTCTCATATCTGGCCATCTTATCTGTGCTGCTGGCATAGAGGAGCTGAAGAGTTAGTTGCAGGCTTAATCTGTTGCTCCCCATAGAAACTGGCTATTGCTTAGCCAGTTATAAGAAAGAATGTTGTCCCCTGATGTGTTACGTGTGTTGTGTGTTGTCTGTTAGAATGTTGGTCTGTTAGAAGTTGTAACTCCTGGATGAAACCTGGACTGGAATTGCAAACTCTGATGCTATGATCAATTGATATGCTGTTGCTGGATAGTCTACTTGGCTTGTATCTCTGTATCTCTGTTCCATCAGCATTCACTTTCTGAAGCAGTGCATCTGTCATCTGTCGTTAAAATCTGACTCGACGCCTGGCCGGTCAGAGAGAGTTGGGTCACAGAGTCCTGTGCCTGAGCACCACACAAATTCTTTTGACAGCAAAGGTTGTATTTGAATGACTTTATCTTGGAATGATGGCAGCTGTGTTGCCATGAATTTTGCAGAAACTATTGCAGCTCATATTGGCTGAGTTTTGAGATAGATATGCAGTTAATTGACATGCTGAGAAACTCAATGCACCAAGGACTAATGCTGCAGTGAAGTTAATGACTGATGAGATAAAAGTGACAGATAGTTGAGAGAGTTTTGTCCGGGGTTGGGTTAAAAGGCCATCTACTGGTATTTGATCTCACACCCAGAAAGCACACATGTGAGTGCTGTCTTCCTTTACAGACTATTTCTGCTCACAAGGTACAGGATATCTTTTGCAGTTAATTATGCCAGAATATAGCTATCACTTGTAGTGTCTTCCTTTTGAGCCAGGCAATCAGGGCATAAGCCCAAGGAGTTCTTGATGCTCTGATAATGAAAAATTCCAAGTTAAAAGCGGCAACAGAACCTTTGTGAATACTGGAGCCAGAGATAAGCCAAAAGAACAATGCAGAATACTCTGAAACAAATCGTCAGTTCGAAAGTGCAGCGATTAAGATTTGCTGTAACCTTATGAAAGGCGCTTTGAAGAACTCCAATTTATGAGAGAGGACCATCCAGCCCAGCTTGCTTGACAGTTGCCACAGTTGCCATAACGTCAAGCCCTTGAGATCAACAGTTACCAGATAATAACAGGATCTAGATGGATCCAAATAGGGTACGTGTTGAGTACCTTTCTTGCAGAGTGGAATAGAGAGATAAGTGGCCATTTTTTCTGACAGGGAGAATGGCCCTGGCTGCTCATCTGTGATAACTGAGTTCTGAAAGCTTGTTCCCATCTGAGGAGGAACAGAGGAGGAACAGGAACATTTTGGCATGAGGGGAGCAACGGCATGACTGCCAATCTGTAACTGCATGAATGATAGAAATAAATCCATCTGTCTTGAAATCTTCCTTCCCAGGACTGACCCCTGAGACACAATCAAAGGAGACTCCAAGAACTGTGAAGATCTAGGTCACTGGGCAGCTGACTTAAGGCAGAATTCACTCTGCATTTCCAGAAGTTACCAGAGGACCTTCAACCACTGGTAGCCTAAGGTGAAGGGCCTCAGATCTGGGCCTCTACGAACTTCTGAGCTACTCTGCTCCTAAGCACCGCAGTCTGCATAGACTTTAGCTTTGAACCATTAAACTGCCTCCCACCAGCCTCCAAGCAGCACACATTAAACTCCTTGGCACATCAAAAGGTTCAAAGGAACAGTCTTAATTTCTGCTTCCAATGCTCCATTTTCTTTTTAACTGGCCTTCCAATAGCGGCCCAAACAACAGACTTCCAAACAGCATCAAACCATTCTTTAAGCAGAGCAACCAATGCTCTAAGACACACATGAACAGCGTCCAGCATCCGCAGGGCACTCAATACCTTCAGCCACCACCCCCACAAGAGGCCTGAACAGCATCAGTGCACACCTCTGAGAATGCTTACCCACTTGCTTACAATCACTCATGGCACAATCCATAGAAGTTACTCAATTTCTTTTATGGGCTTACCTTTTTCTTTTCAGAGGCACTGACCAACACCAGAAAATATTTCAGATATTTTTATTTATGGATATAGGACTGAGAAACAGACACTGGGTAGAGTAGACCTCTTTATCAAAAACTTTACCCCTTTAACCACAACAACCCCCTCTCCTTAGGCTCTTAAGAATAGTGATTTCAACAGAAGAAGCTTTTAACACCTTAGGCCCCCTGAAACAGATTTTCAACATGT
Organism: Protopterus annectens; assembly: GCF_019279795.1. NCBI lineage: Eukaryota > Metazoa > Chordata > Ceratodontiformes > Protopteridae > Protopterus > Protopterus annectens. The sequence continues at coordinate 929,136,892 of NC_056729.1, forward strand.
GAGAACTAGGATGTAAAAATGCTTAGGCTCAGGAGGGGCACCTAGGCACTTCCTGTGGCTTAACAGGAGCAGGAGGCAAGGAGTCAGGGTTCATTAGGCCTCTTCTGCATAAAGGGTAGCCTATGCAAAACACACAGGAGGAATAGAATCAGGAGGAATCATCCTAAACAAGAATTCCCCTTCCCCTTTCCTGAATCAGAGTCATTTCCTGCCCTCCCAGCCAGAGTGCTCCCTTGGAGCAGTGAAGAGTCTCTGAATCATGGAAAAATCTAAGGAGAGTCTGTAAAACTCTCATCATTGAGTAATAAGATCTTGATAAGTGTTAACTCTGTTAGAAACTCCACAGAAGACTCTGAAGCCTGTGAACACTTGACAAAGTTATCAAACTCCTCTAAAATTAAGCCAAACCTCTTCAGGGAACCAGGCACCCCTAATAGGAGTGTATAGAACCTCTGTTACTTAAGCAACTGTTTTGCCAGCTGGAGCCCCGAATGCTGTGAGAAGCCTCAGTGGTAAAGCTGCTACCAAGAGAAGCCAACAGAACTCTTGCAAACCTAAAGCTCTGGCCCCTAACTAGAGCGGGACACCGACCCAGAACAAAGCTGTCTGGCCTCACCCCCAGCCCAGCCATTCTGTACTAACCTCTACTCTGCACATCCTCTTCAAACGCAGTATCTGCTGCAGACCATACCCCATCTCTGTAAACCTCTGCCCTTAACCCTTCACAAGAAGAACCCTACGTCCGGGACCGCCGGGTTCTCTCCCCTTGGCTTCAGCTTTTTATGTGATCTTCTTGCGAAGCGGTGTCGAGCATCCCAGTGGCTCAAATAATCTGATTCCCTCTAAACACTAACACAACACTGTCAAGCCATGAAACACCCTATTTTAGTTGTAACTGTTCTATGTCCTACCAAGCAACCAACAAAAACGCCAAGGTGGCCCCTTTTAAGACATTCACAAATTACCATAATCCAAAAAATACGAAAATTTTCTACAAGAAATGTGGATTTACTTACTTTTTCCTGAAACCGCCGAAATAAGGGAGGCAAGAAAACCAAAATGTTCCCCCCTCGGGCTCTACTTGGAGAATCTCTAAAATTCGGGTCTGAACTCTGAGAAATTCCATTGTGCCTTTTCTTGGAAGTGTATCCGATTTTCTTTCTCTGCCTAGAGATATGATGATGTGAACTGCCTTATGTTTACGGGTAAACCTTTGATTGGTTAATTGCCCTGTATAATGATCTAATTGGTTCATTTTATATTTTTTGTACTGTCACCAATATCACCAGTATATAAGCTTGTGTATTCTTTTGTTCTGGGAGTCTCCCCTAGTGCTTTCCATGAGGCTCCCACACGTGTGTACTGTAGTTAAAAAATACCACTGAAAGAGAGAAAGAACTGTATTTGTCTTCATTTTCAAAGTAATGTGTAACGTAACAGTTATGAGAAAGGAGGAAAGGGAGAGGGAGTGGAAATGAAATGAAGGGAGTCACTAGGGTGAGTTAGGAGAAAGGAAAAAGGGAGAGGGAGTGGAAATGAAATGAAGGGAGTAACTAGGGTGATTTATGAGAAAGGAGGAGAGGGAGTGGAAAAGAAATGAAGGGAATCACTAGGGTGAGTTATGAGAAAGGAAAAAAGGGAGAGGGAGTGGAAATGAAATGAAGGGAGTCACTAAGGTGAGTTATGAGAAAGGAAGAAAGGGAGAGAGAGTGGAAATGAAATGAAGGGAGTCACTAGGATGAGTTATGAGAAAGGAGGAAAGGGAGTGGGATTGGAAATGAAATGAAGGGAGCCACTAGGGTGAGTTATGAGGAAGGACAAAAGGGAGAGGGAGTGGAAATGAAATGAAGGGAGTCACTATTGTGAGTTATGAGAAAGGAAAAAAGGGAGAGGGAGTGGAAATGAAATGAAGGGAGTCACTAGGGTGAGTTATGAGAAAGGAGGAAAGGGAGAGGAGGTGGAAATGAAATGAAGGGAGTCACTAGGGTGAGTTATGAGGAAGGAGAAAAGGGAGAGGGAGTGGAAATGAAATGAAGGGAGTCACTAGGGTGAGTTATGAGAAAGGAAAAAGGGAGAGGGAGTGGAAATGAAATGAAGGCAGTCACTAGGGTGAGTTATGAGAAAGGAGGTAAAAAAAAGGATAGGGGAGCAGAAATTGTATAGAAGGTGTCAGGTGGGGTGAGAGCATGAGCATTCCCAGTGAGAAGAAAGATGGGAATGGAGCATGGTCTTGAAGGCGGAGTGGTTTCAGGTGATTCAAATGTGGGGGGGGGGGGGGGAGTCAATTCCATAGACGAGTGAGGGAGAAAGACAGGAGAAATTGCCCAGGTGCACATAAGGATTTGTACACTTTGAGGAGGTTCTGGTTACTGGACCTGAGTAGTCTGTCAGGATGATGCAAGGTGAGTATGGAGGAGAGGAAAGGGCAGTTAGAGGGTTTGAAAATAAGTTTGTGAGCAGTTAACAACTGAATGCAAGAGAGATAGTGGGGGAGTTCCAGCCAGTTCAAGGAGTAGAGTGCATCACAGTGGTGGGAGGAGGGATTTGGTCCCAGTAGCAAACTTAAGAGATTTTATTGTAGCAGGATGACAGTTTTGGCTTTAGGGAGGATTGAAGGTTGGTGAGAAGAGGGGCTCCATACAAGAGAGAGGGGGATGAGGTAGGAAATAGACAGTATATGTTTGGAAGAGGGAATGTGATAATGGCTGTGACGATACAGCATTCTGAGCTTCTGGTGTGTTTTCTTAATACTAGTTTGTATAGAAATGTTAAACTTTAAATGTTCATCAATGATAACACCTAGACGTTTTGTATGGGAGACTGTTTCAATGGGAATCTTATTCTGACTAACTACGGAGAAGGACTTTTTATTGACAGAGTTGTTTTTAGGTGGGGGTAAAGATCAATTATTTATTTTACATTTGTTGACTGGGATAGTCTGACTGGCTATATGTCCATTTTCAGCGGTGGCCCGGGGAGAAAAACTCCAAAATAATAATACACATTGAACATTTAGTAAATGCTAGTTTCAAGCAGATTATAGTAATAAGGAATACCAACATTTAGCACATATAGTACTAACTTACTATAAAACATTTTACAAAACATAACATTTATTTTCAAAGTCATATATACATAACATTACATTCAGGTTTAAGACATGTTATAGGTTCATAGGTAGGTACTAGGCTATCTGCCCGAAGACAGCAGTTATACAATTGACCCTTCCTGAAATGGAATGGGAGAAAAAAGTTGGAAGTAGTTGAAGGTAGGGCACCTAAGAAATAGAGGTCACTAGTTGGGGTTAGTCAGGGATAGTGAGTTAGTCGGGGTTATCATGATTTGGTTTTGGATGCATTGAGAGCAAGGTGATTTTTCAGCATCCATGACACGGTACAACAGAAGGCATCTTGTGTTAGTTGCATGAGTTTGGGGGAGAGAGAGAGCATAGCAAATTATGGTGGAATCGTCTACATATTGGACAAGTTTGGTATTAGGAATCCATTGATGAAAATTTATTAATGAAGATGTTAAAGTAAGGGACCCAGTATTAAGCCTTGTGGAACTCCTGTTGGAGTGTGAAGGAAGGAAGAGGTACTATGGTTCCCACTTGACCGCTTGCAGTCTATTAGAAAAAAGTAAATGGAAAACCAGTTAATAGAGGAGGGGGAGAGATTGAGAAGAGAGAGTTTGGACAAGAGAAGGTTGTGGGAAAGGGTCCATATTAAATCACTGACCGCTTAACTTGTCGAACGCCTAAATATCAACAGCTAAGGGTCGAAAATTGACAATGTTGAACGAACAGTTAAGCAAATTCTTTCATCGGGAAAGAATTTGCTTGACCATGCCAAAGTAACACAAACTTCCAAGCCGTAACAAAGTGGGCGGCTTTGCCCCTCACCCCCCCAACTAAATATACCAACTCCGAGATCGCTCTACATTGGGGAAAGGGCAAACTCCTGATAATGGCCAAGCAAATTCTTTCTCAATCAATGAATTCACTTAACTGGCCATTTCACATTGTCAGTTTTTGACCCTTAGCTGTTGACCTTTAGCCGTCTGACATACTAAGCAGATGAAATAATATAGACATGTCGGAAACAGTATGAAAGGCCTTTGATAAGTCAAGGAGAAGGGTATATACAATGTTGCCAGAGTCTTGGGCACGGTTGATGATGTCAAGGAAGGAGAGAAGGGCAGTGATAGTAGTACGGCCAGATCTAAATCCATGTTGAGTTGGAGAAAGAAGTTGACTGTCTAGGAGGTAGGGAAGGAGTTGCAAGTGTACGCATTTTACAAGGACTTTTGAGACAGGGGACAGGATGGCTATAGGACGGAAGTTGGAAATTTCAGTATTGTTGCCTCCTCCTTCCAGTGGAGGGGTACACATAGGATTCTTGGATTGAACAGTTGATAAGTATGGTGATGAGAAGGTCTATGCCATCGGCAGCTAGCTTGAGAAAGTTAGATGAAAGGTTGCCTGGGGCATGAGAGCATGGTTTTAGTTTTAGTAGCAGTTTTTATGGTGTGCAGAGAGATGGGTTGTTTGGTAAAGGGGGGAGATGAGTAATGTTGATGTCAGTAGGACTAGAGTTGAGGGTGTGGGATGAGGGTGGAGTAGAAGTGTTATTGGAGAATGATGTGGTGAGCATGGCCATTGAATCAATAAAGAAAGAGTTGAATTGGGTAGCTAAGATATGATCTGGAGAGTTAGATTCAGGGCAGAGAAGTACAGTTCTGTACACTTACCATAAATGTAGATGTTCAAGTGTATTCATAGGTTCATACTAGGCTATCTGCCCTAGGGCATTTATAAGCCTAGCCAGAGTGTGTGTGGCTTTCACCACCCCTTATTCACTGTTGCAGTCATTACATTTGGGTAATCTGCTGGCAGGTAGCCCTCATTCGGCCTGATTAACAAAGTCTTGGGTCCTGCGTCAGCAGCTGTCCCTTCTTCCATGATGTCAGGTCGTCAGGGGTATAAAACATGCAGCTGACGCCATTACATCAGTTTTTCTTGCCCCAGATGTCAGGTGCCCCCCAAATGGGGAGCAAATAAAATTAAAAACAAAAATATATACCTCCAACCAAAAGCAAATACACCAAACAGGCTTTTAAGCATAATAAAAGAAAGTAGAGGTATAGTCAGAGAGAAACAGAGGGCTGGTGGGAGGGTAGCCAGGAATGCAACAGTGAATACACTCAAACATCTACATTTATGGTAGTGTACACAACTGAACTATGTTCTTCGTGTTTCACTGTTGCAGTCATTACATTTGGGTAGATTCCCAAAGCTATGGTTGGGAGGAAGAATTTATACAGCATTAGGACCAGCTATAAGGCCCTGCAAGACAACAGAGGCAAAGCCAGCTCTGGATTTAGAGAAAATTGGTAAATGATCATGCTTGGTGAAAGTATGTACAGAACTCCAGGTAGCAGCTTCTATAATATCCCTGGTAGGAACACCTCTGAGAAAGGCTGCAGAAGTAGATGCAGCCCTGGTGGAGTGAGATCTGATCCCCTGAGGGATAGGTTTTCCATGGTGCTTATAGCAGAAATTAATGCAATGGCTTATCCATTTAGAAATGACTTGTTTTGAAATAGCCTTCCCCTCTGCCCCAGGAGCAAATGCTACTAGCAATTGTTCAGATTTTCTTCGAAATTTAGTTCTGTCCAAGTAGAATCTAAGTTGTCTGTGCACATCCAAGGAATGCAGAATCCGTTCCCCTTTGTTCTGTGGATTGGGAAAGAAGGAAGGCAAATGAATGGATTGATTAAGAGCCACACTGGAAACCACCTTGGGCATGAAGGATGGATTGGTCCTCAGAGATACCCTGTCCGCATGAAAGATGCTGAAAGGCTCCACTGCCATAAGGGCCTGTAATTCAGATATCCTTCTAGCTGAAGTGATTGCTAAAAGGAAGGCTGTTTTCCAAGAAAAAAAATTTAAGTCTGCAGTAGCAGCTGGCTCGAAAGCAGGTAGTGTGAGCTTCTCCAAAACAAAGTTAAGGTCCCAGGCAGGGGTAGGAGCTCTCCTGGGTAGTCTCAAGTTGTTTGCCCCTCTGAGATTCTGCTTGAGCAGGGGATGAGAAAAGAGGGGTGGTTCTGTGTTATAGTGAGCTGAAATAGCTGAGGCATGGATTTTAATAGAGGAAAAAGACAGGCCCTTGTGAAGCATCTCAGTTAAGTATTGCAAAATCTGAGGTAAATTGGGTGCTGCTGTGCTCATCCCTAAAGATAGATTCCAGGCACAGAATCTTTTCCATTTGCCAGCATAAGATTTTCTAGTACTAGGTCTTCTCACCTCCAAGATGACATTCATCACAGGTTTGCTGAGGGATGCCAAGGGTGAATTTAAGTGATTAGCCAGGCTGCAAAGTTCAAAGTGGGAAGCTGAGGGTGCAGGATTTGATTCTCCTGCTGAGACAGCAAGGAAGGAGTCTGACGCAGGTGCCATGGAGATATTTGTGCCACACTGCGCAGGAGAGGGTACTACCAGTGTTCATGTGGCCAGTCTGGAACAATCAAATTCATTCTTAGTTTGTCCTGTTTGACTTTTAGCAGAACTTTGTAGAGCAGAGGCAGAGGGGGGAAGGCGTAGACTGATAGGTTTTTCCAGCTGAAGGACAGAACATCCACTTTCCAGGCTTCTTTGTGGGGAGTCCTTGTGCAAAACTTATCCAACTGGTAGTTCTGGGGGAAGGCAAATAGATCAATGTCTGGGCTCCCCCATTTGATTGTCAACATGTTGAAAATCTGGGGTTCCAGTTTCCACTCATGTGGGTCCATGAGATTTCTGCTTAGACCGTCTGCCAGTGTATTCAATTTTCCTGGCAGGAAATGAGCTTGTAGGTGCACTTGGTAGCTCAAGGCTGTGTTCCACAATGCCGTGGCTAGTCTGCAGAGGGGGTAGGAATGTGTAGCCCCCTGCTTGTTTATGTACCACATAACCATGGTGTTGTCCGTCTTTACCATTAGTTGTCCTGAAAGAATGTAGTCCTTGAGGGCTGTCAGAACATTCTGTACAGCTAACATTTCTTTTTGATTGATATCTAGGTGCATTTGACTTGGGTTCCATTTGCCCTGAATGCACTTCCCTGCCAGGTGAGCCTCCCATGCATAGTCTGATGCATCTGTAGTTAGGGTTTGGGCGGCAGGGGATAGTGTGAATGGCAGTCCCTTGTTTTGGTGGCAGGCCTCTGCCCACCATAGGAACTCCAGGTGTAGGCAAGGTATGATAGGAATCATTGTTTCCAGGATGTGACAATGTTGACTCCATAGACTTTTTAAGTACCACTGAAGTTTCCACATATGCAGTCTTGCAGTCTTGCATATGGAATTAGAAGAATGCAGGAGGCTATGAACCCCAAGGCTTGCAGTATATTTGTCTTGCAGATAGCAGGGTTTTTGTGGCCACTTGTTTGAAGCAAGTTACCAAATGAATTTGCTTCTCTGGCATGAGGAAAGCCATCTGGACAGTTGTACTCAAGCTTGCACCCAGGAATGTAATCTGTTGAGAGGCTACCAGTTGTGATTTATTTTCGTTTATGGTGTACCCCAGACAAGTTGGAACCGTTTCTACAAACACCAGATGATTTAGAAGTATGCTCTGGTTTTCTGCCTGAATTAGACAATCATCCAGGTATGGATATATTTGAATATTTCTTTGCCTGCAAAATGCAATTACTGGAGCCAGGCACTTTGTGAATACCCTGGGTGCAGTAGACAAGCCAAAGGGCAGTGCAGAGAACTGGTAATGCAAGTAGCCTGCTTTGAAGCGTAGGTATCTTCTGCAAGATTCCCTGATTGGGATGTGCAGGTATGCTTCTTTTAAATCTAGAGTTGCCAACCAGGCATCTTTGCCTAGCATAGGAAGTAACTGGTGAAGAGTCAGCATCTTGAATTTTGGAATGTCCAGAAAGGTGTTTAGAGTAGAGAGATCTAGAATTGGACGCCATGATTTGTCTTTTCTGGGTACCGGGAAAAGCATGGAATAGAAACCTTGTCCCTTTTCCTCTTCTAGTACCGGTTGAATAGCCCCCATGTTTAAGAGGGAAAGTACTTGTTTTTGAGCCTCTGCCCACTGATTTGGGGGCAGGTCTGGCCACCCGTTTGGTGTTGACAACATGTGGAAATGAAATCTGTAACCCTGGGACACTATTTAAAACCCATTTGTCCTGGGTTATGAGTTCCCAGTTTTTTTGCATGAAGAGCAATCTTTCCCCCCAAAGGGGCGGCTGAAAGGTAAGTGCTTGGTAATTTTAAAGGAAAGTCATTGAGACTGTTTACCATAGGGGGGTGTCTTGTTATCTGCAGATCTGGAAGTGGAGGCCCCCCATTGCTTAGTTCTGAGAATCCCCTGGGACTGAAACCTGGTGCCTTTGGTGTGTTTAGGTTTGGCTTGAGAGGATCTGGAAGGAGCTGGAAAGGAACAATTCTTAGTAGTCCAATGCCTACTAAATCTTGGAGGTTGCACTTGTAAGAAATCTTTTACAGTTTTCATAGATTTATCTTTATCTTCCTTCTTTTTTAGAACTTCTTCAGCCTTATTGCCAAACAGGCGGTCCTGATGTAAAGGAGCATCTAACTGTTTTGCTTTAACATGGTCAGGCAGAGATTGCTCCTTAAGCCAAGCATGCCTTCTAAGCACAGACCCAGTAACAGCAGCCCTGCAAGAGGCCTCTAAAGAATCAAAACCACATTGCAAAGTATGTTTTCCAACTTGTTCAGCAGAATGCAATAAATCCTGTACATCTTTATTTTCCACACAGTCAGAAATCAACATAATTTTCTGTTTAAGCAGTCCAATAATATGCTGTTGATATTTTAACATATGAAATTGGCAGTTTAAAGCTCTGATTGCTAAGGTATCAGAAGTATAAACCTTTTTACCCCATATATCCAATGCCCTGGAGTCTCTATCAGAAGGGGTGGTATTTTTAGCAGTAGAAGAATTAATGCCCTTGGGCCCTTGAGAAATGGTTTCTGGATCTGCAACAGGATTCTTGAAAATAAACTTGTGGGATTCAGGAACCCTGTAGTATCTGTCAGGTTTACTAGGAGCCGGAAGCAGGGAATCAGGGGCCATACTGGATTCCAAAAACACATCATCAACAATGTCTAGTACAGGAGGTATAGCCAAAATGCTCTCTTAGGGTATGTAAAGTTTCTCGAAAAGAAAAGTCCTCGGGGGGGGGGGGGAGGAGCAGAGGGAATTGAATCCTCTGCATCAGAATCCTCATAAGTAGGTATGGACAAATCCATGTCATTAGAAGAATCAGAAGAAACAGAGTCCTGATCAGAAGATTCATAGTCAAGCTCAGCCCTAGACCTCTTAGAAAGGGGGGGGGGTTGACTACCCCTGATTAGAGTAATTAGATCTTCAGCCATTTTGATTATTTGTTTTTTAGGCATAGAGGCCTGAACATGTGGCATGGACGTCAGGTTTAGACACAGATAGAGATTTAGGCCGTAGTATTGAAGGTGGAGTCGGTTTAATATGCAAGTTTGTAGGCCTGAATACACACTCAGAAGCCAGTGCCTGCACAGCGGCTCCAGACCCATCCAAGGTAGAGACATCTGCGGGTTCCATAGGTGAAGCATCTTGTGGCCTACCGGACTCTGAATGGGTCTCAGTAGAGGCCTGCGAGTCAGAAGTAGCGGGTATCAGGGGCTGCGAAAGCTCTTCATTGAGTACCGGCAAACTGGCGACTGGCTTAGGAGAAGCGTCGCCAGCAGTTTTGGACCTCGATGGCCTGTCCCTGTCTTTATCTTTGCGTTTTTTCGGAATTCTGGTAGTCGGATGGCTAACCAATGTAATTTTTGGGTAATTAAACCGAGAACCGAAATATTTAGAGGCAAAAATGTACCAATGACGGATAGTGCGCTGATTAAATAGAGCACAAAACTGACAGCAAGGTACGTTGTGGTCAGGGCCTAGGCAAGGAATACAGTACAAATGAAAATCTTTATGATGTATTGGCTTTCCACAAGTAATACAATTATTAACTTTTACTGACATCGCTAAGGAGCAAGAAAAAGTTTCCGCAACAGGGTACTTCACTTTAAGTTGAAGACTTCGGTTCTGAAACTCAAAAACGAAAATTTCAGGAGTCGGCTGACCGGCGCTTGCGAACTGCTTCTACTTTGGGCACTGCACGGCAAGAAAGACTGATGTAATGGTGTCGGCTGCATGTTTTATACTCCTGACAACCTGACGTCATGGAAGAAGGGACAGCAACCGACGCAGGACCCAAGACTTTGTTAATCAGGCCGACTGAGGGCAACCTGCCAGCAGATTACCCAAATGTAATGACTGCAACAGTGAAACATGAAGAACATCTGTCTTTTGCCAGGAGAGAGGACAGCAGATATAGTGTTCCAAAAATTTTGTGGGTTGGATCAAGATTGTTTTGAAGTTTGGAGTAGTAGGCCTTTTGGTCTAAAGCAATTTGTTTTTTCACTTTATTAGAGTTGCTTATACTCAGTAAGGGTGTTAGGTGTTTTTGATTCATGGTAACACTTTCAAGATTTATCTCAGAGATGCATGAGTGTAACAGTTGCTTTAGTTAGCAAAGGGGTGGATTTGGTTTTGATTCTTTTAGTTCTGGAGGAGCAAAGCTATCTAGTAGGTTATTGAATATAGTACTGAAGCATGTAACGGCATCGTCAAGAGGGAGAGTTTTTACAGGGTTCCAGTTTATATGTTTTAGTGAGTCAGAGAAAGCTAGAGGGTTGAAGTTGTTTAGCGTACGAGTTGTGATGTAGCTGTGGTGAAGATAGAGAGAGGATGGTGAGCCACAAGCAAAGGCAGGAAGATGACCACTGAGGGAGTTGGGTAGAGTGATGTTGTCAGAAATGGAGTTGGGGTGAGAAACTAATATCCAGTCCAAAATATTAATGGAATTATCTTTATTAAATCTGGTAGGAGAGGTAATTATTTGGGTGTAGTGGTATAGGTTTATATTTTGAGGTGATGTAGGTGATTGAACAGAAGTCCAGTTTATATTTATATCACTTAGAAAAAGAAGTTATGTCTTACCATAACGTTTCATCTGTGTTGTTCATCTTCTTTCATTCATCACTGATGTGTTCGGTTTCGAGCACTCGGAACAGAGTCAGACTATTACCAAGCTCGCACCAGACAAAAAAACTCTCGAGCTAAGTCTCTACCCAGAATGCCCTTCTCCATGTTACCTCAGATCAAGTTTGCTAAGAATGGAAGTAAAGCCGTGGCCACTTCTACGGAAGTACCCTAGTGCACCACTCAGTCCCAAAGCATCCCCAGGAGCCTTTGTAGGGGGAAGGAGGGTGGGAAGTGATGAATGAAAGAAGATAAGCAACACAGATGGATCGTTATGGTAAGAGATAACTTCTTTATCTGATGTTGTTAATCTTCTTTCCATTCATCACTGATGGGACAGAATCCCAAGCTACTTTGAGGTCCATGGGCAGCCCTTATGGAAGAACATTCCTGCGTACCATTGAGCCAAAGGCAGCTCTCCCCCTGGAGACCAGGTCCAATTTGTAATGACTGACAAAGGTATGAGGCTTAGCCCAAGTAGCTGCTGCGCAGCTGTCATCCATGGATGCCCTGGAATGGAATGCTATAGAAGTTGCCATAGACCTAGTTGAGTGGGCTTTAAGTTTTGACATGGATTCATTATGGAGGGAATAAGTGACACGTATACAGTCCCTTAGCCATTTTGAAAATGTAACCTTGGAAACAGCCTCTCCTATTTTGGGTCCAGAGAAGTAGATGAAAAGCTCTTCAGATTTACGGATAGATTTGGTCCTGTCTAGGTAAAACCTTAATTGTCTATGTACATCTAAGGTGTGAAGGGCAATACTCTCCTCTAGTGGCAAATCTCGGAAAGAACACAGGTAGATCAATGGACTGGTTTAATAGAGAATTCAGAAACCACTTTGGGAAGAAAGGATGGCTTCATTCGAAGTGGCACTCTGCCTTTGTGAAAGACCTAATAGGGCTTCTTGATACACAATGCTTCAGCTCCGAGACTCTTCTGGCAGAGGTAATGGCTATGAGGAACAAAGATTTCCAAGACAAAAACTGTAGGTCACACTTAGCCGCAGGCTCAAAGGGCTTTTGAGTCAAAGACTGGAGGACTAAAGTGAGGTTCCATGGTACTACGGGCTATTTAAGAGGAGGCCTGAGATGAGAAGTCCCTTTGAGGAAAGCCTTGCAAAGATGCAACTAAATAAGAAGGGTACCATCTATACCATTGTGGAAGTTTGAAATTGCTGCTAGATGTACACGAACTGTAGAGGCAGAAGCTCTGTTATCAAACAACTTAGCCAAATATTGAAGTACTGCAGCAACTGGAGCCGAATACGTGTTTAGCATGTTATCCTTGGACCAAATGGAAAACCTTTTCCCTTTATCCCGATATAGTTGTCTGGTGGATGGTTTGTGAGAGGCCAGAATGATGTCTCGAACAGGTGAGGAGAGATAAGCCTGCCTGATGACTAGCGGAAGTGGAGAAACCAAGCTGTCAGCTTGAGAGTGGACAGGTTCAGGTGACTCAGCCCTTGGGGGTGAATGATCAGATCTGGGAGAGGGTCCAGAATCCACGGCGGGAATACTAGGTGAGGCCGAAGAAAGGGGACCCAAACTTGTCGAGGCCAGAATGGGGCTATGAGGATCACCTTGCATCTCAAATGAAGAGCTTTCTTTAGAATTTGTGGTATCAGAGGAATGGGAGGATAGGCGTAGAGAAGTCCTGTGGGCCAATCGTGGATAAGAGCGTCCCTCGGTGACTCCCCTTGCAGGGGAAGTAGGGCAAAGTAGCTGCTGCACTTGGTGTTTGATGGGGAGACGAAAAGATCTCAGCAAGGCTGGCCCCAGTGGCTGAAGATTACAGATGCCACCTCGGGGTTGAGGGACCACTCGTGGGGCATGAGGATGCATCTGCTCAGTTTGTCTACAATCATGTTGGAGCTCCCCAGGATATGCATTGCTAACAAAAAGTGGTTGGAAGCTCTCGCCCACTACCAGATTCTCATGGCTTCTTGACAAAGGGGGTAGGACTTGGTTCCTCCTTGCTTGTTGATATACCAGACCACTGATATATTGTCTGATTGGACTGCCACTGTTCCGGAGGGGAGAGCTGCATGGAATGCCTGCAATGTTAACAGCACCCCCCTCAATTCTAGGACATTAATATGCAAGTAGGCCTCCGAGGTGGGCCATGTGCCTTGGACAGTCTTTACCTGAACATGGCCCCTCCCACCTGATCAAGGAAACATCTGTGGTCACAAAGGCTGTGGGCTGGGAGAGTTGAAAAGGTCGGCTCCAAAGATCTTTGTCCGGCCTCATCCACCAAAGCAGGTCCTGCTTACAAGAGTTGGTTATTCGAATCTTGTAATCCAGGGGATGACAGTCTGGGAACCATTGACACAGAAGGAGCCATTGCAGAATTCGCATATGTAGCTTTGCTAGAGGCACTACTGGAATTGATGCAGCCATAGAACCTAGAGCTTGGAGAACTTGTCTTGCAGGGGCTAATGTTTCAAAAAGAATCACTCAGATTTGAGGCCTCAATTGGTGGAGTCTGTGAAAAGGGAGTGATACCAGACAGGACTGAGTACTGAACACTGCTCCAATGAACTCTTTTTGTTGTGTAGGGATATTTGATTTCTTCCAATGTATCATTATCCCCAACAATTTTGCCAGAGAGAGAGTATGTTGTAGGGCAGTTACCAGGAGATGCTTGGGCGGGGCAGTAAGGAGCCAGTCGTCTAGATATGGAAACACCCAGAATCCTTTTAGTCTCAAGAGAGCTATTACCACAGCCATGTATTTCGTGAACACTCTGGGGGCTGTAGAGAGACCAAACGGCAGGGCATGCAATTGGTGATGACTGGCTCCTAGCCAGAAGCGAAGCAGACTCCTGGAGCATTTGTCCATCTTGATGTGGTAATAAGCGTCCCGGAGATCTATACAGCACATCCAATTGCCTTCTCTTAAAAAGGGAAGGATGGACTGAACTGTGGCCATCTGGAATTTGGTTTGGGTGACACACTTGTTTAAGCTGCTGAGATCCAAAATGGGTCTCCAGTCCCCTGTCTTTTTTGGCACCAGAAAGAATCTAGAGTAAAATCCGGATCCACGCTGGTCTGGTGGGACTAGTTGGATGACTTTTTTGAGACAGCTTTATAATCTCTGAAGTTGCTGCTTCCCTTTGACTGGGTGGCATGTCAGAAAGTTTTCTTCGAAAATTTGGTTGACAAGAAAGAGGAATGGTGTAACCTCTGGTGATAATTTTCTGCACCCAACAATCGGTGGTGATAGAGTGCCAGACAGCTTGGTGCAGACAGAAACAACCTCCGACTGTTTCCAGAGGTAAGCAATCAGGCTGGCCCTCAGGAGCGCTGATAAGGCTGTCCAGAGAAAGAGTCCCTGGAGCCTTGGTTGCGAGGACCTCCTCTGCCTCTATAAGGGCGTCTTCCAGAATTGTTACCCCCTCTGCCTCTGGGAGTATAATCACCATGTGTGGCATGGAAAGGACCCAGAGATTTCTTATGCCACATTTTCCCACTCCTCTAATTCCTGGGGAAGGTACGTTGAAGGTTGAAAAATTGAAGGCCTATGGCAGACAGGGTTTTTCCGTCTTGCTCGCACCTGGCTAGCATGTCCTTCACTTTGGTGCCTTGGAGCCGAAGAGGCATGAAACTTTGATGGGAGAAATCAGAAAAGAAGACTTGAAGGGATCCGCAAGGTCACAGATGCCCATCCAGGCATGACGTTTCATAATAATGTCTGAACCTACTGCTCTAGCTGCCCTTTTGGTCGTGTGTGAGAGCAACCTCATGGACGAGTTGGATATTGATTCCAGGTTTGCTAGCTGCGAGGCCACTTTGTCCCTGACCTTGTCAGATAACTGTCCTGCGAATGTCCCAGAGAGTTCAGAGATCAAGTCCCTCTGGAGCCTTGTAAAATGTGCCAAATAATTCAGGGACGGTATAGCAAAGGTCCCTGATGCAAAAACATGCTTCCCAAGTCTGTTCACCACCTGGGACTCCCTGGTGGGCAGGTGAACAGTGGGACTTTCCTCAGCCAAGTCCTTTTTCATGGCCACCGGCACCACCATAGCATCAACTGGTAACCCTTTGGACCAGTGTGGATTCTCAGCAGGAGAGGACAGAATTTTGTCTGGTCTCCAGGGGATCACCTCAATGGAATCAGGGTTCTTCCATGTGCGCTGCACGACGAGCTGGACGAGTTTGTCGGCAGGTGGGGTCACCCAAAAGGTAGATGGCCGGGCAAGAAAAGCCTGCAGGAACACGGACTCCTAAGACGAAGGGTTGGAGGGCTTCCAGTCACTTCTCTGTTTTAACATTTCCAGGATGTGACCATGGTGACCCTTCACCATCATCGTAATCTGTGTCTTCCATAAGGGTAAGGGAAAAGGCCATACCAACAATGATACTTAAGTTTACCAACGGTAACAACGGGTAGAGTGGAGAATATATGGTTAGATAGAAGAAGAGACACACTACAAATACTAAAGGTTTAGTAAAATAAGAAGATATACAAAAACTTTTACAGAAATATCAAAAAAGATTTTACTTAGCTGAGAGCTCGGCTGAAATGCAGCTTTACGGCTATGCGGCAAATGAGATCTGAGGTAACAGAGAGAAGGGCATTCTGGGTAGAGACTTAGCTCGAGCGTTTTTTTGGCTGGTGCGAGCTTGGTAATAGGCCAACTCGGTTCCAAGGACTCAGAACTGAACCCATCAGTGATGAAAGGAAAGAAGATTAACAAAATCAGATTTACAGTTTCATTGCTTACGCTGAATGAGAACCAAGAGAGGGTATCTTCAAGAATGGGGATTTTATTTTCTGGTGGAATATAAAGAGCAGCTCTACATATGTTTTCATGGTTATTAATTTTCAGGAGGGCCAGGGTTAGTTCAGCTGTTGCGAATTGGGGTACAGGCTTGGTAAAGGGTGTCACTGTTAGGGAGGGAAAGAAAATAAGGCTACTCCATCACCTTTCTTTGGAGTTCTGTCATTTCTTATGATCTTGTAGTTGGGGAGGGGTAATTTCAGAATCTTTTATGTTGGTTTTAGCCAAGTGTCAGTGATAGACAATGTTAGGGTGGTAATGGGATAGCCAGTCATGAAGGGTAGGAAGTTTACTGCATAATCTTTGGGTGTTAATAGTAGCAAAAGAAGAGATTTATGGTGAGAGGGTGAAGAAGACAAGTTAGAGTTAAAAGCATGGTTGTCTAAGGGTCCAGGATTAGGATGCATGTCACCAGAGAGGAGGATAGAGATTAGATGGAGTAGAAGGGAGGCAAGGTCTTTATTTTCTTTGGAGTTGGAGGTGACAGCAGGGTAGCTGGAGAGGGATGGATTGTGAGGGATTGGGACTGTATTACAGATATCAGGAAAAATCTTTCTAGTAAAGAGAACTTTACGTTTAATAGTGAAGAATGTGATTACTACACAATTACTCTGCATCTTAAATCTGAAGGTCTAACCTAGTAACAGATCTCCAACCTTCTAATACAGAAGGGACTTCAAACTAATAAGTAATACTCTCAAGCACACTTTTAAGTAGTGGATGTGAACTTAGGGTCACTACTAATTTTAAACAGGAAAATTCCAAAGCCTTTTCCAGTTACATTAAGAAATTTAATAATGATGCCCATTACTACCCCAAACTTGTTTCCAATGAAGTCTCCCATTCTAATCCCAAAATTCCTGCTAAAATACGTATAGTCAATTTCAGTGTTATTTTCACATCAGCAACCATCAATAAAATACAGTTGTGTAAGCTGCAATTACCCATAGCAGTAGATGTTCAAATTTCTCACTGCTACAGTAGCCTTTAGGCTATACAGTTGTGTCTTACCCAACACAGAAATGGGCAGCTTCCAAAAGTTCTGACTCTTTCCCACAGTTTTACTCTGCTGAATGCGCAGCCATGTGGAGGGGAAAAATCAGCAGTCTGAGTGAAGACACTTCAGTACATTCTCGTTGTCTCAAAGAAGCAGCTTAGAGGCTTCACAGGATCAACAGCTGGCCTTCAGCTTCTATTCCAACAGATAAGTCACTAGTGGGAAACCCTTCCACACAGATAGTGCCCTTTAAAAATGCTATTTACTTTATTTGAGCTTTTTAGATGTATTGCCTCTTTAAGAAATCCAGTATGTTTTCTAATACTAGAAATTTCCCTTCAGGGGTTGCTATTTTTAGCTGTAACTATTTTGGGCAGAGCTACCCAATCAGCAGTCAGTGTTGCAGGTGTGGAAGGGAGCCACAGCATTCAGAAGCTGGCTGGTTGTTGCGTTTTGGGCATGACACAACCCATACAGTCTAAAGGCTACTGCAGCACTGGGAATGAACATTGTCTGCTAGTGTCACTCACCATTAAACCAAAACTTTCAAACCTCTTCAGTTTAAGTCTCTCCAAAGACTATGCCCTGAAATGTGGAAAACAGCCACAGTAGCACCACTACACAAGTGATTCCACAAAAGACCCTGAAAGTATAGACCTATCAGCCTCACAAGTATTGTCTGTGAACTTATGGAGTGCTTAATTACTGAAAAGATAATAACCTAAGTGACCAACAAACCCTGGACTTAAACCAATCAGGATTTGCAAAAGACAGATCATGTCTCTTAAACCTAATTGACTTTTTTGAGCAGGTCTTTGGAGCCTTTGACAAGGGCCTGATAGTACATACTCCTTTATCTTGATCTCACCAAAGCTACTGGAAATGTTCCACACAGCAGTATCACAGATAAACTTTCCCAACATAAGAAATATATGCACAATACGCTGGACAGACAATTGGCTCTCCAACACAATTCATATTGTTACGGTAGGAAGAAGTGCGAGAGGAGTGTCACAAGCAGGATTCCACAGGGATCTGTACTGGGCTCCTTGTTATTCAGTATCTACTTCATAGAAGTGAAAGCAGGTGTCGGTGACCTGTGGTTAACTAAGTGTGCTGATGAATGAAAACTGGGTCCAACTATGAATTCTCAATCAGACACTCACATGCTCCAGCAGATCCTGGTGTGTCAGTCAGCTTAAACGCCAAAAATGAATTGTAGTTGCCTTTTGGAAAGGCATCACCCTCCTCCCTCCTGTCACATTACTAGTACACATTTTCAAGAATTATCTCAAGACATGTACACTAAAGTTGATGACAAACTTTTTTTTTAATATCCAGATAGTCCTTATTACCACAATTAACAGTACACAGCATTACTACATATCGCAAACTCCACCACATATCTTACAAGTTTCCACTGATGCTGTAAACAGTTATTCAGTGGTATTCCGGTGTAGACAGGTTCCTCTGTTGGATCTGACAAAGGGTTTTGCTGATCATACTAAGATGGCAGAATGGCATACATCTTGAACAAACTTTATAACCAGAGCATTATACAGTTATCTTAATATGTACAGCAACTTTGGCTCCTGTAAGAAGTTACTCCCATTCGTACCATGCTATAGAACACCAAGGCCTCAGAGTAATCTCATCACGTAATACACATTATAGAATTTCTGTCTATTTTACAATATAGAGGCATTTATATAAGCTTTATGTACAAAGCATTACATAGTTATCTGGATAAATATAGCTGTCTTTGGCTCAAATAATAATATGCTCCCAATCATGCTACCATATCTTACTGAGACATCAAAGTAGTCCCATCAGTTAGTATACACTATATGAATTCACGGTCTACTGTAAAATTCTAAAACTATTTACAGCTTGTAGAATCCTTGTGATTAGATTTCCCTTTAATTATTTTTTCTTTTATCTGAGCCTCTTTACCTGTCCTTGATATGGTTAAATAAATGCTGTAACTATTAACAATGGATCAGATAACTATTTACAAGAATTAGCAGGCAATTAAACCACAACATTCTAAACATTACAGAAACAGTCTCGAGAGTTTTACTTAACCCTATAGATCTGGATTGTCTGGCCCTGGCTACCACAGTGTTTCCAAGTTGTAGTAATGTTCAGTTCTCTTTGTATGTTAGACTTACTGTTGTAGGGGGTATCTGCTGTCCTTAATCTTTGCACTATCCCAGGCTAAGCCTCTATCCCAGGCTAAATATCTCCCCTCTTCAGAGTCCTATCACACTCTGCTTGTCCAATCTTCCATACATTTATTTATTTATTATTTATTTTATATCTGTTTACTGGGAAAGTCTGACTTGGAACAAAGCCAATTTTCAGTGGAGGCCCGGGGAGAAACGCTCCAAATGCATGTTTTTGTAACATGGGAGGAAACTGGAGCACCTGGAGGAAGCCCACACGAACAGAGGGAGGACCTGCAGACTCCACACAGAAGGCACTCCAGCCGAGACTCAAACTGGAGAACCTTTTGCTGTGAGGTGACAATGCTACCACTGCGCCATCCATAGCATCATATATTCTTTGCCCTCCAATGAATTAGCAATTAAGAAAAAAAAAAAAAAACAATCATTTTGTGTTCATGTGAACATGTAAAATCATTTCTTTTTCTGTAACACATCATTCTGTATTTTGCTGTTAACTGTATTTTTGCTGTAACTCCATTGTTTCTGTATTTCATTTATTTTATACCATACTTTTACTTTTATTTGCTATTTATCGACACTGTCTTACTATCTTAAAGTTCTGGAGCTTTTCTCCCCAGGTCTCAGATGAAAATGGGCTACTGGCCCAGTCAGATATTACCCACTGATCAAATGTAAAATAAAATGAAATAAATATGCAATCTTATTGTTTTCTCTTTGCTAACTTTAAACTTATATGTATTTAGAAAATATTCCCAGTTTCTATGCAGATTCCAGAGCACATGTGTATGCCTGCCAGGGGCTCCGACTCTGTTAAGAGTTTTGACCTAGGGCGCCCAACCGCTAATCTTACTTTAACAGTCATCACTTCTGTAAGCATCTGCTACATGTTAATAAGTTTCAGTATTAAAGTCAATAGGGAATTTGGGGGTGAGGAGTGGGGAGTGGGGTTAAGCATGTC
Organism: Protopterus annectens; assembly: GCF_019279795.1. Classification (NCBI taxonomy): domain Eukaryota; kingdom Metazoa; phylum Chordata; order Ceratodontiformes; family Protopteridae; genus Protopterus; species Protopterus annectens. The sequence continues at coordinate 929,156,905 of NC_056729.1, forward strand.
TTCATCAGGTTAACCTAAGAGATATAACTGCGGGTCAACATCCAGTGGTTTTTGAAATGCCTTATGAAGCAATTGTCTCAGTTGCATTTGGAAATTAACTAAGCTAAGGCGTGCAGAATATATGCAGCCAATCACCTTCTTCAGGAGGACCAAAGTGTCAGTGTTCTCCAGCGACTGTTGGGAAGATTTTCTTAATCTGGCTGGGGTACTAAAGTATTTATGGAGACACTTGCACTCAAATATCCAAAACATTCTGTCCTAAGTGCAGGAGTAAAAAAGTTTCAGATATTTAAGCCATTTCTGGGGTTCTGTCTGAGTGTTTAATGATCTCTCCCAGACTGCTTAAGTTTTTTGTATTTGTTCATGTTTGAGAAATATCAGTGCCTTACAGAAGCCAGATACCTTTGGATACCCCACTGAATCTTCATTTCAAAATGGCTAATTAATTGGACAAGATCAGTTTCCCTCAGGGCTGCATTTTTTATAGTAGTCCATCTGTCTCAGGGACACTCAGTCCCTGGTATTCCAGGTGGAGTATCTGTGGAAGGGCATATTTTGCCTTTACCTCTTCCCATTCCAATATTCTTCCATTATCCAAACTTTGATATCTGTGTCATGGCTGTTTTCCCAGTTACTCTTAGGGGAGGTACCCTGGTTTCTGAGTTGGGGCTAGCCTACTGGTAGAACAGGTTCCTTCAAATGACTTAGGGGTGGGTTTTTAAATAACATTCCTAGTTGCTGTAAGACTGGTTTCATTGGAGGAGGGTGGCCCCAGGGAGCTTACTCGAGAAAACCCAAGTCCAAGTAATCTTTTCCTGATGGGATATCACAGCTCCTTAACATCATATCTTTCCACACTGCTTTGTACGTGTTAGAGATGATCTTCATCCCTACAGTGAAGGTGGTAGCTCCCCAATAAAGTTGCACATCTGGGATCGATATTCCTCCTAAATGCCAATGTAATGCCAGTTTTTTCCGAGCTACCTGGGTGCACCCCCTCCCCAAGATTAAGGTTTTAGATAATTTTATAATCTGATTTCCAAGTGGTTCTGGTGGAGGGGAGGCCAGGGTTTGCATCACATATAGCAATAAGGGTAGGAAAAAACAACTTATTACCTGGGCCTACTGCTCTAGGTTCAAAGAGAGTAGTTTCCATTTCTGGAAATGTGCTACTACTTTGTGACGAATTTCCTGACAGATGATGGTTTCTGACTGTTGTCATGTGCCTGTGATCCATACTTCTAAATATTTTAACTTGTTCTCAAAGTAAGAATGGATAATCAAGAGAAAAAGTTGAGATCCCTCATCAAATCCTCTAAAGCTAGCTATGAAAACAGAATTGCAGCAGATAGTAAAGACAACTCCAAGGCCTTCTATAGTTATGTAAAGAATCTCCAAGGCAATACCCAGATTTTCCCCGAGTTACTGCACAATGGTACCTCCTATACTGAGCCAAAAAATATTGCCAATATACTGGTCGACAGATTCAGTGCCAACTTTACCCCTCCCCCCCAAGGGACCAGTCACAATACCAGTAGATTGCCAGGCATCCAGTATTACTGCTGCAAAGGTTAAAACAGCACTGTCCAGGGCACAGATTGAATCTAAAGGTAATTTGGCTTGGAAGGCAACAGAAGTGGCTAAGGCCCTGGCTGAATGTCCTCTGGCCCTCCCTGGAAGCGACTTTTTACGCAAAACATAAGAATAACTGATTGTGTCTGACAGCCATTTTGATAAGGTCACTTTTGAAACTGGAGAACCTTGTTTATTGTCAGCAAAGGATACAAACAATTGGTCTGATTTTCTAAGGTCTTTGGTCCTGTGTAAATAAAAACAAAATTGTCTATGAACATCCAACTGGTGGAGTCTATACTCTTGCCTTGTTGTCGTAATTGGGGAAGAATACAGGAAGCTTAATGGACTGATTTAAATTATACTCTGAACATACTTTTGACAAGAAGGAAGGACTGGTTCTAAGAGAGACTCTATCTTTGTGAAAAATGAGATACGGCGAACGAATAGATAAAGCATGTAAATCAGAAACCAGTCTAGCTGAGGTGAAAGAAACCAAGGAAAGGGTTTTCCAAGATAGAAATTTCAGGGGGAAAGACACTGCTGGTTCAAAAGGTGGAAGAACCAGAGAAGCTAAAACCAAGTTTAGGTCCCAGGGGGAGGTTCTCTTACCAGGGGCCGTAAAAAAGTTGTACCTCGTAAGAATGCTCTGCACAACTTATAGGACATGATGTTAGAGCCCAAGTCTCCTACATGAAAATTGGAGATGGCAGCTGTACGGCCGGGAAATGTTGGGGAGCCTGGCTAAGACTGGAAGTGGAGAAACCAAGCAGTCAGCTTGAGAGTTTGGAGGGAAGGATGGAGCCCACCCGACTGATGCATCAAGAGGTCCGGAACTGGGTTCAGTATCCAAGGCTCCACTTGAAGATGACGGTGGTGAAATGGAAACTATATCTGCCAACCGTGAACAAGTGCATCCCTGGGTGACTGTCCCGGAAGGGGGACTAGGGTGAAGTAGCTGCTGCATTTGTTGTTGAGGGGAGTGGCAAAAAGATTGCAGCATGTTTGGCCCCATTTGCGAAAAATCAAATCCGCAACTCCTTGCTTCAGGCATAATCATGAGGCATGAGGATAGCCCTGCTGAGCCTGCCTGCTATCACGCTGGACTTCAAAGGAATGTGCGTCGCAATCAGAAAATGTTGGGGCGACATCACCCATTGCCATACTCAAAGCGCCTCCTGACACATGGGGTAAGATCTGGTCCCGCCCTGCTTGTTGATGTACCATACCACTGACATATTGTCTGTCTGAACTGCAATGGTCCCGGTAGGTAGACAGTCTTGAAGTGCTTGCAACACCAGAAGCACCACTCTCATCTCTAAAATACTGATATGCAAATGGTAGTCGTGAGGTTGCCACACTCCTTGGACAGTCTGCCCCAAATAATGCCCCCCCACCCTATCTGAGAGGTGTCCGTGGTCACTGTGGCTACTGGATGGGGGTCTAAAAAGGGTCTGCCCAGAGTCACCTGGGGGAGACAAGCCACCGTACTAAGTCCTTTTTGCAAGTTTCTGTGATCAAGATCATGTATGACATTGGTAAATCCTGGAAAGACCACTGAGCGAAAAGAAGCCACTGCAGAATCCTCATGTGGAAGTGTGCCAAAGGAACTAGTGTAACTGCTGCGGCCATTGAGACCAAGACTTGTAATACTTCTCATGCCTGAATTCTCGTCTTCTTTATGAGAAATGAAACTTGCTGACAAATGGTTGACACCCTGTCTTGAGGCAGCTTCGCTATCATGCGTCTTGTATCTACGTCTGCCACTATGAAGGCAATAGACTGACAAGGCAACAAGGTAGACTTTTCGTAGTATATGGTGATGCCTAGCTGGGAACAAGTTTGAATTGTGTAGTCCCATGCTTTGATTAGTTGACACTCGGTGGTCACAGTGAGGAGCCAGTTGTCCAGATATGGAAATGCCTGAAATCCTAGATGCCTCAGGTGAGCCGTGACCACTGCCATACACTTGAACACCCCAGGGGCTGTGGTTAGAGCAAAGGGCAGGGCTCTGAACTGATAATGACTGGCTCCCAGCCGGAAGCGTAGGAATCTCCTGGATTGCCTGTCCATTTTTATGTGGTAGTACGCATCTTGGAGATCTATGGAGCACATCCAACTGTCCTGACCCAAGAAGGGAAGAATGGACTGCAGTGTTACCATCCGGAACTTCGCCTTTTTTACTGATTTGTTTAGTTTGCTGACATCCAAAATGGGTCTCCAGTCCCCTGTCTTTTTTGGAACTAAAAAGAACCTTGAGTAAGTTCTGGATTCGACTTGGTCTGCGGGGACTTCTTGGATGTCTCTTTTTTCTAGCAATCTTTGTACCTCTAGGATTGCTTGATCCCGAAGACTGAGCGGAACATCTGGGATAGAATGTTTTTATCTTGAGTGGGTTAGCTGGGAAAAGTGAATTTTGTAACACCTGAATATTACTGACAGTACCCATGCTTCTTTCGTGAGAGTTTGCCAGGCTGCCAGGTACTATGTACAGTGATAGCCTGCCCCCGACTGCTTCCAGAGGCGGACAATCGGGCCTCCCTTCAGGAGTGCTGGAAGGGCCTAGCTGAGAAAGTAGCTACCATAAATGCAGATGTTCGAGTGTATTCACTGTTGCAGTCATCACACTTGGGTTCTCCTGCCAGGGGTAGCCCTCAGTCGGCCCGAATACCAGAGGCTTAGTATTTCTGCATCAGTTGCTGTCGCTCCAGGACTGACGTCAGATCATCAGTGGTATAAAGTCAGGCAGCAGACGTCATTACATCAGTCTTTCTTGCCCAAACTGTCAGGAGCCCCCAAATATGGAACTAGGTTATGGTGGAACACCGCCAGCAGAAAGTAAATACCAAAAATTCCCTGTAAGGAGTGAGGAAGAGAGAGAGAGAAACAAGGGGCATGAAGGGGGGGGGACCAGGACTGCAACAGTGAATACACTTGAACATCTACATTTACTGTAAGTGCACACAACTGTACTATGTTCTTCATGTTTCACTGTTGCAGTCATCACACTTGGGTTGATTCCCAAAGCTGAAGAAAAGGGCGGAGGACTGGGGGCTGGCTAGGATGCCCTGCAAGACTGCAGTTACAAAGCCTGCCCTGGACTTGGAGAAGATAGGCAGGTGGTAATGCTCGGTGAAGGTATTAACAGATGTCCATGTTGCAGCCTCCAGGATGTTCCTGGTAGGGACCCCTCTGAGAAAAGCTGCAGAGGTGGAGGTTGCCCTGGTGGAATGCGTCCTGACCCCCTTATGGGGTGGTTTCCTGTGGTGTTTATAGCAGAAATGGATGCAGTGTGCTATCCATTTGGAGATTGTTTGTTTGGATATGGCCTTGCCCTCTGCCCCTGCTGCAAAGCTGACTAGCAATTGGTCAGTTTTCCTAACAGATTTAGTTCAATCCAGGTAAAATCTGAGCTGTCTGTGCACATCTAGAGAATGCAGAATTCTTTCCTCCTTGTTTTGTGGGTTAGGGAAAAAAAGTGGGCAAATGAATTGATTGGTTGAGAGCCACAATGGAAACTACTTTAGGCAAGAAAGTTGGATTAGTCCTGAGGGAGACCCTGTCAGCATGGAAAATGACAAAGGGTTCTACAGCCATGGGTGCTTGTAGCTCTGAAACTCTTCTAGCTGAAGTGATGGCCAGAAGCAAGGCTGTTTTCCAAGAGAGGAATGTTTACCTCTGCTGAAGCTGCAGGTTCAAAGGGGGGTAAGTGTGAGTTTTTCCAACACAAAGTTAAGGTCCCAAGCTGGGGTAGGAGCTCTTCTGGGTGGCCTTAAATTGCTAGCCCCTCCTAGGAACTGTTTGATAAGAGAGTGAGAAAAGAGAGGTGGCTTTGAGCTGTAATGAGCAGAGATGGCAGAGGCATGAATTTTAACAGAAGAGAAGGATAGGCTCCTGTGTAGTAGGTCTGCTAGGTAATCCAGCATGAGAGGTAGGGAGGGCGGTGGTGTTTCAGCTCCTTTAGCCTGGATCCAGGCGCAATACCTTTTCCCCTTGTCAGTATAGGATTTTCTAGTGCTGGGGCATCTGGCCTCATAAATAACATCCAGGACTTGTTTGCTTAAGCTGGCAGCTGGAGGAGAGATCAGGGAATAAGCCAGGCTGCCAGGTTCAATGTCTGCAATTGTGGATGGATGAATTCTCCATTCATCTGGGTCAAGAGTGTTAAGATCTGAGGTAGGTGCTATGGTGGCAGGGGTGACAGGCTACTCAGCAGTGGGTACCAGTGTTGGCGTGGCCAATCTGGGACAATCAAGATTGTCCTTGGTTTTTCCTCCCTTATTTTGAGCAGTACCCTTGAAATTAGTGGTAGAGGGGGAAATGCATAGCTCAAGAGGTTCACCCATTGGAAGGAAAGAGCATCCACTTTCCAGGCCTTGCTGTGAGAGGTTCCATGGTGCAGAATTTGCTGAGCTGGTGGTTGTTGTGGGAAGCAAAGAGGTCCACCATTGGGGTGCCCCATTTCTGGGTTACAAGGTTGAAGGCTCTGTGATCTAGCTGCCACTCGTATGGGTCTAGCAGGATTTTGCTTAAGATGTCTGCCAACGAGTTTAGGGAGCCTGGCAGGAATTGTGCCAGCAGGTGAATTTGCATGGCTGAAGCCATGTGCCAAAGGTTCATGGTGAGCCTGCAGAGAGGATAAGAGTGAGTTCCTCCCTGTTTGTTGATATACCACATCACTATGGTGTTGTCTGTTTTGATCAGTAGAGGCCCTGGGGACAGTAGGGGCCTGAAAGCTGTCAGAGCATGCTGAACAGCTAGTATCTCTTTTTGGTTGATGTGCAGATGCATTTGAGTTGGGCTCCAATGGCCCTGAATGCACCTGCCTTCCAGGTGTGCACCCCAGGCATAATCTGATGAGTCTGTGGTGAGGGTCTGGGTGTCATGGGATTGTGAGAAGGGAAGACCCTTCTGGTTGCATGCTGCTGCCCACTAAAGAAAATCTTTCCTTAAACAGGGTATGATCGGCATGATACTTTCTAGGTCCTGAGTGTGGTGACACCAAAGGCTTTTTAGGTACCATTGTAGTTTCCTCATATGCAGTCTGGCATATGGAATGAGTAGAATGCAGGAGGCCATGAACCTTAGAGCTTGCAGGATTTTCCTTGCAGATAACTGGGTTCTGGTGGCTACTGGAGAGAAATAACCTGTGAGGTAGGCTTGTTTTTCTGGCGTAAGGAATGCCATCTGGGATGCTGTGTCCAGGCTTGCTCCCAGGAATACAATTTTTTGAGTGGGGACTAGTTTGGACTTCTTTTCATTTATAGTATACCCTAGGGAGGTCAATAGGTCCTTTACAAAGGTCAAGTGCTTTAATAGTTTTCCTGATTGTCTGCCTGAATCAGGCAGTTGTCTAAGTAGGGGTAAATTTGAAAATTTCTTTGGCTGCAAAAATCAATGGCTGGAGCCAGGCATTTTGTGAAAACTCTGGGACAAGTGGATAAGCCAAAGAGAAGCGCAGAGAACAAACAGTGCATAGATCCTGCCCTGAAATGTAGCTATTTCCTGCAAGATTCCCTGATTGGGATATGTAGGTAGGCCTCTTTTAGGTCTAGGGTGGCCTACCAAGCATCCTTGGAAAGCATAGGAAGAAGCTGCCGGAGGGTGAGCATTTTGAATTTTGGTATCACCAGGAAGGTGTTTAGAATTGATAGACTGAGGATTGGGCACCAGGTGCCCTCTTTACTGGTTACCAGGAAAAGCTTGGAATACAAACCTTGGCCTATCCGGTCTGCCGGAACAGGCTGTATTGCCCTCATGGAGAGCAGGGAATAGACCTGTTTTTTGGCCTCTGCCCACTGGTTTGGAGGAAGATCTGGGAACCCTTTTGGGGTTGGCAGAGTGTAGAAGTAAAATTTGTATCCCTGGGACACTATGTTGAGGGCTCATCGGTCGTTGGTAATAGAGACCCAGTTGTTTGCATGGGAGGAGAGTTTTCCTCCTAGGGGCACAAGCAGGTGGGCAGAGGTGAGGGGTGGAGGTGTAAAGTCATTGTGAGTTATTTCCTTAAGGGGGTGGCTTATTAGCACTCCCTGATTTTGAAGTGGAGGAACTCCATTGCTTAGATCTCTGCATTCCCTGGGACTGCTGTTTGGGGGGTCTGCTTCCCATAGATGTTACCTGAGCTGGCCTGGAGGGGGCCAGAAAGGGCCAGTGCTTGGAAGGGCAATGCCTACTGAACCTCAGAGACTGGACTTGTAAGAAGTCTAACTGTGTCGCATGGATTTTGCTTTTTCTTCCATCTTTTTTAAGACCTCTTCTGCCTTGGTGCCAAACAAATTATCTTTGTTCAGTGGTACGTCCAATAGTTTTGATATGACATGGTCTGGCAAGGTCTGTTCCTTAAGCCAAGCATGCCTTCTAAGTACAGAACCAGTGACTGCTGCCCTGCAAGATGCTTCTAGGGTGTCAAAGCCACACTGCAAGGTATGTTTAAGTAAGTTGGCTTGCAGAATGCATAAGCTCCTGTAATTCTTTATTTTCTGCATAAACAGGAAAGGTAGACATTTTTTGTTTGAGGAGTTCCACGGTATTTTGTTGGTATTTCAGCATGTGGAACTGACAGTTTAGTGCTCTAATGGCAAGAGTTGCAGAGGTGTACACTTTTTACCCCATCTGTCTAAAGCTCGGGAATCCCTGCCCGAAGTGGTGGGATTTTTAGCTGTAGTTTATTTTATTCCTTTAGGTCCTTGGGAGATGACCTCTGGGTCAGCAGTAGGATTTTTGAAAAGGAATTTGTGAGAGTCAGGGACTCTGTAATACCTAACAAGTTTCCTGGGAGCAGGAGTAAGGGTATCAGGAGTCAAAACTGGATTCCATAAGGACATCATCCACAACATCCAAGACAGGAAGAATGTCTAAAGGTCTGTGTTGTGGTAAGTCTAAGAATTCCCTGAGTCTCTTTTTGGACTGAGGGTAGTCCTGACATTCCCCCATTGGAAAGGCTCCCTTAAAGTATGCTGGGTTTCACCAAATGAAAAATCCTCTGGAGGAGAGGCAGAAGGAATGGATTCCTCTGCATCGGAATCCTCATAGGCAGAAAGGGGTTGCATGTCTTCATATTCAAAAACCTATGAGTCATCGGACTCCTGGTCAGATAAAACTGCTGGAGACAAGTCTCTTTTTCTTTTGGTAGGGGTAGGCTGGCTTCCCCTAATAAGCATGATAAGGTCTTCCGCCATTTTAAGCATTTGAGATTGAGGCAAGGAAGCAGGTGCGTGAGTTTTGGTCATTGGTTTTTTAGGCGTAGTTTATACCCTGGGCCTTTGAAACTTGGTAGTTTTAGAAAGAACTGAAGACGCAAAAGAATCCGTCAGTTTGTGTCGAGTATCGGTAGTGCAAAGAACTTCCTCGGAAGCCGGTGCCTGCTCAGTGGCTCCAGACCCATCCAAGGTAGAGACATCCACAGGATCCTTAGTCAAAGAAGAGTCTCAAGGCATACTGGACTCTGAACGGGTCTCAGTAGCAGCCTGCGAATCCACAGAAGCGGGCATCAGGGGCTGGGAAAGAGCCTCACTGAGGACTGGTGAACTGATGACTAGCTTAACGGAAGTGTCGTCAGAAGTTTTGGACCTGTGTGGTCTGTTTCTGTCTTTATCCTTACTTTTTTTTGGAAGATCGGTAGTCAGATGGCATACCGACACCATATCAGAATACAGTGACCGACAGCGAAAATATTTAGCTACATTAAGGGCCCAATGACGTATAGTTCAGGCTTTGAACAAAGCATAAAAGCGACAGTCGTGGTCTGGGCCTAAAAAGGTGACGCAGTAAGAATGGAAGTCTCAGTGTGGTATTTGCTTTCCACAGGCGAGACAACTGTTAACTTTTTCTGACATCGGTTAGAGCAAGAAAAAAGGATCCCAAACAGGGTACTAGCTTTAGAAGGCTTCAACTTCAATTCGGAAATGAAAACTCAGGTGTCGGCCAACCAGCACTAGCGTGAACAGTTTCTGCTTTGGGCTCCTCAGCAAAAAAGACTGATGTAATGGCATCGGCTGCCTTATTTTATACAACTGACGATCTGACGTCAGTCCTGGAGTGACAGCAACCGACAGAAATACTAAGCCTCTGGTATTCGGGCCGACTGAGGGCTACACCTGGCAGGATAACCCAAGTGTGATGACTGCAACAGTGAAACATGAAGAACATCGTATCTCTGTTGCCTGCTGTTGTGGACCCCCTTTGCCGCAAGGCCGGCATCTTCCGTTGTTTCCCCCTCTGCCCCTAAGGGAAAAATCTCCATGTGTCTCAGGCAAAGCTGTCTGGGATTTTCAAAACCACATCTTTCCACTCTTCTGACCTTTACGATAGGGTCTAGATGGAGTGGAAAAATGGACTCCAACCACAGAGAGAGTCTTGCCATCCTGTTCACACCTGGTGAGACTCTCTTTTACCTGAGGCCCAAACAAGGACGAGCCATCAAAGGGGGTACTGGTAATGGAAGACTTGAAAGGTTCCGTAAACTGACAAAGGTGCATCCAGGAGTGTCTCCGAAAAGCAACTCTGATACATGTTGCCCTACTTGCCCCATCTGCCAGATAAGAAATGAGCCTTATGGAGGAGTTGACCACTGAAGTCAAGGTCGTAAGCTGGAAAGCCACCCTGTTCGCAACTCCTTCAGCTGTAGGATCCTGTAGCGTATCTCCTAACTCCTTTAGGAGATCCCTCTGAAGTCGTGTGAAGTATGACAAGTAATTCAGTGACCTGAGAGTAAAGGTTGCTGTAGAGAATATATGCTTTCCATACCTGTCTATCGTACAGGGCTCCTTGTTCGGCGGATGGACAGATGAAGTTTCCACAAGTTCCTTCTTAGTGGCTGCTGCCACCACCATGGCATCAACAGGGACCCCTTTGGAAAGGAAGGATTTGTTCTTGGGTGCAGTTATACATTTATTTGGTCTCCTCGGAACTGGTTCCATGGTCTCTGGAGCGCTCCACGCCTTTCGACTCACTACAGACAAAAGTGGGTCAAAAGGCGGAGACACCCAAGAGGTGGAGAGTCAGGAACCAAATGCGTACAGGTAGACAGACTCGTCCTCAGAAGGGGCTAGGGACTTCCAGCCACCCACTCTGTCTAAGGATTTCCAAGATGTCCGAAAAGGAGACATCCTCAGAAGGGGACCGTGGGGACCCTTCCAATTCATCCAAGTCTGTGTCTGAAGTGATGGACTCAGGGGAGTCCAGATGCTTCCTCTTACATCTTTTCTTCTGAAGTACCTCCTCCGAGTGTTCGGGGGAGGTTTCGGAAGAAGTGGGGATCACCTAATGGGGCATCCTGGGGCACAGGTTCCCTACACTTGGAGGCAGGAGGATGGTCAAAGGCAGGCACAGCCACCGAGGGAGAAGGAGCCAATGGAGCCGAGGGTGGAGCGGTCTCACGAGACAGCACGCTCTCCTCATCACTTCGAAGGCACCACAGCCCCGAGTCGAAGGAGCTTCTGGCTCAGAAGAAACCAGATATTTCCTGCAAACTGAGAGCGACGGGTCCAACGCTGATGTGGGTGCCGACCTCACCTGAGCCGAAGCTCCGAGAGGGAGAGCAGGGTCAGACAAGGGTCTGATGCCACTTCCCCCCTCGGAGCTGGTGAGAGAGCTTTGGCGCCCAGATCCCTCAATGGACTGAGACATCGAGGAAATCGGAGCAGGTATTGGAACTGATAAAGGAGAAGTAACCACAGCCGATGGTTCCACCACCACGACCCTCCATGCACTCTGGCTCTGAGTTCAAGGGAGTTGGAGGAGGAACCGATAGAGAAGCTGGATGGGCCGAAGGAGCCAATTCCTTATGGGCTGGTCTCGATAGTAACTTGGCAAGTGCCTGTGACTTAAGGAGCCTATTGACCACTCTCTCCACATCATGATCCGAAAGCCTGGAGAACCAAGGGGAGTGCAAAGAGGACTGGTGACTACCCACTCCAGATTGTAGCAAAGGAGATTGTGGAGCAGAGTGTACCGGTTCCAAAGGAGACCTTGTTCTTTTATGGGTCTGGACTGCCTCTGAGGATGCTGATGGAGCCACTGGAGACTTAGCTTTGTCAAAGCCAACACTGGGAACTGACACAGCTAAAGGTTTCACAGAGGATTTAGACTGTTTTGAACTCAGAACCAAAGTGGATGGCTTAGTAGTTTTTTGGACAATTTAGCTGGCTGAGGACCCTAAGACGAAGGATCTTGAGGGTTCTTCAGGCGGCGACGCAAAATTAACTTGTTCTTTCTCTCCTACAGGACTCTGGAACTGAAAGAATGACAAATAGAGCATGAGCCCTGTGGGTGAACAGCCCCTAAACAGTATACGCAACTCGTGTGCCTGTCAGTAAGGGACATTTTTTTGGCAACACGAGTCGCACTTTTTGAACCTAGAGGGTTTCGACTCTTTAGACATGTTGATAATTAAACAAAAAATACCACAGTGAGAAATACGGCTGTAACAGCTAACAGCACACAGCCAACACTACTAACAAGGCTGTAATGGCTAGTCCAAACAACAAGAAAGGATATCTCTCTTTTTTTTTTTTTTTTTTTTAGAAAGGAAAGAGAAGAAAAAGAAAGGGGGAGAGCCTCTAATTTAAATGGCGACTCCCCCAGTAGGGGAGCCTCTAACTTAAACGGCTACTCCGAAAGGGTGGGGAAGAAGAAAAAGAACCCTCTAATTTATAAAGGGGAAAGCAAGGCCTGAGGAAGAAAATGACAGCCAAGAACACCCACAGCATGTATAAAAAAGGTTGTTAGACAAAAACGGGATAAATATACTTTCTAACAATGTAATATAACAATAAAATGCTGGAAAGGATAACACTATATGTGAAAAAAATTCTGAGTACTTAGCCTGAGCCAGTAGTCGCAATCTCGATGCTGCAAGCCACAAACGAGATCTGGGTAGCTACAGCTAGGCATGTTGGGATAGGGGTTAGCCTTGAGCCAGTAAAAGCTCTTGAGCTATAGTAAATTGGCCGTGTCAGAGCAGAGGATCGTCTCCAAACCCAACCAGCAAGAACAAAGGTGAGATAGGACAACATAACATCCTCTCTTTTGACCAGCACATTGCCACTGTGGTCAAAAAGTCCTTCTATGTGGCACATCTCATTACTAAGGGTTTTGTATCCAGGAAGAAAGAGGTCATTGTCTCCCTCTACTCTTACCTCATTAGGCCAATCATGGAATACATTTCCCTATTTGGCATGTACCTCACTAAACACCTGCAACAACTGGAGAGGCCGCAAAAGTACCTCACAAAGAGGATCCTAGGCCTTAAACATTTGTCCTATATGGACAGACTAAAAAAAACTCCAACTATTCTCTGTCTCATATCGCCTACTTGAAGCGATCCATGCTTCACTTACAATGCCATGTCTGATCCAGCTCTGTTAGAAATGCTACATCTGAAGAAATCGCAATCCCTCTGCACCACACGCTCCAGAGACCTCAACCTCATTACCACAATCAACAGAACATGCTGGAGGGACAGGTTTATAACCCACAGCCTGCCCATGCTATGGAATAGACTTTCCATACATGTCAAACAGAGCACCTCACTGGCCCTCTTCAAGAGGAATCTTGATGAGTGGATGGGAAATAGAAAACTCACCCCAGGGATCACTCCAGTGGCTTTACTCGACAGAGGCACTGGGAACTAAGGTTGGGTGGCAAAATGCCAGGGTAATCATTATGGGCTAGGCTTGTAAAAGCTCCAGGGCCATTAGCCTACTACAAACCTATGAACCTCTGAACCTATAACTAAATGTCAACTACTGCTGAAAGTTTAAGTTGACAGTAGCTACTTTAGTTTTCTTGATGTTGATAGCACAGTCTGCAAAACATCCAAATATTTTAATTATATGAAAAAGCATTGTGAGTGAGTAGGATATCATTTGCAAATAGAGAGATTTTTAGCTTGTGGGAACACCAGTTATAGCCCTGTATAGGAAATTCCCTAATTACATAAGCTAATGGCTCGAGTGCCAACAGTAGAGAAGACATAGGACAGCCTTGTCTACTGCCCCTTGTAATCTCAAACTGGAAGGATAATCCAGCAGAGATCTTCACTAATGCTGCTAAACCTGCATAGAGAGCTTTGCATAAGGCTAACAAATGCATTGGGAAAGGATATTCTTTTCAAAACACCACAGAGAAAAGACCAGTCCATCCTACTGAATGCTTTCTCTGCATCTAAACTTAATAACAATGGCTTCCCTTGTTTCCTGACAGTCACACAAAAATACATATAGTATGAAATCGGCCATACATTTGACATCCGTCTATAAATCCACACTGCTCTGTGTGATTTAAAATCAGCAAAAATGTTGCCAATCTCTTGGCAAGAATGGTCACAAAGACCTTGTACTCATGATTCAGCACTGAGTCTGGACATTAGGATCCAGAGACACTGGATTCTTACCCACTTTAAATATAATAAATGCGTACTTCCAAGACTGCATGAGGAGGGAGGGGGGGTCTTCTTCCTCTAATATCCTATTCATCAAAATCCTCCATTTCCCCAGTAGCTCTTCCTTATATATTTTCCATATGTCCCATGGGATGCCACAGAATCCCAGAAATCTATCTGTGGCTTGGTATTTGGAGATTTCCTCTACTTCTGCCTCTGACATGGGGGCCATAAGTCTGTCTTTCTGAGTCTGTGTCAGCATGCTTAAGGTAATCCCATTTAGAATTTTTTCTGTTTTTTTCACGGATCAGGAATTCATAAGCTTGATTGCTTTAAAATTGTGCATAGCAAGCTCGTAGAGTTTTCTGTATTTCCTCTGGGGTAACTTGCCAATGCTTTTGAAAAGTTTCCAGAGTTTTGTTATAATTCTTGTTACAGCCCATTGTCTAAACTTACGTGCAAGTAGCCCAAGAGCTTTTGGGGTGTTAGCAAAAGTGATACACTTAATGGCTGACTTATAGAATATAAGTTTTTGATCCATCTTGTTTTGCAGCTCTGCTTTAATTTCTCAAAGTCTGGCTGATTCAGCTTCATTTCTATGCCCCTGACTCAACTGTAATACACGCAGCCCCTCTAGTAGGTCTCTGTACTCTTTGTTTGCTTTTGGCCTGGTTTGTTTAGCCTCCTCTTGTATTATTCGTTTGACATTACTTTTGAGCTCATCCCACCCTTCAGCAGTTACCACCTGCATTTCTGATAAATATATTTTATTGCCTCAGTTAACAACTTAATGTAAGACTTTTATTCAAGAGTATGTTGGGAACCTCCAATGTACTGGAAGATTCTTTTCAGTCTCTGAGGTTCAAGAGGGCCTGCAATGGGACATGATCTGATAGAGAGATTGGGTGAGTTATAACTTCTCTGACGAAATATTTCTTCTCCTTTGATATATACATTTTATCAAAGCAGGACCACTGTTTACATTGTGGTGAAGTGAGTGAACCCTGGGTAAGGAAGTGGTGCTAAGTAGGTTTTGAGAAGTCTAACCTAATTTATGTGGGTCCTGCAGTGGTCACCTGAGACATCTGTCGGGGAAATGGTAGCATTCCAATCAAATATTACTATGCTGGTTCCCTCCACAAATGCAATTATGCGATTAAGAATGTGATTAATTTCTCTGGGCCTATGCCAGGGAGGTTAAGTATATTGCAGCTATGGTAAAGATTTCATGTCCCTGTCTAACCTTTATTGCTACAAAGCAACCCTTAGTGTCCGAGATTTGGGCTCTAATGTCCATCATGGTATATCTGTGTAACTATTATTAATCCCCTTCTTTTAGCCTTAAGATAGAAAGAGAAGTCAGCTATATAGTATTTCCCTCTTTGCAGCTTTTTTATGTTCATTTTCATCTAGGTGGTTCTCCTGCAGGGCTATTATGTCTGCTATTAGTTTAAGAATATAGGAGAAAACTGGCCATTTCTTCACATAATCAGTCATGCCATTAACATTCCATGCAAGACTGGTGGAATCACAACATTAATTGGTTATACAACAAAAGAAAAAAAATATCTTGGCCAAGTGTAGGAAGAACAAAGTCATACATAGTATAAAACCCCTGACCAATCTAAACAGTCAGCTAAGAGTGTTGATTAATACTTCAAAGGCAAAATTTGAAGAAAAATTAGTTTCTCAGACCAAGGACAACCACAACATTTTCCATAGCTATGTCCGTCACTTCAGGGGAACTACACAACAATGCACAGAATGTATTGTAAATTGTATCACTCACACTGAACTGGAGGCCAGTGTCAACCTTTTGGCTGACAGGGTTAGCTCAAATTTCTCCTCCCACTTCCCTCCCGACAGTCCAAAGGAAATACCAAATACTACAATCCTCCAACCATTACTAGGGAACAGGACATCAATACAGTTTCCAAAGCCAAAAACTCTGCATCGATGGGCCCTGATAACATCCCAGGATGTTTAACAAATAGCATGAAACATGACCTCTCAGGTCCCATTTGGAACACTTTTCAGCTGGAGCCTTCAGTCAAGTTTTGTGCCCAAGGAATGGAAGATGGCTACAGTCACTCCCCTGCACAAATGGGGTTCATCCACTGATCTGAGTAACAACTACAGGCCCATACGTGTTAACTGCTTCCTGTGTAAGACCATGGAAAAAATCATCATGGACATGACAGATGAGGACAAAGGTAACCTGCAAATACTGGACCCATCACAGTTTGGCTTTATTAAAGGAAGGTCATGCTTACTGAGTCTGGTGTACTTTTTGAGAGGGTCACAAAAGCAATGTATGAAGGCAAGAGTTTGACACACAGCGTACCTCTTCCTGGCCACAACATTTGATACAATACTCCACTCAGGCATTATAGCCAAGCTCACCAATTTAGGTATAAATCATTTTACCATCCAGTGGATATCCAACTGGCTCAACCACAGGAGCCAGGAGGTCAAAATAGATGAGACCACCTCCACCAAAAGGCCAGTCACTAGCGGAGTTCCCCAGGGCTCGGTACTAAGACCAGTCCCATTTGGCAACCATTTCTCTGAAAAGTTTGTGCCTGACTAAATTTGCAGATGATTGCAAGCTGGAGGTCATCATCAACTTCCCCACAGACATTAGCATTCTTCAAGAAGCTCTGTGTCTGACTAACAAATTGTACCAAAGCTATGGTCTTACATTCAATGCTAAGAAATGCATAATTGTACCCTTTGGGAAGTCAACCATGCCGGCTAATTACCATGTTGATAACACACCCCAGAGAGTCCCACCCAGTGGTCAGGGATTTGGTTACGCATGTAGACAGTAGCCTTACCTTCGACAACCACATGGCCAAAGAGGTGAGGAAATCCTTTTATGTTGTGCAAATTATAAGCAAGGATATGGCATATAGGTCCAAAGAGGTCATTATCCTACTATCCTCCTCCC
The DNA here is from genome assembly GCF_019279795.1 of Protopterus annectens. Lineage (NCBI taxonomy): Eukaryota > Metazoa > Chordata > Ceratodontiformes > Protopteridae > Protopterus > Protopterus annectens. The sequence goes on from NC_056729.1 coordinate 929,173,812, forward strand.
GGATCAGACCAATCGGAGTACAATCCTCCCTTTGGTATGTACCTGACAAGGCATATGCAGTAACTTCAGCAGTTCATTACAAAAAAAATACATGGCATAACAAACCTGCCTTAAGCAGAGTATTTTTGACATTAAGCAGAAAACTTTTCCATTTTGAAATATGATTTTCTAGTTGCAGGTTTCTTAGCCTTCTTGATTACTTGTAGTATGTCCTTCTAAATCTTAAGTGGTGACTACCTATGGCAAAATGGAAAAGAAGAAAGAACCAATGCTGTTTTGGTCAAAAGGGGGATACCAAAACAATTTTGTGACTGCCCTTCTAAATCTTAAGGAGGATGTTTTGCAATGAATCCTGCAGCAAAACAGTCCTGAACTGATTGTTCAGAGCGAACACAAAAAGATCGGTCTTGGAGCTATCCTACTCACTAACAGATTAAGGCCTTGGAACAGGGGCTCACATTCCCACTTTTTGATAACCTACATACAATCTGGTGCAAAAAAAAAATGTTTTTAACTGTTTCAGTTGAAATCACAAAATTCACCACAAAAGTGGTACACAGTTGAGAGTATACCTCATCTGCCATATCTCCCCACTTCAACCCACGGAGGCTTTATTTTAATTTAGGTGATGTATTTATTTTTTACATTTTTATATCACAAGTCACAATGTGAGATGCAATTAGAGAAGCCAGTCATCTTAATATCCAGGGTGACTCCATCAAGTGTGTCTTCTGTTCTGACTGTGAGAGTACTTGAGAGAGAGACTGAGGGGAACTTGTCTCAATAACGTGGACATGATGAAAAAAAAAAGATAATCAGGTATGTTATGGGACAAGACCAGCTTATTAAAATGTATATTAATATCAGTTTATTAATGATGCTATAATATGATTACTAAAAAGCAAATATAATTTGTATGCAGGGCTGGGAAAAATACAGCTTCATAAGCTACAGTATTGCTGTCTTTTAAACTGTATTCTTTTAGTATGTAATAACAGAGAATAGTACGTGTTACATGAAGTGAGGCATGTATTTATTACAAAAAGGAATTTGTTAGCCTGATTCCTCCAGGCTAAGAGTGTGTTGTTGCTAGAGCAGGTTTAAAACATCCAAGGTCAGAAACAAGACTCCTTGGAAGCAGATGAATCATGTATAGGAAGATGTTCACGTGAAGTCTGAGGCGAAAATCCCGATGCATGAGGACATTTGCAAAGTTTTCTATAGGACACAGTCATTGTAACAATGAAAGTGCATAACCAGATTTGATAAGAAAAATGTATAAAAAATGTGGTTTGTCTCTGTTCAGAGAGACTATTTTGACATCTACTATGAAGACTGTCTCCCAGTGCTGTTAAAATAAAATTTCTGTTTGCACATCCTGACGTGCTGTTCCTGACTAAAGGCATACAAGGTAAATTCTTAATGTTATTTATTTATGACTAACAATTTGGTGCCATTCTCTGGATATGAACTTTGGTATTGCTGCAGGGAAGTTCTGGAATATGGCCCATCACAGATTTTCCGTGAATTCCATACTGCTTTGTATGGAATAGTCAGAGACTCAGATGTGCAGCTATTCAGGGTGTGCAAACATACTAGCCTTGGCAGGGAAATTGTTTTTTAAGGGAAAAGGGTTGGTTTGTGTTTTTTTTTTTCCTTTCTCTCATTTAGACAATTTTAGCAAAATGTAGTATAAGTGCATAACTGTGTTTTTGTTTGACTGAGTGGTTGTAAAATATACAAGTAATAATGGGAGGACCCCACAGTAAATGAGTATAGTAAATGTATGTGCACATACAGTAAAAGTTAAATTAAAAAACACAAGGTCAGCATAGTACTGTTACATCTGAACTTAGTTCTCCTGTTCAACTGTCATCCCTAGAACAGGCATCTGCAGTTAAAAAAAAGTTTTTTTTTCTTTCTTCTTCCTCTCATTCTCAACAAGCTTCTACCTTTCCAACAGGAGCACTAGTGTTTGACACTCCTATGGCTCATCACAACCGTTCACATGACAGGGTAGGACAAGAGGCTATTGCCTCTGCAGAAGATTTTTTGGCACCTTTAAAAAAAATGGGATCGGCTAATGCCGATTTGCATACTATGCTAAATGTTTTCTAACTGAAAGAAGAGAAAAAAAAATATCCATAAAGGTTTAAGGAGAAACCGAGAAAAAAAAACTATTACAACCCTACTTTGACAGATTTAAACCAGAAGGTTGGGAAAGTTACTCCAATAAAATAAGAACACAGCTACTTAAAAAGGCTAAAATAATTTTTATTCCCACAGGAAATGCACTAATAAATAAAAGGATAGCACTGGTAAATTACAAAAGTGTGTCAGGCATGTAGGCAAAATAAAAAGAAAGCCCCTGCAGATTATTTGAGTCATCTTAAAGCAGTGTTTGCTAAACATTCAGACATGCCAGATCTAAATGAACAAGCTAAACCAGCTACTGCAGCTGCCTTTGTGCAGGGTTTGCAAACCCTGTACAAAAATCAAATGAAACAAGTGCTTATAGACTGGCAGGAAAAAGACTTAAAGTTCATACCAAGTGCTGCAAATCACCATACTGACTATGGCAGGGTAATAAAACAAAAATAAATCTTAATCCCTTTGCTGCCACTAAAAGACCTATATGTCCCTACGTTAAAAGTAAAAATAAATGCAAAGCCAATTCTAGTCTTGGTAAAATTGGCAACACTAAGTCTGTATTAAAAGTTACTTCAGACAGTTAAAATACCAGTATAAAAACAAAGTAAAGGCAGTTGGTGGAACAAATGCCACTGTTACGTATCCTGTTTTCAGAACCCATCCCCATTTCTTTAGGTCCGCGTGAATGCACCAGTAAACCTACTAGGAAGAGATTTGTTATGTAAGCTGGGATGTACTGTACCCCAGAAGGGGTGTATCTAAATGTTCCAACAGAATCAGAGGGGAAAGTATTAGCAGTTTTAGCAGAAGCTGAGGAACAGCCTGCTGGAAGCATACAGGCAAATGAAGAGTTACTACAGCAGGTACCTGCCAACTTGTGGGCTAAGCATGCAAACGAAGTAGGTATACTGAAATCAGCAAAACCAGTAACAAAAATTAAATCCATCAAAACCACTCCCCAGAGTTCCACAATATCCACTAAAGCCAGAAGCAGAGCAGGAAATCAAACCTGCAATTCAGTCTCTAATACAGCAAGAAATAATATTACCAGCTAAAAGCCTTTTTAATACTCATATTTTTCCAGTGAAAAAGCCATAAAAAGATGCTTATAGATTTGTAACAGACTTAAGGGCTATAAGTAATGCAGTGCTACCTACTTTTCCTGTTGTTCCAAATCCAGCAACAATACTGAGTTGCATACCACCTACAGCTAGTTACTTTTCTGTGATAGATTTATGTTCAGCATTCTTTTCTATACCTATTAACCCTGACAGTCAGTTTCTGTTTGCTTTTACTTATCAGGGACAGCAATATACCTAAACACTGTTGCCACAAGAATATACTGAATCGTCTTCATTATTTTCTCAAATTCTACAAAAGATTTGGAGAATGTGACATTTTCGGGTGGGTCTGCCTTAGTTGTTGTCTCTTTCGGCTTTTCCCGGTTAGGGGTCGCCACAGTGGAACTCCGGTCCGCTAATGATTGGCAGTAGATTTTAACGTGCCGAGTTGCCGGCCCTGATGCACAACCTTCAATGAAGGTACGCCCATTCACGCATGTCTCCACACAGAAGATGCTCTAGCCGAGAATCGAACAGGACGTCTTCCTGTGAGGTGACAACGCTACCGCAGCACCAATATGTAAATAATTTACTGATAGTACCAAATTCCTTTCAGCAATGTTAACAGAATACCTTGCATCTTCCGACTATCCTTGCAAGAAAAGGACACAAAGTGTCAACAACAAAAAAAAAATACAGCTGTAGTTATCCCTCAGGTACGTTATCTTGGATATTTAATATCTCAGAGTAGGATCTTACAGTAGTTATCCCTCACTCTGAATCATCTTTATTACTTAAAATGAAACTCATCCCTTCTTGACTGCACATCTAACTAGACATGAACTTACACTTCTTTCTGATCCATCTATTTTCTCTGATCCACTGTCCTTTTCTAAATCCTGCATCTCTGTTGCCTACTACTGAGGATGGTAAAGAGCATGATTGTGTGTGTAACTAACTATTTGAATTCTCCTAGGGAGGACTTAAAGGACACTCTTACACCCAATGCTGACATGCATCTGTCTGTGGATGGTTCCTGTGGAAGAGATCAAACAGGAAAGCTGATCTCGGGAATAGCAGTCTGCACCGAGGTAACAATATTGTTGCAACAAAGATTAGAGGGTGTTCACTCTGCTCAAACAGCTGAGTTAGTGGCTTTGCAAAAAGCCTGTGAGTTAGCAAAAGACAAGGTGGCCAATATTTTTACAGAGAACTGTTATGCTTTTGGGGTGGTACATGACTTTGGGCAACTTTGGAGAGAGAGAGGGTTTTTAACCTCTCCAGAAAATCAAATTAAAAATTCAGGGTACATAAAATCATTGTTAGACGCACTTTTGTTACCTAAAAAGCCGTCTGTAATCAAATGCTGTGCACATCAAAAGGGGTTAAACATTGTTATAAAAGGTAACAACTTAGCATACAAGCTGCTAAATAAACAGTAGTAAATTGCTGTAAACATCAACAGCAACAAACTACAACAGTAATAATGTGTTTGATTTTGCAAAATTGTCAGTCTTTCAAGCTGAAGCATCACAGGGAGAAGCTATGAGGTGGCTCAAGGATGAATGCAGAAAATCCTCTGATGTCATATGGCGATATCCAGACGGCCGACTGGTGGTGCCTGCCTCTTTGCTACCTTACCTAGTAAGGGCATATCATCTACCGGCCCATACAGGTAAGACAGCTTTATTTAATCAAATTACCCAAAGTTGGTATGCCCCTCATGTCTCCTCTTTGATACTTCAGTATGTACAAAACTGTAGTATTTGTTTGGAATATAACATAAGCAAACATGCCAACAGCAAATCTGCATGTTTACCTTCACCCTGGGGACCTTTTGTTAATATGCAGCTGAATTTTATCCAGATGCCTAAGACTAATAATTTACAATTTATTTTGGTGGTAGTGTGTATGTTCTCAGCATGGGTGAAAGCTTACCCATGTCGCAAAGCTGATGCAGTCACTGTTATTAAAAAAAAATATCTGATTATATACCAAGATTTGGTATATCCAGCATTGTTAAGTGACCAAAAAACTCATTTTAATAATAATCTGTTTAAAGAGTTATGTAAAGCTTTTAATACTAAGTTGAGTCTTCACTGCCCAACCATCCCCAGCCATCTGGATTAGTGGAAAGGGTAAACAGGACCCTTAAAATAAAATGTCAAAGATATGTGCTGAAACCAACAAACTGGCCCGAAGCCCTTCCCTTCGCATTGAGTATAAGGGCCTCACTGAATACCACCAGGAAATTGAGTCCATATGAGATATTAATGAAAAGACTCATGGCCCTTTCAGCTATCCCTCCAGTGGAAAATACTAATTTAAATTTGTCAGATGATGCTCTGATTCGTTATTGTAGGAGACTCCTCAAAATTTTGCAGCAATATCATCAAACAGTAAAAGCAGTGTTACCAAAGCCTCCTAACCAACCCTGTCATCAACTACAACCGGCTGAGTGGGTCTACATAAAACATTTTCCAGAGGAAAAACTGCCTCAGTCCGATGTGGAAGGGGCCTTTTCAGGTCCTGCTAATGACTGCAGTTCGCTGTGCAGGACTACCAACGTGGATCCATTCGTCTCACTGCAAAAAGACCTGTCATGTGGGGACCCCAGACAAATCATCGCAGCCAACAGAGGGAGATCGAGGTGCGACAAATAAATCATCTGCCCAGTGAGAAGGTCATCTTCAGTAGCAGTCCATGATGAATCCAGTGACAACAGGTACTTTTGCTTTGTTTCCTGCTGCTGTTCTCTTCTATAAACTGGTGGAGAGAAAACAGTTTACTGCTGGTCCTTCAGCAATATGCCAAAAATCTAAACAAAACAAACTGCTGAATATGTTCGCATATACCTCATCATTCCAAGGTAGAAATTCCCATGATTCCCATCCCTGCATCACAGGTGTCATTTGAAAAGGACCTTAATGACATCAGCTTAACCTGGTGTAACTTAATTTTTCAAAAGTGGTCTCTCTTCAACTTGCAACCACACAACATGGAGACGCATGTTATGCCACAAATGGGACTGTGCCAGTAGGAAAAAGCAAATGTAATGACACCGTGGCACCAGGCATGAAAATTTGTTAAACTCTTTGCACTTAAAAAGCTAAGATTGGGGGCATGGCATGGGCATAAGCGACCATTACTACATCTGTGGTAATCGTGCCTACCCCTGAATGCCTACAGACTGGTCTGAATGTTGCTTTGTAGGCTGTATTACTCCTACTATTCAACATTTCAAACACCCACCAACAGGTAGACTAAAAAATAAGTGAGCAATCCACTGGACTGTGCAAGTATTTTCAATTTTTAATCCTGGGTATGGAGTGAAAAGGACAATGCTTGAAATCATCATACTTGCCCAAATTCTACAGGAGGTGGCCAATGAAACTTCACATCACTTCAAAATGGCAAATCGAAAAATGACTGAAATGCAAACTGTGGTGTAAAAGAATCAAATGGCACTTGATATAATGCTTGCTGCAAAAGGGGGGCCATGTGCTCTCATAGGGAGCCGTTGCTGTTCATATACTAGTGACTATCACAATGAACAGAAAAAAATGGCAAACTTCATGAAACAAAGGGCCAAAGAGTTGGACAGCACATCAAAAAATTGGACACTTTTTAGATCGTTAGGCAGTAGTTTTGGTAACCTGGGAACTAGCATAATCCAGGATATTGTCATCGTACTTTCTATTATATTTGTAATCATTTTAGCATTTTCTATTCTAAAGGCTGTGATTACAAAATGTTTAACCTCACCTGCACCTGCAATGCCACTGCATGCACAAATCAATGACAGTTCTATTTTGACAGAAAATGATAACTACTATGACGCTGAGGTGTATTTTATCAAGTTAAGAAAAAGAAAAATATGTATTGTATGACACTAATAGTGTCAGAGGAAGAAAACTGCTATGGGACAAGACCAGCTTATTCAAATGTATATTAATTTCAATTTATTAATAATGCTATAATATGATTATTAAAAAGCAAATATAATTTGTATGCAGGACTGGGAAAAATACAGCTTCATAAGCTACAGTATTGCTGTCTTTTAAACTGCATTCATTTAGTATGTAATAAGAGAATAGTACATGTTGCATGAAGTGAGGCATGTCGTTATTACAAAAAGGAATTTGTTAGCCTGACTCCTCCAGGCTAAGAGTGCGTTGTTGCTTGAGCAGGTTTGAAACATCCAAAGTCAGAAACAAGACCCCTTGGAAGCAGGTGAATCATATACAGGAAGGTGTTCACGTGAAGTCTGAGGCAAAAATCATGACAGATGAGGACATTTGCAAAGTTTTCTATAGGACACAGTCATTGTAACGTAATGAAAGTGCATGATCAGATTTTATTAGAAAAAAATGTATAAAAAATGTGGTTTGTCTCTGTTCAGAGAGACTACTTTAACATCTGCTATGAAGACAGTCTCCCAGCACTGTAAGAATAAAATTGCTGTTTGCACATCCTGAAGTGTTGTTCCTGACTAAAGGCATATAAGGTAAATTCTTAATATTACTTATTTATGATTAACAGGTAGTACTGTACTTGCAAGACAGCTACAGACTAACCATACAATTTTCAGCATTTTAGAATGTCTTTAACCCTACCATAGTATGTAAAATATATTACTGTACCCCGAATTCCCACTTTTCACCAGTCTTTCGCTTGCCATAGTTCAAATGTGGTAGTGCAAGTAATTTCCATGTTGTGGTTACTTGCACGTTTGGTCCAGCCTAACAGCAAGTGTATTTACCAATACATTTCTTCACTTTCCCCACTATTTCCCTAGGAATACCCCTTCCTTATTTACTTATTTTACATTTGTTGACCGGGATAGTCAGACTGGATACGTCCATTTTCAGTGGAGGCCCGGGGAAAAAAGCTCCAAGATAATAATAGACAATGAACATTTAGTAAATGCTAGTTTCAAGCAGATTACAGTCATAAGCAATACCGGCATTTAGGACATGTAGTACTAACTTATTATATAACACTTTACAAAACATAACATTATTTTCAAAGTTATATATACATAACATTACATTCAGGTTTAAGACACATTGCGCAGCAGTTATACAAATGACCCTTCCTGAAAAGGTGTGGTAGAAAAAAATTATTAGTAGTTGAAGGTAAGGCACCTAAGTAATAGAGAGGTCACTCGTCGGGATTAGTGCAAGGGCATAACCATTGAGTTTGTTTTTGAATCGAGTTAGTGACGGTTCTAGGGTCAAGTCAGCTGGGAGTCTGTTCCATGTTTTTCCAACATAGTTGGCAGAGAGTCCCCAGCTGAGTAGCTGAATTTGTATGTTTGAACTAGGAGTCTAGTGGATGATCGCAGTGGCGGGGTGCTGGTGTAGGGGCTGATAATATTTTTTACTGCAGGTGTATTTTCCGGTTGGTGAAGGACTTTTATGTGCCACTATTAGCTGGTTGAACTGCAGTAGGCTAGACAGTTCAAGCCATCCTAGGCAATTTAGGTTGCGACAGTGGTGTGTCCGGTAGGCTGTGCCAGTCACACATCTGGCAATGTGATTATAGCAGGATGATAGTTTATTAAGATTTGTTTTGTTTAAGTTGGAGAATAGAGGTGAGGCGTAGAGAAGAGTTGAGAATATATGGGAATGGACAATTGCAGTTCTAGCAAGTGGGGTAAGGACAGGTTTGATTCTGTAAAGAGAGCCAAGTTTTTTATTAATGGTTTTGATAGTCTGATATGCACATCAAACTTCAGGTTGTTATCAACTATGACACCCAGTAGTTTAGTTTGGGCTTCTGGGGAGATGATAGTGCCATTGTTAGTGGTTATGTTGAAGGATGGCAGGGGGGTCCTGCAGGTGGGGGAAAGAACAGCAGCTTAGTTTTGTTAGGGTTTAGGATTAGATGTTGATTGGAGAGCCATTTTCCACTGTGTTGAAGGTATTTTGGGTTAATGTGAATAAAGTAGCTGGTGAGGTGCCAGAACAAATCAAGATGGAGTCATCCGCATATTGAATGCAGGTAGCATCTGGGATGACTGAATGAAGGTCGTTGATAAAGATGGAGAAAAGAAGGGGTCCTAGTATCGAGCCCTGGGGAACTCCTAATGTGATGGGTAGGCGAGATGACAGCTTGTCCTGCCATAGGACTGCCTGCCCTGCAGGTAGGATTGAAACCACTGGAGTGCATGGTTGTTTAAGGAGAATGCCTTCAAGGTATTTACAAGCATTTTATGGTCAACCATGTCAAAAGCCTTGGATAGCTCTAGAAAGAGTGCTGAGGATAGTTTGTTATTATTGCGGTTGTGGTTAATGATGTTTAAGAAAGAGAGGAGGGCAGAAGTAGTACTGTGGTGTGGCTTAAAGCCATGCTGAAAGTTGGAAAACAGCTTGTTCTGCGTGAGGTAGTGCATGAGCTGTATGTGTACACACTTCTCCATAATTTTAACTAGAGGTGACAGAACAGCTATGGGTCTAAAGTTTGACAGCTCAGTGGAACTGCCTCCTTTATGGAGAGGTATGATATGGGAGATTTTCCATATAATGGGTACAGGAGCTTCAGATATAACTCTGTTGATCAAGACTGAGATGGGGTATGCTATGGTGTCAGCAGCCTTTTGCAGATAGTCTGCTGGGAGGAGGTCGGCAGCCTGGGTGGTGGGTCTTAATTTCTTAAGTAGGGCATGAATAAGTTGAGTAGGAACAGGTTGGAAGGTAAAGTGTGTTTGGGTCCTGGGTGTGGCTGCATCAGAATTAGAGCCATTGGGAGAGAGTTGGCTGGCTTATTAAATATGCAACCCAACTGATTGATTAGCCTTCCAGCCCAAGTAAAGGAACATGCACAAAGGTATAAGAAACAGTTATCTGCTACCAGTTCCTAGACATAGTTATTTTCAGAACAGAATGGAACTTTTTTTTAATTCTTTTTATTTTGTTTAGAAAAAGTTGATCCTGAAATTTCTCTGGATAGCAGCAGGTAAGGATTTTTTCTTAAACTCTGGCAGGGTCAAACCAGATACTATGGCTAGCAATAGGTCCAAGGATATTTGTAGATGAAAAAGATTGGTCCATCTGTGTTGTTTGATGTTATAGTGTTGGCTTTAAAGAACTAATTTGTAGTTGGGTAAAGCAACTTGGAATACAAGGTGTAACTACTGTTTCAGTTCAAAAAGGCTACATTAATGCGGACATTATTGTTATTATTTCTTTTTATCCTGACAGGGTCCAGCTAGATGCATTAGGTAAGCAATGGGTATGGGGGCTGTTTATGGATGAAATCTAGCCCTACTGTTTGCTATTGTAATTCAGTCTTTATATGACTGTGTATTTGGATGCAATAAAATGGAATACAAGCTGTGATTACTGTTTATGTGAAAATTATCTTATGGTAACCATTGTTTTTTATTTTTTTGTATTGTTACTTACTTACAAAATTGCTCATATTTACTATAGTACTTGTAGTGGTAATATGGTTTTCACTGGGACTCTGCTAGGCTATCATAGTGCATATGTAAACTATGCCACTATGGAAGGGGACTCTGACTTGCCATGGGTAACAAAATCTCATCCAGTTATGCCTTGAAACAGCTGGTACTGTCTGTAAATTTGCTGTATGCCAGACAAGAGTTACCTATTTTCACTGCTGCTGCACAATGATGTGTAAATTAAAATTATGTACTTACCATAACTATGCATCTGTGTTGTCCATTTTCATTGTTCTGCAATGAATGGGTCTCAGATCCGACTTAGCCACTTTCTTTTAGATTCTTGGATCCGATTCTTGAACTCCTCCTTTTACCATAATGCCCCTTTACTGCTACATTACCTCACATCGAGTTTGCTGCTGCTAAATATGCCTTAGGACATAAATAACCATGATAATAATATGAAACAGTATAGGTACAGAACTGGGACTCAAACTGGAAACCGTGGTTCCAATGCACCTCATCAGGTCACTCTCACATGGTAAGGATAAGGGGAAGGAGGAAGAATGAAAGGAAATACAGATGCATAGTTATGGTGAGTACGGTGAGTACATACAATATCTGATTTCATCATTTTCTTTCATTCTTCAATGAATGGGACAGAGTCCCCAGCTACGATAATCTTGGGTGGCCCTCATGGAAGGATTTTCCAGAGAACCACAGAACCAAAAGCAGCCCTGCTCCTGGAGATGATATCAAACTTGTATTGAGCAATAAAAGTATGGAAAATTGACCAAGTGGCCACCGCACAAATATCATCAGTGGAAGCCCTGGCCAAAAAAGCAGAAGCAACAGCCATGGATGAGCTTTTGGAGGTTTGGGTAAGGACAATCCTCTCACAGAACAGACAAAGGAAATACAATCTGTTATTCATTTGGCTAAGGTAACTCTGGATACTGTTTTACCCAACTTGTTTATGGCAAAGGAAACAAATAGTCTTTTTTTGTTCTATGGAGATAAAAACATAGTAGCCTATGTACATCTAAAAGTTGGAGCATGCATTTTCCCTTATTGTCAAATTCTGGAAAGAAGACTGGCAAATTGATTACTTGATTTATATTTTACTCAGTGACAAATTCTGTCAAAAAGGAAGGGTTTGCAAGTAAAGTCACTCTGTCTTTGTGAAAAATCAAATAAAGCTGTTTTGTAGAAAGTGCATGGAGTTCAGAAACTCGCCTCACAGATGTAATAGCAACAAGAACTGTTTTCCAAGAGAGAAATTTTAGAGCTCGCTTAGCCAAAGGATCAAAAGGGGAGTTAATTAAAGTTTATAATAGAACATTAAGATCCCAAGGTGGAGTAGGATCATTTATTGGAAGTCTAAGCAGTAGGGTACCCTTAAGGAATGTCTTACATACTTTAGACAAGACTAGTGGGAAAGTACGTTCTATGTGGCAATTAGAGATGGCTGCAAGCTGAAGTTTTAGGGTGGAGAAACTGGCACCACATTGAAAGACTGAAGTAAGAAATTCTAAAATAACAGAAATTGGAGTGGTAAAAGGATCCAACTTTCTCTGTTCTACCCAACATCTAAGTGAAGGATTACTTCATGTGTGGGTTAAGTTAGGATGCCTTGGAGTGCCCTTCAGTCTGGATCCTGGATTAATGAAACTTAGGCCCCATGGTTCTTACTGGCAGTTCGGATTAATCTTTAAAGACTGTAGCTAAAAGAGTCTTTAAAAAGACTGTGCATCTCAGGCTCTTATGCAGGCTTGAGTGTCCCGTTTAGTTGCGCCAGTTCTGGGTGCTCTTAACAGATCTTTAGAGCTGAAATCTGGGTGTTCCGGGAGTCTTGATAAAGACTGCCCAAATGAAATACAGACAAAATACAGACCAAAAAGCAGCCTGATTTAGATGGGTAGGATCCTATATTCAGTGGAAAGCAAGTAAATGAAAAAACAACAATCGCAATCCTATTTTTCCAAAAAGCTTTAATGGCAAATGAGTGCTGCTTAGACGATTAAGTTACATTCAGAGTTGACTTGGTTTTATACACAATATAAGTGGGTGGGTACCACTCGGGACCCTCCTATTGGTCTTGGATTGGTTGTTTAAACCTTACTGACATAGCCAAAGAAGTGGATCCGTCCTGGTGTGCTTGGGGGTGGGGATAATACCAGCCTGAGATGTTCTGCCCAACAGGAAAACCTCTTCCATTTACTTTCATAAATTTTTCTTGCAGAAAGTTTCTGGGATGAAAATAAGATTTGGCAAACCAGACAGGAAAGCCTGGACTGTCTAGCCATCACTGGAATTGGAGAAACCATGCAGTCAATTTGAGGCCTTTAATGTGTGGATGAATCATCCCTAATGGTTGTGATAATAGATCTGAACTGGGATCCAGTGTCCAAGGTGACCATAGGAATGGGAACAACACCTGCAGAGACCAGAAAGAGGCAATGAAGATTACCTTGCTCTTCAGCCATTGTGCTTTCTGGAGAAATTTGGATATTAAGGGGAGAGGAAAATAAGCTTACAGGAGACTAAAGGGCCAAGTGTGGACTACAGCATCTCTCAGTGACTCTCCCTGAGGGAGAATTAGGGCTAAGACCCTGCTACACTTGTTGATGAAGGGAGAGGCAAAACTGTTGTAGCAAAGTTGACTCCATTGACAAAAAAATAATTTCCATTATTACATGACTGAGAGACCACTTGTGCAGCATCAGTATGGTCCTGCTTAACTTGTCGGCTAAACGGTGGATTTCCCCTGTAAGTGTGTTGCTAAAAGAAAGCTGTTGGAAGAGATCACCTACTGCCAGACTCTCACTGCTTCTTAGCAAAGGGGGTAAAATCTGGTTTCACCTTGTTTGCTGATGTACCAAAACAAAACTGACACTATCGGGATAGCAATTGTTCCTAGTGGGAGAGAGAGTTTTGGAAGGGCTGCAAACAATATAGGACCACTTCTCATCTCTAAAACACCGATACACAAATTAGTCTTTTTTGGGGACCATGTGCCTTGAACAGTCCATCTCAAGAAATGCCCCCCACCCCCACCCCGACTGGGAGGCATCTATGGTCAACATGGCCTCTGGGAGAGGAAGGATAAAGGGACATCCCTGACACACCTTGTTAAGACTGCATCCACCAAAACAGGGAGTATTTGCAGGCTTGGAAAATTTTATAGGATATTTTAAAGAACGCTGAAGCATCAATCATTGTAATGTCAAGGTCCACTGAAAAACTCTCATGTGAAGGCGAGCTGTAGGTAACAGAGTGATCGCTTCAGCCATCAAGCCAAAGGCTTAAACAACCAATTTTGCTGGAGGACAGGGATCCTCTAGAATCTGTATGACATGCAATCTTAAGATATGAACTCTTCTTTGGGGTGAAAACACAAACTGACTGACAGTGTTCAGACGAGCTCCTACAAACTCTTAAGGCTTGAACTGTTTGAAAGATTAACTGTGATCCCTAGGAATGGACACACTTGGAGTAAGTAACCCCTGGCTTTCTCTAGGAGATGCTTGGTTGGTGCAGAAAAGAGCCAGTTGTCTAAATAATAAAACACTGACTCCATGCAGTGTGAGATGAGCTATCATCACTGCCATGCATTTGAACACCCTAGGGGCTGTAATGAGACCAAAGGGCAGAACGCTGAACTGGTTTTGACAGTCTCCCAGCCAAAAGTGCAGATATTTCCAACAGCACCTATTTATTTTGATGTGACAGTATACATCTTGAAGATCTATAGAGCACATCCAGTCGTTCTTCTGTAAAAGAGGCGGAAAGGACTGAACCATGAGCATCCGGAACTTGGAATTCTTCACAAATTGATTTAGATAACCGAGATCCAAAACAGGTCTCAGGTCCCCTGTTTTCTATGGTACTAAAAAGAACCTTGAGTAAATTCCAAATCCTGATCGGTCTGGTGGGACCTCTTGGAGGACTCTTTTTTCTAACAGTTTTTGAATTTCTAGAGCTGCCAACTCCCTCTGATTGGGTGAAGCAAGGGGGGATGAAGCTTTTGTGAAGGACTTTGTGAAAAAGGAATGTAAAATCCTCTGGATATGATCCTTTGCAGCCAAGTGTCTTTTGCAATGGCTGTTCAGGCATTTAGATGCAAGGCTAAGTTGCCCCAGACTGCCTCCAGAGAAGAACAATTGGGCAACTTTTCAGGAGTGTTGAAAGGGCCTGTCCGAGAAATCAGGAACATTGGTTCTGCAGACACCTCTGACATAAGGACAGCATCTTCCATTGTTATTTCCACCTCTACCTCTGGAAGAAAAATCATCACATGACTCTTGAAAAGGTCCTTGAAATTTTCGGAACCACATTTTCTTACCACCACGTTGATTCCTGGAAAAATGTTTCTGCAGGGTACAGAAATGGATTCCAACAGCAGAAAAGGTCTTTCCATCTTACTCACTGAGGGAAAGTGTGTCTTTAACTGGGGGCCCAAACAGGGAAGATCCATCAAAGGGAGCACTGGTGAATGAGGATTTAAAGGGCTCTGCAAAAGTACACAATCTCATCCAGGCATGTCTCCTAATGGCTATGCCTTAACCAGGAGCCTGTGAAGAACCTTCAGCTATGTGAGAAATTAACCTCATGGACGCATTCAATATAGATTGTAGGGTGGCCAGTTGGGAAGAATAAGTTTTCTCTTCCTCTGCTGACAAGGACCCTGGGCTACTCTTAGACAGTTCCTTTATCACGTCCCTCCACAACCTATTAAAGGATGCGAGGTAGTTAAGCGACTGCAAGGTAAAAGTCACTAAAGTGTAAATGCACTTTCCATAGCTGTCCAATGCCCTAGACTCCATTAGGGGGATGGCAGTGGAACTATGTTCAGCTAGTTCCTTTCTGGTGGCTGCTGCAACAAGCATAACATCTACAGGGATTGCCTTAGTCCAAAACTGCCTGTCTTTAGGGGCTCCAAGGATCTTCTCTGGTTGATGGGGGAAGAGCTCTACGATGTCCTATCCCTTCCAAGCCTGATGGGAGACAAGGTTATCCACTGGGGGGGGGGGACCCAAGAAGTAGATGGGCCAGACTGTAAGGCTTCAGAGAACACCAACTTCTCTTGGAAAGGGCTCTGGGACGTCCAACCACCTTTTTGGTGCAGGACCTCTAAAATGCCTCAAAAGGAGACATCCTCTGGTATTGACTGTGAAGACTGGGGAAAGATGGGTGAAGGCTGCCAGCCTAGTCAAATAGAATTTGATACATAATTCTATCATTTGTATAAATAAATGTAAAATACAGGTTTGTGTTCTTAAATGAAAGAAAACACTGTAAAATGTGAACTTCAAGACTGTTGCTCCATTGCCATCTGCTGTAATGAAAATCAAGCCAAGCATTTCAAATGCTCTTTAAAGGTAAACTTATCTAAAAAATGGTGCCAAACAGACTGGCTGAGCACATTCTTTCTATTGTCTTAACTTAAGGAATGATTGCTAGAGTGTACATGTGAAATGTCTTTTATTGTTGTAGTTTCCTGTGCAGGTAGTTAGCTTGCAATATAGTACAGTTTGTGGCCTGGGAACTCCAGAATAAGTGTCAAGATGATGTAATGTGAATACTAGGAAAACCTAAGTGTCAAAATTATGAAACTTGGTAGGGCCTTAGCAGAACTGTTTGTTAGTGTTTTAAAAACTATTGTTCAGTGAGAGACTGAAAGCATTTGTCGTGGACCATCAACCCAGCACTGCTTATGCTCTATATGTCTGTAAGTAGGATTATAGCACTGTGTTTTCTCTTAAGAATAGCTAAAGATTAGAAAGTTAGATTAAGTGTTTTTCTTTGACATTAGACCTGTCCTACTGTATTGTTTTAAGTTTCTGTGTGATCTCTGAACTCTTGGATAGCTCTGTGGTGTAGTAGTATTGTCTTGTGTTTTTAATTATTTATTATTAAATATTTTAAAACCTTTTACCTGTGGCTGTTTTGTGTAGAGACAAAGTAGGCTCTAGAGTACATTGCATACTTATAGAGATTATCGTAATAGGCCACTCTAATAAGCCTTAGACTGAATAGTCACAATACCAATTGGATAATAATATTGCACAGTAATAATTGGACACCCTTTTAAGGGCCTTTGTGTAGTTGATAATTATTAAGCTGGTGGTGGCAGTAATTACTACTGTATAGTCTGGGTAAAGGGGCACAGCTAGAGAATCTGTGTCACTCCTTCCCAGGAGTGTCTGTGAAGTTGTATAAATACTTATCTCAAAGTGTGGGTGTGTGTCAGCTACCTGGGCAGGGACACAAAGCACTGGTTGGACAGAGAGGGTACTGGAGGTTAGCTTTCCAGCTAGGCTGAGATCTGGACCCTATAGCTGTGCCAGTGGGGAGTCTTATTGGGGACCTGGAGAGCAAGGGAGCAACCAGCCCCAGACTGACTGTGATCTTTGTGGGCACTTAAAGGAAATTGTACTTTACTGTGCGTATTAGTTATCCTTTCCTCTTCTATGAGACGACCTACCTGGTGTCAGTGGTGAGGATTGAGGCTCCTTGATTGCTGGGCCAGGGCACGGTCATCACAAGTGGTGGCAGTGGTTAGAATAAGATATTCTCACATCTGTTTGGCAGTGGGTAGAGTGAATCCTGTAGCTTATGTACAGTGATCTCTGAAAGTGGTTTGTACTCTAAATCAGCCGTGTAGTGCATACTCAGAGTTCAGATCACAAATTGTTTTATTTCTTTTGTTAGCTTAGCTAGTCAGGGTGAGCAAGCAGTATGTCAGCACAGGAGTATGGAAAGCTGACAAGGAGCCAGCTGGTGGAGATGTGCCAGGCTAGGGGACTGGTGCATGGAAACCTGACTGAGGCAGACCTGATTGCAGCCTTGGTTATAGCTGCATCAGAAAACAGCATCCAGGAGGACAATCAGATTGGCAGTGGAGATGCAATATCCTCGGAAAATGGACAGCTCAACCTTTCTGCGAAGGCCAATCAGACTGGCAGTAGAGATACAATATCCTCGGGGAATGGACAGCTCAACCTTTCTGCAGTGGACTAAAAAATCCAGCTGGAGCTAAAAAGACTTGAGTTGGAGGCTAGGCATTTGGAGATAGAAGCTGAAGAAAAGAAGTGTCAAAGGAAGCATGTCAGGGAAATACTGACTCTTCGCCAGAGTCATGGAGGTAATGGGGAAGGGAGTAACTGGACCCCAGAAGCACAACAGGTCAGTAAATTTCTTTTGCAATTTAAAGAGGGAGATACTTTTGATGGTTTAATTCACATGTTTGAAAGGGTATGCAAACAGTATAGTGTTAACCAAAGGCTCTGGATACAGTTCCTGGCCTGCTTACTCCATGGGAAAGCTGTAACTTGTATATCACAAATGCCTGACTCTGTCTGTTTTGATTACACTGCTGTAAAGAAACGTCTGTTACAATGTTTTAAGCTAACACCTGAAATGTATAGGAAAAAGTTTCGTGAGCATAGACGCAAGGCAAATGAAAATGTATGTGAATATGTTGTTGAACTGAGCATTTACTTTCACAGCTGGGTGAGTGGATGTCAGGTCACCACTTCTGAAGGGCTGGCAGACCTTTTGGTGAGGGAACAAGCCCTTAGCACTTTGCCTGAGGACATGAGGATCTGGTTAGCTGAGAGACAATGTGCTACTTCAGATGAGTTGGGGAAGCAGGGAGACCTATACCTAGCCAGCAGGGCAGCCCAGGACAGGAAGGGGACCCCCAGTACTGCTCATGGGTCTAAGGGAACCCATGGTGGGCAGCACAGACTGCCCCAACAGAATCTGCCAGTAGCAGTGGAAGCCACTAGTCCAGGTACATGTCCAGGACCTAGGGTGAAATGTTTTGAATGCAACCAGTGGGGCCATGTGGCATACAGGTGTCCACAGAGGCAAGTTGGGGAACCAAAGGTGAGGGAGCCAGTAAGTGGGAAAAACAAAATGCCAATAGTGGGTTGTCTTGAAACAAATGGGGGTATTGAACTACCATCCTGCAGATGTCCTGATAGGGAAGGATTTGGATGAGGCAGTACTATGTACTCATGCATTTACATGCAGTGAGCCTAGGAGACAAGCATATGGGTCTGGTAGCCTGGGGGAGACCCAGACAGACTGCATACCTGCAGCCAGGACTGCTGAGGTGGTTACTTCAGGGAGGGAGCTGCTCTGTAGCAGTGAGACTGAAGGTGAACCACAGCTGCTTGTGGGTAAGGATGTTCCCTTGGACAGGGTAACTGCAAAGGTAGAGGTGAGTAGCAGTACCCAGGCTGACAGTGAGGTACCACTGTCACAGGATGCCAGATTCCAGTGGAAGGGGAGCTGGGAAGGGTTACAAGGAGAGAGTTGAGACAGGCTTAGCCCTTAGACCCTACATTGCAAAGCCTGAGGCAGGTAGCTAGGGAGGCACCTGATTCTCAAGGGAAGGGGGAATCTGTATACTGGGACAAAGGGTTACTATACAGAGAGTGGACCCCTGAGGGAGGGCTAGAAGGTGAAAGAGTACAGCAGTTGGTAGTGCCTAGAGCTTACCATCTGACACTTCTAGCCATAGCCCATGATATTCGATTTGCAGGTCATATGGGCATAAAACGTACAAAGAGGCGTATTATGCAGGACTTCTATTGGCTTGGAATTTCCAGAGGTGTAACAGGGTACTGCAGGACCTGTGAGCAGTGCTAAAAGGTAGGCAAGGCAGGAGGCAAGGTGAGAGCTCCTTTGATGACTTTGCCTGTGATTGAGGAGCCATTTCAGAGGGTAGCTATAGATATTGTGGGTCCTCTGAGTACCCCAAGTTCCACAGGGAAAAAGTATATCCTAGTAGTAGTGGATTATGCTACACGATACCCTGAGGCAGTAGCTTTGTCCTCCACTGATGCAGAGAAGGTGGCAAATGCTTTGTTAGAGATTTTCAGCAGGGTAGGTTTCCCAAAAGAAATACTGACTGACCAAAGTGCCAATTTCATGTCAGACCTGCTGGCTTGTCTGTGGAAGTCCTGTGGGGTGAAGCACATGAAGACCACCCCCTACTATCCCCAGACTAATGGTCTTGTTGAGAGGTTAAACTTTACAATCAAGTCCATGCTACAGGTATTTGCAGATCAGTTTAAGAGGGAGTGGGACAAATATTTGCCCCATCTTTTGCTTACAGAGAGGTTCCCCAGGAATCCACAGATTTCTCACCCTTTGAGTTGCTGTATAGGCATAGGGTGAGGGGACCTCTAGATTTAATTTGAGATGAGTGGGAAGGTGAGTGTAAGTCTCACAAGGAGTCTGTTGTGGCATACGTCCTAAACCTCAGGACAAGGCTCAGGGAAATCATGGGCTTGGCCCAGGAGAACCTGTCAGAAGCCCAACAACAGAAAAAGGTCTGGTATGACAGGAATGCTCGAGCTAGAGAATATGTTGTGGGGCAGCAAGTAATGGTTCTCATTCTTATCAGACACAACAAGCTGCAAGCAGCTTGGGAGGGAACCTACAAGGTGGTAAAAAAGGTAATTGATGTTAACTACATGGTGGAAGTGCTAGGCAGATGGCAGGGGCGCAGAGTGTACCATGTTAACATGATGAAACCTTACCATGATAGGGAGGCCCTTGTGCTGAGTATTTGCAGTGGATTGCAGGAGGCTGAGGGAGATCTGGGGACTGATCTCCTCAGTGAGGCTCAGACTGACACCTCGGTGGAAGGGGTAGCAATGTCCCAGCAGCTATCTCCTACCCAGGTTTGGGAAATCTGAGCAGTGTTGCAGGAATTTGGGGACATGTTCACTGGGAACCAGGGAGCACCCACCTGGTGTAGCACCAGGCGGATACAGGACTCCAAAGGCCTATTAGGCAGGCCCCTTATAGGGTGCCTGAGTGAGTCAAACAGACTCTGAGGGAAGAGGTACAGGCGATGTTGGAACTAGGGGTGATTCAAGAGTCCAACAGTCCCTGGGCCTCACCAGTAGTGTTGGTGCCAAAGAAGGATGGCAGCACCAGATTCTGTGTGGATTACAGGGAATTAAATAGTCACACAGAGTCAGATGCTTACCTCATGCCTAGGACAGATGAGGCCCTAGAGCAGCTGGGTGGGGCTAAGTATCTTACAACCATTGATCTTACCAATGGTTACTGGCAGGTGCCCTTCACTCGCAGTGCTAGAGAGGTCAGCCTTTGTGACTCCTTTTGGCTTGTATGAGTTCACAAAGATGCCCTTTGGGATGAAAAATGCCCCAGAGACTTTCCAGTGGCTGGTGGATAATATCCTAGCAAGAGCAGGAGAGTTGGTCCTTGCTTACCTAGATGATATTACCATCTACTGCCATTCCTGGCCAGAGCACCTTCAGCATGTCAGGGAGGTGCTGGGCAGACTACAGAGGGCAGGGTTGACCACTAAGCAGAGCAAATGTCAGGTGGGTATGGCAGAGGTCTCCTACCTAGAACACAGAATGGTGGGTGGTAAGATGAGGCCAGAACCTGCCAAAGTGGAAGCTATTCAGGCATGGCCTGCGCCTGCTACCACAAAGCAGGTGAGGACCTTCTTAGGGACAGCAGGGTACTACAGAAAGTTTGTCCCCAGTTATAGTACCATAGCTGCTCCTCTCACAGACCTGACGAGGATGAACAGGCCAGATAAGGTAGTGTGGACCCTAGCATGTGAGCAAGCATTTCAGAAGCTTAAAGAAGCTTTGGGAGGACCCCCTGTGTTAGCCAGTCCAGACTACACAAAGAATGTGTTGTGCAAGTGGATGCTTTGAACCATGGGGTGGGGGCTGTACTTAGCCAAATTTCTTCAGAGGAAGAAGAGCACCCAGTGGTTTATCTCAGTTATAGGCTCCAACCCAGGGAGGAATGCTATGCAGCTGTAGAAAAGGAATGTCTAGCTATAGTGTGGACATTGCAGAAACTTCAGCCTTATCTGTATGGAAGAAAATTCACTGTAATGACAGATCACAACCCTCTCATATGGTTAAACAGAGCCAGTCAGCAAAATGCCAGACTGCTAAGATGGATCCTGGGGTTGCAAGCATATATGCCAGTGCAGCAATGCAGTGAGGGTAGCAATGCCAATGCAGACAGGCTCTCAAGACAGGGAATTGGGTGAGGTACACCCAGATAGACCTAACCCTCTCAAGCGGCGTTTCTCAAGGGTCACTTGAAAAACTAGCCTGAGTTCTCCAGGGGGGAAGAGATGTGAAGATTGGGGAAAGATGGGTGAAGGCTGCCAGCCTAGTCAAATAGAATTTGATACATAATTCTATCATTTGTATAAATAAATGTAAAATACAGGCTTGTGTTCTTAAATGAAAGAAAACACTGTAAAATGTGAACTTCAAGATTGTTGCAACATTGCCATCTGCTGTAAGGAAAATCAAGCCAAGCATTTCAAATGTTCTTTGAAGTTACAATTATCTAAATAAATGGTACCGAAGCGACTGGCTGAACACATTCTTTCTATTGTCTTAATTTAAGGAATGATTGCTAGGGTGTACATGTGACATGTCTTTTATTGTTGTAGTTTCCTGAGCAGGTAGTTAGCTTGCTAAATAATGTAGTTTGTGGCCTGGGAACTCCAGACTAAGTGTCAAGATGATGTAATGTGAATACTGGGAAAACCTAAGTGTCAAAATGATGTAATCTGGGAGGGCTTAAGCAGAGCTGTTTGCTAGTGTTTTAAAAACTATAGTTCAGTGAGAGACTGAAAGCATTTGTCTTGGACCATCAACCCAGCACTGCTTATGCTCTATATGTCTGTAAGTAGGATTATAGCACTGTGTTTTCTCTTAAGAATAGCTAAAGATTAGAAAGTTAGATTAAGTGTTTTTCTTTGACATCAGACCTGTCCTACTGTATTGTTTTAAGTTTGTGTGTGATCTCTGAACTATTAGATATCTCTGTGGTGTAGTAGTATTATTGTCTTGTGTTTTTTAATTATTTATTATTAAATATTTTAAAACTTTTTACCTGTGCCTATTTTGTGCAGAGACAAAGAAGGCTTTAGAGTACATTGCATATTTATAGAGGTTATCGTAATAGGCCACTCTAATAAGCCTTAGACTGAATAGTCACATTACCAATTGGATAATATTGCACAGTAATAATTGGACACCCTTTTAAGGGCCTTTGGGTAGCTGATAATTATTAAGCTGGTGGTGGCAGTAATTACTACCGTACAGTCTGGGTAAAGGGGCACAGCTAGAGAATCTGTGTCAGTCTTTCCCAGGAGACCTGGAGAGCAAGGGAGCAACCAGCCCCAGACTGACTGTGATCTCTGTGTGCACTTAAGGGAAACTGTACTTTACTGTGTGCATTAGTTATCCTTTCCTCTTCTAGGAGACAACCTCCCTGGTGTTAGTGGTGAGGATTGAGGCTCCTTGATTGCTGGGCCAGGGCACAGCCATCACAGTGACCTTGGGGACCCTTCCCCTCATCAAATCTGTGTTTTCAAAGAGTCCTGAGGGAAAGTGCCTCCTCTTACACAATCTAATCCTAGGGACCTCTTCAGGTGGATGCTCTGGAGAGATAGCAGAAGAGATGGGAAGTTCCTGAATAGGAACTACCTGGAAGCTCTTACAGGCTTGCTGTTCCTGTGGAGAAGAGTGATGAGGCTTAGTGTTCAAATCTGATGGAGGAAAGGAGATATGATCGGAGGGTGCTACAGTTGAAGAAGCCCTTGGTGGGGAAAATGCCCTTTCTACTACCTCAAAGGCAGAGTGACCTGAAGAAGTAGAGCTGAAGCCCTCAGCTCTGTCGATTCCCCACCCCTCCCGATCTCCTCTCCGAGCAGGGAGTTGGACCTGAGCTGTCAAGCACTGAGACTCCAAGGTGACCTCAGAGTTGAAATCAACCCCTGGACAAAGCACTGACACTTCGACTCCAAGACTCATCATACTCAGTGGGGATCGGAGAAGATCGAATGTGTCATCTTTATATCCAATACTTCAACTCACAGCTCTCTCAGATCTGATAGCTCCTAAACTACACGTCAGACTGCTGAAGGAGTTACAATCAGGTGTGAAGGTGGGTTGAATGCTCACGGATCCGATGGGATACAGAGCTGGTAAAACCTCCATCTGGATCTGTGCTCTAAGGAATTTCCTCATCATCCTCTCCACATCTGTCTCAGAAAGACTTCAAGACAACCTGATCGAGGAAGAGTTAGAAGGAAGTTGAGACGACTTTGTAGGCGTCTCCTGTAAAAAGGGAAATCTGAGCCTAGGAGACACTGGCTCCAGAGAAAAATGGGGACACCAGATCAGAGGAGTTTTCGAGACTATGACTGTCAGATTCAAGGGTGTGGGATCCGACACTTTTTAACTTTAGGAGGTGGCTCCAAGATTGGAGCGGATCTTGGAGACCGGGCAGGAGAGAGCTTCCTATGCTTCCTGGGGTCTGAAGATTTCTGCATTTTGCAGGGGGTTTGAGCCCCCTGAAGTAGAAGCTGTGGGAGAAGAAGCAGCAGGCAAAAGGCCCTTCAGGGCCAACTTATTACATCTGTCACTGATAGCCCTCGAGTTAAATACAGTACAGATTTCACAAGACACTTCTAAATTGGAAGGGTCTAAACAATAAACACACTCCCTGTGGGCAACAGAATTAGGTATCTTATGCCCATAGGAAGTGCCCTTTTTAAACTCAGGAGGCTTCTCAGACGTACCAACAATAAACAATAAACCAGATACCAATATCAAATTTTTTTTTTCTTTAAAAACAAATAGAAAGAAACTTGACTAACAATGGTAACAAAGATTACTTCAGAAAGTAAGGTAGTGAAAGGAGAATACCAATTATGGTAAAAAGAAATACCTTTAAAAAGGTAGAGAAAAAGGACTAGAAAAACTACCAGAAGGAGTAAAGACAGGAAGGGTTATCTAACGAAGTGATATACTAAACTGAAAAGGAGATAAATTCTATTTTTTTAACTCACAAAACCTACCAAAAGCAACCCAGAGCTTGAGAGAATGCAGTCCTGATGGAATCGTTACAGCGGCAATGAGATCTGAGGTAATGTAACATTAACGCACATTATGGTAAAGGGAGAAGTTCGAGAGTCAGATCCGAGAATCTAAAAGAAAAGAGCCAAGTGAGATCCAAGTTCGGATCTGACGGCCATTCATTGAGAATGAATGAAAATGACATCATATCAGAATATATAATGCCGTCTTTGCACACATGCTATCAGAGCATGTTAAGGTGATCTTCCCACATCGCACTCCCAGTGTCTTTCAACACTATGCCTATTTTCTGCAAATTCCTGGATCCATCACTACTTTTGGTGAACATTCTGAAGACCACCTCTCTCAAACTTCCATTTATGAGGGTCTGCTTAAGTGGTCTGCCAAGATCTTCTTTTCTGAGGGAATGTAAACTGCAGTTCATCACAATCCCTGCCCTCCAGTGTTCCAAGCAATCAAAACCAATCTAGACAGGCGGTAAGACATGTGCCTCCCTGTTTGCTGATGTACCACATCAGTGTCTGTCAAAACATGAAAGGTTTCTGGAGACCAAACGTGATGAAGAGACTGAAGAACAAGAATCAATAATTTAATCTCTTATGTTTACACAATCGTTTCTGTCCTCTTTTTTTAACCAAAATCCCCATACTTTTTAAACCCTTTGTACCAGCTCTCCAGGTCATGTTGGATGCATTCTGTAGAGGCCTTTTACAGAAGAGGGGGAATAAGAGTAGGAATTCCTGGGTTTGTTTTTAAATGAGTGAGCATCAAAAAAAGAAGTTATGTTCTTACCATAACGTTCCATGTGAATTGTTCATCTCGCCTTTGCTCTTACACACGGGTTCGGAGCTGATCCTCGGCTCTGAGTCGGCCACATCACCAGCTCCGCATCTTCGAGAAAGCTCGAGGCACAGTGCTATCCCATGGTCCTCCGGTGCTAACCCTCAGATCTAGTTTGCTGACACTCAAAGAACCCCACTAGTTACTGTGCCCTAGCGCACAGAAATGCAACCACACTGTCTAATACTCTATAATAAAGTAGAGGAGAAAAGATGCCATACCTGAAGTACAGTAGGAAGCTCAAGAACACCCACATCTAGAGAAGACTGAACTCATCTCAAGATGTGCTCGTTCTCCTAGACCGCAGGACGGGGGATGGATGGGAAGAATGTAAGAACAAAGGCGAGATGAACAATTCACATGGAATGTTATAGTAAGAACATAACTTCTTTATGTGAAATTGTTCGATCTCGCAGTTTGTTCTTACACACGGGTAGCGTCCCTAGCTCCTTTATCCTGGGTGGCTCAAGGAAGAACATTCCTGAGAACAGTGGAACCAAATGTCGCCCTGTCTCTGCAGTTTTTATCTAATTTGTAATGGGTAATAAAGGTATGTGGTTTCGCCCAGGTTGCCGCCGCACAAATGGTATCTAATGGTAAGCGAGCAGCATGGGCCAAGGAAGTAGCAACTGCCCTCGTAGAATGAGCTCTAGGATTAAAGGGGAGCTGTTGTTTTGATTCTGCATATACGAAATTTATACAGTCCGATAGCCATTTGGATAAAGTAACTTTCGCTATCGCTTCTCCCTTTTTTTGGTCAGCATAAGATACAAATAGTTGGTCTGATTTTCTGTATTCCTTAGTCCTGTCTAAGTAAAATCTCAGCTGCCTGTGGACGTCCAATTTGTGCAGCATGTATTCCAGCTTATTAGAGTGATTTTTGAAGAAGGTGGGTAGCTCAATAGATTGATTAATATTTTGAACTGAACAAATCTTTGGAAGAAAGGATAGACTGGTGCGCAATGTTACACTGTCTGGGTGAAAAATCATGTATGGGGGCCGGACAAACAAAGCCTGCAACTCTGAAACTCTCCGAGCGGAAGTGAGGGCAACCAGAAAGAGTGTCTTCCATGATAAAAATTTGAGAAGAGTTGTGGCAGCTGGTTCAAATGGGGGCAACATGCGCCGTGATAACATCAGGTTAAGATTCCACGGGGCGATTGGATCACAAAAAGGGGGACGTAGGTGAAAGGTACCTTTCATAAAGGCTTTGCAAAGTCTGTGGGACATGAGAGAATTATCTCCTAGACCAACATGAAAATTTGATATAGCCACCAGTTGTACCCTTATCGTGGAAGTGGAAGCTCCTTCCTGAAAAAGTGTGCAAAGAAACTCTAGTATCTTGTGTACTGGAGCCCCTGATGGATCTATACCCTGTTGCGAGGCCCAGTACGCGAAACGTTTCCATTTGCTATTGTATAGCTTCCTCGTGGATGGCTTATGGGAAGATACAATGATCTGTTGAACTGCCGGGGACAGTAAGTTTGACCTGGCTAAGATGGGAAGCGGAGCAGCCAAGCTGTCAGTTTGAGGGACTTGAGAGATGAGTGGGGAACTCCTGACGAGTGCGTCAACAGGTCTGGCACTGGGTTCAGAATCCACGGTTCGTTCACCTGATGAGTTTGAAGAAAGGGAAACTAGATTTGTCAAGGCCAGAATGGGGCTATCAGAATTATGGTCCTTTCCAGACGTTTGGCTTTCTGCAAGAACTTGGGGATTAACGGAACAGGGGGAAAAGCGTAAAGGAGACCCGGGGGCCAATCGTGTACCAGTGCGTCCCTGGGGGCGCCCCCCGGAGGGAGTAGTAGGGCAAAGTAGCTTCTGCATTTGGCATTCAATGGGGATGCAAATAGGTTGCAGCAAGGCTGGCCCCATCTGCGGAAAATCATTTCCGCTACTTGAGGTTTGAGGGACCACTCATGGGGCAACAGGATGGCTCTGCTCAACCTGTCCGCAATCACGTTGGATGTCCCCGGGATGTGCGTTGCTATCAGAAAGCGTCCGGTGGACACAGCCCATTGCCAAATCCTGAGGGCCTCTCTGCACAATGGATAAGACCTGGTTCCCCCTTGTTTGTTTATGTACCAGACTACTGACATGTTGTCTGTCTGAACTGTCACTGTTCCCAGAGGCAAGGATTTGTGAAAGTGCTGCAATGCTAGAAACACTGCCCTCAGCTCTAGGACATTGATGTGCAGATTGTATTCCAAATTGGACCACTGACCTTGGACTGTTCTTCCCTGAAAAAGCCCCCCCCCTATTAGGGAAGCGTCCGTGGTCACAGTCACTGTAGGACTGAGTAATACGAACGGTCGTCCTGTTGTTAGATCCTGACTGTGCATCCACCAAAGGATATCCTGTTTGCAGGAGTTTGTGATTAAGATCTGGTGAGCAGTGGAAGCTGTTGGTACGACCACTGAGCGAAGAGCATCCACTGAAGAATCCTCATATGCATTCTGCCTAGGGGGACTACAATAAGAGCGGCTGCCATCATTCGTATGACTCGTAAGATTTGTTGTGCAGGGACTTTCCTGCTCTGAAGAAGGATAGTAATCTGACTTCTGAGGGCTGCTACTCTTGATGGGGGGAGATTGATTTGAGCCAGGGAAGTGTCTAAATCTGCCCCTATAAATGAGATACGCTGTGAGGGCGATAGTGCAGACTTTCCAAAATTGATTGTTATGCCTAGAGAGGAGCAAAGGTTGATGGTGTAATCCCTGGCTTGCACAAGACGATACTCGGTGGTGGCGGAGAGGAGCCAGTCGTCTAGGTAAGGAAACACCCGGAATCCCATCTGTCTCAAGTGAGACGCTACTACTGCCATGCATTTGGTGAACACCCTGGGGGCTGTGGTGAGGCCAAAGGGCAGAGCACAAAACTGGAAGTGACTGGCTCCCAGCCAGAAGCGCAGATGATCTCTGGACGCTTTGGCCATCTTGATATGGTAGTACGCGTCCTTGAGATCTATAGAGCACATCCAGTCGCCCTCCAGTAGGAAAGGAAGTATCGACTTGAAGCGTGACCATCCGGAAGTTTGCCTTCTCCACGAAGGTGTTGAGTTTGCTGAGATCCAAAATTGGTCTCCAGTCCCTTGTTTTCTTTGGAACTAAAAAGAACCTTGAGTAAGTTCCGGATCCTATTTGGTCCGCCGGGACTGGTTGGATGACTCTGTTTTCGAGCAGCCTTTTTACCTCTACGACTGCCTGGTCTCGCAGACTGGGTGGAACATCTGGGAGCTTTTTGGGGGCAGGTGGAGTTTTTATAAAAGGAATATTGTAGCCTCTGGTAACTATGCTTTTTACCCAGGAATCTGATGTGAGATTTAGCCAGGCCTCTGGGTATAAAGCTAAGCGACCCCCGACTGCCTCCAGAGTAGGACAGCTGGGCCTGCACTCAGCAGTGCTGGAAGGGCTTCCCAGAGAAAGTCTCTCTGTCGCCCTGATTTTGCGGACCCCCTCTGCCGCCTGGGTGGCGTCTTCCATTTCTTGCTCCTCCTCTGCCTCTGGAGGGGGCATCACTCTGAGTGGGCTGAAAGGATCCCGGAGTCTTTCGGAACCACATTTTTCCACCTCTATGCCCTTTGGGGTATGTTTTAGACGGGGTGGAAAAACAGACCCCTACGGCAGACAGGGTCTTCCCTTCTTGCTCGCACCTAGTGAGAGTCTCCTTTACTTTGGGGCCAAACAAGGAAGCACCATCAAAGGGGGCATTTGTAAAGGAAGACTTGAAGGATTCCGCAAAGGAGCATAGGCGCAACCAGGATTGCCTCCTCAGAGCAATCGCTGAGGCTGCCGCTCTACTCGATCCTTCGGCTGCGTATGAAATAAGCCTCATGGATGAGTTCACTATGGAGTTGAGGTTGTTAAGCTGTGCTGTCACTTTTTCGGTGACAGCAGCATCTGTGTTACCCTGGAGAGCATCTCCGAGTTCCTTAAGGAGATCTCTCTGTAGACGCGTGAAATGCGTAAGGTAGTTGAGCGATCTCATGGAGAAGGTCGCAGAACTAAAGACGCGCTTCTCATACCTGTCCATCATCCTAGAATCCCTATTAGGAGGATGGACAGAGGAAGATGATTCGGACATTTCCTTTTTAGTGGCTGCCACCACCACCATAGTATCCACGGGAACTCCTTTCGTAAGGTAACTCTTGTCTTGAGGGGCCGTGATATATTTGTTAGGTCTACGGGGGACCAGTTCCACTGTATTAGGTGATTCCCAAGCTCTACGGGCTATGAGTTCCATTAGCTCGTCAAACGGTGGTGTCACCAGGAAGTAGAAGGTTAAGCCCCAAATGCCTTCAGCAGTACCGATTCGTCTGCAGAAGGGGTAAGGGATTGCCAATCTCCCCTCTGTTTCAAGATTTCTAAAATGTCAGCAAAAGAGACATCTTCAGAGGGGGACCGTGTGGACCCTTCTGCTTCATCCAAATCAGTATCTGATGTCAGAGATTCCTGTGGGGAATCAATGTGCCTCCTCTTGCACAATCTTTTCCTTGGTACATCCTCAGAGGGGGCTTCTGGGGATGCCTCCGAGGAAGTAGGGGTGCCCTCTTGGGCTTGCTGAGGCATTGGGTCTCGACGCTTAGCAGGGACCGAAGGTACAGAAGCAGAACACGGACCCTTTGGGGGAGGAGAAGAAGATGTCGATGATGTATGTGTCTGTTCAGACAAGACCTTCCTCATGATGTCAAAGGCACCAGTGCCCTGGTCCGAGGACGCCACCGGTTCCAAAGAAGCCGATAGCCTCCCCGGAACCAGAACAATGGGCTCCGACCCTGAGGACGGAACCGAACTGATCTGACCCGAGGCCCCGAGGGGAAGAGTTGGAACCAAAAGTTCGGTTCGACTGTCCCCCACGGAACCTAGGAAAGACCGTTGGCTCCGAGACCCCCCGGCTGGTGTCGAGGTTAAAGGTGTCGATAGCACTGCTAGAGGCTTCGGCACCGAGGGCTCTACACTCATCGGCTCTTCGATTCCTGGCACCGACGACTCGACAGGTCTCGGAGGAGGATTGGTCGAAGGGGTAGGAAGGGTCTCGAGTTTCGATACCAACTGGGATGAAACTTCGATCAGTTTGGACAGAGCCGAGTTCTCCATTAGCTTCTGTACCACTTGGTCGACGTCGGAATTGGAAAGCGGCCTCGAAGAACGGGTCGAAGGGGCCGAAGCCGTCACCGAGCGAAGGATTGAAGGCGGTGGTAACTCCGACACCGGCTCCAACACGGTAGTCTCGATCAGAGACAAGGACTCGACGCCCGACCCCGAGGTCTTTGGAGCCGGTGTCTGAATCTGAAAAGAAGTGCTCGGAGCCGAGGACTTAGGCTCCGACACTCTTGAAGACTTCGACCCCTTCGAAGACTTGGACACTTGTTCGGTCTTGTCCAGGGCCTCTTGAAACTCGGGTTTTAACAACCCTCTGTCAACCAACTTCCTGCGTCTTTCCAGCATGACCCTCCCACTGAAGGAATGACATATGGAGCAGTCTTCCTGCAAGTGGAGAGGGCCAAGACAGTAGACACAGGGCGAATGGTTATCAGTTATGGACATCTTTTGTCCACACTGACACCTCTTGAAGCCTGATTTGGCTTTCTCAGACATTTTTACTCTATACTTAGTAAAAAAAATACCAAAAACACAGCACACTAAATATATAGGAACACACTATATATATATATATATATATATATATATATATATATATATATATATATATATATAATAATACTATACAAACAGTCAAATGATGTAAAGTTTAACACTATCTTAATATGTAAATATATGTGTCAAAAAAAAGAAAAAAGTTAAGGCAAAAACTACAACAATATAAAAACTACTGTCAGTCCCGACAGAAAAAATCCAAGGCCTTAACCAAGGTAAATACTAACTATTTAAAGCTATTCTTATCTAAGAAAAAGACACTCTATAAAGTAACACACTCTACACTACTATATTCTACTTTTAAACTACTTTAAACACTATCTTAAAACTACAAACTTCGAAAAATTTTGAAATATAATGAAAAAATACTGGCCCGAGCCTCTCAGTATGCGATCTGCTGCTAGTGGCAAACTAGATCTGAGTGTTAGCACCGGAGGATCATGGGATAGCACTGTGCCTCAAGCTTTCTCGAAGATGCGGAGCTTGTGATGTGGCCGACTCGGAGCCGAGGACTGGCTCCGAATCCGTGTGTAAGAACAAATGGTGAGATCGAACAATTTCACATCGGTTCTTTCTTCACAAGAAGCAAGACAGGAATTAGGAATGGCAGAGGATGACAATATTGCACCTAGACAAATTTTAGGTACCACTGAATCTTCCTCATATGAAGTCTGGCAAATGGAATAATTTGTATTCTAAGGCTGTCTCAGAACTGCCACTGCACAGGTCAGAGAAATGCTTCTCATGGTCATTAAGTAATATGTTAAGAAATTAATCTTTTCCAAAGGAAAAAAGACAATCATGAAGAACGTACTATGAAATACTACAGAATGAGATGGAAGGAAACTATATTTGTGGAAGTTCAGAGTGAATCCTAGGTTTTGTAAGAGGCTGTCAATGAACTGTAAATCTTGAAGAAACAAAAGTTATGTACTTACCATAATGATATATCCCATGTTGTCTGATTTTCGTCCTATTCGTACTTTGGGTTGTTGGATCTGACCTCAGCACCATTTTGAAGCTTATAGATTCAGGGCTCTGACTCTTTCCCTACCCACAATTCCCTCCACTCCATCTTAGTATCTCAGATTGAGCCTGCTCGACACATCTATATGTACTCATATATGTAAATATCTACAAATATAACCTGTAAGATTATAGGACTCAAAAACAGGGGACCAGCAGAACTAAGGGTACAAGAGAAAATACTCTGAAAAGGAGATTGAAACAGACAGGGTTTCAGATGTGGTCCATCTTGTCACCAGACGCTGTCAATGGGGTGGCCACTGCTCTTGTGGAATGAGCTTTGAGTTTTGCTTATAAGGATAACCCTTCTTTTAGTATATATGAATAAAATACACTCTGAGAACCATCTCAAAAGACCATCTTTAGAGACCGCTTTACCCAGTTTTACTCTAGAAATGGCCATGAATAGCTGGTCAGACTTTCTAACATCTTTTGTTCTATGGAGACAGAATGTGAGTTAGCAATGAATATGTAATATGTGTAAAACATATTCACCTTTACTTGAAAATCTGGGGAAGAACACTGGTAGATCAACAGACTGATTCAGATTTCCTTTGGATATCACCTTGGGAAGGAAAGATGAGTTAGTTCTTAAGGGCACTCCTTAGATTTGTGGAAAACCAAGTAAAGAGGATTACAGGAATGAGCTTGTGGCTCTGAGATCCACCTGGATCTGTCACTGCAGCCAGGAAAATTGTCTTCCATGAAAAAAACTTCAAATCCACTGATGCTGCAGGTTAAAAAGGTGGAGGGAGAAAGTCAAGACTTGAAGTAGGACAGTAATATCCCAAGGAGGCACTGAGGTACCAGGTCCCTGATCAGTGGCCTTAGAAGAAATGTAGGAATATTCTCTTAAGAAATGCTTTTGAAATCTTAAGGGCCACTAGTGGTATTATTTTACCCTCTATGAAAATCAGAAATAGCAGCCACTTCCACTTTGATAGTCTAAAACTAGAACCACTGTGGAAGTGTTCTGACAAAAATTCCAAAATAGAAGGTGTGATGTTATGAGGTAGCGCCATCTGTGCCAGGGAGAGTAGGGCAGTACATGTGTGCATATGCCAGCACAGCTAGTTGGAGTTTTGTACATAATTTTATGCTATTTGCCTATCACACTGACTTATACAGATGTTTGAGTTAAAAATATATTTGTAAACTTTCTTGTGTTAAAAATGCATCAACGGTAGGACCTGCTGGACAGAAGGAATGTACACATGTATATTAGGTTGTATTGCTGTACATGATCAAACATGTATCTTCTATCAGAAACCCTGGAAGGGTGGAAAGTCTCAAATCATGTTATTGCTTTCAGTTGCTGCCACAGATCTTAGCAAAGCTGTGTGTGTGTGTGTATTGTACCAGAGTCAGGTGACCAGGGATGATGTCATCCTCTAACCAGCATCTAGTTTCTTTGGAACCCTCACAGCACAGAATCTGACAGGATTTATATCTCACACATCCACAGAGGCAGTGAGGCACATCATCTGTTTTTTTTTTTTTTTTTTTGCTGTGGTAAGACACTCAGCACACATCAGCTTTCCTTGCTCTTGTAAGCAGTTAGGGAACAGTAATTCTTTAGTTAGTCAGGGACATTTAGCGAGAGTAGTTTAGTATTGTTTTCTGCATCTGTGAGAAACTATCAGACTGTATTATTTTTATACCTCTGTGGATGAAGCTCTTTTTACTGTATTCAGTATTCTCCTGTTTTCTGTTTTATTGATCATTAAATATTGTAATACCTTTTACTGTGGCTGGTCCATTAGAGAATACTTTTAACATCCTGAGAGTACTTATGCTTGTTTCAGTGATACTGTGGCCGCTCCTGAAAGTCTTGCCGCTTTGGTCACACTACACCATTTGTATTAGTATTAATTTTACACAGTATAATTTTGTACCCTTTGTAAGAGCCCTAGGGTATCTGACTGGTGGCAGCGTGATTACCTCAGATTCTGGGCAGAAAGGGGCAGCTAGTGAATCTGTGCCACCTTTTCCCAGGTATGTATATGTGTGTGTGTGTGTGTGTGTGTGTGTGTGTGTGTGTGTGTGTGTGTGTGTGTGTGAAATCAAATATCCAAGTGTATGTGCGTCTACTACTGGGAACCGGGACAAAGAGCTTCCAAGTGGTCAGTGTGGAGTTTTTTGTGGGCATGGAGAGAGAAAACGTCCAGCCCCAGGTCTGGAGCATGCTCTCTATGTGCTCTTAAGGGAAATTGTGCTTGTTGCAAGGAGCTGCATCTGAAAATGCTGCGTGAATTCATCTTTTCTCTTAGTGAC
Source organism: Protopterus annectens (assembly GCF_019279795.1). NCBI lineage: Eukaryota > Metazoa > Chordata > Ceratodontiformes > Protopteridae > Protopterus > Protopterus annectens. Next base: position 929,208,145 of record NC_056729.1, read on the forward strand.
CTTCCCTCACTAGAGTCAGTGGTGAGGATAGAGTCTCCTTGATTGATGGTCCGGAGTAGGGACCCATCACAAAAGGAATAGGTTTTGAGAAGGGATTTATACCCTTTGATAAGGTCCAAATGTAAAACCTCTTTCATTTACTATGGTAGATCTTTTTGGCGGATTGCTTCCAAGAGGCTGAAATAATATGAACAACCAATGAAGACAGCCAGGCTTCTCTGGTTATGGTCAAAATTGGAGGAACTAGTGGTGAATTTCACTGATTTCTGGTCTGGAAGAGGCAGTCTGGATGGGTGACTCAAAAGACTTGGATTCTGATCACAACATAACTTTTACAAGACCTCAAAGGACAGACTGATTAATGAAAATGAAATCCAGTAAAGTAACCTACTACAACTTAACTAAGAAAGTTTTATATTGTACACGTTTACATATAATCATTTTAATCTTTCTTTAACACTGAGATATTGACACATTTAAAAGAAATGCAAGCTTACTGACAAATAATCAGTCTATTATGAATACTACATCAAGCTAACAGCCCTAACAGTGCCTAACAGTGCATTCTCATTGTCCATTCATCTACCATAGGAAGACCATTAGCTTATCAGAAGGCACCTTATAATACCATATTGTGTAGTGATAGAAGCCTTTATACCTACTGTCACTAAATTTAATATGTATACTTACCCAAACAAGCAGCAGCTCCTACCATGGCATACAGGCCTGGTGTAATGCAGTCTGCTCCAACTTCACACCACTCTCTGAATATAAACCAGTCATGATGATAATAGGCCATCTGCTCCACTGTAACACCTACAAGCCTTCCTGCAATTGCACCAATTGCCATACTAGGGATGAACAGCCCTGATGGTACCTAAAACAATGATAAACATTTAAAATCTGAAAATATTACAGTATTTTAAGAAGATATTAAAATCTATTACAGTGTACCTCACAACCAATTTTGTGACAAAGTAATGACCTGCAAAATAAATACAGGAGAAATAACCCCTAGATCAAGTAACTTGTACATATGTTCTTGACCTCTGTGTATGCAGGGATGGGTGAAGGATGGAGGGTGATTTTACAATGTTACCAGGTTTGTGCTACAATTCAAACCGCTGCCTACCTTCTTTCACATACTACACAACAATATTTTACAAACTCAACAAAGCTACATACTCTAAATTAATGTAATTAGCATGCTCATATATTGAAGACAAAGTGAAAAAGAGGTGAAGTGGATTGGAAACTCACATAAGAACTCCGAAAACTACTCCTACACTTAGGTTCATAGGTTAGTACTAAGCTAACTGCCCATGTGAGCCATTTTAAGCTTAGTTAATTATCCCTTGTGAGACTCTAACCCTGCACCTTTTGTTTGTAAGGCAAACACCTTAACCATTAGGCCATCCTCCCAACCCTGAATAAAAAAATACTGTACTGTTCTTCCTTAAAGTATCACTACTTGCAGAAAGTGAAAATAATGTTGTTTGCTGTGCCATGAAGTCCTACACTATCCATACTTGCCAGAATCACAACAGCGACTTATTAAGTTTAATTTTCTTCTGACAGTGAACACCCTCATGGTGGGTAGGCATGCTGATGTCATCTTTTTTCCCCTGGGACAGCTACTTCTTACCCATAATGCACTATTAGGGCACTACTGATGAGATTATCTTATTTTATTTTTATTTTGAATTTGCTTACAGCACTGATCCTACAAGACCTATTTCAGTCTCAGCTTGGGAGTAAACACAGTAAATACATGACATTATATACAAACTGAATGACAAAAATGCAATAGATAAGTGCATTACATATAAAGTGAATATCGGAGTTGGCCTGAGGGTATAAAGACTACAGATTGATGACATTATATGCAGAGTGACTATCAAAAGACAATACATACATGTATTATACAGAGAATGGAATCAGATCAGATTTGGCACACTGAAAAGAAGAGTCAGAGCAAGCTATGTAGGCAGAGGTTACGTTATATGACCAGAGAAAGATAGAGAGCAGTTGCATTTTTCTTGAGTCATCTAAGCCTGGCTTGTCATGCACCCTGGTCAAATTTCCCTCCTCGGTATTAACGGTCAGTGAGAGCACCAGCTTAGATGTCCCCCTAACAAGATGCTGCTGGCCTAGTGGGAGTAACCAAGTCAACAAAGGGGAAAAGTAAGCAAATAAATAAAATAAACAAATCAATCAATAAATAAATATTAGCTTAGCAAGGGAGTAGTGAGAGATGGTGTCAAATTTGAGAATCCTCATTAAAAATATCACTGACATTTGTTCCATTGGCTGTTATACAATTGTTTCTCAAGTGTCTGTTACACTATCTGTGAAAAGTGCTTGCAGAAAGATGCGGAAATAGCTGAGATAATAGCCTTTTTAAAGGGGGATATTTTGAGAGTTTCTGGTCCTATCTTCCTTCTTTGAAACAGTCAGAGTAACATTTATTTATTTATTTTATTTTACATTTGTTGACCGGGCTAGTCCAACTGGATACATGTCCATTTTCAGTAGAGGCCCGGGGAGAAAAGCTCCAAGACACTTACAAAATACAATAAAGAAGGAAATAACAGTAAAGATACATACAAAATAAAGATTGTAGTTAGAACTAAAAAATATATTTTTTTTCTTCAAAAAAATAGCAAAAAGTTGAACATTGTTAGAGAAATACTAACTACCATACTCTGACTGTTCATAGCAAGGACAGTAAACTGCAAGGATTAATATTAATGAGAGGATGTTGTATACATATATTTATGAAATTCATTAGCAGTTTCATAGTTAAAGGAAAACTATAGGGGTTAGACTATGATGTGTGGTAGTTATTGTTGAGAAGTAAGAAAGTTAGTCAGGATTAGTGCAGGAACATAACCAGTGTGTACTGAGATATAGTTTGAGTTTCTTTTTAAAAAGTGTAAGAGAAGACAGAGTTGTGAGTTCACAGGGTAGTAAATTCCATAGCTTTCCAACAGTATTAGAGAACAGGGAGTCACCTGCTGAGTTGTTGGATCTGCAAGTGTTAAATAGAAGTTTGTTTGAGGAGCGTAAAATTTTTGGATTATTGTTGGGGATAAAGAGGCTAGAGAGCATTGGAGTATTGGTGGGTTGATACAGGGTCTTGAGGGCTATAGTAAGCTGCAGAAATTGGAGATGGTGTAGAAATTCTAGCCAATCAAGTTGTTTTAAATTAAGGCAGTGATGAGTTCTGAAAGGAGAGTCAGTAGCAAATCTGGCAATATTATTATAGGATACTGACAGTTTGTTGCGGTTGTTTTTAGAAAGATTCATATAAATGGGTGAAGCATAGAGTAAAGTAGAGATTAGGGGAGTTCTGGCTATAGCAGTCCTAGCTACTGGTGTAAGAAAGGGTTTGATTCTATAGAGGGATCCGAGTTTCTTGTTGACTGTTTTTATTGTACTGTTAATATGACTATCAAAGTTGAGGTTATAGTCTATTGTTATTCCTAGGAGTTTGGTAGTAGGGTCAGGAGAAATAAGAGTACCATTGTTAGATGTAAGTGTGAAATGTATGGGGGTGGACTTATGGGTTGGTGAGAAGAGTAGCAGTTTAGGTTTTTTTGGGGTTTAGGAGGAGGCAACGGTTTGTGAACCATTCTTCAACAGTATTAAATGCTTTCTGGGTAAGGGTCTGTAGTTCGGTTTGAGAAGTGGCTGAGCAGATAATAGTAGAGTCATCTGCATATTGAATGCAGATAGTGTGTGGAATTGCTGACTGAAGGTCATTAATAAAAATGGAAAAAAGGAGAGGACCTAATATGTAGCCCTGAGGGACACCAAGGGAGATGGGAAGGAGATTAGAAAGATTGTTATGCCGGAGTACAGCCTGCTGTCTGTTTTCTAGGTAAGATTTGAACCAATTTATGGCTAAGGGATTAAGTGATAGAGATGTCATTATATGTAAAAGGAGTTGGTGATTAACCATGTCAAAAGCTTTGGATAACTCAATGAATACTGCAGAGGAAAGAACAGTTTTGTTACGGCAATGGTTAATACAATCTGTGAATGATAACAGGGCAGTGGTGGTACTGTGATAAGGTCTGAAGCCATGTTGACAGTTGGCAAGTAAGTTGTTTTGAAGGAGGTGGTTAAGAAGTTGCTTATGGATACACTTTTCCATAATTTTTGCTAGAGGAGATAGTAGAGATATAGGACGAAAGTTAGAGAAGTCATAAGAATTTCCACCTTTGTGTAGCGGAATAATGTAAGAAATTTTCCAGAGTGATGGGATATTTCCTTCACTTATGGTTCTATTGATCAGAAGGGATATGGGGTAGACAATGGCTTTAGCTCCTTTTTGAAGGTATTCACCTGGGAGTTGGTCAGCAGAAGGGGTGGTAGGTTTTAGTTTTTGGAGAAGGGAGCATATATTGGAAGTAGACACAGGTTGTAACTGAAATGATGGGGGAGGGTTTGAAAATGAAGTAGGCAGATTTGTGGTATCTGGAGATAGTTGGCTAGCAAGAGTTTGGATGGCATTGGTAAAGAAAGAATTAAAGGCATTGGCAGTATGAATGGGACTCTCTGGGTCGGAGCCTAGTGGGTTGGGAGTGACAGATTGTCTGGGTAAAGAAGTTTGTTAATGGTGTTCCAGAACTTTTGAGGTTTCATTTGAAAGGTCTGAATATACTTTCTTGCATTGCAAAAGTCAGCTAATTAGTGAAGTTGCTCTCTGTGGTTCTTACATTTATGCTCTTTCAGATTATAAAAGGCTTATGGCTCCTGGGAAGAGGAAAGAATCCAGCTTTATATGACACTGAACATTCAAAGAGCTGTAAACATCTTTATAAACATCACATATTACATACTGATATGACAGTCCGAATAGAGAGATAAGTCAGCAAGCAAAGGAGAATAGTATTGCTGGAACTGAATTCATCCTAGAGTCTTTTTGAATACCTTCACGAGGTGGACCCTGTTTTTCACAAAATATCACTCAGACAGCACTGATATATAGACTGTATTTTACATAGCATATAACATGGACAGAAGTAGGTTAGAAAATAAAGACAACTGAGTACACAAGACCCAGGATAAAAAAGTGTCCGATCCTGGTAGTTACACTGGTTCCAAGACTGGAAAAAATGACAGTGTAGAATCCTCAATACACAAAAAACATTCCTACAATGGGGTTAGAATGTCCCCCTCCCCATTGTAGAAGGAAATAGCAAACCACAAAAACTGATAGGCTAAAAAAGAACCATGAGGACAATAGAGTGGACTATTGAGGATAAGAAAGAAATTATGTATTGTTACTATTATGCAAGAAGCCCACAATTTCCAGACAGAAGATATACAAAAAGATTAAGAGAGAAATTAAAGGAAAGAAAAATACTTCCACTAGAAAATCTGTCAGAAGCTTCACATAAAAATTTGTGTTAATTAATAAAACACATTTATGAAAAAAACATTATACAGACCAAGAAAGCTTGGGCCATTTGGCAAAAGAAGCAACTGAGGAAGTGCGAAAATATAAAGAACAAAATCTGAAAGATATAAAAAAAAAGAAATACTGACATGGGAAATAAAGAGAGATCTGATGCGGTGCAACATTTATGTAAAAGAGAATGCTAAATTAATCAACACAAAAAAGGCAACCTCAAAGACATTCAAAAAGAAATACAGACAAAGGCATCTAGAGATGGAAAATTTCAGAATAAAAAAAGATAAGATCACAAACAGGGAACATAGAACAGAATATTAGTAAAGTAGAAGTTAAAAAAAATTGAAGATGATTTTATGGAATACTTGCAAAGTGAAAAATTTAGTGCAGAAAGTCTAGGACAGGTTACATCTCAGCATGATGTTACATCTCAGCATGATGGAAAAACGAGCCCCCAAACTATGGTGAAACAGCAGGAGCAGGAGACATCTGAAGAAGAAATATGGACATGGGAAAGAAAAAGACATTTAATATGGTGCAACAGTTATGCAAAGGAGAAAGAAAAACTAATCAATATTAAAAAAAGCCACACCAAAGATACTCAAAGAGAAATACAGGCTAAGAAATCTGGACATGGAAAATTTTACAATACAAAAAAATAACAAAACAAAGTGGAAAGGTAGAAAAGAGGATTTGTAATGGAGAAGTTAAAGAAAATGAAGCTGTAGGATAGAGCAATGGATCTTCAAATTAAGGAGAAATCAGCGGAGTGGGAAACATCTGATCAGTTGCCATACAAATATATTTTGGAGCCTTCCATAGGAAACCAGTAGAAATGTTCAGTTTGAGTTGCACAGCAAAGGAAGGAATAGGAAACTGTGGCAACTCTGACACAGTCAATGTTGTGGAGTGATAGGCCACAGATGACACATGATGAAACTGAAGAGAATATGGCACAGGAAGATGCTCTGAACTTTCTATAGAATTACAGCAGGAAATGGAGAACAAAGAATGTGTCTTCAGTTTAAAAGTAAATGATCTAAGAGAAGCACTGCTGGATTTAATACATTTTGGAGAAATGTCTAAAAAGATTCTGTGGAATATATCAAAGATGCTAAGTGGATAGAAGTAAAAGAAAGAATAAGAAGTTCAAAAGTACAGAAAATGAAATTGGATGAAGTAATGGGCAGAGAGACTGAAACAAAGTTAAGAAAAGCTCCTAATTGGAAACCCCAGGCTCAGATGCAGTACCTAACTTCTGGCTAAAAGTATTAACATATTTACATGAAGATTTAACCATGAGTAAGAACTATTTATATGCACACTCCAAACAGCCTGGTTAATAATAGGAAAAACAATACTTCTGCTTAAGAGTGAACCTGCAAGTCAACCTAAAAACTATAGACCAATAACTTGCCTTCCAATGACATACAAACTATACACTGGAACTGACGACAACAGTGTTTACAGTCATTTAGAACAAAATTCAATTACGGCAATAGAAAAAAGGGTAATAAAAAAAGTCAAATGGAACACAGGATCATTTGTTGTTAAAAATAAAGTCATAATGGAGACCTGTACAAAGGGGAAGAATCTAAGTACAGCATGGATATACTACAAAAAAGCATATGACAGAATCCCACATACAAGGATATTACAGTGCTTAAAAATGTATAAGATACACCCTACACTGATCGATTATATTACAGCAACCACAGTACAGTGGAAAACCACTTTGCAGTTAAGCCATGATAAAGGACAACAAAGTATTATTCCAGGGGTAAAAATTCAAAGGGGACTATTCCACAGAGACGCTGTGACACCAGTGCTCTTTTGTCTTGTGCTTAACAGATTAGGTCACGGCTACAATTTGGATCACAGAAAACAACAAAGTGTAAAGACTTCTCAGCTTCTTTTTGTACATAGGTTGGTACTAGGCTATCGGCCCTTCGGCCTATACAAGCCTAGCCATAACAATTCCCTGGCTATTTCTTCCCACACTATTTACTTCCCTGGACCTCTGTCTAGCAGGGCGAATGACGTGATCCCCGGGGTGAATTTCCTTTCTCCCATCCAAACAAGGTTCCTTTTGAAGAGGAAACCACAAATGATACAACCTCTGAGTACGGCAGCTGCAGGGTCCCAAAGGAAACAGTGTACAAAGCAAAACAGAGGACCAGCAAACAAGGCACCTAGTATTGAAATAAAATACTTTAATAAAAGTATTAGGTTCTTAGAACAAAGACCGGTTTCGGCAAATACAAAAATCAAAGCCTTCTTCAGTGTGTGAGATTCATACAAAAAAGAACCTGTATATAAATAATTCATTAAATCATGTGATTAATCACATATGTTCATTGAGACCTGGCTTAAAGAGCCCACCAAGTTTAATGATCCATTTTTTCTCCATGGAGTTCAGTAAATCATGCCAACCTAACTTGTTATGTCTAGGTCTCAAGATTTTATTAATGATGGTAAAACTGAAACTTGCATTTAGATGAATGAGAGAATGTTTAAATAAGGCATTGGTTTCTCTCTTGTGCCCGATGTCACTAAGGTGCTCAGATATTCGAAGTTTCAAGGGTCTTGATGTTTGGCCAACATAAAATGCAGGACAGGTGCACTTAGCCAAATAAATTACCCAATCTGAAGAACAATTAGCAAAGAAGTTGATGTTAAATACTTCAGGGATATTCTGGCTAGTGAAACTACTAGTTTTAAACAGTTTAGTGCAATAAATACAGTGTCCACAAGGAAAACATCCAAATACAGGGTCACCTGATATTGTAGTTTGGATAATGTTAGTAATTTTCACTTCAGAATGTTTGAAGTGATTAAAGAAAGCAGATAAATTTTTCCTTTCCGAAAAAAAAATGAACATCTATCCCCAAGAATATCATGAAGTCTGGGTTCACATGTTAACATGTTCCAATTATGTTGAACAATATTAATCAGTGTATTGGTGTTACTTCCATATGTGGTGATAAGTCTAGGTGGTTCTGAATTGGATTTATGCCTAGTTCTATAAAGAAGCAAATCCACATGTTTCATCTTGTCAACAGTATGTTTTGTATGTAATAACTGACCCATTTTATAGCCTCGATCATGAAATCTGTGTAATAGATCATCCCTGAACTGTGTATAAGTGTGCTGATCAGAACAAAAGCGTTTGATACGCATAAACTGTGATTTGGGAATGTTTTTGCAAATGTGGGGAGGATGAAAGCTGGTGGCATGGAGCAGTGAATTGTTTTCGGGGAATTTACGATGAATCTCCGTTGTCAGCGTATGGTCAGATGCCCGGCACACCAAAACATCTAAGAAAATAATTTTATTTTTGTCATAGCTGACAGAAAATTCTATTCCCCATTTATTTTCATTTAAATAAGTGGTAAATTCCAAAAGATATTCACTGTCAGCCCTCCATACCAACCAGCAATCATCCAAATATCTACGCCAAATGTCCATTTCATCAATATAAATATTATGAGAATTGTCATAAATGACCTGTTCTTCGAAGTATGCCATGAACAAATCAGCGTATATGGGGGCAAAAGAAGCCCCCATAACTGTCCCCTTAGTTTGTAAATAACATTTACCTTTGTAAAAGAACACATTTTTGGTCAATACGTGTTCTGTCAGACACAACAGAAGAGTGTTAAAGCCTGGCTTATATAGTTCAGTCTTATTAAGCCAGTATTCCAACATTTCCAAACCAGCCCAGTGTGGTATATTTGTATATAATGATTTTACACCTAATGTACAAAGTAATCAATCTGGCTCAAGCTGTGTGTCAGAAATGATCTGCAAGAATTCAGTTGTGTCTCTGATCCTTGCACGGACACATTGTAAAAGAGGCTTTAAATGTTTTGTTAGAAACAGAGATAATGGTTCCGTTAATGAATTTCTACCGGAAACGATAGGTCTGCCTGGAGGACTCTGAAGATCCTTGTGTATTTTGGGTAGAAAATATATGTGCTGTGGACAAGGATTGGAGATAGTGAGTTGAGATTTTGTATTTTTGGTAATAATCCCTTCTTCAACAGCTGAATTGAGAAATGAGTCAATCTGTTGTTTAAATACTGGTGTTGGGTCAATGGTTAGTTCAGAATAATATCGTGCATTGGATAATTGATTAAGTGCTTCATGGTGATATTGAGATAAATCCTGAACAACTATTGAACCACCTTTGTCAGCCCCAATAATAACCAAATTATGGTTGTTAGCTAGTTTAGTGATGTTTTCCATACAACCTTTGGATATATTTATTTGGTAAAGGTGGGGCTGACCTAAATTGAAAGTGAAGGTCTTTGATCATGGCTTGTTGAAACATGAAAACATGATGATTCATGGGTGGCATGAAGGAAGATCTGTGGTATTTGAATTCATCAGAGATCTTTGATGATTGTTGATCCTGAAGAAATAATTAGAGGTTGAGAATCCTACAAAATGAAACAATATCTTGGACAAAACTTTCTTCTGAAACAAAAAAAACCTGAAATAAATGATAATCCTTTATTAAGAATTTCAATTTCAGTGGAGGAAAGGATGTGATGAAATGTTGGTAATGTTGACATTTGTTGCTTTGTCACAAACATCTGTAGTAAAGTTTCCATATTGTCCACATCTTGTGCATTTTCTGCCCTCCTCCTCCTATGGGTAAACCATGCATGGTTGTGGAATTCCTTCTTTTTAATGCTGGTGAACCTGTGGCACCCCCTGAATCAGTATCAAGACCCGAAGATGAGTAACCATCAGCTGAAGTGTCAGTATTTTGAGATGTAACTTTTTTAAGAATGGATTTGGACCGTTTCCTTTTTGGATTGGTCCAATTTTGGGCAGTAAATCGTACATGTTTTGCTTTATTTTCAAAATTGAAAGGATCACCTTTGGTGTAATCATCTAAGTCTCTTTGGAACTTTTTCTTTTTCCTTTCTTTTAACTGGGTTTCCAATGTGATTAGTTCCTTACTTAAATTTTTAATCCTATTTGTATAAATAGTCTGTCCCTCGAATTGCTTAGCCTTATCACTAAGAGAGGTGATAGATGAGATTTCCTGTTCAATGATTCTATTATGATAGTCAGCCAATATTTCAACAAATTTAAGGGATGTTGCTTGTTGAACTTCACTCTATTAAGTAAAAGATCATCAGGGGTGTTAACCAATGGTTGTGTACGTATTCTCAGGCCACGTGGAGTAATTCCTTTAAGTAAATAGGCACGGAAAAGCTTGTAATGCCAAACGTTATTTCGCAAAGATCTCATATGTTTGTTTAAATTTGAAAAAATATTTTCACAACTGTCAATATTGCCTGAGATGCCAAGATCATCCAACCTTTAACAAAGCGGGCCTATACCAAAAACAGAAAGATCATCTCTGTCAGAGGATAGCCCTGTAAGCAAATGATGCAGTTCCATGATGCACCATAAAAAGATGTTTAAGAAATTCAAATGTAAACAAATATCAGGTATGAACTGGACAAGATATTGAAATGATAAAAATCAAAAAAATCTGATAAATGACCTTGGCCGGTTCAAAATTGGATCAATAAGCAATAAATGTTATGAAATATATAAGAACTCTCAAATATATATATAGAATTCCGAATGAAAAAAAACAGTGCACAGTAATTAGGTCCTTTGCCAGTCCTATTTGAACCAATAAGCCCTAGGTCCATAACTTCCCAATAACCAAATATCCAATGTAAAAGCCAGGGTGAAATTGCAGACAAAATGACAGCGGCCAAGACTAAAGAAATGTTTAAATTTCGGCTTAAATAAGCTTTCAATAAAGCCTATAACAATAGGTGAGCAGCCAAATAAAAAACAACCAAAAATGCACAAAAACAAGTGCAATGTAGCGGAAATACCAGTTATCTGGTTGCATAACATTGGATGCAAATATAATGTTATGAAATAGACATGTATAACCATAAAAAATGATAAAAAAAAACTACTTATTAAAAAGTGGAATGATTAACGGATGCTCCAAAGGGACATCTGAGCTAAGATATAAATACCAATGTAATTTATTAGGTGCTAATGTTGAATGCCTATATAAATCTCAAAAGGCAGTATAGAATCATTGAACAGTAAAACGGCCCTAAATGAAATAAGTGTGAAAAATAGAAAATTCAAAATGATATGTATAGCAAAAAAGTAGTTTTGTACCTACCATAAATGTAGATGTTCGAGTGCTAATACAGCTGCAGTCATAACAGATGGGTTCTCCTGCCGTCAGGCGGGTCCTCGGTTGGCCGAATTCCAAAGTCTAGGTCCGGCGTCGGTTGTCGTCACTTCTTCCCTGACGTCAGTGCGACAGGGGTATAAAAGAAACAGCCGATGCCATTTTCTTCAGTTTTTCTTGCCCCAGATGTCAGGTGCCCCCAGAAGGAAGGCAATACATAAATTTATATAACAAAGCAATGCAATATAATCAGAATACACTAGTTGCAAGCAAATACACCATAAATGAATATCCCAATCAGGATGTATGAGGAGGTGTTTGCCAATAGGCCTATCCCAAGAGGGGAAGGAGGGAGGGAAACCTGGACTGCAGCTGTATTAACACTCGAACATCTACATTTATGGTAGGTACAAAACTGTACTATGTTCATCGTGCATACAGCTGCAGTCATAACAGATGGGTAGAATCCCAAAGCTAAGAAAGGGGTGGTAGGCACTAGGTGGAACTAGGAGGAGCCAGGATGCCCTGCAAGACTGCAGTGGCAAAGCCTGCTCTAGTTTTGGAGTATAATGGTAGGTGGTAGTGCTTGGAGAAGGTATGCACAGAACTCCAAGTGGTTGCTTCCAAAATATCTTTGGTAGGAACTCCTCCGAGGAAAGCTGCGGAGGTAGCTGTGGCCCTTGTGGAGTGAGATCTGATGCCTGTAGGTACAGTTTTGCCATGAAAAGAATAGCAAAAGCGTATGCAGTGGGCTATCCATTTTGAGATTGCCTGTTTGAAAATTGGCTTTCCTTGAGCTCCTACAGCATAGGACACAAAGAGCTGTTCTGATTTTCTGAAAGGCTTTGTTCTGTCCAAATAATAACGTAGTTGTCTGTGGATGCCCAAGGAATGTAGTAATCTCTCCCCTTTGTTATGAGGATTAGGATAAAAGGGAGGTAAGTATATGGCCTGATTCAAAGCTACCCTGGATACCACTTTAGGCATAAAGGACGGGTTGGTTCATAAGGAAACTCTGTCCTGATGGAAGATGATAAAAGGCTGCACAGCCATGAGAGCTTGTAGTTCTGAAACTCTATGATCTGAGGTAATAGCCAGAAGGAAAGCTGTTTTCCAGGATAAATATTGCAAATCTGATGAGGCAGCTGGCTCAAAGGGAGGCAAGGTCAGTTTTTCCAGAATGAAGTTGAGCTCCCAAGCAGGTATTGGTTGTTTCCTTGGGGGTCTTAGATTCTTAGCCCCTCTGAGGAACTGTCTTAAGAGAGGGTGAGAGAATAAGGGTGGATCAGTGTTGTATTCTGCAGAAATGGCTGAGGCATGGATTTTGATGGAGGAGAATGAAAGTCCACTGCTTAGCAGCTCAGCTAGATACTGTAGTATTTGAGGTAAATTCAGTTTTCCAGGATTCTGACCCTTTTTCTCATTCCAGACACAAAACCGTTTCCATTTTGCGGAGTAAGCTTTTCTAGTTGACGGCCTTCTAGCCTCCAAAATGACATCCTGCACCTCCTTGGAGAGTAGGGTCCGTTGTGATGCTAAGGAATCTTCCATGCAGCTAGATTGAGAGTTTTTAGCTGGCTGTGAAGAGTTTTGAAGCTGTGCTGAGTCAGGAGAAGAGGCATTAGAGGCAGGGGCCATGGTGGGGAATGCGTCAGGCTCCTCAGGAGTGGGCACCAGTGTTGTCTTGGCCAGTCTGGAGCAATAAGAATCATCTTTGGTCTGTCTGCTCTGGTTTTCAATAGAATTTTGGGCAGCAGAGGAAGAGGTGGGAAGGCATAAACTGTCACTAATGTCCAACTGAAAGAGAGAGCATCCACTCTCCAGGCCTTTGGATGGAAAATCCTTGAGCAGAATTTTGTCAATTGGTGATTTTGGTGGGAGGCAAAGAGATCTATGTCTGGCCTTCCCCATGCTTGGATTATTTCTGTAAAAACTTTTGGATGCAACTTCCATTCGTGTGGATCTGTCATATTCCTGCTTAGGTTGTCTGCCAGCGTGTTTTCCTTCCCTGGCAAGTACTGTGCTTGAAGTTCGATTTGTAATTCCAGGGCCATGTCCCAAAGTGACATGGCCAGCCTGCACAGGTGGTATGAATGGGTTCCTCCCTGTTTGTTTATGTACCACATTACTGTGGTGTTGTCTGTCCTTATCAATAGTTGACCTGGAAGCAGAAGGTCTTTGAAAGCTCTAATAGCATTTGTTACTGCTAGCATTTCCTTTTGATTGATGTGAAGGTGCTTTTCTTTTTGGGACCATTTGCCCTGAATGCACCGATCTGCCATGTGCGCCCCCCAGGCGTAGTCCGAGGCGTCTGTTGTGATGACTTGATTTGTTTGAGGCTTGTTGAATGGGAGACCTGTGTTTGTTTGGCATGCTTGAGCCCACCACAGAAATTCCTTTTGTAGACATGGAATTAGTGGTATTACTGTTTCCAAACTGTGGCTGTGTTGAGACCATAGGTTTTTCAGGTACCATTGAAGTTTCCTCATATGCAGCTTTGCACATGGGATTAGTAGGATGCAAGATGCCATGAATCCCAGAGCCTGCAGGATTTTCCTTGCAGTCAGCCTGGTGTAATTTGCTAGTGCTCTGAAGTATTGAGTTAGTTGCCCCTGCTTCTCTAGCATGAGGTAGGCCATCTGGGTGTTTGTGTCCAAGTTGGCACCCAGGAAAATTATTTTCTGAGAGGGTATTAGCCTTGATTTCTTTTTGTTGACTGTGTATCCCAGAGAATTCAACAACCTTATTACAAAAGCCAGATGATTCAGCGGAATCTGCTTGCTGTCCGCTTGGATCAGGCAGTCGTCCAAATATGGGTATATCTGTATCCCTTGAAGTCTGCAGTAGGCAATTACTGATGCCAGGCATTTCGTGAATACTCTGGGCGCAGTAGATAAGCCAAAGGGCAATGCAGAGAATTGATAATGGGTTGAATCTGCAAGAAATCTGAGGTATCTTCTGCAATTTTGTCTGATTGGGACATGCAGGTATGCCTCTTTGAGGTCCAATGTTACCAGCCAAGACTCCTTGCCCAGCATGGGAAGAAGCTGCTGTAATGTGAGCATCTTGAATTTTGGTACGATTAAGAAAGTGTTTAGGATGGATAGGTCCAATATAGGTCTCCAATCTTTTCTCTTCCTTGGTACCAGGAATAGTCTGAAATAAAAACCTTGACCTTGTTCGTGTGTAGGTACCTCTTGAATAGCTTTCATGTCTATAAGATCTGTAATTTGCTTTTGTGCCTCTGCCCTTTGATTGTGTGGCAGATTTGGCATGCCGCTCATTTTTGGAAGGGTGTGAAAATGGAATCTGTAGCCTCTGTTTATAATGTCCAGGATCCATTTGTCCTTTGTGACAATATGCCAATTTTTTGAAAATAATGCCAGTTTTCCTCCTAAGGGTGCTGCCATTTGAATCTTGCTTGGCATGCAAAGGGGAGTCATTGGGCTTGCTTTCTGAATGATTGCGAGTTATCCTCACCACCTCTTTGTGTAGGAGCTTGCCATTGTCTGCCTCTAAACGATCCTTGGGATTGTCCTCTGCCCCTCGGGCACCTGTATCTACCTCTCTGGGGTCTGTCCGTGGCTGGAAAGGAACAATTTTTGGAAGGCCAATTTCTACTGAAACGTGGGGGTTGTACCTGTAGAAAATCTTTCACAGTTTGCATTGATTTAGCCTTTTCCTCCATTTTCCTTAATACCTCCTCAGCATTAGCACCAAATAATACATCCTTTTGTAGAGGGGCATCTAGTAATTTAGCTTTGACATGATCAGGCAAGGTTTGTTCCTTGAGCCAGGCATGTCTACATATGACTGATCCTGTAACAGCAGCTCTACATGAGGCCTCTAGAGCATCAAAACCACATTGTAAGGTATGCTTACCCACTTGTTCTGCACTATGCATCAAATCCTGCAACTCCTTCAAGTCTGGTTGTTCAGGTTGTGACATTTTACTTTTCAATTGTGATAACAAAAACTGTTGGTATTTTAGCATATGGAACTGACAGTTTAAGGCCCTCATGGTTAAGGTAGCTGAGGTATATACCTTTTTCCCCACCTTTCTAAGGATCTGGAATCTCTCTCGGAAGGTAATGGATTTTTAGCAGTGGAGGCCTTAATTCCCTTGGGGCCCTGTGAGATGGTTTCTGGGTCAGCAGCATGGCTTTTGTATAGAAACTGGTGTGAGTCAGGAACCCTGTAGTACCTGTCAGGCTTGACTGGGGCTGGAGGCAGAGAATCTGGGTTAAGGCAGGCCTCCGAGTAAACATCACCTAGGATGTCCAAGACAGGGGGTATAGCCAGAGGCCTGTGCTGAGGTAGCAAGAGAAATTCCCTAAGCCTTTTCTTGGAATCTGAATAATCCTGGCCTTCCCAGTGGAAGCGTTCCCTTAAGGTATGCAAAGTTTCCCCAAATGAATAATCCTCTGGGGGGGGATACAGAAGGAATGGACTCCTCTGCATCAGTGTCTTCAAAAGGGGAGTAAAAATGTTCCTGATCATCAGAGTGCTCTGAAATAATGGAGCCCTGATCAGAGGAGGGGGATTCTTCCTCCACTCTGGGCCTTTTGTCCGGTGGAGGTTGGGAACCCCTGATAAGAGAAATTAAATCCTCAGCCATTTTAAGCATCTGTTTTTTAGGCATGGGGCCTGGAGATGGGCCCTGTGTAGCTTGTCTCTTAGAATGCATGGCTGCTTTATACTTAGTGAAGGCCTTAATGGAAAAGGCAGAGGAAGGTCTGAAGACACCTTGAGTGGAGGTAGACCTATCCTCATGTTGAGGTTCAACTCCAGAACTGGCTTTGGTATCTGTAGTCTGGGTGTGGGCCGAGGAGCCTGCGACCTCGGGCACAGGAGACACCGCCAATGAAGTGTCGTCGGTAGTCAGGGGCTGCGTAGGCGCCTCGCTGAGAACCGGACCACGTGTAGTCAGCTTTGGCATGGTGTCGGTAGAGGCCACGGACCTCGTGTGTCAGTCCTTATCTTTGCGTTTTTTAGACAAAACTGTAGTCGGAGTATCCGACGACATAACGTAGTTAAATGTTTTTCCAAAATAATGCTGGGCGAACTCCGCCCGACGCTTAATGGTGCGTTTGTTGAATGTAGCACAAAAGCGACAGACCGAGACATCGTGGTCTGGGCCTAAACAAGGTATACAGAGGGAATGGAAATCCTCATGCAGTATTTGCTTCCCACAAGAAATACAATTATTAACTTTGTCTGACATCGGTCTGAGGCAAGAAAAGTTTCCCCAATGGGGTACTTAGCTTTCAAGAAGACTTCGGTTTCCAAATTTTCGTAATTTCAGGAGCTGGCCGACCGACACTTGCGAACTGCTTCTGCTTCGGGCACCGCGCGGCAAGAAAGACTGAAGAAAATGGCGTTGGCTGGTTCTTTTATACCCCTGTCGCACTGACATCAGGGAAGAAGCGACGACAACCGACGCCGGACCTAGACTTTGGAATTCGGCCGACCGAGGACCCGCCTGACGGCAGGAGAACCCATCTGTTATGACTGCAGCTGTATGCACGATGAACATCACATATAATAGTGCTTGCATAATGTCCCTGTTAGTGCAAACAACAGTCGACAATTAAATATGAAATTTATCTAACCAAACCATAAATCGACTAGCAAAACATAAGATAAACCTTAATGAAATCCCTAAATGAGCAATGGCCTACATGAAATGGCGCTGTTCCCAAATGTTCACAATAATCAAATGCAATGATGCAAAACAGTACACATATTAATGTCTAGTTAACCTAAACAAAGCATATGCTTTGAAGTGCAAAGACATTCAACAATATTAAAAACTATTGCTTAAAAAAGAAAAAATATGAGCCATATGAATTAACTGTGCTCAGCATATAAATGTTTTTGCAAAAATGCGGGTGGTAAAGCACAACGGTACTCATAACATCTCACAAGAAACAGCACCGCATAGTAATAACAAAAGTACACTGTTTACACTATAGCAGGAAAAAAATTCACCTGAGTATCATAAAAATAAACCTAAATACTAATGCATATAAGGTTTAGTATAAATGTCAAAAGATTAACAGAGAGATAGAAGCAATAAATCCATGTCCGTAAATGAAAATAAGTGTAAGCCGATTAACTGTAAAAGTTCGACTCAAATCACAAGTGTCTAAACTTGCCTCATAGAAAAACACATTCAAATAGTGTTGTCCTGTAAACATACATAATGGACCATATCCCTTTTGTAGGCAAAACAAACCGCAATGGTTGTTTCATGAAGGCAACCCCAAAAACCAAGCCCCGAGACTTCTGAGATGTAAATCCGTATCAGTTCAGTTCACTATGACTTGGCAAAAAACATGTCCTTCTCATAAGCTAAAAAGCGAAAGATGAACGGATAGGCAAAACAAACCACAACAGTTGTTTCATGAAAGCCGTCCCAAAACCAAGCCCCGAGACTTTTGAGATGTAAATCCGTGTCAGTTCAGTTGGTGAAAAACATGTGCTTCTCATAAGCTTAAAGGCAAAAGCTGAACACCACATAAAGCCCAAAAATCAGTTCAAAAAGAGTTCCACCAAAAATATCGGAGAAACAATTTGTAGAGGCAATTTAAGCAGATGCAAAAATTGTTAAACAAGTCATGATAGGAAGGCCGAAAATACCAAATCACAATATCACATAGTTCAGGCATGAAAAAATATCACATAGTTCAGGCATGAAAAACTAAAAAATACCCGAGTACGTTTTGAACTATGTAAAGCCTAATATGTGGAATCACAAAAGTAAATAGACTCAACCATAAACCAGGTCCAAAGGCTGAAAAAATAATTCAATTGCTGCTGTATGAATCGCAGGAGGTTAATCATTCCACTTTTTAATACGTAGGTTTTTTGATCATTTTTTATGGTTATACATGTCTATTTCATTAAATTATATTTGCACCCAGTGTTATGCAACCAGATAACTGGTATTTCCGCTACATTGAGCTTGTTTCTGTGCATTTTTGGTTGTTTTTTATTTGGCTGCTCACCTATTGTTATAGGCTTTATTGAAAGCTTATTTAAGCCAAAATTTAAACATTTCTTTAGTCTTGGCCTCTGTCATTTTGTCTGCGGTACCAATTTCACCCTGACTTTTACATTGGATATTTGGTTATTGGGAAGTTATGGACCTAGGGCTTTATTGGTTCAAATAGGACTGGCAAATGACCTAATTATTGTGCACTGTTTTTTTTCATTTGGAATTCTATGTATATTTGAGAGTTCTTATATATTTCATAACATTTATTGCTTATTGATCCAATTTTGAACCGGCCAAGGTCATTTATCAGATTTTTTTGATTTTTATCATTTCAATATCTTGTCCAGTTCATACCTGATATTTGTTTACATTTGTATTTCTTAAACATCTTTTTATGGTGCATCATGGAACTGCATCATTTGCCTACAGGGCTATCCTCTGACAGAGATGATCTTTCTGTTTTTGGTATAGGCTCGCTTGGTGAAAGGTTGGATGATCTTGGCATCTCAGGCAATATTGACAGTTGTGAAAATATTTTTTCAAATTTAAACAAACATATGAGATCTTTGCGAAATAACGTTTGGCATTACATGCTTTTCCATGCCTATTTACTTAAAGGAATTACTCCACGTGGCCTGAGAATACATACACAACCATTGGTTAACACCCCTGATGATCTTTTACTTAAACAATGGAGTGAAGTTCAACAAGCAACATCCCTTAAATTTGTTGAAATATTGGCTGACTATCATAATAGAATCGTTGAACAGGAAATCTCATCTATCACCTCTCTTAGTGATAAGGCTTAACAATTCGAGGGACAGACTATTTATACAAATAGGATTAAAAATTTAAGTAAGGAACTAATCACATTGGAAACCCAGTTAAAAGAAAGGAAAAAGAAAAAGTTCCAAAGAGACTTAGATGATTACACCAAAGGTGATCCTTTAAATTTTGAAAATAAAGCAAAACATGTACGATTTACTGCCCAAAGTCAGACCAAACCCAAAAGGAAACAGTCCAAATTCATTCTTAAAAAAGTTACATCTCAAAATACTGACACTTCAGCTGATGATTACTCATCTTCGGGTCTTGATCAGGGGGTGCCACAGGTTCACCAGCATTAAAAAGAAGGAATTCCACAACCATGCAGGGTTTTTACTCATAGAAGGAGGGGGGCAGAAAACACAAAAGATGTGGACAATATGGAAACTTTACTACAGATGATTGTGACAAAGTAACAAATGTCAACATTACCAACATTTCATCACATGTCCTTTCCTCCTCTGAAATTGAAATTCTTAATAAAGGATTATCATTTATTCCTTTTTGTTTCAGAAGAAAGTTTTGTCCAAGATATTGTTTCATTTTGTAGGATTCTCAACCTCAAATTATTTTTTCAGGATCAACAATCATCAAAGATCTCTGATGAATTCAAATACCCCAGATCTTCCTTCATGCCACCCATGAATCATCATGTTTTCATGTTTTAACAAGCCATGATCAAAGACCTTCACTTTCAATTTAGGTTAGCCCTACCTTTACCAAATAATATATCCAAAAGTTGTATGGAAAACATCACTAAACTAGCTAACAACCATAATTTGATTATTATTGGGGCTGACAAAGGTGGTTCAATAGTTGTTCAGGATTTATCTCAATATCACCACGAAGCACTTAATCAATCATCCAATGTACGATATTATTCTGAACTAACCATTGACCCAACACCAGTATTTAAACAACAGATTGACTAATTTCTCAATTCAGCTGTTGAAGAAGGGATTATTACCAAAAATACAAAATCTCAACTCACTATCTCCAATCCTTGCCTACAGTACATATATTTTCTACCCAAAATACATAAGGATCTTCAGAATCCTCCAGGCAGGCCTATCGTTTCCGGTAGAAATTCATTATTGGAACCATTATCTCTGTTTCTAACAAAACATTTAAAGCATCTTTTACAATGTGTCCGTGCAAGGATCAGAGACACAACTGAATTCTTGCAGATCATTTCTGACACAGCTTGAGCCAGATTGGTTACTTTGTACATTAGATGTAAAATCATTATATACAAATATACCACACTGGGCTGGTTTGAAAGCGTTGGAATACTGGCTTAATAAGATTTAATTATATAAGCCAGGCTTTAACACTCTTCTGTTGTGTCTGACAGAACACGTATTGACCAAAAATGTGTTCTTTTACAAAGGTAAATGTTATTTGCAAACTAAGGGGACAGCTATGGCAGCTTCTTTTGCCCCCATATATGCTGATTTGTTCATGGCGTATTTCGAAGAACAGGTCATTTATGACAATTCTCATAATATTTATATTGATGAAATGGACATTTGGCGTAGATATTTGGATGATTGCTGGTTGGTATGGAGGGCTGACAGTGAATATCTTTTGGAATTTACCACTTATTTGAATGAAAATAAATGGGGAATAGAATTTTCTGTCAGCTATGACAAAAATAAAATTATTTTCTTAGATGTTTTGGTTTTCCGGGCATCTGACCATACGTTGACAACGGAGATTCATCGTAAATTCCCCAAAAACAATTCACTGCTCCATGCCACCAGCTTTCATCCGCCCCACATTTGCAAAAACATTCCCAAATCACAGTTTATGCATATCAAACGCATTTATTCTGATCAGCACACTTATACACAGTTCAGGGATGACCTATTACACAGATTTCATGATTGAGGCTACAAAATATGGGTCAGTTATTACATACAAAACATACTGCTGACAAGATGAAACGTGCGGATTTGCTTCTTTATAGAACTAGGCATAAATCCAATTCAGAACCACCTAGACTTATCACCACATACGGACGTAACACCAATACACTGATTAATATTGTTCAACATAATTGAAACATGTTAACATGTGAACCAACGGGGTACTTATGATATTCTTGGGGATAGATGTTCATTTTCTTTTCGGAAAGGAAAAAATTTATCTGCTTTCTTTAATCACTTCAAACATTCTGAAGTGAAAACTACTAACATTATCCAAACTACAATATCAGGTGACCCTGTATTTGGATGTTTTCCTTGTGGACACTGTATTTATTGCACTAAACTATTTAAAAGTACTAGTTTCACTAGCCAGAATACCCCTGAAGTATTTAACATCAAATTCTTTGCTAATTGTTCTTCAGATTGGGTCATTTATTTGGCTGCACCTGTCCTGCATTTTATGTTGGTCAAACATCAAGACTCTTGAAACTTTGAATATCTGAGCACCTTAGTGACATCAGGCACAAGAGAGAAACCAATGCCTTATTTAAACATTCTCTCATTCATCTAAATGCAAGTTTCAGTTTTACCATCATTGATAAAATCTTGAGACCTAGACATAACAAATTAGGTTGGCATGATTTACTGAACTCCATGGAGAAAAAATGGATCATTAAACTTGGTGGGCTCTTTAAGCCAGGTCTCAATGAACATATGTAATTAATCACATGATTTAATGAATTATTTATATACAGGTTCTTTTTTGTATTAATCTCACACACTGAAGAAGGCTTTGATTTTTGTATTTGGCGAAACCGGTCTGTGTTCTAAGAACCCAATACTTTTATTAAAGTATTTTATTTCAATACTAGTGCCTTGTTTGCTGGTCCTCTGTTTTCCTTATGAAGAGGGCCAAAGAGGCGCTCTGCCTGACATGTATCGGCAGTCTATTCCAGAGTCTGGGGAGTCTCTGGGTCAGGAACCTATCCCTCCAGCATGTTTTTTTTTATTGTGATGACAAGATTTAGATCCCTGGAACGTGTGGCTCTGAGGGATTGGGATTTCTTTAAGTGTAGCATGTCAAACAGCTCTGGGTTTGACATGGCCTTGTATGTTAAGCAGAGATCGCCTCGGAGTAGATGATATGCGACAGAGTATAGCTGGAGTTTTTTAAGGCGGTCAGCATAGGGCATCTACTTTAAGCCTGTGATTCTTTTAGTGAGGTTTTTCTGCGGCCTTTCCAGTTGTTGCAGATGTCTTGAAAGGTACATACCAAATGGGGAGTTGTATTCTATAATGGGTCTAATGAGTGATGAGTACAGTGGGACAATGACCTCCTTTTTCCTGAATGAAAAGCCCTTAGTGATGAGGTGTGCCACATAGAAGGATTTCCTGACTGTTGTGGCGATGTGGTTATTGAAGGTGAGACCACTGTCCACCTGTGTCCCCAAGACTCTTATCACACTTTCGGTGTTTATTGTACTGCCACCTATGTAATAATTCACGGGTACATGTTTTTTCCCAAAGGGGATAACTATACATTTCTTGGCATTGAGCTTGAGCCCATGGCTCTGGCACCAAACATCTATTTCTGTAAGGCCCTTTTGTACAGTTACCACACCATTTGGGGATTCAATAATGGCTCCCAGTTTGCAGTCATCTGCGAACTTTGTTAGCCACAGTCCCTTAGTGTTGGCCTGTACTTCAGAGAAGTAGATGCTAAACAAGAGAGATCCCAGGACTGAACCCTGAGGTACTCCACTTGTCTGGAGCTGGATTTGGAGTCAGCTACTTTTACGGTGTGGGTTCCGTCAGTAAGCCAGTTGGCAACCCATCGTGTGACGTAGGGATTAATGCCCAGCTTAGTAAGTTTATCTATGATTCCAGAGCAGGGGATGGTGTCAAAGGCCTTGGCGAGGTCCAGATAGGCTGTGTGGACTACCAGCCTCGTCCACAGCTCTGGAGACTGATTCAAAGTCGTCAATAAGGTTCAGGAGACAAGATCGTCCCTTCACAAACCCAAACTGGGTGGGGTCCAGTGTTTTAAGGTTGCCAGTGTCTTTGTTTATAAGTTCCATAATACATTCCATGGCCTTGCAGATCAGGCTCGTCAGACTGATGGGGCGGTAGTTCCCAGGATCCAAGGTGGATCTCCCCTTGTGGAGTGGGATAACTGTAGCTGTGCACCACTCAGTGGGCATGAAGCCTGAGGTGAGGGTATGATTAAACATGACACTTTGGTGAGGTGCCAGTTCATTTTGTAGTTCATGTAGTACACAGCCCAGGATGTCACCTGGTCCCATGGATGCTGTATTCTTAGCTTTGGAGAGTGTGTTTTTTTTACCTGTGTGGCCATTATTACCGGAATTTGGCAATCTTCCAGTATTGAGATGGGCCATTTAAGGGGTGAGAGGGGGGGGTAAAGCTGGCACTGAATCAATCTGCTGGGATATTGGCAATATCCTTGGGATCAGTATATGTGATGTCATTCTGTTGTAGCTCAGAGCAGATCTGAGCATTGCTATTTAGATTCTTGACATAGTTATAGAATGCCTTGTGGTTGTCTTTGAAATCTTTGGCAATTTTATTTTTGTATGATTTAAAACTGTATAGTTCATCAGATGAAGAACTGAAAGCACAACTGCAAGTGGTTAAAACTTTTTCAGATGATGCAAGAATGTCATTTGGTCTTATTAAATGTGCAAAAAACAACCTTTAAATTAGGAAAGCTGCAGCACCAAGAAAACACAGGACAGGAATGTGATATAAAAGAACCTGAGCAAGAGGGCATGTATAAATATTTGGGAACTGATAAAGGATCAACAATAAAACACAAACAAGTGCAAATAAAAACTTAGTAAGGAATATTTTAGAAGAAATGTCTAAGCTATAAACCAATTTGCTCTTCTTGTCCTAACTTACAGTTTTTGAGTGACTCACTGGCCCCAAAAGGTGTTGGATAAGTTGGACAGGAAAACAAGGAATCTCATCAAATGATTTTTAAAAATCAGTGCATACCAAGACTATATATTTCCCGTTCTGAAGGAGGTATGGGCCTTCTCAAAATTGATTACATTTATAGATCTGCAATCGTGGGACTGCATACATATCTGCTGACCTCACAAGACCCAAATGTAGTGAAAGTTTTGAAACATGAGGAGAATAAGTCTAACAGGACTTATCTGCTTAGTTTAGCAGAAGCATATCAGTGTCAAGCAGGAATGGAAATCAAACCAGAAGTAGATAAAAATCAGGCAGCAAATGAATGTGCCAAAAAACAAAAGAAAGAATATAAGGTGAATGATCAGATGAAATGGAAATAAATGTGGCAAAAGCATTCATATAGTGGGAAGTATAGAACACTCTTAGAACAACCTCATGTTGATGAGGATCAAATGCAGGAATGTTAAGGAGAGGTGAATTCAAACCAAAAGATGAAAGGTTAATACTGGTGGACCGAGATAGTGGATTACATACATGTTGGTTTACAAAGTCCATTGAACATATCGGAGAAATGGACAAATGCAGGTTTTGTAAAACAAAATTGGAAACAGTTGCACATCTTGCTTCTGGTTGTGATATACTAATGGCATAGGGTGTGTGTATACTGAAAGGCTTAATAATGTGTCAAGACTGTTTCACTGGGGCTATTGTCTTTCAGCTTTTCCCAGTTAGTGGTCACCACAGTTGGAACTCTGGTCCGCTCATGATTGGCAGTGGATTTTTATGGTGCCGAGTTGCCAGCCCGATGCCCATCCTTCAACGAAGACACGCTCATTCACGCTCGCACCTACATGCATGTCTTTAGCGTTAATCGACCGCTAAAAAGATGCAGGTAGGTGCGAGTGTGAATGGGCGTGCCTTTGATGAAGGTTGGGCTGGCAACTCGACACCGTAAAAAATCCACTGCCAATCTTGAGCGGAATGGAGTTCCGCTGTGGCGACCCCTAACCGGGAAAAGCCGAAAGACAATATTATTATGTTTGCAGAATCCCCAATGAAACAGTCTTGACACATTATTAAGCCTTTCAGTATACACACCCTCTGCCATTAGTATATCACAACCAGAAGAAATATGTATAACTATTTCCAATTTTGTAAAAATGAAGTAACTGAAAATCACTGGAAACATGAGCCACAAAGCATTATAGAAAATTATGAAGTTTATATCACATGGGATCATCCATTACCAACAGTTCAAAAAATAGATGTGAGAAAACCAGATACAGTAGCCCATGAAAAGATGGCAAAAGTAGCATTGATCATCAAAATTTCTATACCCAGTGATTAGTGTCTTAAGCACAGAGAGAGAGAGACATTCATAAAATACCAAGATTTGCAGGTAGAAATGAATGCAATGTGAAAGGAGGACACCCAGACAGTCCCAACAATGGGTCTCATAAAAAGAATTTACAGTCATACTTGGATATGTTACAGAAACATGTAACTCTATATGAACTGCAGAAGGAGTCAGTTATGGGCATATTGCGGGTGCTGTAAAGAGCACTTTTGGCTAACATCAAAGATTGAAACAATACTAATTTCATGAACTTTAATCATACTTTGACATAGGAAAGGGGTCCATTCCCATCATGGTATTAGAAACCCAAAAGACTTGACAAAATTAAAACAAGAGAAAACATGAGTACACATTCAATTATAAAAGAAGAAACAAACCATTGCAAAGACTTTTTTCATGCATTATTCAAGTAAGATTTCTGACTTGATAATTACTATTCATTTTAACATTACATAGATTGCTCAGTTCTTGCCTTCCCTGAAATACCACTTTCTGAACGTTATTCTGTATGTATCATTCCCACAGATTCCATTTATTTTATATAGTGTGCTCCTTCCCTTTTCTAAAGATCCCACCTCCAGTTCTTTTACATTCTTTACAACATTTAAGAATTCTGTTACAATGTTTTGTTTTAGACTTCCATTTTCTACTAATTGCTTTTTGGCAACTGACAGCATTAAAGTTAGTAGGGTCTTACTGTGTCTAGACCATTCAGTTTGTTTTAACCCTGTTCAAAAGACTATTTTCCTTAGTTAAACTAATGTTCTCCCCAAATGCTTCTAAGTACTCTGTAGGGAATTTCTAAAATCTATCAGTTTGTTGCATTTCTCAAAAACATGTTCCCAGGTACCCCTCTTTTTAGCATCACATCTCCAGCAATTGCTACCTACCCGTGGAAAATTCTCTGAAGTTCACTTGGGATATAAATATACCTATGCAAACACTTCCATGCAAAAAACATAAACCTTCTAAATTGTGTCGCATACTTGGGAGCCATACAAATATTCTCTCATTTTTTTTTTGTATTTTGCCTTTCCACTCATTTCCTAGTCTTTTCTAGCCTCTTTTGGCTGACTCATAGTTATTATGCAGTATTTCATATGCTTTCCTAATTATATCTTTTTTTTTAACATAGCTTCTGTCCTAGACTCAACTATAAACTCAGAGTTCGTCTTGCATTGATCACTCCCCTATCCCTTTCCCTATGCCTATACTCTGTTATCAATCCTTGGTAGGGCATCAGTTTCCAAGTCCAAACTTCTGATTGGTCTCATCCCATTCTATAACTTTTCCCTCCCAATACCATAGTTCCTTAGCTAATTTTCTCAAATAAATTCCAGTCCCGTCTTGCCTATTTTATGTGCCCCTAACTTGCAGTCATCCCTATTGGTAAAATCTCTTTCCTCAATACCTGTGTTGGCTTGGTTTTCAAAACATTTTCTGCTGCGTCACTATTCTATTTCGGTGCCTGTACACCAAATCCTAGTCTCTCTATTTTGTGGAGTCCCCCTTGTTTCAACATAATTTCTTTCCATTTTGGGTTGCTGCTTTCCACTTGTTTTCTTTCCATTTTGAGTTGCTGCTTTCCACTTGTGTTAAGTATATGAGCCCCAAATGTGAATCTCTGAAATATCCCTTTAAATCTGATAATCTTAAACCACCACACTCTTTGTTAATTATATCCATAGCTTTTATTCTGGTTGATACAATCATGCCTGACCTGTATGCAAAATTAAACGGACTAAAACATTTTCATCATTTGAACCCTACTATTGACATCCACAATGAGGAGATTCCAATTTCTCAAATTTTGTATTATCAACTGCCATAATAGAATAGTTTTTAATCCAACCATCAAAATACTTCAGCCCCTATAAATACAGTTATAGTTGAACCCACCAGTGCATTGGAACATAGTGTGGTGCTACAGACTTTATTTTATCTTCATTTTATATCCTAAGAAGTAGTAGAAAAGTACAGTTTTGTACCTACCACAAATGTAGATGTTCGAGTGTATACCCTGCTGCAGTCATCACACTTGGGTTATCCTGTCGTCAGGCGGTCCCGCAGTCGGCCTGAATTCCAAAGTCTTGGTCTGGCGTCAGTTGCTGTCACTTCTTCCCTGACGTCAGTGCACCAGGGGTATATAAGAGGCATCCGACACCATTTTCTTCAGTTTTTCTTGCCCCAGATGTCAGATGCCCCCCTAAAAGGTGGTCAGTAGATAGTGCCAATAATAAAAGTTTAGCACAAACAAAACATCCCTCCAGCTATAAGCAAATACACCACAAAGGTTGTATCAGATTTTAAGGTATTGAAAGGTTTTAGTTAGGTCAGAGGGGATGGAGGGAGGGTAACCTGGACTGCATCAGGGTATACACTCAAACATCTACATTTATGGTAGGTACAAAACTGTACTATGTTCATCGTGTTACTCTGCTGCAGTCATCACACTTGGGTAGAATCCCAAAGCTAAGGATGGGAGTTGGAGTCAAACAGGGTTAGAGGAGGCTAGAAGGCCCTGCAAAACTGCAGTGGCGAAGCCAGCTCTCGTCTTAGAGTAAAGAGGTAAGTGATAGTGTTTGGTGAAGGTGTGTACTGAACTCCAAGTTGCAGCTTCCAGAATATCCTTGGTTGGCACCCCCCTGAGGAAGGCTGTAGATGTAGCTGCTGCCCTGGTGGAGTGGGGCCTTATGCTAGCAGGAACTGGTTTTCCATGGTGGGTGTAGCAAAATCGTATGCAATGTCCTATCCATTTGGAAATGGTCTGTTTTGAGATAGCCTTTCCTTGTGATGCTGAAGCACAGGATACAAAAAGCTGGTCAGATTTTCTGAAAACCTTAGTTTTATCCAAGTAGTAACGTAGCTGCCTGTGAATGTCCAAGGAATGCAGGAGTCTTTCTCCTTTGCTCTGTGGATTTGGAAATAAGGTGGGTAAATGGATAGTTTGATTTAGAGCCACACTGGATACCACCTTAGGCATAAAGGAGGGGTTATTTCGTAGAGAAACTCTGTCTTGATGAAAAATGAGGAAAGGCTCTACTGCCATTAGTGCCTGAAGCTCTGAGACTCTTCTGGCTGAAGTAATTGCTAGCAGCAGGGCAGTCTTCCATGATATAAACTTTAAGTCAGCTGAGAAAGCTGGTTCAAAAGGAGGTAGCGTAAGTTTTTCCAGAACAAAATTGAGGTCCCAAGTTGGTGTTGGTGCTCTCCTGGGAGGCCTAATGTTTTTGGCCCCTCTGAGAAACTGCCTTAGAAGTGGATGTGAAAATAAGGGAGGATCCGTGTTGTAATGAGCTGAAATAGCCGAGGCGTGGATTTTAATAGATGAAAAAGAAAGCCCTTTGTGTAACATCTCAGTTAAATATTGTAGAATCTGAGGTATATCCGGCTGAAGGGTATTTTGGCCTTTAGCTTGGTTCCAGGCGCAAAACCTTTTCTATTTGTCTGAGTAGGCTATCCTGGTGCTAGGCCTCCTGGCTTCCAGAATAACATCCATAACAGCTTGCGAAAGAGGAGCTGGCTGGTTGCTTAGGTGATTTGCCATGCAGCCAAATTTAAGGTTTTGAGCTGGCTGTGTACAATCTGACTGTCTTGCTGTGTGAGCAGATGAGTAATTTGTGGTAAAATCCATGGTGGGCCATATTCCTTAATAGTGGGTACCAGTGCTGGCGTGGCCAGTCTAGGGCAATAAGCATCATTCGGGGTCTCTCCATCCTGACTTTCAGCAGCACCTTTGTGAGAAGGGGCAATGGAGGGAAGGCATATACTGTCAGCATTTTCCAAATGAATGAGAGTGCATCCACTTTCCAAGCTTGATGGTGAAATGTCCTTGTACAAAATTTTGTTAGCTGATAGTTTTGGGGGCTGGCAAACAGGTCTATGTCTGGGTGCCCCCATTTTTGAGTTATCATTGCAAATACTTGTGGATCCAGTTTCCACTCGTGGAGATCCATGATGTTTCTGCTTAGGTCGTCTGCCAATGTGTTCTTTTTTTCCTGGCAGGAATTGAGCTTGTAATTGAACTTGGTAAGCCAGTGCTGTGTTCCACAAGGCCATTGCTTGCCTGCATAGAGGGTATGAGTGTGTACCCCCTTGTTTGTTTATGTACCACATTACATCCAGGACAGCTTACAATAAGGACAGACAACACCACAGTAAAGAGGTCCTTGAAGGCTGTCAGGGCATTCTGTACAGCTAGCATTTATTTTTGATTGATGTGCAGATTCCTTTGATCTGCAGTCCATATGCCTTGAATGCACCATCCTGCCATGTGTGCCCCCCAGGCGTAGTCCAATGCATCTGTTGTCATAGCTTGCCTGGCTGGGGGTAAGGTGAAAGGCTGACCCTTGTTGAGGTGACATGCCTGTGACCACCATAGAAACTCCTGTTGAAGGCAGGGAATGAGAGGTATCATTGTTTCCAAGCTGTGGCTGTGTTGTGTCCATACGCATTTTAGGTACCATTGTAATTTCCTCATACGCAATTTTGCAAATGGTATTAGTAGTATGCAAGATGCCATGAAGCCCAAAGTCTGCAGAATTTTTCTTGCAGGGAGTTGGGTCTTTGTTGCCATTGTTTTGAAGTATTGAGTTAGTTGTAATTGTTTGTCTGGCGTCAGATAAGCCATCTGGGCCGTTGTATTCAAGCTGGCACCCAGGAATGTCATATTTTGTGAGGGCAGTAGTTTTGATTTATTTTCGTTTACTGTGTACCCTAGGCAATTTAGAAGGTGTTTTACAAAAGCCAGATGTTGTAAGAGAATGTCCTTGCTTTCTGCTTGGATGATGTAGCTGTCCAGGTATGGGTATATTTATATTCATTTTTGTCTGCAGTATGCAATTACTGGTGCCAGGCATTTTGTGAAGACCCTGGGCGCAGTAGATAAGCCAAAGGGCAGTGCAGAGAATTGGTAATGGGTTGAACCTGCAATGAAACGGAGGTATCTTCTGCAACTTTGTCTGATAGGGACATGCAGGTATGCCTCCTTGAGGTCCAACGTTACTAGCCAAGCTTTCTTGCCCAACATGAGAAGAAGCTGCTGTAGTGTTAGCATCTTGAATTTGGGAACTTGCAAGAAGGTGTTTAGAATTGAAAGGTCCAGAATGGGTCTCTAAGCATTGCCCTTTCTGGGGACTAGAAAGAGCCTTGAGTAAAATTCTTGGCCTTGCTCCTGTGTAGGTACCAGCTGAATGGCTCTCATGTCCATGAGAGCTGTAATTTGTTTTTGTGCCTCTGCCCATTGATTTTGTGGCAGGTTTGGCATTCCTTTTATCCTTGGCAAGGTGTGGAAATGGAATCTGCATCCTTGTGAGATAATGTCTAGGACTCATTTGTCCTTTGTGACGATGCACCAGTTGTCTGCAAAAAGTGCTAATTTTCCTCCCAAGGGAGCTGCCAAGAGAGAGAGAGTTTTGCTTGGTAGTTTGAGGTTTAAGTCATTGTGTTTGCCTTCTAGTAGTTTGGGACCTGTCTTCTCCTCCCTTCTGTGTTGCAGTGCCCCATTGTCGAGGTTTGTAAGGGATTTGTGCTTGTCCTCTGCCCCTTGCGCGCCTGTATTTACCCCTCTGTGGTCTGTCAGAAGCTGGAAAGGACCGATTTTTTGTTGGCCAATTTCTACTGAAGCGTGGGGGCTGTACCTGTAAGAAGTCTTTGACCGTCTGCATAGATTTTGCCTTATCCTCCATTTTCTTTAAAACCTCTTCTGCTTTAACCCCAAATAAGACATCCTGCTGTAAGGGTGCATCTAGTAACTTTGCTTTAACATGATCAGGCAGAGCTTGTTCCTTTAACCAAGCATGCCTACGTATAACAGACCCAGTAACAGAAGCTTCCAAGGAATCAAATCCACATTGTAAAGTATGTTTGCCCATCTGTTCAGCTGCATGCAACAGAGATCCTGCATTTCCTTGAATTCAGACTGTTGAGGGTGCGTGCTCATCTTTTGTTTTATTTGAGACATTAGGAATTTCTGGTATTTAAGCATGTGGAATTGACAATTTAGTGCTCTCATAGCTAGAATAGCTGAGGTGTAAACCTTCTTCCCCCACCTATCTAGTGCTCTGGAGTTTCTTTCAGAGGGTACAGGATTTTTAGCCATAGAAGCCTTAGCCCCTTTGGGACCCTGGGAGATTGTCTCTGGATCAGCAACAGGGCTTTTGTAAAGGAATTTGTGTGAATCAGGCACTCTATAGTATCTATCTGGTTTGGCTGGAGCAGGAGGCAGATAATCTGGATTTAGACTAGATTCTAAGTAAACATCATCCACAATGTCTAAAACTGGGGGGATAGCAAGTGGTTTGTGCTGGGGGAGTAAAAGAAACTCTCAGAGCCTTTTCTTTGAGTCGGGGTAGTCTTGACCTTCCCAGTGGAAATGTTCCCTCATGGTATGTAAGGTTTTCCCAAAGGAATAGTCTTCAGGGGGAGAAGCTGAGGGAATGGAATCTTCAGCATCAGAATCTTCATAAGGGGGAAAGGAGTAATCCTGCTCCTCAGAGGAGCCTGAGGAAACAGACACTTGATCAGAGGAGGCATAATCCTCTTGTCTAGGCCTTTTGTCGAGGGGGGGGGGGTTGGGAACCCCAGATTAAAGAAATCAAATCTTCAGCCATTTTAAGCATCTGTTTCTTAGGCATGGGGCCTTGAACTGGAGACTGATGTGCAGTCTTTTTGGTTTTAGAGGAGTCTTAAGCTTAGCATAAGATTTTATGATGAGAGTAGTCGGTCTGAAGACACCTTCTGAAACCGAAGGTGTTCTACAGCACCGGCTTCCCCTTCTGCCATGTCGTCGGTAGGGCCTAAAGAAAATGGCTGCGTCGGCCTAGAACTCTCTGCTAGAGAATCTGAAGCGGTCTGGGGTTCCAATTCTGCGGTAGCCAGGGGCTGTGTAGGCGCCTCACTGAAAACAGGAGAACCGGCGACCGGCCCAGCCGAGGCCTCGGAGTCTGGCTTGGATCTAGGCTGCCTGTCTTTTTCTTTGCGTTTTTTTATGCACGCCGGTAGTCGGTTGCTCCGACGGCATAGTGTAATTAAATTTCCTACCGAAGTAGTGTCGTGCGAAATCAAAGCGTCACTTAATAGTTCGCTTATTGAACCTAGCACAAAACCGACAACCAGTGACGTCGTGGTCTGGGCCTAGGCAAGGTATACAATAAGAATGAAAGTCCTTATGAGGTATTTGCTTCCCACAAGAAATGCAATTGTTAACTTTTTCTGACATCGGACTGAGGCAAGAAAAGGTTTCCCAATGGGGTACTTAGCTTTGAAGACTTCGGACTGAAACTCGATTCGAAAATCTCAGGTGTCGGCCGACCGGCACTTGCGAACTGCTTCTGCTTCGGGCACCGCGTGGCAAGAAAGACTGAAGAAAATGGCATCGGATGCCTCTTATATACCCCTGGTGCACTGATGTCAGGGAAGAAGCGACAGCAACCGACGCCGGACCAAGACTTTGAAATTCAGGCCGACTGCGGGACCGCCTGATGACAGGATAACCCAAGTGTGATGACTGCAGCAGAGTGACACGATGAACATCTGCCTCACAGTGTTTCATAACACTGAAATCTCCTCTTGAAATGTTCAAATACAAAACAATAGTCTTCAAATAAGACTATTTTTCTTGAGTACCATACCAGTTATATCCATGAATTTGTTACACACATTTTCATAACCAATGGCTCTGAATACAAGGTAAATAAAAGGAAAAAGAGGCCACCTTTGCCTGGTTCCTCTGTTCAACTACAGCTTGTCGGTCAGTAACCCTCACACCTTAGTCCTTGCCTCGGACCCCTCACATAGCTTTCTAATTAACCCCCATTATTTTGCCAGAAAGCACACATACTGCCATTGCCATAATCATCCAGTCCCAGCCAACCCTTTCAAATGTCTTAAATCCATCAAGACTCACACTTCTTGCACTCTGCTTTCCTTTAAATCATCGCCAGTCTGATAATGCTGTCAAATATTTTTCTCCTTCCGTGAAACCACAGTGATCCACATCTATCAGCTTTGATAACACCATAGCCATTCTCTTAGCTAATACATACATAAA
This sequence comes from Protopterus annectens, assembly GCF_019279795.1. NCBI lineage: Eukaryota > Metazoa > Chordata > Ceratodontiformes > Protopteridae > Protopterus > Protopterus annectens. The sequence goes on from NC_056729.1 coordinate 929,241,857, forward strand.
TGTTTTATAATCATGGTTCATTCTGAAATTGGTCTATATGAAGTTGGATTTAAATGGTCTTTGGCCTCTTTGAACAATACAACCACCACAGCTTTCTTCAAAGATGTTGGTACTTTCCTCCTTTTAAATATTGCTAAACAAAGCCTTCAGATATCTTTATCATTTTTCTCTTCTAACTTCCCAGCACATGGAATAAAATCTGTTCCTGGAGACTTCTGCTTTGATTGTTCAAACATCACCATTTTTATCTCCTCCCCTCCCATATTCACTATTAATTCCTGATTATTATCTTCTTCCTCTAACCTTGGCATATTTAAATTTTCCATAAATATTTTCATTTGTGTCTTTTCTTGGTTCCCCATTTCTCTGCTCTATAAAGTTTTTTGCAGAATTCCCGAAAAATATTCAACACCTCTACAGAATCTCAGGTTATTTTTCTTGTCAAATGCTCCCTACGTTTGGTAACACCCTTTCCTAATTTATGTTGCCTAAGTCAATGTGCAAATAGTTTTTGTGCTCTCGGGTTATTACAAAGAATACTTGCTTAACAGCTACCTTTTTTAAACTCCTGAATATTATCAAAATTCTCCCTTTATTTTGCATTTAAAAGTCAACAATCCCCCCTCCCACACACACACACACACACACACACACACACACACACACACACACACACACACACACACACTTGTTCTGTAAGACCTTTCTTCATCTGTAATATTTTAACCTTTGATAATCTCTCTAAACAAATCCCCATTACTTCTTTCCTATATACTCTTACTTATATCATAATTTTTAATTTTATTTTCATTTTACTCAACTCAAACTATCCTTTCTGAAGAAACTTGTGGATTCCCTAGCAACTCGAACTATTTCTACTAGCCACTCATTTCTCTCTTTTTAACAGTTAGGCAGGAAAGTGCCTGTGTCTCGTGTTTAAGTGATTAACCTTCATCTTTATCTTAGGCTTTGTTGGTACATGGTCCAAGAACTTTCAATTAAATACCCATGGCTCCTATGAAACACAACTTCTGTCTAGTCTAGCCCAGTTACTCTACCTTGGGGAATAACATGTAAATTCTGTGTTCCTGCTAGTAGTCTCACATCTTCTACTCTAAATATTCTCATATATTTCTTCAGAAATTGACCCCTTTTTGTTACATTTTCCCTTCTAGATCCCCCGGTACATCTTCACTATTCCATATCAGGTTCCAGTCTCCACCCATGAACAACATTCTGTACTGGAACCCGATTACCTCTCTCATAATTGTCTTACGCTCTTTAATGGTAGTGTAAGGTGGAATATAAATGCATGCTGATGCAATCTTCCTCCCCTGTCAGTAACTCCTTATTACCCACAAATCCACCCATGTTTGCTCTCCTCCTCTAGTACTGTTGGATCCCCTCTTGCAATCCTTTACTCTACTACCTATTCCTTAGTCCCTGATAATTTTGCTAAATAACTATTATGGAATCCTTTCTTTGCCAAATTCAGAAGCTCATTTCTACCCAAGTGTGTCTACTGTGAAACTGCAATTTGTACCCTTCACTTCCTAATATGATTCAATAGTCATTGCTTCTTGTCCATACCTACAATGCTATGACTATGGTATGACTGATAAAGCAGTTATTCTGATACAATGATATTACCTTCATATACTCTACATAATACTTTTCTGAATACATGTTTCCAACTTCTAACTTACATGCACGCATTAATATCTGGTAGGCAGATCTTATATTCAATTACAGATTCTTGTCTCTCTAAGACTAGTCACATTTTCACAAACTTTTTGATTCAATAACAAAATTAAAAAATAAACTATGGACTCTTTCATTTTTTTACCACCAACCTCTTTTACTCACAGCAAGAATGCACAGCCATATATATTTCCCAGAAAAGAACATTACCCCTCCATATATGATCACATGCCCCAGACAGACAGCTGCACCCAAATATTTCACCCATTTTAAAGTTAAGTTTAATCATGCTGAAAACATGTTAGAGCCTATGTTTCATCTTGCACTCACATCATCCTTTCTTACCACATTTCAGCTTCTTTCCCACATGTGAAAACCACACAGCTCTCAACCTCTTACAGCACGAAATCTGTTCAAAGCCATAAATAATGGGTGACAAAGGCCCAAAAATAGGGACAATTTTTAAATATTGCTCTTACAAAGTTTGAAAGTTGATGGAGTAACAGATTTTGCATTAGCATGAATTTACTGAAGGGTATGAAGCCAGAACCTCAAATGTCTGCCATTATTTTCTGACTTCAGTTCTCAAAGATTTAGCAATGATTTGCCAAAAAAACACAATGTTATGAGTAACAGACAAAAAATATTAGGAAAAAATCTGTCCAGTCTGCAAAAATCTGTACAGTTAAGACGTATGGAAAACCAACTTCCATACTCTCAAATAACTATTTTTTAGCCTTAAGAAAGAGTGTCCTGCCTACCAATAAATGAATAGATTTTGCATTATGATTATTTATACTGAAGTGGTTATTACTAGGAATGCATCTGTTTGTATTTCCTTCAGTGTAACAGACTTTATTTTCACTGAGATACTTCTTGCTTCTCCTTTAAGTACTAATTCTAATATTTATCCATACAGATACAGATACCTCACAGGTCATGATTAAACTGTGTATGCCTGCAGACATTGCATCTGCCACAGCACAGATCTACTAGTAGATAAAAAGACCAGCTAATATTTTCACAACTGTATAAAGTACAGTTTTGTACCTACCATAAATGTAGATGTTCGAAGATCCACATTGCTACAGTTATAACCTGCGGGTAGTCCGCTGTCCTCGGTCAGCCCAAATACCAAAGTGTTAGGCTGGCGTCGGTCATGGTCGCTCATATCTGACGTTAGTGCGCGTGGTGATTAAAGCAGACCGACCGGCATATCCTCAGTCTTTCTTGCCCCAGATGTCAGAAGGCCTTAAAAAGAAAGGCCATAGCCAAAAATAGAAAAATACCCCATCACCAATATAACAACAATAGATACACCACAAACCACACAGCCACCCCAAACTACAGAGGGAGGAGGGGAGGGTAATTAGACTGCAGCAATGTGGATCTTGAACATCTACATTTATGGTAGGTACAAAACTGTACTATGTTCTTCATCTCACATTGCTGCAGTCGGTAGAATCCCAAAGCAAAGGTAAAGGGAGGTTGGTAAAATCAGATAGCATTAGGAGCTGCTAACATGCCCTGTAAAACTGCAGTGGCAAACCCAGCCCTAGATGTGGAATAAAGAGGAAGATGGTAATGTTTAGAGAAAGTGTGCACTGAACTCCAGGTAGCTGCCTCCAAAATATCCTTAGTAGCTAAAAAGCAGTAGAAGTGGCCATAGCCCTAGTGGAATGAGGTCCGATTCCAGCCGGAACCTCCTTGCCATGATGAGAATAACAGAAAGCAATGCAATGCCCAATCCACTTAGAAATAGTTTGTTTTGAAACAGGTTTTCCTTGAGATCCCAAGGCAAAAGAAATGAATAACTGTTGGGACTGCCTGAACCCCTTAGTTCTGCTCAAATAATAACTGCCTGTGAATGTCCAAAGAATGCAAAATTTTCTCCCCCTTATTTTGGGGATCAGCATAAAATGTAGGCAGTTGAATAGATTGGTTTAAGGCCACATTAGAAACAACTTTAGGCATAAAAGTAGGATTAGTGAGACCCTATCCTTATGAAATATCAGGAAGGGTTCAACTGCCATTAGAGCCTGTAATTCAGATACCCTTCTAGCAGTAATGGCCAACAAAAAGCAGTCTTCCAAGACAAAACTTCAACTCTGAAGTAGCTGCAGGTTCAAAAGGAGGTAAAGTGAGCTTTTCCAACACAAAATTGAGATCCCAGGAAGGAGTAGGAGCTCTACGGGGGTCTTATGTTCTTTGCCCTCTAAGAAATTGCTTGAACAAAGGGTGAGAGAATAATGGTGGGTCACAATCATAGTGAGCAGAAATGGCTGCAGCATGAACTTTTACAGAGGAGAAAGACAAACCCCTGTCTAATAATTCTGTAAGATACTGAAGTGAAACACTCAAATTAGGCACTGAAACATCAAAACTCTTTGTTTTGCTCCAAAGAAAAATCTCCTCCATTTATCTGCATAAACTTTCCTTGTACTAAATGACATTCAGAACTTGTTGAGGAAGCTGAGACCCCCAGGGTCTAAAACAAGGCTGTCAGATGCAGGGACTGAATAAATGATTGCTTGCCTGGGACAAAGGTGTGGAATTAATGGCAAAGGCCAAGGAGGAAAGTCCTCAGCAGAGGGTACCAGTGCTGCGTGGCCAATCTGGAGCTATCAGAATCATGCAAGGCTTGTCCTGCCTGACCTTTAGAGCACCTTGGGAAGGAGAGGCAGAGGGGAAATGCATAAACATGAAGATTGTTCCAACTGAATGATAGAGCATCCACTTTCCAAGCTTTTGGGTGAAATAGCTTTGTGCAAAACTTTGGCAGTTGGTAATTCAGTGGAGAAGCGAACAGATCTATGTCTGGAGTCCCCCATGCCACCGTCAACTAATAAAAGAAGACACGATCAATTTCACGGATCCACCATCTGTCTGCTCAAAACATCTGCTAAGGAGTTCTGTGCTCCTGGCAGAAACCTTGCCTGAAGGGTGAGGTGCATACTGAGAGCAATCTCCCACAAAATCATAGCCTGTCTGCAAAGAGGGAATGGGTACCCCTGCTTGTTGATGTATCACATGACTGTTGTGTTGTCTGTCTGAATCAACACTTGTCCTGGGTGAAGTAAATCCTTGAAAGCCATCAATGCAAATTGGACTGCTAACATCTCCTTCATGTTGATATGCAAATGTTGTAGTCTGGCAGGCCACGTGTCTTGAACCCATTTTCCATTGAAGTGTGCTCCCCAGGCCATGTCTGAGGCATCTGTCGTTAAGATCTGACTTGTTTAGGTGACATTCCTGAGAAAATTCCTTTGGATGCAAGGTATCATCGGAATGACAGTGTCCAAATCGTGGCAGTGTTGAGTCCATACGCTTTTGAGATACCATTGTAGCTTCCTCATATGCAGTTTGGCATTGGGAAGCACCAGAATACAAGATGCCATGAACCCCAAGGCTTGAAGGACTGTCCTTGCAGTCAGCCTGGACCGTAGAGACAATTGCTGGAAGTAAAGGGTAAGATTTCTTTGTTTGTCCGGGGTCAGAAATGCCATCTGAGAAGCTGTATTCAGTCTCACACCCAGAAAGCACATGTCCTGAGAGGGTACTAGACTGGACTTTGTTTGGCACCTTAATACTGCCATAGCATACTGTGATGGTGTGAAAAACTCGATCATCTTGAGCCAGAATCAGGCAATCGTCCAAATAAGGATAGATTTGTATTAAGGCTATCACTGGTGCCAGGACCTTTGAGAACAGATAAAGGGCAATGCAGAGAACTGATAATGTAAAGTCCCAGCGCAGGAACCTCCTGCAGCTGGGCCTGATAGGAATGTGAAGATAAGCCTCTTTGAGATCCAGAGTTACCATCCAGTGATCCTTGCCTAAAGAGGCAGAAATTGTTGTAAAGTTAACATCTTGAATTTTGGAATGTCCAGGTATGTGTTGAGAATAGACAAATCCAGAATTGGCCTCCAAGTGTTTCCTTTCTTTGGTACAAGAAACAGAATAAAATCCTAGGCCTACTTCTGTGGAGGGTACCCTGGATAGCCCCATGTTGAGAAGTAAAGAAATCTGTTTGTAAGCCTCCACCTTTTGCTGAGAAGAACGCCCTGGCATGCCTTTGAAAGGAGGCAAGGTGTGAAAATAAAACTTGTAGCCTCGAGCTATAATGTCCAACACCCATTTGTCCTGAGTGACTAAAATCCAATTTTTCCTGAAATGTGCCAACTTTCCTCCCAGAGGAGCTGCCAGACAGGAGGGATCTGGCAGCTGGAGATGCAGGTCATTGGGTCTGTTTAAGGCTGACCCCTGCCTTCACCTGAAGATTGTGCAGGGGAACTCCCGTCCTAGGGTGAGAAGAACCTTGAGCATGAGCTCTGCCCCTACCACGTCTTGATCTGCCTAGACTGTAAATCAGAAGAAGGATAAGCCCATCCTTTAGTAGGCCAATTTCTGCTAAACTTAGGGGCTGCACCTGTAAAAATCCTTAACTGTTTGCATAGACTTAGCTTTGTCTTCCATTTTCTTCAAAACTGACTCCACAGGAGAACCAAACAAAACTTCAGACTGAAGGGAGCATCCAAAATTGAGCTTTAACATGCTCTGACAAATTCTGATCCTTAAGCCAAGTGCCTGCCCGAATAACTGTTAAGCCAGGCGTCCTACGAAACTGATCCAGTGGCAGCCACCCTGGAAGAGGCCTGAAGAGCATCAAAACCACACTGCAAAGAATGCTTACCCACCTGATCAGAGGCATGAACTAAATCCTGCAATTCCTTACACTCAATGCCCTCTGCCAAAGCATCAACCTTAGATTTCAACTGACTCAGGAGTAAGTTCTGGTACTTCAGCATATGAAACTGGCAATTCAAAGCCCTCATTGCTAGAGTGGAAGAGGTATACCCACCTATCCAAAGCTCTAGAATCTTTATCCATAGGAACTGGATTCTTTACAACAAAGCTCTGACCCCCTAGGGACCCTGGCTAATTTTTTCTGGGTCAGCTCTTTTTTTTTTTATACAGTATTTATGAGCCTCAGGCACTCTGTAATACCTGTCAGGCTTGACCGGGCAGGAGGCAAAGAATCAGGATTTGAAAACATCTTGAACAACATCCAAAACAGGGGTATAGCCAAACAAAATTCCCTAAGTCTCTTTCTAGAGTCTGAGAAATCCTGACCTTCCCACTTAAAATGCTCTCTCATGGAATGCAGGGTTTCAGAAAAGAAAAATCCTCTGGGGAAGCAGAAGGAGTAGAATCCTCTGCATCCGAATCAGAATAAGGAGGAAAATCCTGAATGTCTTCAGTAATCTGAAGAATGTTCCAATCCTTCCACCTCTGGCTCCCCTGATTAAGGTAATTAAATCTTCTGCCATTTTCATCATATGCTTTTTAGGCACAGAACCTGCAGAACTAGGGCTGACACCAGAGGAAGACAAACCAGGCCTGACCTTGGAAGGTACCTTAGAGACAGAAGTAGAAGGCCTAACCACCTTATGCAAAGGAGGGACTACAGAAACCTGAGAGGCCCCCTCAGCCTGTCCCGACTCCTGAGAGGCCACATCCTGCAAAACTAAAGGCTCCCCCTGAGACTCAGCTGAAACCTCGGCTGGATCTACAGATTCCACCGTAGTTTCTGACTTTAACGATTTGTCCCAATCTAACCTGCGTTTAATGGTGCGCTTATTAAATCTAGCACAAAAGCGACACACCCACACGCCGTGCTCAGCCCCAAGCAAGGAATACAAAGAGAGTGGTAATCCTATGAGGTATCTGTTTAAATACAATTATTCACTTTTTCTGACATCCGGATTTAACTGAGGCAAGAAAGGACAAAAATATTCGTCTGAAACTCAGAATCTAACACTTTGGTATTTATGACTGCAGCAATGTGAGATGAAGAACATCATAGCTCATCTCAAAAACTGGCAAACTATCATTTTATACAATTTTATTATATACTTACGCATGCATGCATAGCACCAAAGGAACCACTATAAATAAATACATACATACATAGGACTGTTTCACTTCAATCTCTTCCCCTTAGCAGATCTAGCCTTTAATGTGCAACAGTACAAACCCAAGATACATTACAGCTAGGGAAATGGAAAAGAAAAAAAGAACATTCCTACTTTAAAATCACTGGCTTTAACAACAGTCACTAATATGACCCTCAACCAGCTCACATTTAAAGTGAGGAGGTGGAATAAGATCTACTATACAGTTTAAAACACAGTTCACTTTTAGAAATGTATTATACACATATAAACTACCTTTACCCTAATGGTTTTGTATACATTTTCTGGATTTGTGTCATTTTGTTTTCTTCTGAAGTGGATGATTTGCCTGACTGACTACTAACAAACTAAGGCTCCTGTTTTTTTCTCTCCTCTTCAATGAGGACTGTATCTAATCTTGGTACTAGTTTGATCCCTTTGCTGGCACCAAGACAAATCAAAACTAGGTCCATTACGCTGTTTTTATATACTGCTTAAACTCCTCCTGTACTCTATAGTATCTACTAAGACAGCTTTAAAATAACTTTATCATGAAGTCCCATTTTATATGTAAGAGACAAAAGTACTTAACTAATGTTTCTTACTGGAATATTTTGAACAATACACTTTGGTTATAGAATTGGCTACTTGCTTTTCTTTCCTAATGGTTTGGAAGAAAGTATTTGGGGCAAGCACTACGCAAGCCATTTTGTTGAATTTACATATTTTAAATCCCAGAAAAAAAACAAAACTCTCTCTGAATGTTCCGTATCTTCTCAGTTTCATGATGCAGGTGGCTTCAAGTTTGGAGTTAAGGATACTGAATTAAAAGTGATCTCAAATGCCAGAAAGTCAGGTGAGACCAACAAAGTCTGGACTCCTCCATACCTACAAATTCCAAGACTCTATTTACTGAGGCCTCTTACATCCATCATTTAAAATGCTTATTCATTAGCTTTAGCAAGCAAGAGAAGAAAATATTCTCAATCTGGGAACCGCATGAAATTGCTTCCTTGTTGCTAGCAAAGCATCCCATGGCACAGAAAATGTGCAATGTGTATGCTAAGTCTTCTCCCTTCAGATATGACTCAGATGGGTCAGCAAAGGATTCCTTTCTTCTCTTGGAAGGATGAGGAAGATGCCCAACACACAGAACTAGCCTGACTGGAAGTTAAACCTCTGCTTGGCTACTACGTACTCCTTTGCTAATTTTTTTATATTCACAATGTAAAGATAGCTAAGGAAGGGCAGGGGCACTGGAGTTTCCAGCATGGGGGCTACTTTCTCCAAGGGAAGAACAATATCAAAAATTCAGGTCTGATGAACTTGTCAAAAAGACTTACAATGCTATAATAAGAGATTAGAACTGTTGGGTAACAATCCTTATTGTTCAGTTCAATGGGAGCTAGTATTACCTCAGCAGTGCAGACGTCCTTCAATGGCACCTTCAAATCACTGTATGACCTGAAAGCTGTAGTGGTCCCATTTCAGGCCTGTGAAACAACCAAGTCATATCACTGCTTGTCTGTCTCTAAAAGGATCTAGACAGGTGGGATTCAATTCTAACACTTCTCCAAGATGGGAGATCATGAGGTTGATCTTCACAAGAACCAGGAACAATAATTCTCTGTGGGGCTGATGGGATCATAAACTGCCTCATTCTCGATCTACCTGCAGTTTTGTAAGAAGTCAGTTTCTGGGTTGCTCTATATGTGTTGTTTTCTTCCATTAGATGCCCGAAGTGGAAAGTTTACCAAATGGACATCCATCCTGAACTAAGGTTTCTATTGTTTATCTGAGCTAAACAGGCCTTCAAGTCATGGGCCCTATTTGGTCACAGTTTCTCCCTAAATGTGGATAGCACTCAAAGGTAGAAACAGTGCAGTTTTCTTTCAATCAGGAAAAGCACTGCAAATAGAAGTCTTTAGGAAGAATTTGTCTTCTGCATACATAGCTACAGGAGTGTTTTGTGTGGCCATCATGGATCATGGAAAAATAGGCCACCTCCAGTCAGGTTATTTTTCAGTCAAATCAAGTAACAACAGATCCAAATTATAAAACTGAGTAACGAAATCTCAATGTTGGTACTTACTTTTTTTTCAATGTAAGTCACCTGAAAGAGACCACAGGAACAACAGACTGACCTGAATGCTTGTTGAGGAAAAATAACTAACTCTATAACATGACCAACTTCTACCATATATTGAAAGTTTGCATGCCAATGGCCATGATGAAGATATGCGTGCAAGAATGCTCAAAGAAAGTTTTGGAGATTAGTCCAGAAACCAAACATCTTGCCTTCGGCAATTCCATGGAGTAAGGAATATGACTGCAACAGTGACCCCTAATAATGAACATCTTCCTGTGTGATGGTTATTGGAAAATTACAGCATGCAAGCAATTTCCCTTCAAGTACTCAGTCATGAATTATTTGGTTGCTGTTTGCAAAGGGATAGTTGTTGATGCATGTAGTGATTTAGGTGGGCTAGGATGTTTGTGCAAGTCCAACAATGTGATATCTCAAAGAAAGCATGACATGTACTTCTAAGGTTTTAGTGACTGCTCTTTGTCTGACTTGCAGTGAACTCTGAGTAAGACTAATAAAGTAAAGGTATGTGGAGTATACAGGGAGACTTGCCTTCATAAAAAAAATGATTGCCCTTGGGTGGTATGTATCTGCGCTAAACCGCCTTCCCTTTTGAGAACCCAAGTTTAGCTTATATTTCTTGTATAACTGAGGATACAGACTTGTGCAGTTAGGGTTCAGCAGGTGTGTTTTAATGGGAAGATGTTTTATGCATCATAGGAACAGGTAGGTATAAATCTTCCACATCTAATGTTGCTATATGAATTCCTCTGTGAATAGAAGAACTAGTTATGAGTTTGCAATTCTTATTTTTTTTGGGTGAAGGTATAAGTGAAAGACCAAGTACTGGTCTACGGTGTTCTCCTTTTTTTAGGCCAGGAACAGTGTGCAGTAAGATCCTTGCCCTCTTTGACTGGAAGAAATCCAAAGTATTGCCTTTCTATCTACTACAATGACCAACAACAAAGCTTGTGTGACCTAATGTTTATAGTATATGTGTAAAAGAAAAAGAATGAGCCCTTTGAAGAAATTCTGTCATGAAACCTTGAAAAACTCTTGTGAAAACTCAGCTGACTGAGGTTACTGCTTTCCGTACAAACAGAATGAATTGCAAAATGCCTCCCTGGGGTAAGAGGTAGGACATGCTGGAAGGGTGCAGTATAAAGTAATGTGGAGATGTTCTGCTGATATTTCTCTTTTTCTCCACAGCCTGTAAATGAAGGCATCTGTTTTTGTTTATACTGTTTTTCACTTTTAGGGGCTTCCTGACAGATACTTCCTTACAGATGAAGATTTCTTGCAATTCATGGGGTGTGGTCATGAAACATCTGCTTAACTGTGGATTTTGCTTTGCCATTTCCTCATCCAAGTTCTTATAAAACATTGCTCTTGCAGGCTGACTAAAACCATATTAGTAATTGTTAACTCCATTCTGGATAAAACAAAACATACCTCACTGGACTTTCTAATGAGACTGCAACAGTGCCACAACTACCTGGAGCCAAAATCTGGAACATATTGACTAGACTGAAAGGCAATATACCTAACTTTGACATGGGTATTGTTCATGTTGGAATGAGCAAAGTAAGAAGGTCTTCCTTCATGCATGTGCAACAGGATATAATGAATGTACTACTGTACTACTATGAAATCATGAAAAAAAATCTGCTTAGCAAAATTCTCACATTACTTTGTATAGAAATACAATATCATGACAAAATGTTGGCATTCAGTCAGTGGCTAAGAACAAGGTCCTACAGGGAGAGGATTCAGGACCTACTGGCCTAGAATAAAGTTGTGCAATCAGCCAGAGTACTTTGCCTCTGAAAGGCTTCATCTTTCTCATTTGGGAAAACAGATAGTTAAAACAAGTATTTTTTCCCTTTCCTCAAAGTGACTTTTCATTTTCAAATTAAAAGACAAAAGAGTTAAAAACAATTCAGAAGTAAAAGTGGCTTTGCTAAATTATGTAAGTCTTGAAAATAAAAAGTGGGACTTCCGGTTAAGATGGCGGTGAATTAGTGGTTTCTATAGAGGCTCTCTTGGCACTTGTAATCCCAGTCACTAGTAAATTAAACAGGCAGTACTGGATAGATGTACTAAGAGTGCTACAATCCAGTTTATTTCATGTCAAAAAAGTGATTGGGAAAGAATAAGGGATGAGTAACTGTCATGCGTGATGACCATGGTCAATCCTCCTGTGACACTAACCCTGCTGAAAATCAGTAAGGTAATTTAAAGGAATATTGTGCTGGCAACTATGTCTCGATAGAGGCCAAACTGAAATAAATTAAGAATGACCTGCAGAAAATTTAATCCCACATAAGTGCAATACATGGAGAAGACAGAGAGGTACATACCAAATGCGGCACTGTATTCTATAACAGGTCTAATGAGGGACGAGTAGACAGGGATTATGACCTATTTCTTCCTGGATGAGAAACATTTTGTAATGAGATGTGCCACACAGAAGGACTTAATGACTACAGTGGCAATGTGGTCATCAATGGAGAGGTTGCTGTCAGGACTTTCTGACTACAGCGGCAATGTGCTTATCAAATGGGAGGTTGCTGTCAACCTGTGTCCCCAGGTCTCTTATCACACCTTCGGTGTTTAGTGGACTACCGCCCATGTGGTAGTTCATGGTCACCGAATTTTTCCCAAAGAGAATGACAATGCACTTTTTAGCATTGAGCTTAAGGTCATGGTTCTGGAACCAGTCACTGGTGTCGGTGAGGCCTTTTTGTAGAATGTCTACATCATTTGGAGAATCAGTAATGGCTCCCAGCTTACAATCATCTGCGAACTTGGTCAGCCAGAGTCACTTTGTGTTGGCTTGAACTTTAGAGAAGTACATGCCAAACAGGAGAGGACCTAGGACCGATCCCTGTGGGACACCACTTGTAACTGATCGGTAGTCAGATTTGGGGTCTGCTACTTTCACAATGTGGGTTCTATCAGTGAGCCAATTGGCAACCCATCTTACTACATAGGGGCTTATGCCTAGTTTAGTGAGTCTATGATTCCTGAGTGAGAGATGGTGTCGAAGGCCTTGGCAAGATCTAGGTAGGCTGTGTGAACTACCTTGCCCTCATCCACAACTCTGGTGACAGACTCAAAGAAGTCTATCAGGTTGAGCAGGCATGTTCTACCTTTCACAAACCCATACTGCGTGGGGTCCAGAGTTTGGAGATTCCCTATGTCCTTATTTATAAGGTCCATAATGATGCACTCCATAGCCTTACATATCAGACTCATCAGGCTAATGGGGGTGGTAGTTCCCAGGGTCTGTAGTCACTCCCCCTTTGTGGAGTGGTTAACCGTAGCAGTGCGCCATTCGGTAGGAACAAAGCCTGAAATGAGGCTATGATTGAACAGGGTACTCAGGTGTGGTGCCAGTTCACTTTGTAATTCATGTAGAACACAGCCAGGGATATTATCAGGTCCCATGGAAGCTGTATTCTTGGCTTTGGACAGTGCGGTTTTTATCTGTGTAGCCGTGAAAATAGGGACTTTGCATTCCTCTGATATTGTGATAGGCCCTTGTGAAAAGGGGGTAAAGTTCGCACTGAACCTGTCAGCCAATATGTTGGCAATATCAGTTGGTTCTGTATATGTATTGCCATTGTGCTATAACTCAGAGCAAGGCTTCAGACCAGTTGTACATTAGGAAGGTTTGTGGCCTGCACTGTGGTGGCAGGACAGGTAGCTTACATCCTTCTAAGTTGGGTACTGCTGATTGAGGGCTCAGTGTCTGTTATTCTAAAAGTGTATTAGTTCTGGTTTAAGCACTTGGGCTTCAGGCCAGTTATTTTACATTAAGAAGGTTAATGGTCTGCACTCTTGTGGGAGGAGAGGCTGGACTCTGCCCTTCTGAGCTGGGAATTTCTGGTTAAAGGCTTATAGTGCCTACATATTTGAACTGTTTCTTACTGAAATTGTTACACCTTGTTTGCTGTAGCATAGACTAGATCCAGGCCTGCTGAATCTAGCTTTGTTTGTATGCTTGTTGTTTGTTTGCTTGTTATTTCCCTGAAACACTAATTCCACCTAAAACACGGCTTTTCAGTGCTTCTGTGGATCCCTAGTGATATCTGCATTGCTTACTGTACTTATTTCCTTGTTTCACTTGAAAGAAAGTTACTGTTTGTCGTTTTTGCATTTAAGTTACCTGTAACACATTGCATTTAAGTTACCTGGCACTTGCTCACTAAAGCAATTATATAAGTCAGCACTAAAAAATTAAAAGCACTACACCCTCACAAACTCCCCTTGAGTACCTTGTTCCCCATTGGCCCTTTTTTTCAATTATAAAGGAATTCCCAATACTATTCTAGCATGTCCAAAGGTCAGCTGTCAATCTCCTCTCCAGTCCAGCTGGTGAATCTGGGAATCTTGAGGCAATATTACAACTGCCTCATGCACACAGACAACCCTCTCCTCCTCCCAACAAATTCTAACACATGTGAGACATGCAACCATATAGCCAAACTGGAGGCTAAGCTCTCTCAACTCAGTACTGGCGTAACCAGTCAGGAGGAGAAGGAAACCACACTCACTACAATTCCAGTCTCACATAGACCTACCACGACAGCAAACCAAACACATAAACACACAAAAACATACTCGGAGGCTCTAAATAAAAATATGCCTAAGCAGCAGAGACCTCCAAAGCAGACACCCAAGCAACCGCTACCCCAAAACAAAACACGTGCAACACATAGCTCACAAAGCCAGTGTGCTGAACAGTCACAGCCCTTAAGGCTAAACAACACACCTGATATACTTGTAACAGGTGACTATCATCAGGCACACTGACGTCCCGCTCACCAGGCTGAACACAGAGAAGGTCACGGTGAGCTGCCTGTCGGGCGCTAGGATACGCCAAATAACACAAGCACTCGGGTCACTCCAAGGCAAGTACAAATATGACTCGGTCATTCTCCATGCTGGTGTGAATGACCTGAGACGTACTTCCCTGGACTACATGAAAAGAGACAGAGGAGCTCTCTGAGCATGTAGCCCAGGCCAGTATGACCCTGACCTTGAGTAGCATCTTACCCTCACCAAGAATGACGCCACAATATGAAGACAAGATGATCAATTTCAACAATAAGCTTAAGTATTGGTGTCACTCAAAGGGGATCCAATGCCTGTCAGCCTGGGATGACATGCTCAACAAGCCACGATGCTTCGCTAGGGACGGCTTGCACCTGTCACCCCTGGGCTTTCGGATATTGACAAAGGCTCTTGCTTCCCCCATAGTGCCTTTTTTAGGCAAGGCTCAAGAGACAAACCCACCTCCATAGGTATCACAAGGGATAAGAAACTAAGAGTAATGCTACTCAACGCCAGAAGTCTAAACCTCAAGATGCACGCACTCGAAACTCTCCTTAGCATGGAGAACATCGATATCTGTGCAGTAACAGAAGGTTCAAGGCTCCCGAGAGCACCCCAGCACTACCAGGTTATACCTCATACCATGCTTTTCGGCCCCAAAACTTGGACTGAACCACAAAAGGAGGGGGGAGTATCAATATTCGTCAAAGATACCCACACCTCCAGGTTGGTGGCACAGCACGAAGCATCAGAGGCTATCCATGTGCAACTAACAATGGGTAAAACTGCCTTCCAGTTTATAGCCTGCTACAGACCATCCTCCCAAACCCAGGAACCCCACTCGGCCTTCCTGAGAACACTGGAAAATATGAAGGTCTCTCCAAACACCATTATATTGGGCGACGTCAACTACCCAAACATAGACTGGGAGCATTACTCTAGCTTCAACACCCTAGCCCAAAGGTTCCTAGAATTTATAAACTCAAATGCTATGGAACAACTTGTTACCACTCCCACAAGAGGGGAAAACATACTAGACCTGATCATCACCAACATGGGGACTCTATGCTCCAGACCAGAAGTGTATCCCTCATTGGTAAGATCAGACCATAAACTAATCTCACTGGATATTCACATCCCGACCCCACCCCCTGCCCAGAAAACCACAGTGAAAAACTTCTCTAAAGCAAATTTCACACTCCTCAAAACAGAGGTGGAATCCTTCAAAGCCCCCGAGCCTGTGGAAAATACATCCCAGACCGCAGAATCCTTTATAAACGCATTCTATGAACACCTTCAGGAATGCATGGATCATGCAATCCCAAAGCAAACCAAGACCCAATCCTTCAAAGGCAGACGTCCTGTCTGGTGGACCCCAGCCATAAACAAACTATACAATAGAAGGAGGAAGCTACTACATGGTAGAGCAAAATCCCAAAAAGGGAAGGCATCTCTGATCAGTATTAGCAAAAAACTACGGGCACTCATAAAATCGTCTAAGGCCAGCTTAGAGAGAAAAATTGCACAGGACACCAAGGATAATCACAAGGCTTTCTTTAGTTATGTTAGGAACCTGGGTGGGAATTCCCAGATATGCTCAAAATTAGTCCAAAATGACAAAAAATACATCGAACCCACAGACATTGCCAACATCCTAGCTGAAAGGTTCAGCGCAAACTTCTCCCCCCCTCCCCACCAAAAGGGCAAATATCTATCCCAGCAGAGTGCTGCCCCCCTGACATCTCAGATGCTCAGGTAAGAGCCGCCCTCTCAAAAACAAAAAACACAGCATCAATGGGACCAGACGGTGTCCCGGGCTGCGTCCTACATGAACTCCAAGAAGAGCTAAACCCAAACATAAAACTACTGTTCAGTTTCAGCCTTACTACAGGATATGTACCCAAAGAGTGGCGTACAGCAACAGTGGTCCCTCTCCACAAAGGTGGTGCCTCAACGGATCCTGGAAACCATAACCCCATAGGCCTGACTAGCTTGGTCTGCAAAGGTATGAAAAGGATCATCATAAACCTCATAAATAAAGATATTGGGGACCTACAGACACTGGATCCTAACCAGTTCGGCTGTTAAGGGCAGATCCTGCCTCTTAAACCTGGTTGATTTCTTTGAAACAGTCACCAAGGCCATTGATGAGGGGAATGTGGTCCACACAGCCTACCTGGACCTCGCAAAAGTCTTCGATAAAATACCCCACTCGGGCATTAAAGATAAGCTCACCAGCTTAAATATAAACCCCTATGTCACTAGATGGGTTGCAAACTGGCTCAAGGACAGAATCCACATGGTTTGAATTGCTGGAGCCATGTCAGACTCCAAACCAGTTACAAGTGGCGTCCCACAAGGCTCAGTTCTGGGACCTCTCTTGTTCGGTATATATTTCTCGGAGGTACAGGCCAACACGGAAGGACTATGGCTGACCAAGTTCGCAGATGACTGCAAACTGGGCGCCATAATCGACTCAACAGCCGACACAAGCATCCTCCAAAAGGGCCTCATAGAAACAGACAACTGGTGCAAGAGCCATGGCCTCAAGCTAAACGCCAAAAAGTGTATAGTCATCCCCTTTGGCAAAAACAAAGTGCCCACAAATTACCACATGGGTGGTAATCCATTAAGTACAGAAGAAGTAATTAGGGACCTGGGGACCCAAGTTGATAGCAATCTCTCATTTGACAACCACGTGGCCAAAGTGGTTAGAAAAACATTTTATATAACCCACCTAATCATGAAGGGATTCACATCTAGATCAGGGGAGGTCATCGTGCCTCTTTACTCATCCCTCATCAGGCCCATAATTGAGTACAATGCCCCTTTTGGGATGTACCTTACCAGACACCTGCAGCAACTGGAAAGACCCCAAAAGTACCTCACCAAGAGGATCAAATGGTTCAAACAGATGCCATATGTTGCCCGGTTAAAGAAACTCCAGCTCTACTCAGTGGCATACCGCCTGCTCAGAGGCGATCTGTGCCTGATGTATAAAGCCATGTCCAACCCGGAATTAATGGACATGCTGCACCTCAGAAAATCCAAATCCCATCGAGCTACGCGCTCGAGAGACTTGAACCTCAGCACTGAAATAAACAGGACATGCTGGAGGGACAGATTCATAACCCAGAGGCTCCCTTCACTCTGGAATAAAATCCCAGTCCAGGTTAGGCAGAGTCCCTCATTGACTCTCTTCAAGAGGAATCTTGATGAGTGGATGGGAGATCGTAGGTTTACCCCGGATATCACTTCTGTGTCACTGTTAGACAGAGGCACAGTATACTAACCTCAAAAAAGGGCATAGCAAAATTAATTTAAAATGGGTGGCGAAAGCCAAACGCACTCTGGCTAGGCTTATAAATGCCCTAGGGCAGATAGCCTAGTATGAACCTATGAGTATTGCCATGTCGATTCTTGATATAACTATAGAATGCCTTGTGGTTGTCTTTAGAAACTGCAGCAATTTTGTTTTCATAGATAGTTTAGAGGATTTGATGATAGATGCTATCAACACTCCGCAGAAGCCTTTGACATCACAGAAGGATCAGGACAGGAACATAAGCCACAGTGGCAACCAGAACCGACAGAGTGTTCTACAGAACGAATTACAGGACTACCAGGACAACCGGGACCACAGACAATCCAGCTACCAGGAGCAGCAGCACCATCACAGAGACCAGTTTCTTCAGGAAGACCAATATCGACAGCACAGACATCAACCACCACACCAATACCAAAGCCAGCACCAGTACCAGAACAAGAATGACGACCACCACCAGAGCTTGTCCCTCTTACCAGGGTCCCCCCATACCACAGCCACAGCGAGGAATACTACTACAACCCACCGAGATTCCAGAAAGCAGAGGAGGAATTCCAGAGGTCTCATACTCTATCCACAAACTCCCAGGGAGACAGGAGAACCAAACAGTGGACAGGGGTGAGGAAAATACAATACCTGGGCAATCCCGACTGGAACCCCGACTACAACCCAGGTCAAAGGCTCAGATAGAGGAAACAGCCACAATAACAGGTACAATAACAACAACAACAGGTACCACAATAACAGGTGCTCCACTTATCTGGAACCACTCTGTTAAAGCACTGACTGAAGAGGAAAAAAGTGTGTTGTCCAAAGGACTTACTTTTGTACCAAGTTGCAGGAGTGAGGTTGCTCAAGTACTGATAGACCTTAAAATGTTTGTGAGGAAGCTAAACTTAAGGGTACAGTTTCATGGCAAAAGTAATGACACTGAAAATAAGCCTATTGATGAAACTATAAAAAGGCCTAGCAGCTATTGTCCACCACTACATCAAACACTAGCTGCTTTCGAAGTGAAATGTGAGATGGATATCAGGAAACTGCTTAAAAAACCTCCAAAGGAAAAAACTTTACAACTTAACACAGGGAGAAAGAAAAGCATTGCTTGAGCTAGGCAATGATAAATCCAGGCGTGTAATGAAGGCAGACAAGGGAGGAGGTATACTTGTGACTGACACCACTAGCTACAACCAAAAGATAGAGAACATGCTGGAGGATAACAGATTTTATGAGTTATTTATCATGGATGACATAAAAAGAGCATATGATTTATGAAACACTAATCTCACCACATTATGGGAAGAAAAACTTATCACTGAAAATCTTTATAATTATTTATGGAGCCCATGCCCACGTTTACCTTACTTTTTTGGAATACCAAAGCCACACAAGAACAGAGAAGACCCACCTTATAGACTGGTGGTAGCAAGTGGAGGTTCCCTTACTGAAGCCACAGCCATTTACCTTGATTACTTACTGAAACCTCTAGCAGAAAAGAATAAGTCATACATAAGAGATTCAATGGATTTTTTTGAAGAAAATAAAAAACATTACAGTGGAAGCTGACAGTATTTTGGTAACTACTGATGTGGAATCCTTGTACACAGTGCTCCCTCACAATTACTGTATAACAGCAGCTATGGAGTCTTTTAAGAAACATAATCAGGGTACACAGGCACAACTGCAAAAGTTAAGCAAGCTCATTAATCTTGTACTGGACTTCAATTTCTTTACTTTCAATGGCAAACACTACAAACAAAAAACTGGTATACCATGGCTCCCAGCACAGCTAACATGCCCCTGGGCAAATGGGAGGACGACTTTGTGTTAAACAACACAGATTACATGCAGCATATCACATGCTATTTACATTTTATTGACGATGTCTTTATTGTGTGGGAAGGTGTCACCTTGCAGCTTGGAGATTTTATCACTTTCCTCAATCAAACAACCCCCTTCCTGAAGTTTACCTCTTCCCATAGCTGTACTTCAACCACTTTCTTAGATATGCAGATTTCCAAGGACACCAACAATAACAGAATCACCACTGATCTATTCAGAAAACCAACGAGGGTTAACTTATTACTCCACAGTAAAAAGTCTACATCCTACAAAACCAACAAAGAGCAAAGTAAATGTCCAGGTACCACAGTCATGAAATAAATAATCCACTTTATTGTAGAAATCACAGGAGCAGCCACCATAAGGCATGAGCAATATCTCCCTTACTCGAAGATACAAATTTAAACCCCTTAGACAAAAGCGAAAAATGTTCCTCTCTCAGGGTTGTGCCAATATAATTGTAAATTTTAAAACCGTTATATTCAGCTACTATACCGTCCATGTTAGCCTCAATTATTATTCCACTACCATTCAGGTCCTTTTCCAATCCGTTTCTCTGGCGTGAGGAAAGCCATCTGGGAAGTTGTATTCAAGCATGCTCCCAGGAATGTAATTTGTTGACAGGGTACCAGGTGTGATTTCTTTTTGTTTATGGTGTACTCCAGACAAGTCAGTACCCTTTGAACAAAGGCCAGATGATTCAGAAGTATGCCCTGGCTTTCTGCCTGAATTAGACAATTGTCCAGGTATGGGTATATTTGAATATTTCACTGCCTGCAAAATGCAATGACTGGAGCTAGGCACTTTGTGAATACCCTGGGCGCAGTAGATAAGCCAAAGGGCAGTGCAGAGAACTGACAATGCATATAGCCTGCTTTAAAGCGTAGGTATCTTCTGCAAGACTCCCTGACAGGGATGTGCAGGTATGCCTCTTTTAAGTCTAGTTTTGCTAACCATGCATATTTGCCTAGCATAGGAAGCAGCTGGTGAAGCATCAGCATTTTGAATTTTGGAATCACCAGGAAAGGTGTTTAGAGTAGAAAGGTCCAGGATAGGACACTATGTATTGCCTTTTCTGCGTACCAGGAAAAATCTTGAATAGAAACCTTGTCCCTTTTCCTCTTCTGGTACCAACTGAACAGCTTCCATGTTTAAGAGAGAGAGTACTTGATTTTGGGCCTCTGACCACTGATTTGGAGGTAGAGCTGGCCACCTGCTTGGAGTTGGTAACGTGTGAAAGTGAAATCTGTATCCTTGCGACACTATATTTAAAAAACATTTGTCCTGGGTAATGAGTTCCCAGTTTTTGGCCTGCAGACCAATCTTTCTGCCTAAAGGAGCATTCAGTTGGGAAGTGCTTGGAAATTTTAAAAGCAAGTCATTGAGACAGTTTTCCATAAGGGGGAGTCTTACTACTCCCAGATTTGGGTGTGGAAACCCCCCACTGCTTAGTCTTGTGTGTCCCTTGGGACTGAAACCTGGTGTTTCTGCTGTGTCTGGTTTTAGCTTGAGAAGACCTGGAAGAGGCCGGAAAGGACCAGTTCTTAGTGGGCCAGTGCCTACTAAATCTAGGAGGCTGAACTTGTAAGAAATCTTTGACAGTTTGCATAGATTTAGCTTTATCTTACATCCTTTTTAGAACTTCCTCAGCCTTGCTGCCAAACAGGCGATCCTGATTTAAGGTAGCATTCAACAATTTAGCTTTAACATGATCAGGCAAAGTTTGCTCCTTAAGCCAAGCATGCCTTCTAAGCACAGACCCAGTAACAGCAGCCCTGCAAGAGGCCTCTAATTAATCAAATCCACACTGCAAAGTATGTTTTCCAACCTGTTCAGCAGAATGCATTAAATCCTGTAATTCTTTATGTTCAGCACAGTCAGGAATCAACATCATTTTCTGTTTAAGCAATCCAATAACATGTTGTTGATACTTTAACATATGAAACTGGCAGTTTAAAGCCCTAATGGCCAAGGTTGCATAAGTGTAAACCTTCTTACTCCATCTATCCAGCGCCCTGGAATCTCTATCAGAGGGGGTAGGATTTTTAGCAGTACAAGCCTTAATGCCCTTAGGTCCCTGTGAAATAGTCTCTGGATCGGCAATAGGACTTCTGAAAAGGAACTTGTGAGAATCAGGAACCCTGTAATATATGTCAGGTTTTCTGGGAGCAGGAGGCAAAGAATCAGGAGCCAAACTAGATTCTGAAAAGGCATCATCAACAATATCCAGTACAGGAGGTATAGCCAAAGGCCTATGCTGAGGCAGGAGTACGAAATCCCTAAGCCTCTTTTTAGAATCAGAAAATTCCTGACTTTCCCAGTGGAAATGCTCCCGTAGAGCATGTAAGGTCTCACCAAAAGAAAAATCCTCAGGAGGAGAAACAGAGAAATACAGTCCTCTGCATCAGAATCCTCATAAGCAGATAAGGGCAAATCCAGATCATCAAAAGTATCAGAAAAATCAGAATCCTGGTCAGAAGATTCATAAACAGCTTCAGCCCTAGGTCGCTTAGAAGGGGGGGGGGGGGTTGGCATCCCCTGATTAGAGTTATAAGATCTTCAGCCATTCTTATTTGTTTTTTAGGCCTAGAGGCCTGAGCATGTGGTCTGGGCATCGGGTTTTTAGGCATGGGTCGAGATTTCGGCTTAAATGAAGAAGGAGACGTTGGTTTAATATGCAAGTCTGTAGGTCTGAATAAACACGCAGAAGCCGGTGCCTGCACAGCGTCTCCGGACCCATCCAAGGTAGAGACATCCATGGGTTCCACAGCTGAAGCATCTCGCGGCATACCGGACTCCGAATGGGTCTCGGTAGAGGCCTGCGAGTCAGAAGTAGCAGGTATCAGGGGCTGCAAAAGCAACTCACTGAGTACCGAACTGGTGACTGGCTTAGGAAAAGCATTGTTGGCCTGTCTCTGTCTTTATCTTTACGTTTTTTCGGAATCCCGGTAGTCGGAAGGCTAACCAACATTTCTGGATAATTAAAGAGAGAACTGAAATATATAGATGCGAAAATATACCAACGACGGACAGTGCGCTGTTTATATAAAGCACAAAATCTACAGCGAAGTACGTCGTGGTCAGGGCCTAAGCAAGGAATACAGTATGAATGAAAATCTTTGTGAGGTATTTGCTTTCCACAAGTAATGCAATTATTAACTTTTACTGAAATCGGAAGGAGCAAGAAAAAGTTTCCCCAACTGGGTACTTAGCTTTAGTTTAAGACTTCGGTTCTGAAACTCGAAAACGAAAATTTCAGGAGTCAGCTGACCGGCACTTGTGAACTGCTTCTGCTTCGCGCATGGCAAGAAAGATTGATGTAATGGCGTTGGCTGCATGTTTTAAACCCCTGATGACTTGATGTCATGGAAGAAGGGACAGCAATCAACGCAGGACCCAAGACTTTGTTAATCAGGCCGACTGAGGGCTACTGCAAAGTTTTAATTTGTTTTCCTTTTCTTGTCCAGTTTCTCAAAAACTTGTTCAGCTGGTGGACCAAAAAGGAATTCCTTGTCCAATGGGGCATCTAGAGGTTCAGCCTTAACATGATTTGACAGTGGCTGGGTCTTGAGCCATGCATGTCTGTGGATGACAGAAACTGTGGCAGGTTCTCAGCAAAAAACATCCAAGGCATCATGGCCACATTTGAAGAAGCATCTAGAGACTTGTAATGCTTCTCTGGTGATCTCCTGAGTTTCCGTGGATAAGGTTCTATCCACAATAGAGTCTACCTTAGCTAGCATTTTGTCTTGGACAGATCCATGGTAATTAAGAATACGGAATTAACAATTCAAGGCTCTCATAACCAGGGTGGTAGAGGTTTAGGTTTTCTTCCCAAATATGTCTTGTAATCTGCTTTCCCTGTCATTAGGCAGGGGATGTATTTTTGGCCCATTAGTAGATTCAGTGGAGAACACGGAAGGATTCCGATTTTTATAGAGGTGCATATGAGTTTCAAGCACTCTGTAAAACCTGTCTGGTTTCCTCAGAGCAGGGGAAAGAGAAGACATTATTTAATACAATGTGCACTGGGGGAATAGCCAGTGTTCTAGGTGAAGGTAGACTTAGGAATTCTTACTGTGGGTCTGGCAGAACTGCTTACTTTCCCAAATGAAAACTTTCTTCATTCTATGTAGGATATCACTGAAGGAAAGTCGTCAAGGAGGGGTGAGCGGACGAGTGTGTGTCATCTGAGTGAGTTGGTTTGAGGTTGTAAATATCCAGATTAAGACAATTCCTCCTCATTGTCAGAGTTGGACAAATCTTCCTCTTCCTGAAAAGCTACTCCGCTGCTCCTTTCAGATATAGAGGCCTCAGAGACGGATGAGTGAGGTGGTTCTTTAGATTTCATGAAAGCCATAAACTCCTGTGCTGCTTTGGTCCGAGTAGAAGTGGTCATAAGTGGTGGCAAAGCACATTACGTGATTTGCCTTTGTTAAGTTGTCTATTTTAGAGAGATGACTGAAGGATGCAGTCATATGACCGGAACTTCAGTTGTGACTTTGGTAGTCAGGCAAGACAAGGGGTCTCCCTCAGCAGACCTGGTGTGGATGCTGGAAGATGAGGCCTACAGAGCAATCAAAGACCCAAAAGATGTGTGAACTGTTCTAGCATTTGAAAGCAGACAGCAAGCCATGGTGGCTTCCCAAGGGGTCATACCAGAAAGTTCAGGCCCAGAAGTCACCTAGCCATAGGGCTGCAAAGATGCCTCACCTAGGTCCTCAATCAACATAAGAATGGTAGTAGCTGTATTTTCAGAAACGTCAGAGTCATTAGCCTTTTTGCCTGTCTGTTTTTTGGAAAGACGCTAGTGCACACCAGAGTCTGCAGAAGCCATGCAGTAGCAATGGACTGCAATGCCATCAAGGAAGCAGAAGAACATAACTCCATATGGCAGTTAGTACCTCAGCCTTATGTTTGAGCATTTTCGCATGGCATTTTGCACAATCAAGGCTGTCACAGACATTCTGCTAAGGCCCCAAGAAGAACAGATAAAAACAAAAGAAAATCTTTATGCGGGATATGCTTTCCACACATCAAGCAACTGTTCACTTTTTTGAAAATTAAATTAGTTGAGAAATTTCCCCAAAGGGGTGCTTACCTGCTTGAAAGGAGGGCAGGATCTCTGGAAATGCAAGCAGACCAACAGATTGAGAGCATACAGAACACATGTGAAGCACATCAGACTGAATGGCTAGAAAGAACTAAAGATGGTGCCAACGGATACCCTTCTTATACCCTGACGTCCAGATGTCGGTCTATTGGCTACAGATGATGCAAAGACACTGGAAATTGGGCAAGTCAAGGGCTTCTGCAAGGCAGGAAGACCCAAGAATGAGTACTGCAATACTGACTACAAAGACCACCTAGCAGTTCTTAGACAGCAAGAAACACTGTGGAGTGTGTATGCCAATGTGTATTTATATGGGAGCTCAATGTCACTAAATGACAAAGGTGTAAGACCAGTGTGAGGCTTCAGAGAGAAAAGGGACAGCTTTAGAAAACTGGATGGATGAAGGGAAATCAAAACCTGAGTAACCCCTACTGCTACAGTGACATTCTGTAAATATTATTTTTCTCTCCGTGATAAGACACACATTCACAAACACAAATACATGCAAGCACACGTGTTATACCCACCACATGGAAGACCAGAGGTATTATTGAAACTTTCTCTCAGACGACAGTTCAGCTTCAAACCTTCCACTAAAAATTTTATAAAGTTCTGTAAACGCAATACTTTTCTTGGAATAAGTAACTTATACGTGATGCCTAGCAGTTCACAGTTGGCATAATGACTAAGGACTTTGCTTCACAAACACAAGGTATGGGGCTTAAACCTTACCTCCAGTCACTGTGTGAAGTTAGTGTGTTCTCCCTGTGTCTCTTAGTTTCCTCCCACATCCCAAAAACTCCTCCTCAGTGATAGAAGGCATTGGGTTCAGAGAATGGAGTCACGTTAGTAGCAAAGATTCTAGGTGCTGTCTATTGAAAGAGGAGATGTGTACGTATCAACTATGGTGTGTAGAACTCTCTAGACTGTAGAACACAGATCAGTCTGTATGTCACTCTCAGGGCTAGACACTTGGCAGTGTAAAAATTAGCTTTAGTAATATTGTAGGGTTGAGTAATGTCAAAATGAGCATTGGTATTTAACAGTGCTAAGTGGATTGAGGACCCAACCTATGCCATGGTCCCCTGCTAATGATAGGAGGGGATCTGTGCCTCTACTGGCCAGTGTGTAACCAACACAAAGTCCAGGGTCTTTAAACTACTAGCTGGATAGTGTCCAGCTACCCAGCCTGGGTTACCTGTGATAGCGCTGAGAGCTGGACATAAAACCAATCAACCAAAGCCAAACATGAACCGAGAATTTCTACTGTAAATGTGGTTTCTCTGGATGCAGCTTAGCAGTGGACAATGTGACAGTAAGGAGGAGACTGAACATTCTGTGTATCCAGCAGACAAACTGGAAAGGCAATACTGCAAAGTCACTTGGCTTGGGATCCAGACTGTACTACTCATGAGTAGGACAGACTAAAAATGGTGAAGGAATTGTTATGAGACAGAAACTTGTGAGGGATGTAATCAGAATTAGTGACTGGCTCATGGCAATCAGAGTCCAGTGTAAACAAAGGGGAGTATTCATAACCTCAACCTATGCCCCACAGCAGGGTTGCGATAGTGAAGAAAAGCATTAATACAGAACCATAAAGCAGAATAACATGAGTAGGTGCTGATAATGGCAGACCTGAAATCTCATACTTGGACCAATAAAATAAGACTGCTTGTGTGCGACCCAAGCTAGGAGAGGCCATTCGAGACTTCTGACTCAAAGATGGCCTGATGATGGACAGCACATGACTCGCCTACAAAGGCCATCACATGATCACACAGTGACTACAGTGTCCTGCTTATAGAGAGACATAAAGTCATAAAATATTAGGATATGCAGGCAGAAACGAGAGCAATGTGGAAGAAAGATACTTAGACAGTTCCAATAGTAGTAGGAGCAATGGATCTATTAAAAAAGAATCTACAATCATATTTAGATATGTTACTAATCATACTTGATTATGGTATGCATTCTGTAACATCAACTGTACCACATGTATATGTCTTGTTTAACCTTCAGCATATTTTGTGAAAATATTCAATAAAAAGAAATTTGATAGATATATTACCAATCCATGTAACCCCGTACGAATTGCAGGAATCATTACTGGGCACATTGCGGGTGCTGAGAAGAGCACTTCTGGCTCACATCAAAGACTGAAACGATACTAATTTCATGAACTTTAATCATACTTTGACTTAGGAATGGGGTCTATTCCTGCCATAATATTAGAAACCCAAAAGATTTGGAGAAATTAAAAAAGTAGTGGTCTATAAGCAACTCAGGCAGACTGCCTCCAGTAAGGAAAGGGCCCTAAGTTAAAAATTAGAGATTGCAAAGTCATTCACAGTGAAACTGTCAGTCTCCAAGAATCAATCTCTGGTGACCACAATCTGCTGCAAGTAGTACTCACAGAAGGTTGTACGGTCAACACAGACTACTACACTGAAGATCTGGAAATGAGTGAAAGCACAGGAGGTCAAGGAAGTAGTTAGAGCTGCAGTTACTTTTATTTTATTATTTACTGATTTTTATTTGCTAACTAGGAATGTTTGTTGGTACAAAACCATCTTCAGCCACTTCCCATGGCATTTGGCAAAAGCAATAAACATAATAGAGAAAAATATGTACAGTAATAATGAAAAATAACATACAAGACAATAAACAAATCTCAAGGGAAAACAAAAAATTATAAAGCTGATGACATACTGTAGATTATGATCAAAGACCAGAAATTCTGAGCAAGCAGTCCAAAAATGATTACAGGTATGAAATGAAACTGATGAAGTAGACATTGGCATAACTTAGCAATTTTGTTAACCAAAAGCAAGGCAGGTGTTGAGAAAAGGATCCAAAGAAAAATCTAGCTTAGAAGAGATTTGTAAATATTTACAGTATACACACACACACATATATACAAATATTTCAAGCACGGGCATTAATGCCTTTCTTGCCTCCCAATATACAAAACATTTGTTCCCATAATAATTGTCCAGGCTGTTCTGAAAAATATCTAAACTAGTACTTGCTTTAATGTAATGTGGTAGTCTGTTCCATGCATCAGCTGCTCTCTCAAAGAACCAATTAGCACACTTCTCATTCCTATAGAATCTTCTACATAGGTTGTCTGATTACTCTCTACTACTTTTTGATAACCCCAAATATTCCCAGAGATAGTTATCTCAATGCCCTATATACCTGAATACGATCTACTCTTAGATATCTATAAGACATGCTGTACAAGTTCAGATATTTTAGTCTTTCATAATAACTTAAATTTTCACATCCATGGATGCCCTTGGAATATTTCTGCAGTACTCGTTTCCCATTTACTCATGTTTGTTTTCTTATAAACTTTCCACAATGTTATTCTACATTCAAGTCTGGGTCTAATGTGACTAACAAACAATGACTTCATCATTTCTGATTTCCTAGACTTTATATATATTTTCTGTCCATATAGGATAAGTGTTTAAGGCCTACGATCTTCTTTGTGAGGTACTTTTGTGGCCTCTCTAGTTGTTGCAGGTGTCTAGTAAGGTACATGCCAAATGGGGCATTGTACTCAATGACTGGGCTAATGAGGGAAGAGCAGAGGGAGACAATGACCTCTTTCTTCCTGGATGCAAAACCCTTAGTAAAGAGATGTGCCACATAGAAGGACTTTCTGACCACAGTAGCAATGTGGTGGTCAAAAGAGAGGTTGCTGTCAAACTGTGTTCCCAGATCTCTTATAACGCCTTCTGTGTTCATTGGACTACCATCGATGTGGTAATTCATGGGAACTGAGTTTTTCACAAAGGTGATGACAACACATTTTATGGCTTTATGCTTAAGGCAATGATTCTGACACCAGTCGTTGGTCTCAGTGAGGCCTTTCTGTAGGATGTCAACATCACTTGGTGAGTTAATAATGGCTCCTAACTTGCAATTATCTGTGAACATTGTCAGCCAGAGTCCCTTCGTGTTGGCCTAGACTGCTGATGAGAAGTAGATAACAAAAAGGAGAGGACCCAGGACCGATCCCTCTGGGACTCCACTCGTGACTAGTCGTCAGTCTGACTTGGAGTCAGCTACTTTCACACACGGGCTCTATCTGTGAGGCAGTTTGCAACCCGGAGGTTGATGCCTAGCTTAAATGAATCTACAGTTTCAATCGCTGAGAGTTGTATTAAATATTCACCTTTCCATTTATGTTTCCCAAACCTCATATGCTTAAGTTTTTATGAACTAATCAGCAAATTATTATCCTGTGCCCATATGGTCAATTTTAGTCAAGTTCTTTCGCAGACATGCCTTATCTGTAACACATGTAATCAGTTTACTCAATTTCAGGTCATCTGCATATAAACTGTAGAACACCTCAGATGAAAAAGTTAGGTCTGAAAGATATAAGTTAAATAACTAAGGGCCTAGGACAGAGCCCTGTGGGACACCCTGACTGTAACCAAGAATTTCACCTATCTAATTCCTGTATGATACTTGCCATGTCCTATTTGTGAACCATGTGGCTATCTTATCAAGAACAGCTCAATACCTCGTAGTTTTAATTTATTAATCAGTGTTTTATGCATGACCCTGTCAAATGCTGAAGTTAAATCTATATAAATCACATCACAGCACAAGTTTTCATTCATGTTATATTGTTACAGAACATCACGTTACATGTGGCAACAGATCTATTTTTAACATATGCATGTTGATATATGGTTTCAAGTCCCAACCTATCCATTTCTGACAATAACTTATCTAACAGTATCTTCTCCATTATTTTTCCACAACATGAAAGTAGACTTAAGGGTCTGTATGACTCTGGGTTGTTCCTAGTCCCCTTTCCCTTAAAGACAGGTTTAATAAATGCACATCTTAATCTTGAGGAATCTCCCCATATTTATATATTACCTAGTAAATAATAGATATAATGGTATTGTGAGCTCTTCCTGCAGTGTTCTCAGGTCATTATTACCAATTCCATCTCATCCCTGTGCTTTGTCTGGATCCAGTTTGCACAGTTCTTTTTCAACACAATCTAATTTGACTCCAGTATCTGTGGATGTCCTTACATTCACCGCTGCAGTATTCCTTACTAATGGGATTCCCTGCCCTGAAGCCCTCCATCTAGCCAGTTTACAAAAGATTTTCGTTGCTTTAAGGTACGCAGAACGTCACCTGCTTACTTCTTGCGTAAGGTAGGGCATAAAGGTGATGTTAAGGAATACCATCCTCTGAACTTTTTAACTGCCGATCTGTTGCATACATCCATGTTTCTGTTCTAGCCCTCTCAGTTGCAGATAAGTACCCAGTTGGGTTTTTGTTACTTTTTCTGTTTTGTTTAGTACTGTTTGGAGTTAATGTCATCCAGGAAGAGTAAATGCCAGTGTGGGAGACTGAATCCCCATAAAGACTGTTACGATAAGTGCCTTTTTTGCCTTGGTGCTGTTCACGACCATACGTCTTGTTCAATTTGTCAGGCGTTTGTCCCCAAAACTCTTTGAAATAGGCTTTCTTCCCTTTCCTTGTACCTTGAGAACTTTTAGTCATTTACTTACTATAATGATAGATGTATGGGATCCATCTCGCCTACATTCTTGACAGATGGGCTCGGAGCCGAGAATCGGCTCCGACTCGGCCGATACTAAAGCATGAAGTCTCTCATTGGCTGGGCCAAACCCTATACCAGGATGCACCTCGCCCAAACCCCCAGATCTTGTTTGCCCCACAATAACTCATCCACAAGCACCAATCCAACCAGAAAAAGTATGGCAGGAGAGAAAAAACAATACTTCCTGGAGACCAACACAACAGGTAGGGGGAAGGAGGGCGGGTATGTAAGAATGTAGGCGAGATGGATCCCATACATCTATCGTTATGGTAAGTACATAACTAAAAGATGTAATGTGATCCCATCACGCCTACATTCTTGACAGATGGGACAGCGTCCCTAGCACCTTGATCCTGGGAGGCTCACTGGAAGACATTCCTGAGCACTGTGGAACCAAAGGACACCCGATCCCTGGACGCCACATCCAATTTATAATGAGAAATAAAGGTATATGGAGAAGCCCAAGTGGCTGCCGCACATATCTCATCCACAAACAGTCTGGCATGGAAGGCCACTGAAGTTGCCATAGCCCTAATAGAATGCGCTCTAACTGGAAATGGAAGGTCCCTCCCTGTTGATGCATAAATAAATGAAACAGAACCCCTGATCCACCTGGCAATAGTGGACTTGGTTACTGCTTTGCCAATTCTGTTGTCCGCAAAGACCACAAACAGCTGGTCTGACTTGCTGTGCTGTTGTGTCCTGTCTAAATAAAACCTCAGTTGTCTATGCACATCCAACTGATGAAGTCTGTATTCTGCCTCACTTGAAAAATTTGGAAAGAAAACTGGTAGCTCTATCGATTGTTGCAGACAAAGAGCAGAAGAAACCTTAGGAAGGAATGACGGGTTTAACCGTAGGGAGACTCTATCCTTATGAAAGATCAGATAAGTAGCGTTGACAGAGAGGGCTTGAATCTCTGAAACCCTTCTGGCTGATGTAATAGCTACCAAGAAGGCGGTCTTCCAAGATAAGAACTTTATGTCACAAGTGGCCGCCAGCTCGAAGGGAGGAGACGTCAAGGCTCCTAGAACCACACTGAGATCCCATGGCAATACAGGTTGTGACACCGGGGGGGCGAAGTAACCAAGCTCTCTTGAGGAAGGCCTTGCACAATTTATGACTCATGAGCGAGGGCTCAAAGGCTACATATGGTAGTTAGAAATCGCTGCCAATTGGACTTTAAGGGTGAAGACAGAGGAACCCTGTTGAAAAAGTGTTGCCAGAAAATCTAGTACTGCCGAAACTGGGGCAGTCAGAGGGTCAAGGTTGTGCCGCTGGGTCCAAACGGCAAACCTCTTCCATTTATTGGAATATAACACCTTAGTGGAAGCCCTGTGGGAAGAAGACAGTATCCGGACCACCTGCGGTGAGAGGATATGCTGTCTGACTAATGTCGGAAGTGGAGCAGCCAAGCTGCTAGCTTGAGAGTCTGCAGAGAAGGATGGGGCTGACCCGACTGCAGGGTCAGGAGGTCTGGAACTGGATCCAGAATCCAAGGACCCTCCACTGCATACTTCCGGAGGAAGGGAAACCAAACTTGGCGGGGCCAGCGTGGAGCGATCAGAGTCATACTGCTTCTCAAACGGATCACCTTCTGAATCACCTTTGGTAGTAGAGGGACCGGAGGGAAGGCGTAGAGCAGACCGGAGGGCCAATTGTGGACTAGAGCATCCCTGGGTGACTCCCCTGGAGGAGGAATCAGGGAGAAGTCGCTGCACTTCGCATTCCAGGGGCTGGCGAAAAGGTCGCAGCAGGGAAATCCCCACTCGTAGAAGATGCGAGCCGCTACTTGGTTGTTCAGGGACCACTCGTGAGGCATCAGAATAACTCTGCTCAGTCTGCTATCACATTGGACTTCCCCGGAATGTGCATTGCTACCAGAAACCTCTGGGAGGCGATCGCCCATTGCCACACTGGTTTCCTCCCTGCTTGTTTAGGTACCAGACCACTGACATATTGTCTGAGAATACCGCGATGGTACCCTTTGGAAGAGAGGAGTGCAGTGCCTGCAACACTAGGAGCACTGCCCTCATTTCCAGCACATTGATGTGCAAGTGGGTTTCGTGATCCTGCCATGTGCCCTGGACCATCCTGCCCAGATAATGCCCCCCCCCTCTATCTGGGAGGCGTCCATGGTCACTGTGGCAACGGGAGGGGGAGGACAGAATGACTTCCCTTGGTTCAGGTTGGAGGGGAGGAGCCACCAACGAAGATCCCACCGGCAGGATTCTGTAATGAGAATCGGGTGGGATAGTGGCAGCTCTTGGTATGACCACTGGGTCGATAGGAGCCATTGGAGAACTTGCATATGCAGTCTTGCCAGAGGGACCAGAAGAATGGAAGCAGCCATCGATCCTAAAAGCTGAAGAATCATCCTGGCTGGGGCTTTCTGTCGAGGCAGAAAGGCTAGTACTTGGTCCTGTAATATCTTTATCCTTTCTGTTGGCAGAAATGCTCGCATCTCTACAGAGTCTAGCTCTGCGCCTATAAAGGCGCCACGCTGTGATGGCAGCAATACAGACTTTTCCCAGTTGAATGTGATTCCTAACCAATGACCCAACTGGATGGTGGCACACATGGCTAGAGTGAGGAGATGCCTGGTGGGGGCGGAGAAGAGCCAGTCGTCTAGATACGGAAACACCTGGAATCCCAAATGTCTCAGGTGAGCCGTCACCACTGCCAGACATTTGGTAAATACCCTGGGGGCTGTGGTGAGACCAAAGGGCAGGGCCCAGAACTGAAAGTGACGGGTTCCCAGGCGGAAGCGTAAATGAACCTGGGCGCTCGGTTTATATTGATATGATAGTAAGCATCCTTGAGGTCGATGGAGCACATCCATACTCCTTTTTCCAGCAACGTGAAAATAGACTAACATGACCATCCAAAACTTGGACGTTTTTAAGAAGCGGTTTAGGCGGCTGAGGTCCAGAATGGGTCTCAAGTCCCGTGTTCTTTTGGGCACCAAAAATAACCTTGAGTAAGTTCCTAATCTGGTCTGGTCTGCGGGGACTGGCTGGATGACTCCCTTTTCGAGCAGCTTTGCGACTTCTATAGCTGCTTGATCCCGCTGACTGGGTGGTATGTCCGAGATTCTCCTTGACAGTGGAGGGGGATGGATAAAGGGAATGGTATAACCTCCGGCGATGATACAAAGCACCCACTGATCCTGGGTGATGGAACCCCAGGCCCTTGGATGCTCTGAAAATCGACCCCCAACTGGCTCCGGAGACGCACAATCGGGCAGTCCCTCAGGGACGCTGGAAGGAGGGACCACGAAAAGATTCACAGTCTCCTGTGTTGCGGGGGCCTCTGCCGCCTCTAGGGCGACGTCTTCCAGAATAGTTCCCCCCTGGAAGGGGGGTCACTTTGATGGGCAGGGAAAGACTTTTGGGACTTCCTGAACCACATCTTCCCTCCCCTCTGAGCCTTGGGATAAGGTCTCGAAGGGAGGGAAAAACGGGCTCCAACGGCAGACAAAGTCTTGCCCTCTTGCTCGCATCTAGTGAGTGTGTCTTTCACTTTGGGTCCAAAAAGAGAGGACCCGTCGAATGGAGCGTCTGTGAAAGAAGACGTGAACACCTCCACAAAGTGACACAAGCGCATCCAGGCTTGCCTCCTAAGGGCTATGCCCGAACTCGCTGCCCTACTCACCCCCTCGGCTGCATACGATATGAGCCTCATGGACGAGTTAACAATAGACGAAAGGGTAGACAGCTGGACGTTGACGGACTGCGTCAATGCCTCAGGCACGTTACCCGAAAGGGTATCTCCTAACTCCTTTATGAGATCCCTTTGGAGCCTCGTAAAATGACAAATAATTCAGCGACCGCAGGGTAAAGGTCGCTGAAGTTAGGGTACGCTTCCCGTACCTATCCATGCTCCTGGGCTCCTTGTTAGGAGGATGGATAGATGTAGACGCCTCTGCCACATCTTGCTGGGTGGCAGACTCCACCACCATAGCATCTATCGGAACTCCCTTAGTCAGAAGCTCTTTGCCCGGGGAGCAGACAAAAATTTGTTGAGGTGAGAAGGAACTGGCTCCACAGAATCAGGGTGCTCCCACACCCTTCGACAGATAAGGTCGAGCAATTCATCGAAGGGTGGAGACACCCAGGAGGCGGAGGGCTGGGCTCCGAAGGCCTTGAGGAAGACCGACTCCTCCACGGAAGGGGTTTTGGATGGCCAGTCGCCCCTCTGTCTCAAGATCTTCAGGACATCGGAGAACAAGACATCATCAGTGGACGATTTAAGGGACCCTTCTGCATCATCAAGGTCGGTGTCCGAGGTGACAGACTCATCCGGGGAGTCTATGTGCTTCCTCTTGCACAATTTTTTCCAGGGGGGGGGGCTCTTCAGAAAAGGACTCTGAATGCTCCTCGGAAAAGGGGGGACCATGCATGGAGGAATCCTCAGGCCTCGGAGCTGCACTGTCCGAAGATAGGGGGGCACCAGAAGCTCTAGTTGCCCTGTCTAGGGAAGGAGTCACAGATTCTGGTGAAGTCACTAGAGATTTGTCCAGCGCACTCCTCATCGCCTCGAAGGCGGGCCCACCAGAATCTGAAGAAAGGCCCGCCTGCGAGACCATGACCAGCGTCGGGGTCCGCCTAGCCGAGGCACCAAGTGGGAGACTCGGGGCTGAAACCAGAGGCCTTGACAAATCCCCCTCAGGCTCAGCCGAGGACACCCGAGAGCCGAAACCCCTGGAAGGAACAGAAAGGATCGGAGTTGAAGACGGAGCCGACAGACTAGCAGTGGGTCTTGGAACCATCTCAGGGGCTTCACCCGACTCTGCAAGCTCCGTCTCCGACGACACCAGGGTTGTCGGAGGAAGAAAGGACGGTATCGAAAAAGCTGGCTCCGGCCTTTGGTCTGGAGCTGAAAATAATTTGGATAAGACAGGTGACTGAAGGAGCCTCTGGACCACGCTATCTAAATCCGAGTCTGAAAGCCTGGAGGACCTGGAGGAAATAGACGGGGGCCGAGAAACTCTTCCTATCAGCTCCGAGGTAAAACTAGGATGTTGACTACTAATCGGCTCCAGAAGAATCGGAGCCGAGGAGGACTCGACCAGCACGGAGACCCCCTTTGGCTCCGACGGTTCAGGAGCCGACGAAACTGACCCTGGAGCCGAAATTCTCACCTGCGGCTCCAAAGCCAATGGAGCCAAGGCAAACTCGGTTTCGAAGTCTCTATCCTGTGGCTCCGAGACCAATGGAGCCGAGGAAGGAGACCGAGACTTGGATCTTCTCTCCTGAGGCTCCGAGAGCAATGGAGCCGAGGAAGAAGACCCCAACATGTATCCTATATCTTGTGGCTCCAAAGGCAGTGGAGCCGAGGAAGAGGACAAAGATTCGGTTCTTTTTTCTGGTGGCTCCGATGGACTTGTCGGAGCCGAAGACTTCTTTTTCTTCGGTTTCAAAGAGGGAGAAGAAATAGCCTCCTCAAAGACAGGTCTTATTAAACCTCTTAAAATCAACTTATTTTTCCTCTCCTGTAACACACGAGAGGAGAAGGCATGGCAAACACTGCAAGACTCTTGCAAGTGTTTAGCCCCTAAGCAATAAACACAGACGGCATGGCCATCTGTTAAGGACATTTTATAGCCACATTTTGAACATTTTTTGAAGCCAGACGGCTTATGTTCTTTTTTTACTAGACATAACAGCAGTCACTCACAACACAAGGATGGGAAGGGAGGGAAGAGCTCTAACTAAAACGCTCGAAGAGATAGGGCAAAGGCTCTCTAACTCAAACGGGTCTAGCCCGCCAAACAAGAGACATCACACAACAACCAGAAAACACAACACAATCAATCACAAGGGTAGAAAATAGCTATTGAAATAGCGGTTTGGTTATGAAATTTTAAAGCTAAGAGCAAAAAAACTACCCTAAAAGGCCAAAAAAGAAGGGTACTTAGCCACAGCCAAGTCGAGACCACGTCATTACTTCAGAAGTGGCAAACGAGATCTGGGGGTTTGGGCGAGGTGCATCCTGGGATAGGGGGTTGGCCAGCCAATGAGAGACTTCGTGCATTAGTATCGGCTGAGTCAGAGCCGATTCTCGGCTCCGAGCCCATCTGTCAAGAATGTAGGTGAGATAGGATCACATTACATCCAGTGACTTAAGCTTCTTACTGCGGGTTACTATGGATGGAACTTCCTGCCCCGAGGGTCAGCCGTCTGGGAAGACAAAGGTGCATAAAGTAAGGCCGGAATCTTCCTCTGTCCAGCCTCTGCCGGGTGTTTCTCCTGAGGTTATTATGCACCAGAAGGCTCACCCTGTTGTTTTGTCAGATTCTTCTACCGCATCTGGGTTGGAGAACGGTGAGGATTTGACAGGCAGCATGTCCGACAAGGCTTTGTAGGCGTCATTTTGGGAGTTCAGAGGGAATCACAGTTGACTGTTTCCAAGGGGTCTAATGGGGTTCCGCAGTTTCTCTTTGGGAAGAGGGTCCTACTGCAGTTGGGGAATTCCATCCTGAGTCTAAGTCTTCTCAGTTTTCAAAGACGGATGTCCCTTTGAAGAAGAAACAGAAAACTATCAATGTTTCTTCTCCTAGGGATCCACAAAGTGAGTGACAGGCCTTTACTCAGGGGTTATTTAATGCTTTACTGTTGTTGCGGTCTCCTCAAGGAGTTTCAGTTCCTGCTCCTCCTTTGTCTGCCTCTTCCCCTAAAAGGCCCAGAGACTTCCACTCTTCTAAGGTGGATTCTGATGATGATTAGCCTTGCATATTCTGCCCAGATTCCTTCTCCTTTAGACTACGGGTCTGGATGAGGAGGATTCTCAAACTCTTGATAATCCATCTGAAGAAATTTCCTTTGGGGATATGATCTCTAGGATGATGGACCTTAAATGGGACTGTAATGAACGAAATAAGCTCCAGGCCACCAACACGATAAAAAATTCCACAGCTTTTAATAAATCCAACAAAACATGAGCGCTTTCGTCTCGATGCAAGACTCCATCAGATAAAACAGTACTACTGCTACACTTGTTATATATAATACCCTATGACCTAAACAATTAAAATTTTAAAGCGACACCGACAGCTAAAAAATGCATTGCTTAACAATTTTATATAAAAACCATGAATCAAATATTGTACCACTTTTTTTGTATAGAAAACATCATTGTATAAATTATACATAAAATGTAATTAAATAAGTAAATATAAATACAACTATAAGTGGGACTGTGCCCAAGTTTCAGATAACCATAAGAGATACTATGAGTTAATGCAAATGGAATCTCCTAAACCTGCAGCCATTCCTCCTGTCCTGGCAAGCCCTTACGGCTTTGTCCACCTTTTTTGATATTTCATGAGGACAGGGTGTCTTTGCGTACTAATCCTTCTTTTATGCCTAAGGTGGTTAATGAGTTGTCACTTAATCAGTCTATTAATTTACCTACCTTTTTCACTCTCCGCAATCGGACAGTGAGAGGGTGCTACATACTTTAGATGTGCATAGACAGCTCAGATTTTATTTGAATAAAACTAAAGCTATCAGGAAGTCTGACCAGTTATTTGTTTCCTTTTATCCTAGGTCTTTAGGTTTGGCTATTTCCAAGCAAACTATTTCTACTTGGATTTCAAAAGCTATTTGCTTTTGTTACACTTTTCATGACGAGAGACTTCCTTCTTCTGTTAAGGCTCATTCCACTAGAGCTGTGACTTCTTCTGGTGCTTTTCCAGGAGCTTAGATGCTAATTCTATTCTTGAAGCTGCTTAGATGCTAATTCTATTCTTGAAGCTGCTACCTGGACTTCTGTGCATACCTTTACCAAACATTACCAGTTGGATGATATCTCCAGAGCCAAAGCTGGTTTTGCTGCTGCCATACTTCTTGAGCTTTTGCATTCTCCCATTAGTAAGGAATACTGCAGCGGTGAATGTAAGGACATAGTACAGTTGTGTAAAATCTTACCCATAACGGTAGATGTCCTTGCCTTCACCGCTGCAGTATTTACTCTGTCTCCATCCCCCTGGTCTTTTTCCCTTCCTGGCTGTGCAGGATTTCCTTGGTTTTCCTTGGACTGCTGTTCCTACTGGGTCAATCTGTTCGGAGGATGGTACGCCTGAATGTCACCTTTATGCCCTAACTTACGCAAGGAGTAAGCAGGTGACGTTCTGCCTACCTTAAAGCAATGGAAATCTTTTGCAAACTGGCCAGACAGAGGGCTTCATGGCAGGAAATCCCATTAGTAAGGAATACTGCAACAGTGAAGGCAATGACATCTACCATTACGGTAAGATTTTACACAACTGTACTTTATCTGGATATCACTAGGACAACTTAATCACCCACTTTGTGGAGCTAAACTGTTTTGCATAAGATTTTGTAATATATCTATAATCTGTTGTGTCTGAGAATAAATTTTCGAATCTATACACAGTTTATCAACTTGTATGTCTTTTTTCCTTCCACATCTTATGTATCTATAAAAAGGTTTCCTATTGCGCTCAATGTCTTTATATAATTTTTCTTCAAATCTTTCTTGATCTTGTCTCACGCTATGCTTAATTTGTTTGTCCAGCTTGTTTATTTCAGTTTTCAAAGCTTTCAAAGTTGTAGTTTGACCTCTTTTCTATTTCTTATATTTTTTTGTCTTTCACCTTAATCAGGTATCTTGTTCTTATGGAAATATATACCCCTGGCTTATTTTTGTCTAGAACTTGATGTTTAATATTTTTTGAATTTTTTTGTACTCAGTTTCTCTTTCAAAACTTTCCACATTCTAGCTGCAGTTTTTCCACTGTATACATCACTCCAGTTAGTTTTACGTAGTGACTGTTTTGTTTTCATATAATCTGTAATTAATCTTCTGTGCATTGGTTTAAATTTCAGTTTGGCAGAATTATCTAGTAACAAATTAAACTTTATAAACTCATGATCACTGCAAATCAACGGTGGTAAAACTTGACCTGAAGTAATGTAATTTCTTTAGGAACACAAAGAATGTCTAGTATGTTCTGTTCCCTGGTAGGCTTGTTTTTACAATATGAAGCAAATGTTGTTCCCGAAAATACTTTGTAAATAACTTCCTTACTAATGTTGAATCAATATTATTCCAGCCTGTTTCTGATAAATTTAAGTCCACAGCTATTATTATTTTCCATGCAAGAAATGTATGAAGTCCTCTAGGTCATCAGCACTTGACTTTGGTGGTCTATACACTCCAACAACTGTTATATGTTCCAGAGTTGTCTTTATTGTCACAGTTACAAAGTCTACAGTATTGGGGTTATCACTGAATCACAGGTCTTTAATCCCTATCATAACACCTCCACCTGATTATTTGTTAGGATGCCTGTTACATTAAATATATTTATATCCTGACAGAACTTGTTTGCAGTCACTGTTCCTTAACCATGTTTTACAAACAATAACATCAATCCAATTTAAAAAAAAAAACTTTAATATTAATGCTCCTAGCATTAACAACCATCACAGACGCATCAAATGCTGTTATATGTGAAATGTTGAATTTTCGACCTGGCAAAAATCCTGCCTAATCTTTTTCAAATATTGAAAAATATCTGCTGCAAAAATTCTCTTCATGATCTTGACAAATACACAACTGCGGTGGTGGTGCTGCGGTAGCATTGTCGCCTCACAGTAAGATGCTGTCCGGTTCGATTCTCAGCTAGAGCATCTTCTGTGTGGAGACATGCGTGAATGGGTGTACCTTCGTTGAAGGTTGTGCATCAGGGCTGGCAACTTGGCACGTAAAAATCTACTGCCAATCATTAGCGGACCGGAGTTCCGCTGTGGCGACCCCTAACCGGGAAAAGCCGAAAGACACAAAATCTTGACAAATACACACCATCCTGACTAAACACATATGTGCCCAAAACTAGGCTTGGATGCTCTACACATTTCCATTTTTTAAAACGGGATTTTTTTCCATGTAGGTATTTACCCAAAAATCTTTTCATTCACAGTGATTTATGAAAAATACGTCCTAACACTAGTACAAGCTACACTATCTAAGAAGGCTGTAAGTTCCCTACTAAAAGAGCCCTTGCGGATGACATTATTTGTACCAACATGAATTAAAAACAGATCTGTACTTCCTTACACTGAGGTGTTCCAAGGCTTGTCTCATCTTCTATTTTTGCTCCTGGCAAGCATAACACTATTC
Source organism: Protopterus annectens (assembly GCF_019279795.1). Classification (NCBI taxonomy): domain Eukaryota; kingdom Metazoa; phylum Chordata; order Ceratodontiformes; family Protopteridae; genus Protopterus; species Protopterus annectens. Next base: position 929,282,471 of record NC_056729.1, read on the forward strand.
TACGTTCATTATCTTTTCTGCAAATCAGTTCCTCTAATAACTGAATTTCCAGTTACAAGAATATTGTTTTTTTTTCTCAAACACTTTTATTGAATTATCACTTGTGACATAGAGAAATTTACATTCATATAAAAGTAATCAAACTATACTAACATAAACATTATACTTCACTTACATTACTATATATCATACAATTTAAGCAACATTACATAAACTATTCAATTCCTGCCTTTTTTTAAAGAAATCTCTTTATTAAACCATCAATTACTTCAAAGGCAATCATACATTTATATAAATGAAAACTAATCATGATGACACAATCCTCAAATCATACTCACACACTCCCAGTTGCAAACGTTGCACATCACATATTCCACCCAATCTTTCTCACTGAAACATTACACAGCTCATTTGTCCTTCCACCTTTTAAACTTCATTTCTCCCTTGTGTGCACTGTTCCTACAATTCCCATTTTTTTCCTATGTTTTATTTATTTATTTTATTTTACATTTACCATATGTAATTTGCTCCTACCTTTTCTAAAGATCTCAATTCCAGTTGTTTGATCTCTGTTACCATATTCACTACTTCCAGTACAGCTGGTTAAGATTTTGATTTCCATTTTCTAGTAACTGTTTTTTTTTTTTTTTTTTTTTTTTGGCAACCACCATTTTTAGAAATAGCAAGGCCTTACCATATTCTAGGCAAATCCGACTCTGTATCATAGCTCAGAAAAATCATCTCCCTCTTCAGACCAAGCTGCCCACCCAGCATCTCCGAGTCTGCACCCAGCAGGAAATCTTTAAAGTCTGCCAACTCACCGCACTCCTTGAAAAAAAATATTTTCTGACCAGGTCTTAAGAATCTTTAACTTCTAATACAGCAATATGTGCAATTGTTAAAAAGGAATGATCTTCATCACCATTAATCTTATTAATCCCACGGTTTTCATTGCGTATTAAATTTGCACGTACACAATCCTCACTCAGCTGGTTTTGTACATCCACAGCTTGATCCATGTTGTCAAAATCTGTCTTTCTCATCTTTTTTCTTATGGTAATGTTCATCAATCCTTCCATGTTCAATTGTGATTTCTTCCTTTTCACCTGTCCTTTGCCTCTTTTTTCTACCTTTAAACTTGCACAAAGCACCGGGAAACCATCAGTCTTGACGGTCCGTTTATTGTACACACGAGAACACATACACCAACCACAGACCAGAACAAGAATAACGTTGTGATAGAATTCCTTTTACATTTTCGTCATCCAGACTTCATCAGATCAACTGTTCCCTCCAAAAAAAGAAGTTATGTCTTACCATAACATTCCATCTGTATTGTTGATCCTCATTCAGTCATTACGTATGGGTATCGGTTCTGAGATCGGAACTGAGCCGTCCATTTTCCAAGCTCGCGTCAGCTTCAAACTCTCGAGCTAAACTCTTACCCACAATTCCCCTCTCCCTGTTACCTCAGATTGAGTTTGCAAGTTAAAGAAGGTAGAGGCTACCTCTGGTCAAATAGCCTAAGAGAACTGGATGGTTAGATCCACTAGAAACCACAGGAGGGAGGGTCGTAATGACTGAACGAGGATCAACAATACATATGGAACGTTATACGACATAACTTTATCTGATATTGTTAATCCTCGTTCATTCCTTACGTATGGGACAGAGTCCCCAGCTACCTCTATTCCTGGTAGGCTCTTATGGAAGGACATTCCTGAGCACCATAGAACCGAAAGATGCTCTTCCCCTGGAGGCCAAATCCAATTTGTAATGATTGATGAAGGTATGAGGCATAGACTAAGTTGCAGCTGCATAGATGTCATGTAAAAGAAGCTCTGGCATGGAAGGCAGCAGAAGTTGCCACTGACCTTGTTGAATGAGCTTTCATGGTAGTAGGCAACCAGATATTACGTTGTGTGTAAATAAAGGTCACACAGTCCTTCAACCATCTAGCTAATGTGACCTTAGCAACAGCCGATCTTAATCTAGATCCAGAAAAGGCCAAAAATAACTGGTCAGATTTACGAAAGGGTTTAGTCCTGTTAAGGTAAAAACGGACTTGCCTGTGTATATCAAGGGCATGTAGGCAATACTCTCCTCTGTTTGAATGGTTGGGGAAGAAAACTGGCAATTCAATGGCTTGATTAATGGACATTTCAGAGATCACTTTAGGCAGAAATGAAGGATTAGTTCTCAGAGACACTCTCTCTCTATGAAAAATCAAGTATGGACTCTTGATACATAAAGCTTGGAGTTCAGAAATATGTCTGGCAGAAGTAATAGCGACCAAAAAGAAGGTTTTCCATGACAAATACTTGAGGTCACAAGAAGAGGCTGGTACAAAAGGCGCCATTGTCAGAGCTTGTAGAGATAATGATAAATCCCATGGTTGAATAGGTTCTCTAAAAGGTGGCTTCAGATGATTCACACCTTTTATGAAGGTCTTGCACAACTTATGGGACATAAGAGAGGAATCTTGGACACCCTCATGAAAATTAGAAATTGCAGCCAAATGAACTCTTATGGTAGAGGCCAATAGACCCGATTGAAACAGGTCGGCCAGATAGTTTAGTATTATCGACACTGGTGCTGAAAAGGGGTCTACTTGTTTATTTTTCAGCAAACAGGTAAATCTTTTCCACTTGCTCAGATAAGTAATTCTAGTGGAAGACTTATGAGAAGCAATGAGAATATCACGTACTGGTAAAAGAAAGATCATTCTGCCTGGCAATCAAGGGAATTGGAGTAGCCAAGCCGTTAGCTTCAGGCTGTTCAGGTTGGGATGAATCAGGTTCTGTGGGTGTGAGATCAACTCTGGGATTGGATGGAGGATCCATGGTTGATCTAGTAGGTGAGGGCAAAGGACTGGGAACCAAATCTGTCATGGCCAATATGGTGCTATGAGGATTACCTTGCTCTTCAACTGACGGGCTTTCTTCAGAAACTGGGGAATGAGCGGAAAGGGCGGAAATGTGTAGAGAAGACCCGAGGGCCAATCGTAGACTAGAGCGTCCCTGGGTGACTGTCCTGGAGGGGGAATCAGGGCGAAGTAGTTGCTGCATTTGTAGTTGGCCGGGGATACAAAGAGGTCACAGCAAGGATGGCCCCAGCGGTGGATGATCTCCACCGCTATCAAGAGATTCAGGGACCACTTGTGAGGTTGCAGAATGAACCTGCTGAGTCTGTCTGCTATCACGTTGGAACTCCCGGGAATGTGCGTTGCTAAAAGAAAATGGTTGGTAGCCATCACCCACTGCCATATCCTCATGGCCTCTCGACAAAGGGGGTAAGATTTGGTTCTACCTTGCTTGTTGATTTACCAGACCACCGCCATGTTGTCTGATTGAATTGCAATTGTCCCAGACGGCAGCAGGGGATGGAATGCTTGCAATGCCAGAAGCACCGCCCTCAGCCCTAGAACATTTATATGCAGATGGGCCTCCAGTTGGGACCAAGTGCCTTGGACTGTCTGTCCCGGACATAGCCCCCCCCCACCCCATCAGGGAGGCATCCATGGTCACTGTGGCCTTGGATTGCTGGGGGGAAAAGGGGCGAGACCATTGAGAGAGATTGTGTGTCATCCACCAATTTAAATCCTGTTTGCACCTGTGGGTTACTCAAATCATGGCTGAAAGAGGATGCTGAAAGAGATACCATTGGGTGAGCAGTAGACATTGTAGAAGCCTCATGTGAAACCTGGCCAGGGGAACAATGGTGATGGAGGCTGCCATGGAACCCAACAGCTGTAGAACTGAGTGAGCCGTGGATTTTTCCTTTGAAAGGATTGGAATTAGTTGTTGCTTTATCCTTAAAATTCTGTGCTCTGGAATAGCAACTCTGCAGTTTTTTTCTGTCCAAGATAACCCCTATGAATTCTGTCGACTGAGATGAGGTGAGATTGGATTTCTGCCAGTTTATGTTATGCCTAGACTTTGAGCAGCGAGGAGAGAGTATGCCAGGGCTTTTTCCAGTAGATGTCTGGTGGGGGCGGAAATGAGCCAGTCATCTAGGTATGGAAACACCTGGAATCCTTGAAGTCGCAAGTGATCTGTGACAACTGCCATGCACTTTGTGAACACTCTGGGGGCTGTAGAGAGTCCGAAGGGCAGTACTCTGAACTGGTAGTGACTGGCTCCCACACGGAAGCACAGAAATCTTCTTGATGACCTGTCCACCTTTATGTGGTAGTATGCATCTTGAAGAGCTATAGAGCACATCCAATCTTCTTTTTCCAAAAACGGGAGGATAGACTGTATAGTGACCATCCAGAACTGTTGTACTGTCACAAACTTGTTCAATACACTGAGATCCAAAATTGGTCTCCAGTCCCCGGTTTTCTTTGGCACCAAAAATAGTCTTGAGTAGAATCTGGCTCCTATCTGGTCTGGAGGGACTATTTGAATAACTCTTTCTTAGCAGCCTGTCTATCTCTAGTGCTGCTTCTTCCCTTTGACTGGGTGGAACGTCGGGAAGATTTTTTTGAAGGGACGGGACAAAGATCGAAGGGGATATGATAACCTCTGGTTATGATCCTTTGTACCCAAGAATCGGTGGTGATGGTTAGCCAGGCAGAAGGGTACAGAGAGAAACATCCCCCAACCACCTCCACAGGAAAGGAGTTGGGCCGCTCTTCAGGAGCGCTGGTAGGATTGGCCAGGTAAAGAGTCCCTGGAACCCTGGTTACGCGGTCCCCCTCTGCCCCGAAAGAAGCGTCTTCCCTGTGAGTTCCCCCTCTGCCTCTGGAGGAGAACTCGGCCTGTGTGTCACGGAAAGGACCCTGAGATTTCTTGAACCATATCTTACCACTCGTTTGGTTTCTGGAGAAAGCATGTTGAGGGGAAGAATAACGGACACCTATGGCAGAAAGGATCTTACAATCAATCTTGTTCACATTTGGCCAGTGTGCTTTTAACTTTGGGCCCAAACAACAAGTAGGGCTCAATGGGGGAATTAAGAAAGGAAGACTTAAAAGGTTCCGCAAAGTTGCACAAGCGCATCCAGGCGTGTCGTCTCAAGACCGCAGCTGAAACAGCTGCTCCTTCTGATGCATGATATATCAATCACATAGAGGAGTTAGATATAGACTCAATGGTGGCCAGCTGAGAGGCCACTTTGTCATGGACCTCATCAGACACTGCACCAAACAAGGTTTCAGAGAGCTCAGAAACCAGATCCTTTTGAAGCCTGGTAAAATGTGCACATAATTCAGGGACCTGATAGCAAAGGTTGCTGAAGCAAAAGTGCACTTCCCTATTCCGTCCAGGGCCCGGGACTCTCTGTTAGGTGGATGGACAGTATGGCTTTCTTCTTCTGCCAGATCCATTTTTGTTGCGGCCACCATCACAAAAGCATCTACAGGAAGACCTTTGGACCAATGGGGATCTGAAGCAGGAGGGGACAAGATCTTATCTGGCCTCCAGGGAATAGCTTCAATAGTATCATGGGCCTTCCAAGCACGCTGCACGATGAATTTGACAAGTTCATCGGCAGGTGGAGTTACCCAGGAGGTAGGGGGCTGGGTGCAAAAAGCCTGCAGGAACACAGATTCCTCAGGGGTCAGATTAGAGGGCTGCCAGTCACCTCTCTGTTTCAGGATTTCAAGGATATCACCAAAGGATACCTCAGAGGGTGACCGAGGGGATCCTTCTCCCTCATCGAAATCTGTGTCTTCGGTGAGAGACTCCTCTGTGGAGTCCATGTGCTTCCTCTTACACAAACTTTTCTGGTGGACCTCCTAAGCGGGAGAAGCTGGGGAAGACAACGGAAAAGGGAATTCTGGAGGGAATATGTCCTGAGGCCCTTGCACCCAGTGTCCACTAGGTGTGACTTGTGAAACCAGTGTACCAGAGGAGGGCGGAGGTATAGACAGTCCGGTATCGCCAGCAGCAGCGAAAGCCTTCTCCATCAGTTGGAAGGCTGGTCCACCTGGAGAGGAGTGAATGTCAAGGACAGGGGGCATTCCTCCCCTAAGTTGCTCAGCCTGCCGACTTGGAGTCCCTGGATGGCTGTGGAGCAGCAAGCTATGCGTGTCACAGTTGACATCCTGGGTCATAGCAAAACTATCTTGCCAGAAAGGCAACTGTGGTTCCTTAGTGAGATCCATAAAGGGAACCGCAGAAGGGGAAGACTGTACTATATCCATGGACTTCAAAAGCAATGAAGGAGGAGAATAAGTAGGTGGCTGGAGATGGGTAATCACCTCCCAAGGAAGGATAGTCCCTGGGGATTGGAATACTTCTGCCAAAGAATGCCTGGTCCACAAGACGCAACACATCATGTTCAGAAAGACTTCTAGTGGACCTCACAGAAACTGAGGGAGAAACAGATCTGTCCACAAAGGAGGCAGACTTGGTGCCCATCTCATCTGACCGCACCAAGGACAACGGTGCAGAGAAAGACTGAACTACTGTAGTCTGCACCGAAGAAGTCATCGGTGCCAATGTCATTATTTGCACCGACACAGGGATCGGTGCCAAAGTGGTTGTCGGTGCCAAAACTGGAACTGACAAAACTGGAGTCAGTAATAAAGGCCTTGGTTCAGAGGAAGATCTCGGAGCCGACGCAGTCAAGGTCTGCCCCAACTGAACGGTCGGTGCCGATACAGTGGTAAAGGTCTGAACCGAGGAGCCCCTCCGTGCCGATATGTAAAAGGCTGCAGGAGAGGACAGAGCCAAAATCACTAATGGAGCCGAGGGCCTCAGTGCCGAAGGTCTGGGCACCGAAAGCACTGGGGCTGACGGAGAGAGCTCTGTAGCAGAAATTTTAGCCTTTTTAGATTTTGGTTGGTGAGAGTCCCCAGCAAGGGACGAAGGCAAGGATTTAGCCTTAGTAGAAACATCCATTTTCTTATGGGCTTTAGGAGAGGTTGAGACCTCTGACCCAGAAATAGCCTCTGAAAAGGGAGATTTTAGAAGTCCCTTCAGTATCAGCTTACTTTTCTTTTCTAACAAAGTTCTATTAGAAAAGTTTTCACATATAGTACAAGGTGGTTTGTATCCACAATCAGAACATCGCTTAAGCCCCGGACTACCCTTTTTACCTGCCATATTAACAAAAAGAAAATACCAACAATGGTACAAGATAGTACCCGAAGGTATGAAAGAGAAAAGGAAAGGGATTACCAATGATGGGAAGGAGAAATTACCTCGTGGTAAAAAGGGTAAGTAAAGGACAGAAAAAAAAAACCTGAGGAAATTATGAACGCTAGATGCGACAGGGCAAGAGACAATAAAATATCAACTTTTCTGACAGAAAAGTAATTTGTAAAGCAATTAAACAACAATTGACTGTACTTAGCTCAGGAAAAGTAGCTTGACAAGAATGGATGGCAACGCGGCAAACGAAATATGAGGTAACAGGGAGAGGGGAATTGTGGGTAAGAGTTTAACTCGAGAGTTTGAAGCGGACACGAGCTTGGAAAATGGCTGGCTCGGTTCCAAGCTCGGAACAGATACCCATACGTAAGGAATGAACGAGGATTAACAATATCAGATTAAACATTTATATAGCTCTTGTCAATTTAAAACATCCAATAAAGTAACAGTGTCAATCATTAATAAAAACGTAATTAACCCTAAACTGTCTCAATGTGATTACACTATATAAAACAGTTATAAAACATAAATATAACACATAACCTGTTGTTAGCCATATCTTATGAAAACAGTAAGTATTATGAAATCAAATACATCAAATGTTTAAGTACAAAGGTTTAAAATACGCTTGCTAAAATTGTTTAACAATGATTTAAAAACAAGTTTGCCATCTGGTGGAATAACCTCGTATAGACCATGCAACAGAAAGTGTTAAAATGTTCAAGACAATTTTTAAAAAAATAAAAACATAAACGAGTGTGTAAGTTAATATGTGTTCAGAGACATCGTACACATCATAAAATATATATATGTGTGTGTATATTAGGAGAAACCAGTTCCTCAAACTGTTTTATAACTTAGCAGATCTAAGTTTTAATACTGGTTTTAAAGTTAGCATTTCATTAAGCCCTGGTGAGTTACTAGCATCCAAAATTAACTGCCAGTATAACTCCCTGTATTCCAGTCAAGTTTCCCATGGATCACCCCTAGGATTCAGGGGGACAACCTCTATAACAAAAAATTGAAAATCAGCTTTATCACATGTTTGTGTATGTTTGTACAGAGCATTTTTGACATTTTTCTTTCTAATATCATAGACATGCTCATACATTCTTTGCTTCAATTTTCTTTCAGTTTTGCCTATATAGAAGGAGTCGCAGGCCACACATAAAACAATATATACCACCCCGGTGGTATTACAGTTTGCAAAAACCTTTGGTGTTTGTTTTTTCCTACAACCCAAAAATATAGAGTCACCTTCTTTTATTTTAGAACAGGGGCAACTCCCACATTTGTGCGTGCCTTTTTTGTTGCTGTTGTAAAAATCTATACAGGCTCCTTCTAAAATATTCTTGATGTTCCGTCCCTTTCTACAAACACATTTAAAAGGTTGTTCAAAAATGGGTTTCAGGTCAGACAAACTGGCAAATTTATTCCATTCATTACTAATGATGTTCCTTATTAAGTTACTTTCTCCATCAAATGTAGAAACCAAGGCTGACTGATATCTTTTTCCTTCCGGTTGAAATTCAGAATTAATGTCTAGTGTGTTTGTACAATAAGAAATATTAACCAAACCAGAAGTATTTCCTAAAATTGGTGCAAAAAACCTCAGCTTTGGCCGGCTAAGAACTAGCTGTATTCAACTGGATGTATAAGAGAATTTAAGTACCTTTATCTGCACTTTTTTTTTCAAAAAATACAGTATTTAAATTGATTTTAACTGTGTTGCAGGAATATTAACTGAACTGGAAGTTAGTCAGTGTTTGCTGAATTTTGTTATTTGCTAGTAATTACAGGTGTGGGGGTAGCCACATTCTTTGATTTCCTGTCCTTGCCTATTTAAGTGGTACAGTGTGAAATATTTTCTGCTTAAAAACCTCAGCTTTGGCCGGCTAAGAACTAGCTGTATTCAACTGGACGTATAAGAGAATTTAAGTACCTTTATCTGCACTTTTTTCCAAAAATACAGTATTTAAATTGATTTTAACTGTGTTGCAGGAATATTAACTGAACTGGTAGTTTTGAGTCTGCTCTTCAGTTAGTCCCACCCACCCTCTTTGTTTTTGTTTTGGTGTTAATCTCAGTGGCCTTGAAAATGCCCGCCCCTCTTGTAAATTTGTGTTTGGATACTCCTTCTGGGCCCATCTCATTTGCTCACTCAACTGAGTGCAGTGAGATCATATTCTGATTTCAGGCACTCCTACTGTGTAGAAAGAGAGCATCTGGGAAACAGAAAAAAAAATGAAGCTTGTTTCCTGCCTTTCCTGTTAAGTGGTATAGACTATTTGTAGGCTTCTGAGCCCCCAAGCCCTTCTGTGTTGGAGGGAAGCCTTCTAGCTTAGTTTTGTTTTTCTTATAACTAGCCAGTTTTCTAGTTTCAGCACTCAAATCTGTTTCTTTGATCTCAGCACTTGTTCAGAAAAAAAAATCATCTGCTTTTACTGTACTTGTGTTTCTACCTACTTTATTTTACTTTTGCATCATCTTAAAAGTACTCAATTGTATTTATTACTGCTTGGTGTAACTCATTCTAAGCCTTTTGGTTTAAACACTTGGGCTTCGGACCAGTTGTTTTGCACTGAGAGGGTTTGTGGTCTGCACTGTAGTGGCAGAACAGGTAGCTTACATCCTTCTAGGTTGGGAACTGCTGATTGAGGGCTCAGTGTCTGTTATTCTAAAAGTGTATTAATTCTGGTTTAAGCACTTGGGCTTTCAGGCCAGTTATTTTACATTAAGAGGGTTCGTGGTCTGCACTCTTGTGGGAGGAGGGGCTGGACTCTGCCCTTCTGAGATGGGAATTTCTGGTTAAAGGCTTATAGTGCATGCATATCTGAACTGCTTCTTACTGAAGTTGGTGCTGGATCTAGCTTTGTTTGTGTAACTTGAGCACTAATCCAGGCATTCTCTAAAGTATTCAATTGTATTTATTACTGCTTGGTAGTAACTTGATTAAAGTGTAGCTATCATTCTAAGTCTTTTGGATTAAGCACTTGGGCTTCAGACCAGTTGTTTTACATTAGGAAGGTTTGTGGCATGCACTGTGGTGGCAGGACAGGTAGCTTTCATCCTTCTAAGTTAGGAACTGATGATTGAGAGCCCAGTGTCTGTTATTCTTAAAGTGTATTAGTTCTGGTTTAAGCACTTGGGCTTCAGGCCAGTTATTTTACATTAAGAAGGTTTGTGGTCTGCACTCTTGTGGGAGAAGAGGCTGGACTCTGCCCTTCTGAGCTGGGAATTTCTGGTTAAAGGTTTATAGTGCCTGAATATTTGAACTGTATCTTACTGAAATTGGTACACCTTGTTTGCTGTAGCATAGACTAGATCCAGGCCTGCTGAATCTAGCTTTGTTTATATGCTTGTTGTTTGTTTGCTTGTTGTTATTTCCCTGGAACGCTAATTCCACCTAATACGCGGCTTCTCAGTGCTTCTGTGGATCCCTAGTGATATCTGCATTGCTTACTGTACTTATTTTCTTGTTTCACTTGAAAGAAAGTTACTGTTTGTCGTTTTTGCATTTAAGTTACCTGTAACACATTGCACTTAAGTTACCTGGCACTTGCTCACTAAAGCAATTATATAAGTCAGCACTAAAAATTAAAAGCACTACACCCTCACTCCCCACTGGCCCTTGTTTTCAATTATAAAGGAATTCCCAATATTATTCTAGCATGTCCAAAGGTCAGTTGTCAATCTCCTCTCCGGTCCAGCTGGTGAATCTGGGAATCTTGAGGCAATGTTACAACTGCCTCATGTACACAGACAACCCTCTCCTCCTCCCAACAAATTCTAACACATGTGAGAGATGCAACCATATAGCCAAACTGGAGGCTAAGCTCTCTCAACTCAGTACTGGCATAACCAGTCAGGAGGAGAAGGAAACCACACTCACTACCATTCCAGTCTCACATAGACCTACCACGACAGCAAACCAAACACATAATCACACAAAAACATACTCGGAGGCTCTAAATAAAGATCTGCCTAAGCAGCAGAGACCTCCAAAGCAGACACCCAAGCAACCGCTACCCCAAAACAAAACACGTGCAACACATATCTCACAAAGCCAGTGTGTCGAACAGTCATAGCCCTTAAGACTAAACAACACAACTGATACACTTGTAATAGGTGACTCTATCGTCAGGCACACTGACGTCCCGCTCACCAGGCTGAACAAGGAGAGGGTAATGGTGAGCAGCCTGTCGGGTGCTAAGATCCGCCACATAACACAAGCACTCCGGTCACTCCAAGGCAAGTACAAATATGACTCAGTCATTGTCCATGCTAGTGTGAATGACCTGAGATGTACCTCCCTGGACTACATGAAAAGAGACATAGAGGAGCTGTCTGAGCATGTAGCCCAGGCCGGTATGACCTTGACCTTGAGTAACATCTTACCGTCACCAAGAATGAGACAAGATGATCAATTTCAACAAGTGGCTTAAGTACTGGTGTCATTCAGAGGGGATCCAGAGCCTGTCAGCTTGGGATGATATGCTCGACAAGCCACGATGCTTCGCTAGGGACGGCTTGCACCTGTCACCCCTGGGCTTTCGGATATTGGCAAAGGCTCTTGCTAACCCCATAGTGCCATTTTTAGACAAGGCTCAAAAGACAAACCCATAGGTATCACAAGGGATAAGAAACTAAGAGTAATGCTACTCAATGCCAGAAGTCTAAATCTCAAGATGCACGCACTCGAAACTCTCCTTAGCATGGAGAACATCGATATCTGTGCAGTAACAGAAACCTGGTTCAGGGCTCCCGAGAGCATCCCAGCACTACCAGGTTATACCTTATACCATGCTTTTCGGCCCCAAAACTTGGACCGAACCACAAAAGGAGGGGGAGTATCTATATTCAAAGATACCCACACCTCCAGGTTGGTGGCAAAGCACGAAACATCAGAGACTATCCATGTGCAACTAACAGTGGGTAAAACTGCCTTCCAGTTTATAGCCTGCTACAGACCACCCTCCCAAACCCAGGAACCCCACTCGGCCTTCCTGAGAACACTGGAAAATATGAAGGTCTCTCCAAACACCATTATATTGGGCGACTTCAACTACCCAAACATAGACTGGGAGCGTTACTCTAGCTCCAACACCCTATCCCAAAGGTTCCTAGAATTTATAAACTCAAATGCTATGGAACAACTTGTTATCACTCCCACAAGAGGGGAAAACATACTGGACCTGATCATCACCAACATGGGGACTCTATGCTCCAGACCAGAAGTGTATCCCTCACTGGTAAGATCAGACCATAAACTAATCTCACTGGATATTTGCATCCCGACCCCAACCCCTGCCCAGAAAACCACAGTGAAAAACTTCTCTAAAGCAAATTTCACACTCCTCAAAACTGAGGTGGAATCCTTTAAAGCCCCCGGGCCTGTGGAAAATACGGCCCAGACCACAGAATCCTTTATAAATGCATTCTATGAACACCTTCAGGAATGCATGGATCATGCGATCCCAAATAAAACCAAGACCCAATCCTCCAAAGGCAGACGTCCTGTCTTGTGGACCCCAGCCATAAACAAACTATACAATAGAAGGAGGAAGCTACTAAATGATAGAGCAAAATCCCAAAAAGGGAAGGCATCACTGATCAGTATTAGCAAAAAACTACGGGCACTCATAAAATTGTCTAAGGCCAGCTTCGAGAGAAAAATTGCACAGGACACTAAAGGATAATCACAAGGCTTTCTTTAGTTATGTTAGGAACCTGGGTGGCAATTCCCAGATATGCTCAGAATTAGTCCAAAATGACAAAAAATACACCGAACCCACAGACATCGCCAACATCCTAGCTGAAAGGTTCAGCGCAAACTTCTCCCTCCCCACCAAAAGGGCAAATATCTATCCCAGCGGAGTGCTGCCCCCCTGACATCTCAGATGCTCAGGTAAGAGCCGCCCTCTACAAAGCAAAAAACACAGCATTAATGGGACCAGACAGTGTCCCGGGCTGCGTCCTACATGAACTCCAAGAAGAGCTAAACCCAAACATAAAACTACTGTTCAATCTCAGCCTTACTACAGGATATGTGCCCAAAGAGTGGCGTACAGCAACAGTGGTCCCTCTCCATAAAGGTGGTGCCTCAACAGATCCTGGAAACTATCGCCCCATAAGCCTGACTAGCTTGGTCTGCAAAGCTATGGAAAGGATCATCATGGACCTCGTAAATAAAGCTATTGGGGACCTACAGACACTGGATCCTACCCAGTTTGGTTTTGTTAAGGGCAGATCCTGCCTCTTAAACCTGGTTGATTTCTTTGAAACAGTCACCAAGGCCATTGACGAGGGGAAGGTGGTCCACACAGCCTACCTGGACCTTGCAAAAGCCTTCGATACAATACCCCACTCGGGCATTATAGATAAGCTCACCAGCTTAAATATAAACCCCTATGTCACTAGATGGATTGCAAACTGGCTCAAGGACAGAACCCACATGGTTAGAATTGCTGGAGCCATGTCAGACTCCAAACCAGTTACAAGTGGTGTCCCACAAGGCTCAGTCCTGAGACCTCTCTTGTTCGGTATATATTTCTCGGAGGTATAGGCCAACACGGAAGGACTGTGGCTGACCAAGTTCGCAGATGACTGCAAACTGGGCGCCATAATAGACTCTCCAGCCGACACAAGCATCCTCCAAAAGGGCCTCATAGAAACAGACAACTGGTGCCAGAGCCATGGCCTCAAGCTAAATGCCAAAAAGTGTATAGTCATCCCCTTTGGCAAAAACAAAGTGCCCACAAATTACCACATAGGTGGTAATCCATTAAGTACAGAAGAAGTAATTAGGGACCCAAGTTGATAGCAATCTCTCATTTGACAACTACGTGGCCAAACTGGTTAGAAAAACATTTTATATAGCCCACCTAATCATGAAGGGATGAGGGGAGGTCATCGTGCCTCTTTACTCATCCCTCATCAGGCCCATAAATTGAGTACAATGCCCCTTTTGGGATGTACCTTACCAGACACCTGCAGCAATTGGAAAGACCCCAAAAGTACCTCACCAAGAGGATCAAAGGGCTCAAACAGATGCCATATGCTACCCGGTTAAAGAAACTCCAGCTCTACTCAGTGGCATAACGCCTGTTCAGAGGCGATCTGTGCCTGACGTATAAAGCCATGTCCAACCCGGAATTAATGGACATGCTGCACCTCAGAAAATCCAAATCCCATCGAGCTACACGCTCGAGAGACTTGAACCTCAGCACTGAAATAAATAGGACATGCTGGAGGGACAGATTCATAACCCAGAGGCTCCCTTCACTCTGGAATAAAATCCCAGTCCAGGTTAGGCGGAGTCCCTCATTGACTCTCTTCAAGAGGAATCTTGATGAGTGGATGGGAGATCGTAGGTTTACCCTGGGTATCACTTCTGTGTCACTGTTAGACAGAGGCACAGTATACTAACCTCGAAAAAGGGCATAGCAAAATAAATTTAAAATGGGTGGCGAAAGCCAAACACATTCTGGCTAGGCTTATAAATGCCCTAGGGCAGATAGCCTAGTATGAACCTGTGAACCTAGACAATCTGGCTTCAACTACCTCACTATGTAATTTCATTACTAAGTCTTCAATGTAACCCCTACCTTTAAACGTTTCAATAATAAGCTCACATTCATGCTTAAAATCATCTTCATCTGAGGTCATTCTACTGGCCTGTAGCAACTGTCAACCACTGCCCTTTTCTGGTGTGGTGGGTGTGCACTGGTGTAATGTAGATAGACATTAGAAAAGGTTCCTTTCCTGTATATTCTAGATTTGAAACCGTTGCCTAGCCTCTGAATATTCACATCTAAATAATTTCTTTATCATCTACATTGTATGTGAACTTCAGAAAATTCATAGTATTGGAGATGTAATGGTAAAATTCCATACATTTTTCAGTGAAGCTATTCCAAAACATGCAAACATCATGCAAAAATCTTCCATAAAAGTTCCAGAATTGCTTAAACTCAGAATTAAAAACAAATTTGTTCTCCCAATGTTGTAAAATGATATTAGCATATGTTGTGGCACAGTGTGCACCTATAGCTACCCCTTTTAATTGTCTATAATATTCCCCTTGAAAGAAAATAAAATAATTTTTTAAAATCAAGTCCATAAGTACTAAACAATTATGAAATACATTGAACGAGACCATATTCTCGCCTTCCAAAAATTCTTCGAACCATGTTAAACCTGTATCATAGGGGATACAAGTGAATAGGTTCACTACATCTAGAATAATAAAACTTAATGTCTTAGCCTGATTAGTGTTGTCAATATGTCTCAGGAAATCCCAAGAATCCTTTAAAATATTTGGGTTTTCCATCACCACCTGTTTTAAATGAAAATCCACGTACTTTGCCAGGGAAGCAGTAACAGACCCTTCTGCAGTGACAATTGGTCTAAGTGGAGGGTCCATCAGGTTCTTATGGACCTTTGTTATACCAAAAATCGAGGGAACCTTAGGTTTGTCTACTGACAAAAAATTGTATGTATGCATGCCTATCAGTCCCTCAAATAACAAATGAATGAGGCATAGAGAGAGTTTTTTGTAGGCTTTATTAATTTCATTCAATGAAACTCTCTCGTAGGTGTATTCATCACCTAACAATTCAAACATTTTTGCCTCATACAAAATCTGGCCCATTAAAACAGCCCCCCCCTTGTCCGGTTTCATAATCCTAAGGTTTCTGTCATTCTTGAGTGTATGTAGGATATTATATTCCTCCTTGGTGAGATTTGGGGGGACTTTGTTGTATTTAAGTTGCTCTCAACTACTTTCCTACCATCAATTCAAACTTTTTGACCTGTGGATGTAGGGGTGGATTAAAAGTGCTCTTTCTGTGTAAAAAAATAGAATTTACACTTCTCTCATAACCATTAAAAATTAGCTCAAAGTTTTTTTGTCTGGTAAATAATTTCAAATCAACTAATAGGTTAGCTACATTTGTTTTCACTCTAGGAATAAAAGTAAAACCTTTTGTGAATAAATGAAAATATCCTTCAGTAACTGGTTGTAGTGTAACTGAAAAAGTTAAAACGTTTGTAACTAGACACACAGCCATTAGACACAATGTCCTCAACTGATGTTATTTCCAATATGTATTTTTCCCTTTGTAGTTCTGGTACGCCTTCCCGTAGTTCACCAGATTCTTTTTCTTTAATCTTTCCGATCTCCTGGGGGAAGGGAATTCTAAAGGGTCATGAATGTTGAAACTTTCAGGGTAGTCTTCATTTGTATTATCATCTCTAAATTCATTACTGTCTCTGGGTGTATAAGTGTTGAGAATCCTGTTTCCCCCAGCTGTTTTACATTTGGGGTAATGGGAATTGTTACTGTACTCATTTACATCTCTTTCTATTTTCCTATGTTTTCTCTCATGGACCTTAATACATTTTGCTTCAACACTGTTTAACATAATATTTTTCCTTTTCATGCTCTACACCAAACAGTAAATCATTCACTATTTTGTTAATTAATTTTATTTGCATATACATTTTATCCATTTCCACCTCGTTGTGCTTAATAATGGCTTGCATTATATCAGCCCCACATCTATCAAATGCAGAAATTAAATCTTTGTGAAACTGTGAACCTTCCACAACATTATTAGGGAATTTACAAACCCGTAAGCCATTACGAACAATACTTAACTGTAAACAATGCTTTAAATACATATTGTCCATCTCTCAGTTTTTATATTTGTATAAAATTGATTTTAAAGAGTTACCAAGACCCCAATCTGACTGTTACAACAACACTTATGCAGCAATGATTATAGACTTGGACAACATGTTATACAAACATGCAAAGCCTAGCCAGACATATATATATATATATATATATATATATATATATATATATATATATATATATATATATTCAGGATGTTATCGAAAGAAAGGAATGCAAGGAAGAAGCAAGAGACAGACAAGAATGACTAGGCTAAGGAGGAGTACTGGCTGATTAAAGAAGCTAAGATAGCAATCACAATGGCAAAGAACAAGGCATCAGGAAACTCTACTTGCTTATGGAAAATAACAGCAAATGGCATAAAAAAACTATCAGGTTGCAAGGCAAAGAAAGAAAAGAAACAGTAATCAGGCACCATTCATAAGGGATGGCAGTAACAATCTGCTCACCAGTCCAGAGTGCATCAAAGGCAGATGGAAGGAGCACTTTAAGCAACTTCTGAATGAAGTACACCCCACAGAAGCTGTACTGCCCCAAGCACAGCATATGAAGAAAGAGAAAGAAGATCCCATCCTAGAACAGCAAAGTACAGTTGTGTACCTACCATAAATGTAGATGTTCGAGTGTATTCACTGTTGCAGTCATTACACTTGTGTTATCCCTGCTGGCAGCCTACCCACAGTCGGCCCGAATGCCAAAGTCTTGGTCCGGCGTCGGTTGCTGTCGCTTCTTCCCTGACATTAGTGCGCCAGGGGTATAAAAGATGCAGCTGACGCCATTTTCTTCAGTTTTTCTTGGCCCAGATGTCAGGTGCCCCCCAAAAGGGTAGGCTAAAAAAATTTGCAAATAAAAATGTATGCACTAACATAAACATTACCTTCATCTACAAGCAAATACACCACATAGGTTGTATAGAATAGAGAAGTACAGATAAGTCCTAGCAATGTAAGGGGGATGGTGGGAGGGTAACCTGGACTGCAACAGTGAATACACTCGAACATCTACATTTATAGTAGGTACACAAAGTACAGTTTTGTACCTACCATAAATGTAGATGTTCGAGTGCTCATACAGCTGCAGTCATTACAGATGGGGTATCCTGCAGTCAGGCGGGTCCTCGGTCGGCCAAATTCCAAAGTCTAGGTCCGGCGTCGGTTGTTGTCGCTTCTTCCCTGACGTCAGTGCGGCAGGGGTACAAAAGAGGCAGCCGATGCCATTTTCTTCAGTTTTTCTTGCCCCAGATGTCAGGTGCCCCCAGACGGAAGGCAAAACATAATGTTATGCAAACATGCAATATAGAAAAATCAAAAAACAGTAGTTGCAAGCAAATACACTATAAAAGAATACCCCAAATAGGTTGTATGATAAGGTGTTTGTCATAAGGCCTGTCCTAAGAGGGGACGGAGGGGGAGTAAAGTACAGTTTTGTACCTACCATAAATGTAGATGTTCGAGTGTTCACCCTGCTGCAGTCATCACACTTGGGTTATCCTGCCATCAGACGGTCCCCGCAGTCGGCCCGAGTTCCAAAGTCTTGGTCCGGCGTCGGTTGCTGTCGCTTCTTCCCTGACGTCAGAGTGCCAGGGGTATATAAGAGGCATCCAATGCCATTTTCTTCAGTTTTTCTTGTCCCAGATGTCAGGTGCCCCCAATAGGTAGGCAAAAAATATATATATATAGCTAGATAAAAATAAAACAATACCTGTAGGCACAAGCAAATACACCACAGAGGTTGAATAGGCTAGAGTGGTATAGACAAGTTCAGCGGGGATGTAGGGAGGGTAACCTGGACTGCAGCAGGGTGAACACTCAAACATCTACATTTATGGTAGGTACAAAACTGTACTATGTTCATCGTGTTACCCTGCTGCAGTCATCACACTTGGGTTGAATCCCAAAGCTAAGGATGGGAGGTGGAGTTAAACAGGGTTAGAAGGAGCTAGTAGGCCCTGCAAAACTGCAGTGGCAAAACCAGCTCTAGTCTTAGAATATAGAGGTAAGTGATAGTGTTTGATGAAGGTGTGCACTGAACTCCAAGTTGCAGCTTCCAGAATATCCTTGGTTGGCACTCCCCAGAGAAAGGCTGCCGATGTAGCTGTAAGCCCTGGTGGAGTGGGACGTAATGTTAGCAGGTACCGGTTTCCCATGATGCGTGTAGCAGAAACGTATGCAATGCCCTATCCATTTAGAAATGGTCTGTTTTGGGATAGCTTTTCGTTGTGATCCTGTAGCATAGGCTACAAAGAGCTGGTCAGAATTTCTGAAAACCTTAGTTTTATCCAAGTAGTAACGTAATTGCCTGTGAATGTCCAAAGAGTGCAGGAGTCTTCCTCCTTTGTTCTGGGGATTTGGGAAAAAGGTGGGCAAATGAATGGTTTGGTTTAGGGCCACACTGGATACCACCTTTGGCATAAAGGAAGGGTTGGTCCGTAGAGAGACTCTGTCTTGATGAAAAATGAGGAAAGGCTCCACTGCCATTAGTGCCTGTAGCTCTGAGACTTTTCTAGTTGAGGTTATTGCAAGTAGCAGGGCAGTTTTCCATGAAAGAAATTTTAAATCATCTGAAAAAGCTAGTTCAAAGGGCGTCAGTGTAAGCTTTTCCAGAACAAAGTTGAGATCCCAAGTAGGTGTTGGTGCTCTCCTTCGCGGTCTTATGTTCTTAGCCCCTCTGAGGTACTGTCTTAGGAGTGGATGTGAGAATAAAGGAGGATCTGTGTTGTAATGAGCTGAAATTGCTGAGGCGTGGATCTTAACAGATGAAAAGGAAAGACCTTTGTGCAACAACTCAGTTAAATATTGTAGAATCTGAGGAATGTTTGGATCAAGGGGGTTTTGGCCTTTAGCCTGGTTCCAGGCGCAAAATCTTCTCCATTTGTCTGAATAGGTTTTCCTGGTGCTGGGCCTCCTGGCCTCCAGAATGACATCCATAACTGCTTTGGATAGAGGTGTTGGCTGGTTGCTTAGGTAATTTGCCATGCAGCCAGGTTTAAAGTCTTGAGCAGGCTGTGTAGAATCTGATGGTCTCGCTGGGTGAGCAGGTGAGGAATTTGTGGTAAAATCCAAGGTGGGCCATGGGCCATGTTCCTTAAAATTGGATACCAATGCTGGTGTGGCCAGTCTGGTGCAATGAGTATCATTTGTGGCCTCTCTAATCTGACTTTCAGCAGTACCTTTGCTAGAAGAGGCAGTGGAGGAAAGCCATACACTGTTAATGTTTTCCAACTGAATGAGAGGGCGTCCACTTTCCAAGCTTGTGGATGGAATGTCCTTGTGCAAAATTTTTGAAGTTGGTAGTTTTGGGGACTTGCAAACAGATCTATATCTGGGCGTCCCCATTTTTGAGCTATCATTGCAAATACTTGTGGATCTAGTTTCCACTGGTGTGGATCCATGATGTTTCTGCTTAGGTCGTCTGCCAATGTGTTTTTCTTTCCTGGCAGGAATTGTGCTTGTAATTGAACCTGGTAAGACAGTGCAGTGTTCCACTTGCTTGGCTGCATAGAGGGTAGGAATGTGTGCCCCCCCCTGCTTGTTTATGTACCACATTACTGTGGTATTGTCCGTCTTTATTATTAGTTGTCCTGGGTGTAAGAGGTTCTTGAAAGCTGTTAGGGCATTCTGTACTGCTAGCATTTCTTTTTGATTGATATGCAGATGCCTCTGATCTGTAGTCCATTTGCCCTGAATGCACTGTCCTGCCATGTGTGCTCCCCAGGCATAGTCCGATGCATCTGTTGTCATAGTTTGCCTGGCTGTGGGTAAGGTGAAAGGCTGACCCTTGTTGAGGTGACATGCCTGTTCCCACCATAGAAACTCCTGTTGAAGGCAGGGAATGAGTGATACGATTGTTTCCAAGCTGTGGCTGTGCTGAGTCCATACGCTTTTCAGGTACCATTGTAATTTCCTCATATGCAGTTTTGCAAATGGTATTAGTAGTATGCAAGATGCCATGAATCCCAAGGCCTGCAGAATTTTTCTTGCAGGGAGTTGGGTCTTTGTTGCCATTATTTTGAAATATTGAGTCAGCTGTTTCTTGTCTGGCGAGAGATAAGCCATCTGGGCCGTTGTATTCAAGCTGGCACCCAGGAATATTATGTTTTGTGAGGGTACTAGTTTTGATTTCTTTTCGTTTACTGTGTACCCTAGGCAACTTAGAAGGTGTTTGACAAATGCCAGATGCTTTAAAAGAATGTCCTTGCTTTCTATTTGAATAAGGCAGTCGTCCAGGTATGGGTATATTTGAATTCCTCTTTGTCTGCAGTATGCAATTACTGGAGCCAGGCATTTTGTGAAGACCCTGGGCACAGTAGATAAGCCAAAGGGCAGTGCAGAGAACTGATAATGCGTTGAACCTGCAATGAAGCTGAGGTATCTTCTGCAATTGTGTCCGATAGGGACATGCAGGCATGCCTCCTTGAGGTCCAACGTTACTAGCCAAGCATTCTTGCCCAGCATGGGAAGAAGCTGCTGTAGTGTTAGCATCTTGAATTTTGGTACTTGCAGATACGTGTTCAAAATTGAAAGGTCCAGAATGGGTCTCCATGCTTTGTCCTTTCTTGGGACTAGAAAGAGTCTTGAGTAAAATCCTTATCCTTGCTCCTGTGTAGGTACCTGTTGAATGGCTCTCATGTCCATGAGAGCTGTAATTTGTTTTTGTGCCTCTGCCCATTGATTTGGTGGCAGGTTTGGCATTCCTTTTATCCTTGGTAAGGTATGAAAGTGGAATCTGTATCCTTGAGAGACAATATCTAGAACCCATTTGTCTTTGGTGACGATGTGCCAGTTGTCTGCAAAAAATGCTAATTTTCCTCCCAAGGGAGCTGCCAGGAGAGATTTGCTTGGTAGTTTGAGGACTGAGTCATTGTGTTTGTCTTCTGCTAGCCTGGCGCCTGTCTTTTCCTCCTTTCTGGGTAGCAGTACCCCATTGGCGATGTTTGTAAGGGGCTTGTGACTGACCTCTGCCCCTTGGGCGTCTGTATTTGCCTCTCTGTGATCTGTCAGAAGCTGGAAAGGACCAGTTTTTCGTTGGCCAATTTCTGCTGAAATGAGGGGGTTGTACCTGCAAAAAATCCTTGACCGTCTGCGTAGATTTTGCCTTATCCTCCATTTACTTTAAAACCTCTTCTGCTTTGACACCAAATAATACATCCTGCTGTAAAGGTGCATCCAATAATTTTGCTTTAACATGATCAGGAAGGGTTTTTGTTCTTTTAACCAAGCATGTCTACGTATGACAGAGCCAGTAACAGCTGCTCTACAGGAAGCTTGCAATGAATCAAATCCACATTGTAAAGTATGTTTGCCCACCTGTTCAGCTGCATGCAACAGATCCTGCATTTCCTTGAATTCAGACTGTTCAGTATGTGTGCTCATTTTTTGTTTTAATTGAGACATTAGGAATTGCTGATATTTCAACACGTGAAACTGGCAATTTAATGCTCTCATAGCCAGAGTTGCTGAGGTGTATATTTTCTTTCCCCATCTCTAGGGCTTTGGAATCCCTTTCAGAGGGCACAGGATTTTTAGCCATAGAAGCTTTAGCTCCCTTAGGACCCTGGAAAACTGTTTCTGGGTCAGCCACAGGGCTTTTATAAAGGAATTTGTGTGAGTCTGGTACTCTGTAGTATCTGTCTGGTTTGGCTGGAGCACAAGGTAGAGAGTCTGGATTTAGACTAGACTCCAAGTACACATCATCCACAATATCCAAAACTGGAGGGATAGCAAGAGGTCTGTGCTGGGGTAGTAAAAGGAACTCTTGGAGCCTTTTCTTAGAATCAGAGTAGTCCTGGCCTTCCCAGTGGAAATGTTCCCTAATGGTATGTAAAGTTTCCCCAAAGGAGTAGTCTTCAGGGGGAGATGTTGAGGGAATAGAGTCTTCAGCATTAGAGTCTTCATAAGGAGGAAAAGTGTAATCCTGTTCCTCAGAAGAATCTGAGGAAATTAAAACCTGGTCAGAGGAAGCATAATCCTCCTCTTGTCTTGGTCTTTTATCAGGAGGGGGATGGGAACCCCTGATTAGGGTAATCAAATCTTCAGCCATCTTAAGCATCTGTTTCTTAGGCATGGGGCCTTGAACTGTAGACTGATGTACAGTCTTCTTTGGTTTTAAAGGAGTTTTAAGCTTAGCAAAGATTTAATGGTGAGTGTAGTCGGTCTGAAGACACCTTCTGCAACCGAAGGTGTTTCCACTGCACCGGGGTCTACTTCTGCTCCGGTGTCGGAAGGGCCTAATGAAGATGGCTGCATCGGCCTAGTAGACTCCGCTTGAGAATCCGCAGCTGTCTGGGGTTCCAGTTCTGCGGTCGTCAGGGGCTGCGTAGGCGCCTCATTGAAAACCGGAGAACCGGTGACAGGCCCAGCAGAGGCCTTTGAGTCTGGCTTGTTCCTAGGCTGCCTGTCCTTATCCTTGCATTTTTTTATGCATGCCGGTCGGCGGCTGCTCTGATGGCATGTTATAATTAAATTTCCTACCAAAGTAATGTCGTTCGAAGTCAAAACGGCGTTTGATAGTTCATTTATTAAACCTAGCACAAAACCGACAACCTGTGACGTCGTGGTCTGGGCCTAGGCAAGGAATACAACAGGAATGGAAGTCCTTATGAGGTATTTGCTTCCCACAAGAAATGCAATTGTTAACTTTTTCTGACATCGGACTGAGGCAAGAAAAGGTTCCCCAATGGGGTACTTAGCTTTATTGAAGACTTCGGACTGAAATTCATATCGAAAATATCAGGTGTCTGCCGACCAGCACTTGCGAACTGCTTCTGCTTCGGGCACCATGCGGCAAGAAAGACTGGGGAAAATGGCATCAGATGCCTCTTATATACCCCTGGCACTCTGATGTCAGGGAAGAAGCGACAGCAACCGACTCCGGACCAAGACTTTGGAACTCAGGCCGTCTGCGGGACTGCCTAACGGCAGGATAACCCAAGTGTGATGACTGCAGCAGGGTAACACGTTGAACATCTGTCTGTGTATGCCCAAAGAATGCAGAAGTCTCTCCCCCTTATTCTGTGGGTTTGGATAAAAGGTAGGCAGCAAATGAATGGTTTAGTTAAGAGCCACACTGGACACTACCTTAGGCATAAATGTTGGATTTGTCCTTAGAGAAACCTTGTCCGGATGGAAAATTATAAAAGGTTCCACTGCCATTAGTGCCTGTAACTCTGAGACTCCTCTTGCTGAAGTTATTGCTAGGAGCAGAGCTGTTTTCTATGATAAGAATTTTATCTCAGCTATATTGGCTGGCTGAAAAGGAGGCAGTGTGAGTTTTTCCAAGACAAAATTGAGGTCCCATGCAGGTATCGGCACTCTCCTTGGAGGTCTTATGTTTTTGGCCCCTCTGAGGTACTGCCTTAGCAGTGGATGTACAAAAATAGATGGGTCCGTATTGTAATGAGCTGAAATGGCAGAGGCATGGATCTTAATTGATGAGAAGGATAGGCCTTTGTCCAGCATTTCAGTTAGGTATTGTAAAATCTGAGGAATATTTGGTACAAGTGTGTCAATCCCTTGTGCCTGGTTTCAAGCACAGAATCTCTTCCATTTTTCTGCATAAGATTTTTTGGTGCTAGGCTTCCTGGCCTCCAAAATAACATCCATAACTGCTTTAGAGAGAGGTGTGTTCTGAATGGTTACATTATCTGCCATGCAGCCCGATTTAGGGTTCTGAGTTGGCTGTGCAGGATCTGATTGTTTTGTTGGGTCAGTAAATGAGGAATTTGAGGTAATGTCCAGGCTAGGCCTTGAGACAAGCTCTTTAGGACTGAGTACTAGTGCTGGCGTGGCCAGTCTGGGGCAATCAGTATCGTTTTTGGTTTCTCTTGTCTGACCTTTAGTACCTTGGAGAGGAGAGGCAGTGGAGGAAAGGCATATACTGCAAGGGTTTTCCAGCTGAATGATAGAGCATCCACTTTCCATGCTTGCTTGTGATAAGTCCTTGTGCAGAATTTCTGTAGTTGGCAGTTGTGAGGGAGGCAAATAGATCTAGGTCTGGGCATCCCCATTTCCTTGTTATCATGCTGAAGATTTGTGGATCTAGTTTCCACTCGTGAGGATCCATGAGGTTTCTGCTCAGTTCATCTGCCAGAGTATTTGTCTTTCCTGGCAGGAATTGTGCTTGCAGGTGTACTTGATAAGTCAAAGCTGTGTTCCACAAAGTCATGGCTTGTCTGCAGAAGGGGTAGGAATGTGTGCCTCCCTGCTTGTTTATGTACCACATGACTGTAGTAATGTCCATCTTTATCAGCAGTTGTCCTGGGTGAAGTAGATCCTTGAAGGCTGTCAGGGTATTCTGAACAGCTAGCATCTCTTTTTGATTGATATGAAGATGCATTTGGCTTGCGGGCCATGTGTCCTGAATACATTTTCCTGCCATGTGGGCCCCCCAGGCATAATCTGATGCATCTGTTGTTAGTGTCTGCCTGGCTGTGGGTAGAGTGAATGGCTGTCCCCTGTTGTGGTGACAGGCCTGTGCCCACCATCGAAACTCCTGTTGCAGGCAGTGAATGAGTGTAATTAATGTTTTCCAGGTTGTGGCAATGTTGAGTCCACATCAGTAAAGACAGCATAAATAATGTTTTTAACACAAAAATATACCGCAAACCAACATACAGTAACTCTTTCTTACATTTCACGAGTTGCCACCCCTATTTTCAAAAGAAGGGGGTGGTAAAAGGTCAACTCGTTCGAGCTTCCCGTATGTGTTCCACAGAGGAGGGTTTCAAAGAAGAATGTAGAATTCTTTGGGAAATGTTTGAAAATAGAGGTTACCCCCATAAACTTTTGAACATGGTTTTTCTAGAAGTTAAAAACAAAAGGAAAGAAGGGATATTTGCACCATTATATAATGGGACATCAAATGATTTAAATGATGAAAACGTCAAAAATGGTGATATTAATATCAATATTGGTGAGCCTGAAAATATTAATCAAGTCTCCACCAACGATAATAACAACAATATGAACTATAGTGTTGGTTTCATAACACAGTTTAATCAATATTCCCCACAAGTAAGAACCATTTTGCAAAGTAATTGGGAACTACTTATGCAAGATAGAAAATTACACTCCCTAGTGGGTTCAAATTTAAAAGTAGTTTATAAAAAGGCCCCTTCCATGAAAAACCTATTTGAGCATTCCATCAGACCTTACAAGACTAATAAAGGCATGTTTAAATGTGGGCGATGTAAATACTGTAAACATATACAAATAGGGTCCAATTTTACGATAAGAGGGTCTAGATACTACATTAACGGTAAGTTTAATTGTGAGACCCAAGGAGTTGTTTACCTTGCTAGATGTAAAGATTGTCCTGCTTATTATTTCGGTAAAACCGAAAGGCTGCTCAAGAATAGAATTTATGAGCATTTATATGCCATTTCCAGAAAAAATTCATCTAATGCTCTAGCTAAGCATATAATGGACAACGATTCTCATAGTTTCTTGTTTAATGTTGTGGAAAAGGTTGAAAGAAACCCTAGAGGAGGGCCATGGTATTTGAAGTTGCAAGAATCCGAACTATTATGGCAACTGAAAACCAATGCTTACAACCATCCAGGCATTAATGATGCATGTTCCATTAAATGTTTATTAAATATTAAGGCTTTGGAGAGATAGAGAGAAAAAGACATATATACACGAAATTTCGGATAAGATAGTTTTATGTCCTTGAAAGGAAGAATTTTCTATATGCAGTTAAAATCAAAAACCATATTTAACATCTAATGCATTAATGTTAACAGAAGTTTGCTTTGGTGTCTATTTAAGATCAAATTTATTATACATACTATTATTATTATTATTATCATTATTATTATTGTTTTTTAATTTAGTATAGAATAGATATTATTAATATAATATACATTTAACTTTATCATATACAAAGATAGTGTTTGGTAATGTTGGTTTGTGATGGATTTGTGTGCAAACAATTTTATATTTGCTTGAATGTATTTTTTAAGTCAACTTTTGTGTGGTTGCTGCATTGTTGACTTAATTGAATGAATTAATGTAATTATTCAATTAATTGTGGGTTTGGTTTAAGTACTTTGTACCATATAAAAATGTAAGGTGCTTTATTTTACTTTGTCTGAAGAAGTGCAGGCAGTGTCCTGCATGAAAGCGCTAACTAAGTAAAAGTTTGGGATTTTATCGACTGGCGTTATTTGTTCAGCCTCCGTTTTTTTGCTTTCTGAGTTTGTGTTTTGAATTTTGGTTTTAAAATCTGAGGAATATTTGGTACAAGTGTGTCAATCCCTTGTGCCTGGTTTCAAGCACAGAATCTCTTCCATTTTTCTGCATAAGATTTTTTGGTGCTAGGCCTCCTGGCCTCCAAAATAACATCCATAAGTGCTTTAGAGAGAGGTGTGTTCTGAATGGTTACATTATCTGCCATGCAGCCCGATTTAGGGTTCTGAGTTGGCTGTGCAGGATCTGATTGTTTTGTTGGGTCAGTAAATGAGGAATTTGAGGTAATGTCCAGGCTAGGCCTTGAGACAAGCTCTTTAGGACTGAGTACTAGTGCTGGCGTGGCCAGTCTGGGGCAATCAGTATCGTTTTTGGTTTCTCTTGTCTGACCTTTAGTACCTTGGAGAGGAGAGGCAGTGGAGGAAAGGCATATACTGCAAGGGTTTTCCAGCTGAATGATAGAGCATCCACTTTCCATGCTTGCTTGTGATAAGTCCTTGTGCAGAATTTCTGTAGTTGGCAGTTGTGAGGGGAGGCAAATAGATCTAGGTCTGGGCATCCCCATTTCCTTGTTATCATGCTGAAGATTTGTGGATCTAGTTTCCACTCGTGAGGATCCATGAGGTTTCTGCTCAGTTCATCTGCCAGAGTATTTGTCTTTCCTGGCAGGAATTGTGCTTGCAGGTGTACTTGATAAGTCAAAGCTGTGTTCCACAAAGTCATGGCTTGTCTGCAGAAGGGGTAGGAATGTGTGCCTCCCTGCTTGTTTATGTACCACATGACTGTAGTAATGTCCATCTTTATCAGCAGTTATCCTGGGTGAAGTAGATCCTTGAAGGCTGTCAGGGCATTCTGAACAGCTAGCATCTCTTTTTGATTGATATGAAGATGCATTTGGCTTGCGGGCCATGTGTCCTGAATACATTTTCCTGCCATGTGGGCCCCCCAGGCATAATCTGATGCATCTGTTGTTAGTGTCTGCCTGGCTGTGGGTAGAGTGAATGGCTGTCCCCTGTTGTGGTGACAGGCCTGTGCCCACCATCGAAACTCCTGTTGCAGGCAGGGAATGAGTGTAATTAATGTTTCCAGGTTGTGGCAATGTTGAGTCCAAACATTTTTTAGATAACATTGTAGTTTCCTCATATGCAGTCTTGCATATGGAATTAGTAGAATGCAGGATGCCATGAAGCTCAAAGCCTGCAGAATTTTTCTTGCAGATAACTGGGTCTTTGTTGCCAACATTTTAAAGTAAGAAGTCAGTTGCCTTTGTTTGTCTGGCGTGAGATAAGCCATCTGGGCAGTTGTATTTAAGCTTGCACCCAGGAGTATTATATCTAAAACCGCACTCCATACAGAGGGCAAATTAGTAATCTGTTTACAAACGCCAGATGCTTCAGTAGAATGTCCTTGTTCTCTGCTTGAATAAGGCAGTCGTCCAAGTAAGGATATATTTGAACCCCCCCCCCCCCTTTGTCTGCAAAAAGAAATTACTGGTGCTAGGCATTTTGTGAAGACCCTGGGCGCAGCAGATAAGACAAAGGGCAGTGCAGAGAATTGGCAGTGCATTGAGTCAGCCATGAATCTGAGGTATCTTCTGCAAGATTGTCTGATTGGGACATGCAGGTATGCCTCTTTTAGGTCCAAAGTTACAAGCCAAGCCTTCTTACCCAGCATGGGCAGAAGCTGCTGCAGAGTCAACATTTTGAATTTTGGAACGTCCAGAAAAGTGTTTAGAATAGACAGGTCCAGTATTGGTCTCCAGGCTTTGTCTGGGTACCAGGAAAAGTCTTGACTAAATCCTTGTCCCTGCTCTTACTGTGGTACTCGCTGAATGGCCCTCATGTCCATGAGGGATGAAACTTGCTTTTGTGCCTCTGCCCATTGATTGTGTGGCAGGTCTGGCATACCTTTTGCCTTTGGCAGGGTGTGAAAGTGGAACCTGTAGCCCTGGGACACTATATTCAAGACCCATTTGTCTTGGGTGATCATGTGGCAATTTTGTGAAAAAAGTGCTAGTTTTCCCCCTAAGGGGGCTGCCAAAAGATAAGTGCTTGGTATTGGCAGAGGAAAGTCATTCGGACTGTTTCCTATATGGCTGTGATTTGTCTTCTCCGCTTTTGGAGGTAGAAGCACACCATTGTTTAGGCCTGTATGAGCCTTGGGGCTGGGATCTGCCTCTAGGGCGTCTGTATCTGCCTCTTTGTGGACTGACACTGGAAAGGAACAATTCTTTGAAGGCCAGTTCCTGCTAAATCTGGGTGGCTGTACCTGTAATAAATCCTTAACTGTCTGCATAGATTTCGCTTTATCCTACATTTTCTTCAACACCTCTTCTGCCTTAACACCAAAGTATCATGCTGTAAAGGAGCATCCAATAATTTTGCTTTAACATGATCAGGCAAATTCTGTTCCTTTAACCAAGCATGCCTTCTAATGACAGAACCAGTAACAGTGCCCCTGCAAGAGGCCTCCAGTGAATCAAAACCACATTGCAAAGTATGCTTTCCCACTTGTTCAGCTGCATGCAATACATCCTGCATTTTCTTGTTTTCTGGACATTCAGAATTTGTCAACATTTTCTGTTTTAGCATTGACATTAAATATTGCTGATATTTAAGCATATGAAACTGACAATTTAAAGCCCTTACAGCCAAGGTAGCAGAAGTGTAAACTTTTATCCCCCATCTGTCCAGTGCCCTAGAATCCCTATCAGAGGGGACAGGGGTTTTTTGCAGTGGAAGCCTTGACCCGTTTGGGACCCTGAGATATAGTTTCTGGGTCAGCAGCAAGGTTTTTATATAGAAATTTATGAGAATCTGGAACCCAGTAGTATCTGTCTGGCTTAACCGGTGCAGGAGGTAAAGAGTCAAGAGACAGGCCGGACTCCGAAAATACATCATCTACTATGTCTAGAAAAGGTGGAATAGCAAGAGGTCTGTGCTGAGGTAGTAAAAGAAAGTCTCCGAGCCTTTTCTTAGATTCTGAGTAATCTTGGCTCTCCCAGTGAAAGTGCTCCCTCATGGTATGAAGGGTTTCCCTGAAAGAATAATCCTCAGGAGGAGAGGCTGAAGGAATAGACTCTTCAGCATCAGAATCCTCATACGGAGGAAGACAGTATCCCTGTTCAGAAGAGGAGTCGGAAGAAATGGAAACCTGATCTGAAGATTCATATTCTGTCTTTTGCCTAGGCCTCTTATCAGGAGGGGGATGGGAACCCCTGATCAAAGTAGTTAGGTCTTCGGCCATTTTAAGCATCTGTTTTTTAGGCATGGAAGTCTGTCCAGCAGAATGCTGTACTTGTTTCTTTGTCTTTAGAGCTGCTTTAGTCTTTGCCTTTGAAGCTGAGGTTGGCTTTACATATAACTGTGTAGGTCTGAAAACACCCTAAGAAGCCGATGCCTGCTCAGCGGCTCCAGACCCATCTGAGGGAATAGTTTCCGAGTGTCCAATACCTTGATTATCCAGAGGCCTAGTTGGCTCCACGTGGGAGTCGGCAGCGGCCTGTGGCTCTAAGGTAGCAGGCGTCAGGGGCTGCGAAAGCACCTCACTGAAAACCGGTAAACCGGCGAGTGGCCTAGCGGAAGTCTCGTTGTCGGTTTTGGACCTCGGATGTCTGTCCTTTTCCTTGCGCTTTTTATAAACTCCGGTCGTCGGCTGTTCTGATGGCATTATATAATTAAATCTTCAGCCAAAGTAATGAAAGGCAAAATTGTACCGACGCTTAATAGTGCGTTGGTTAAATCTAACACAAAACCGACAGCTAGCAACGTCGTGGTCAGGGCCTAGGCAAGGAATACAGTAAGAATGAAAATCCTTATGAGGTATTTGCTTCCCACAAGAAATACAATTGTTAACTTTTTCTGACATCGGTCTGGAGCAAGAAAAAAGTTTCCCCAATGGGGTACTTAGCTTTAATGAAGACTTCGGATCTGAAATTCGATTTTGAAAATCTCAGGAGTCGGCCGGCACTTGCGAACTGCTTTTGCTTTGGGCACCGCGCGGCAAGAAAGACTGAAGAAAA
This sequence comes from Protopterus annectens, assembly GCF_019279795.1. Taxonomy (NCBI): domain Eukaryota; kingdom Metazoa; phylum Chordata; order Ceratodontiformes; family Protopteridae; genus Protopterus; species Protopterus annectens. Next base: position 929,313,479 of record NC_056729.1, read on the forward strand.
TGGCATTGGCTGCATCTTTTATACCCCCGGCGCACTGACGTCAGGGAAGAGGCAACAGCAACCGACGCCGGACCATGACTTTGGAATTCGGGCCGACTGCGGGTAGCCTGCCAGCAGGATAACCCAAGTGTAATGACTGCAACAGTGAAACGCGATGAACATCTGCATTAAAGAAAATAAAGTCAAGGAAAGCATTAGGTTCAACTGAAGTCATATGATCAAGATGTCTGCCAAGCTATGGATGAAATGGTTCCTAATAGTATTCACTATGGTGTGAAGAGAAAGCTGCATCCCAGATGACTGGTGAATAAGCATTCTAGTGCCACTGTACAACAATAATGGGGGCATTCACAAATACAGACACAGTACAGAGGTATCAAAGCTCCTGTCACACCGCATGGCAGTGCTGGACAGGGTGACTGATAAATGAATATAAAGAGTACTAGAAAGTGAGACGAGTAGAGTTTGAAATCAGATCATGATAAAGCACAACTGAACCAATGTTTGCAGTGAGAAACAGCTAGAGATGAGGAAAAAGTCCAACTGGGCATTAGTAGTCTAGGAGGAAATGTACACCAAAGTCCCAAGAAAGTTGATGTGTGCAGTCCTACAACAGTTCTTAGTCCTGTAAACTCTATTAAAATTAGTACAGGCTACCTGCAAACACTGCTCGGACTCAAAGAGGGGTTCCGAGTGAAAATGAGTAAGCATCAGCGTTTAGCTCAAAGCCAATACTGTTTATTCTGGTGGTGGACTACACTGGCAAACAGGTTACAGGGGACAGAATAAAGCTGCTGCTATGTGCAAACAATGTGGCAACAAGCAGACACTGCACAGGAACTTCAGCAAATGATAGGGGAATGGAATGCAAAATTGAAAGCAAATGGGACAAAACTGAATACAGACAAGACATTTGTCATGGCAGAAAAATGTGAAAATCAGAAGCTGCAAAGTGACATAAAAAGGAAAACATCAAAACAGGTTAACAGCTTTAAGTATCTGGGAGGGATGGATGAGGAGAAGGTAAATGTAACTGAGGGGATAAAAGTTAGAATTAGAGTTGCTGCAGTGAAATGGCAGTGTGTCAAGGGTTTAGTCTGACAGAAGAATAAAGTAAGGTATACAGAACAGTGGGGTGACCAGTGCTTCTGCATGGTACAGAAACTTTGGCAGTGAAAGCAGAGCAGTTGAAGAAGCTTGTAATGGACAGTAGAAACATACTGTGGGAGAGATGGCGAAATAAGGACATTGGAGCAAAAGCCAAAGTAGTTCCAAATACAGAGAAAGTAAAGAAGAATAAATACTATGGGTGGTTCAGTCACATGTTAAAAAAAACACACAAAAAAACCCCACAAGATGATTTGGTGGGACAGACAGGAAGTAGGCAAGAGGAAATAAGAACGCTCAGCCAGGAGACGGTTGGATTGTACAAGAGAAGATCTTCGACAAACATGACTGTCGAAGTTAGGAGAATGAGACGGAATCAAGAGAGGTGATGACAGCTGAAGCAACTCCCCAACTCCATGAAGAAAATGGGGTAAAATGGGATTGAAGATGACAGTGATGATATGTGCTGTCTAGCTAATTAAATTTATTTTTAAGTCTTTTGTTTTAACTGTGTATGACACAAAGGACACAAACAACTGCATGTTTACAAGACTGCCCCAAAGTAGCGCAGTCCGCACTTGAAGTATGCATGATTAAACCAAGTTCAGCACTTAAACCACCAAATTACATTGCCAACCAACAACATGTAAAAACACACAATATCATCAACAGCCTTAATTTATTTCATTTACATCTGTAACCAAATGAGTTACAAAGCTGACAAGCTCCATGACGTAGATCCCTAACTGCATCCCAACCAACCAACTTAGGTTTGAAGAGTAGTCTGGAGACTGGAGAAGTTAACCTAAGTAAAGGTCAGACTCATCAGCCAATACCCCCATCCCAGAGAAGGGTGATGGTTTAATTATGCTACAAGACTGCCCTCTAGAAGAAGGTCTAAAACCGCACTCCATACAGAGGGCCAACAAAGCATAAAACCCAATAAGAAGTGCTGACACTCCATCTGAACAAAGCAAATGTGCAGAAAAATACATACAACAGGGATCAGCACAGCAAGCCTGATGGCCAATGAGGATGAGGTGGGTGCCTGTAACAGCACATGCACACATACACAAAAGCACACAAATCTAGCTATTTGCAGGATGCCACCTGAGTTCCTCTGATCTCTACTCTTTCTCCATCCATCTTTCCATGAGAATCAGTAAAGCCAGAGGTAGGAAGAGGATGAATACATCTAACTTGGAAACAAGACTTAGGGGTTGGAAGAGCCAAAAACAAAGGAGATATATGGCTGAAAATTGGTCAACAGATTAAATGCAAAAAATATAAGATGTTTATATATATATCTCTCTCTCTATATATATATATATATATATATATATATATATATATACACATACACACACACACACATACATATATATATATATATATATATATATATATATATATATATACACACTCATACACATTATACATATAACATACAAATACAAGAGCAGTCTTTTAAATGTTGCAGACAATGCAGGAGAAGCAATTTTCTGTATGCACTGCAGTGCTCTTATCAGTGTTTTTGAGTTTCTCTTAAAAAGACTCACCTTGATACCAAATGTGAAGATAGTCATAATAATCTTGAATATAAGAGCTAATGACAGCTGCCACATTGCTGAGTAAACTCCACTGCCAGCAGGCCGATCTGGGATATCATCCACAATCTTACTGGAATTCATATCTATTGTGTAGTCACATAAAGAGGAAGACTCCAAAGGGCCACAATCTGTAAAAAGTTCTTTGATCAGTTCACTTGTGTTCTTTCTCGTGAATGGATTAGGAAAAGCAACAGCAGCAGTAACTGCTGCCACTATGATAACCTCCAAAACAGGATACTTTCCAAATTTTGTTGTTTTGCGTCGGCGACACCAAGCAATGTTTGCTCTGATAAAGAAGGCTCCCCAAAGCCCACCAAAAACACCCAAAAGGATGAAGGGGATGAGTTCAAACAGATACCAAGGCGTATGGTACTCCACATAAAACAGTACCAGACGACTGTTACCAAAAGGGTTGATAGACCTCAGAATAAATGCTGCCACCAGTGCAGCAAAGAAAGACCGCCATAATGTTTTCAGGGGAAAATAGTAGCTGACCTAGAGAACAGAAAAAAGAAAATAAGCTTCAATTAAATCAAATTAAATTTTGGAATTTCAATTACTGCAATTATACCTTAAATTTAAAAAATCCCTAAATGAGTACCATGTATTGACCATATGAACTTTAGCATGCTTTTCAACAGGCTGCTCCAACATGCTCCAGCCTCATATTATTTATCCCAAATTACTGACAGATTCTGTTTACTTTTTTTGCTTTTCAACAAGTTACTAACAATGCTGAGAAGGATAACAACAGACAAGGAACTGACAAGAAATTCTTGTAAGTGCACATTTGACAGAAATGTAATGCAGTCATATACTTGGAACCCGTAAAATCTTAAAGCCTTTTTTCTGCAGCATTTTACAAAAGGCTACAAATAAGAAAAGATTTGTAACAAATGCTCTGCACGGAGGGAAGAAAGAAAGAATAAAACTACAAAAAAATGAATTTAGCCAGAACTAAAAACATCTAAACTCTCCAATTATCGTAGCATTATGACACCAACATCCCAAACAATATGGATCAACTGATGTTAAGTCTTATTTTCATCTTAAGAACATCTCCTAGATCCAAATTGTTATTGTGCTGTTGAGATAACCATGGCTACAGTGATCCATGTGGTGGGTATCATACTGAATCAATTACTGCAACACCCTCTACCATAGCACTAAGTTGTGGATCAAGAGAGGTTGTAATGCAAAAAGAAATCCACAGTCAATTTACCGACTAGGAATTCGCCATATTTCCATATTACACACCCTTGGTATGGGATATGCATGGTTGTTGGTCACTTGTAGGTTTGTAATTAGACAGAGGCCCTGCAAAACTTGGGTGCTGCTTACATTAAACAGCTACTGCTGCCTTAATGTCTCCAGCAGACCCCTTGGGTCACTGGAAGAGGGGCTGCTGGCTGTCACAGGTATTCATTTAAAAGACTGGACAAGACATCTTTTGTTAACCTTTGCTAAGACCCTTTGGATTGAGTACCTTCCACAAATCAAGTGTGTAGAATGGAGACCTCCTTTAGGAGGCCTCTAGTTTCACCATTTTAACAGAGTTTTTTTCTACAACTCATTAATATTTTTAAGCTGTGGAATGACACAACTCTAGCAGCCTACACACATCCTTACATTTGGGAAAATGTTCTAAAAAAATCAAGCTAAACAGCATTAGCCAAACAAATGTAAATAACATATTAATAAATGCTCTTAAAAAGTACTAACAGCTACATGTTCAGTAAAAGACTTCCCTACACTTAATATATTCAGAGCATTCAATCTTTATATCACTACTGAAATATGTTACTGTTCAGTACACACAAACCTAGAATTGTATTTTGCTCAGTTTCACAACCCAAACAGTATTAGAGCAACTTTGCTGAGACAGATTTGAACTCTCCCAAGGAAACCTATGAATTATTTCCCAAGTGTCTGTTGAAATACTTACAGAAATATAAATTATGCTTTACTGTATAATTAATAACATAAACAACACAAAATATTTTCTAGTTGTGCAACTTGCAGTGTAAATGTGAATGAGAACGTTCCTCATCATCATCTAAAGCTTCAACTGATCCCATGCAACAGTTTGTAAACTACTTGATTCTGGAAAAATTAATGCAGATGTGGAAGTGCTGTACATCTTCACAACTAGCAAATAAGTAGCAGGAGCTCCAGAATAGTGTATTACACATGGGCAGTGATGATGTGTTCTTCTGTCTCCCAGACATTTCACAATGTTCCTCAAGAACATGTAACTCATTCAGTTATGAAAATATGAATGTAAGTACAAAAAAAACTGCTATCAGACATCAATATCTCTAGTGCAGGACATATGGATTAACAAGCTTAGTGTCATTTTTTGCTTACACCTCACAATTTCTTATGCTATCTGTTATTAAATGTGAACATCTTTTAGGAAGTTTGTCCCAACTTAATGATACAGTCTACCTAAAAAATACTGCATCGGACAATCATTTACTTCTCAAGAAAAATATGAAACTTTATTTGCCTAAAGGACATACATGTGCTTGCTTTGCAGGATACGTACGTATTATCGCAACCAGATTTTCGTGATAATACTGGTTGCTTCCAGATGTGTAAATTTTGCCAATACTGACTTGAAAATGTCACATAAACTGTTTTCTTTCACACTGAACTTTTTTTTGAGGCAGAATTATCGATTAAACATGGAAAAAGTAATGTTTAACTGCATGCTGGCCTGAAAACGAGTGTGGGAATTAGCGGAAGTTGTTACTTTACGTCTTTACTTACAACAGATAAGTTTGGCTTACATTCAGGAAGATGTGACTACAATTGCTGACAACTTTCTCTCCACACAGAAACAGTACAACAGCGAATGAGAAATCCACATCTTTTTTAGCCGTAATCACTGAAATACAATCTCAGTTTGTCCGAGGATAGCACTATCACAATTGCAAGTAGCCAAAGCACCACTGTCAACTTCTCACATACCAAACTACCCTACACGTCAGCATAATGCAATATCATCAGTTTGGCAAACCTTTTACTGTTATTGCAAGATTCTATTCTTAAAAAAAAAAGTTTTCCTCCTTCCTGTTTGTAAATTTTGATAAATAGTCTACCAAAAAGCATTTCTCCAGGTCTCCCCGTGTTTTTCTTTTCTGCATTCCATCTAGATAAGAGAAAAGCACTCCTTTCAACAGTAACATACACAGCAGCCCAAGCAATTAAACCGTGCATGTGTAAAGCACGCAAAACAGGAAGAAGACTTTCACAGTTGTTTTATCTTCTTGAATGTAAGCTAAACCTATTTGTTGTAAGTAAAGACAAAGTAACAAGTGGCACTAATTACCACATTTGTTTTCATGCCAGCATTCATATTACCACAACCGCGAAAATCTGGTTGCGCTAATACGCAAGTACCCTTTGCAGATAATGGCCAGTAAGTTTTTTTTTTTTTTTTTTTTTTAACTCGTAGTATCATGGACTGCCAGATATTTCAAGGTTTACTCAGTATCCTTTTTTAACAAGTTTATTAAATCTCACTAACTTGTAACATGAGTTCATATACACTAATAATAAAAAACTTCAAGAACAGTTTCATTGTCATCTTCATGAATTACACATTTTCCTTCTAACATCAATGCTATTCTTCAAATCATGCCTTCAGATCCTTCAGTACTGACCAGTCCTATCAAACCACTAATCTTTTGGTCTATTATTTGATATGTACTACTCCCAAATACATATATATGTATGCCCTTCTCCCCTCCCAGCGTCTTTTCGTTCCTTATTATCCTCAACTTCTTATCTTGTTCATAAAAATTTGCCTGGCTTGCATTTATAACCAAAGGAACTACAAGCTTTTCAGTGCCTGTAATTTACTACACAAAAAAGAAGTTATGTACTTACCATAATGCTCCATCTGTATTGTCGACTTTTCATTTCTCCTCACATATGTGTTCGGATCCGACTCGACTGTTACTAAGCTCGGGGTAACCAAAAAGCTTTTGGATTACCTTCCTTTACTCATAATGCACCTCCCCCTATCACCTGAGATCTTGTTTGCTAGCATTATTTCCAGGAAAGAAAGGTGGATTGAGTGGATTGTAAGGAGACCATTTCTGGAGTATGGAGAAGATAAAAAGGTGGCATAAATTATGCTTTCCATTCTACCAGAAAACCAAGGTTGGGGGCTTGAAGGGAGGGGTTGTGAGGAGAAATGAAAAATCAACAATACAGATGTAATGTTATGGTAAGTACATAAATTCTTTATCTGAAATTGTCAAATTTTGATTTCATCCTCACAGATGGGGCAGAGTCCCCAGGTACCTTCATCCCGGGTGGACTCATGGAAGGATATTCTTCAGAACCGTCAAACCAAAGGAGGCTCTTCTCCTGGAGACCAAATCCAATTTGTAATGAGTAATAAAGGTATGGTGATTGCCCAAGTGGCCGCTGCACAAATTTCATCCATATAAGCATTAATCTGAAAAACTGCTCAAGTTGCCATTGCTCTGGTTGTATGAGCCGAACTGGTTTCGCAAGAGTTGCACCTTGTCTGTGGTAGATAAATGTAATGCAATCAGATAACCATTTCACCAGAATTACCTTGGATACTGGCCGTCCCTTTCTGGGACCAGAAAAAAAAAATGAACAATTGATCTGCTTCTCTAAATTCTTTCAACCTGTGTAGATAAAAGCATAACTGCCTATGAACATCCAATAAATGCAGTACATATTCTCTTTTATTAGTGAAGTTGGGGATGAAGATGGCAACTTAATGGTTCGATTAATATTAGTCTTAGAAACTACTTTAGGCAAAAAGGAAGGGTCAGTACGCAAGGAAGCCCTGTCTTTATGAAAAATCAGGTATGGAAGCAAAGAGGATAAGGTCTGAATTCCTGATACGCTTATAGCCAAAGTGATTGCTACTAGGAAAATGGATTTTCCAAGATAAAAATTTAACATCACATGTGGCTGCAGGTTCAAAGGGAGGTTGAACAATAAAATATAGCACCAAATTAAGGTCCCAAGGAGGGGAAGGATCTTTGTGTGGTGGCCTTAGCAACAAAATCCTCGTCAAGAAGGTTTTGCTCGTGTGAGATTAGAGACAAATTACCATCCCCAACGTGAAAAACAGAGACAGCTGCGAGGTGTACTATGATAGTAGAGGCCTCAGCCCCACTTTCAAAAAGATGAGCTAAGATTTCTAGAATGGCATGAAAGGGGGGCAGTGTAAGGGTCTCACTCTGTCATGACCAGATTACAAATCTTCTCCATCTGCTCTTACATAGGTTTGAAGTGGATTGTTTATGGGATGATATCAAAATATGATGGACTGGAGAGGACAGCATAGGTTGTCAGCTATAAATGGAAATGGAGGAACCCAGCTGCCAGCTTGTGGTTGGACAGACTGGGATGAATCATTCCTGTCGGGTGTGACAGAAGATCTGAAGTAGATTCCAGAATCCATGTTTTTCCTGAAGGTGAGGCCAAAGAAAGGGGAACCAGATTTGTCGAGACCAGAAGGGAGCAATAAGGATTACTGCTCTCTTCAACCTGTTTGATTTCTGAAGGAATTGGGGAATCAAGAGGGTTGGCAGAAATGTGTACAGGAGACCGGGAGGCCAATCATAAGTAAGAGCATCCCTCGGGGACTCCCCGGTTGAGGGATCAGGGCAAAGTAGCTGCTGCATTTGTTGTTCAGGGGGGATGCAAAGAAGTAACAGCAGGGCTGGCCCCACTTGCAGAAAATTTTCTCTGCTACTGCCTGGTTGAGAGACCACTCATGAGGCATGAAAAGAGATCTGCTCAACCTGTCCGCAATCACGTTGGACCTTCCCAGAATGTGCGTTGCTATAAGAAAGGGGTTGGATGAAAGCACCCACTGCCACACACGAGGGCTTCTTGACACAGGGGGTATGACCTGGTTCCTCCTTGCTTGCTTCTGTACCCGACCACTGACATGTTTTCCGACTGAACCTTCACTGTCCCCAGAGAAAGGGCAACCTGAAAAGCCTGCAATGCTAGAAGCACTGCCATTATTCTCTAGGATGTTTATGTGTAAACTGGCCTCATTGGAAAAACAGTCTTCCCCAGGTAATGTCCCCTCCACCCTATCTGAGAAGCGTCCGTGGTCAACGTGGCCTGAGATTGAGGGGTAAGAAAGGGTCGACCTTGCGTTACCTGATCAGAACAAATCCACCTGCAGGTGTCTGCAATGATTATCAGATAAGACATCAGTTGATGGATAACTGACCACTGTGCTGCCAGAAGCCACTGTAGTATTCTCATGTGGAATTTGCCAGTGATACCAAAACTATAGTGGCTGTCAATGATCCTAAAGCTCGTAAGATATGATGGGAGGCTATCTTCCTGTTTCAAAGTAACATTTGTCTGACGTCTGATTGTTAGTACTCTGGATTGGGGTAGTCTTGCAATCATCTGTTTTGTATCCAAAATTGCTCCTATGAATTCCAGAGTTTGAACAGGTTCCAAGTCAGACTTGTTTTGTAATTTATTGTTATACCTAGATCTGTACAGATATGGATAACCAAATCCCTTGCTTCAATAAGTAGATGCCTGGTGGGGGCGAAAATGAGCCAGTCATCCAAGTAAGGAAACAGCCGTAATCCTTGTCATCTCCAGGGAGCCATTACCACCACCCATGCAACTTGGTGAACACCCTGAGGGCTGTGGTGAGACCAAAGGGCAGTGCTCTGAACTGGAAATGACTAGCTCCCAGCCGGAAGCACAAAAACCTTCTTTATGTGGTAGCACGCATCCTGAAGGTCTATGGAGCACATCCAACTGTCCTGTTCCAAGAAAGGAAGTATGGCCTGTACTGTGACCATTCGGAACTTGTGACATCGAACTGACTTTTTTAACCTGCTGAGATCCAGAACTGGTCTCCAGTCCCCCATTTTCTTTGGAACTTAAAAGAACCTTGAGTAAGTTCAGAATCCTCTTTGATCTGGGGGGAACTCTTGGATGACTTTTTTGTCCAGCAGTTTCTGAATTTGAATACCTGCCTGATCCCTTTGTGTGCAACATTTGGGATTTTTCTGTTGGGTGGGGGGGGGGGTCTTGCAAGAACAGAATCAGATATCCACTGGATATTATCCGCTGCACCCCTAAATCTTTTGTTATTTTTAGCCAGTCTCTCCAGTGCAGGGATAATTGACCCCAGATTGCCTCGAGATGTGGGCAATTAGGCCTCCACTCAGGAGGGCTGGAAATGTTTCCCAAAGAATCGTTCTCTAGACTCTTGGTTCTGCAGGCCTCCACTTGGTAAGACCCCTGTGATTTTTTTTCAACCACATCTTGCCACCCCCTCTCTGACCCTCGGGGTATGGTCTTGAGGGGGCAGAAAAACATATGCACATGGCAGAAAGGGTCTTATCCTCCCTTCTCACACCTGGATAGCATGTTTTTAACCTTGTGGCTGAAAAGGGGCATTTTGCCAAACAGAGTATTGATGAAAGAAGACTTAAAACGCTCCACAAAGTCACAGAGGCGCTTAGGCATGTCTTCTCATCGATATGCCAGAACCCGCCTCTCTACTCATTCCCTCAGCTATATGAGCAATAAGCCTCATGGAAGAGTTAGCTATAGAATGCAGGGCTGCTAGCTCGGAAGCTACTTTCTCCCAAACTCTCTCAGCTACAGCTCCTTCAGGGGTATCTGATAACTCCCTGATCAGATCCTTTTGTAATCTAGTAAAGCGGGAAAGGTAATTCAGCAATTGCAAAGCAAAGATCGCTGAAGAAAAGACTTGCTTGCTGCATCTATCCATCATTCTGGCATCCTTATTCAGAGGATGGACAGTGGAACTATTTTCAATAGTTCCTTCTTTGTAGCTGCCACCACCACCTTGGCATCTACTGCAACCCCTTTTGTCCAAAAAGCTTTGTCAGCCAGAGCTGCAATAATCTTGCTTGGTCTCTGGGGAGATGGCTCAATGGAGTCTTGGGCTCTCCCACGCCCACTGAGAGATCAATTCTGTCGGTGGGCAGAGTGACCCAGGAGGCAGACAGTTGAGAACCAAAGGTCAAATGTACACCAACCCCTCAGCAGAAGGATTACTGGACTGCCATCCACCTCTCCATTTTAAAATCTTTAAGATGTCTTTAAAGGAGACATCTTCAGAAGGTGACCGTGGGGAATCCTTCTCCCTCAGAGAGGTCAGTGTCTTTGATGGCCGACTCCTCAGTAGAGTCCAGATGTTCCCTCTTAGAGATCCTCTTCCGAGGGACCTCCTCAGTGGGATACTCTGTGGAGATATCAGAAAAGGCAGGGGTACCCCAACGGGTATCCTGTGGCTTTAGTTTCCTCTGTCCCTGTGGAACATCTTGGGCAGAAGAGGAGCAGAGGGGTGGGAAATGAGACTTAGGATCGGAGGGGGGAGGTAACTTCCTAGTTGCAGAGGCAGCTATGGCCCTCTCCAGAGCCCCAAAAGCCGAATGCTCCTGAGTGGGAAGGGAATCCATCTCTGAAAAGCCAGCCATGCCTGTGGGAAGAGGACCCCCTCCAGCTCTGTAGACAGCCTGCCCAGGGATGAACTCACCTGAGCAGAAGCCCAGATATGCAAAGACTGCTCAGAAGGTCTGAGAGTCGACCGCATTTGAGGTCCACCAGGTTCGCTATGGCTCCAGGAGCTCTCAGACTCCAAGAAGGTGGAAGAACTCTGAGCAAGTGTCTGATCTGATGAAAAAAAAATCTTTGGATCTGAACAAGAAGTTGCTGGACGAATTGAACACCTCTAAGACCATTGGGGTGAAGGCCAAGGGGGACTTAGTAATTCCCTGCACCCACAAAACATCTGTACCATCCATTCCACATCATCTTCTGTAAGGCTTCTGGTAGAATGGGAAGATGAAGCCGTTGGAGATCTTGGGAGATGGAACTTTCAATGGCAATAGATCCACCGAAGGGGAGTATCGAGTCCTGGACAGTGAAGTTACAGGTCTGAAAGGACTGGATATTGGATCTCAGCATAAAGGCTTCAACCTATCTGGACTGGAGAGGCTTGGCGCAGAAGGAGCTGGATCAGAGGATGACTCACTTGGAGCCAAAGGTCTCGAGCATGTCATAGAGACTGAAGCTTTAGAAGACTTTGATCTCGGCTTCAAGGGATCAGATGGAGTTGAGGAAGGTCTCTTCTTCCCTCTATCACCAGACTTAGAGGGAGAAGAAGCTGGACTTGACTGAGCCAACCTGTATTTTACCATATATTTAGAGGGAACACAAGAAATGGCCTCACTAAAGGCAGAAGGGAATAATCCCCGAAGGATAAGTTTATTCTTCCATTCAACCAAGGCCCAGTGGTTGAAGGAATGGCATATCGCACAGACTTCTTGAAGATGATGTGGGCCCAAGTACTAAACACAAAGAGTGTGAGTCACTGTAAGGCATCTTGTGACTGCACTTCATACAATTTTTGAAACCTGCAGGCTTATCTTGCTTCTCGGCCATGATGAAAGTACAGAAAGGCCGCGAGCACAAAAGCACCAACTCAAAGGTCCACACACACACACACACACACACACACACACACACACACACACACAGTATAAGGGGAAAAATATAAAGACAGAGAAAAATAGAGAAAGATTTTTTTTTTAATTGTTAGGGTATAAGAAAGGAAGAGAGCTACTAATGATGGTAGCATAGATACCACTAGGGTATAAGGGAGGGAACAGAAAGGAAAAGTAACCCAATAAAAAAACGGTTACTGTAAAAAGAAAGTTTTAGATAGACAAAAAAGGACAAAAAATACATTCCTGCTATAGTCAGAAAAGGAGAACCCTAGAAAAGTCTAGAAGATTAGAAAACTGTAATACTATCACCTGAAAAGATCGAAGAGATAACGGAAGACCACATCTTTTGTGAAGCAGCAAATGAGATCTGACGTAACAGAGGGAGGTGCATTATGGGTAATGGGAGGCATCCAAGAGCTTTTTGGTAAGGAGATGTCAGCATGAGAGTGAAATTCAGGGCCGTTTCCCAAGTCTGCACTGTCAGCTTGCGCAGTTAATAAAAAAAAGTACCCTCCTTGCTGGTTAATGCACCACATGACCACAACAATGTACGTAACCAGTTTCAATGTACCTGGTCTCCAAACTGTTCTGAATGCCTGCAGTGTATGCGCAACTGTAAGTATTTCAAACTTATGCTGTGCTTGCTTTACTCTGCCTTTTAATTTTCCTGTGCTCTCAGCGCTAGGGTACAGGCACCACATGGCTGATCTCTGACCTCTGTGGAGATGGTCTGGATTGGTATAGTCTGCTTGAAGGGTGTACTGTCATTCATCTTGATTTGTTCTATCTACCACAGCAACTCTTTCTTGATACAGGGTAAGGCAGGGATTATGGTCATCAAGAGTCAGTCTTGTTGACCAATACATTCCTCAGGTACTGTTGCTGTGGTTTTGAAGAGAGGCATAAAAGTCTCAACTTTTTAAACGAGCAAGAAGGCTTTGCATACTGTTGCGGACATACAGAAAGATGACACTGTAACTGGGCCTGAAGCTGGGCTTCTGAAGGATTAGTGTAAAGCTTAGTCTGGTCAGGTACTGCAAAGTGTAATGCAAGCTCCCCCTCATCAAATGCATGGACTGTGAGAGGAGTAGACAATCATCCAAGTAAGGAAAAAAAATGAGGATGTCCTTGTTTCTACAATGTGCAATCTCTGGGGACAGGCATTTAGTAAACATCTTTAGTGCAGTAGCTAAACCAAAACCCAAGGAAATAAATTAGAAGAGTGATCACCTGATTTGATTGATTGATAACCATATTGCCAGGGTGGTTAGAAAATCCTTCTATGTGGCCCACCTAATCACAAAAGGGTTTGCATCTAGAACAAAAGAGGTTATTGTGCCCCTCTACACATCACTCATCAGACCCATCATACAGTACAATGCCCCATTTGGGATGTACCTTACAAGACACCTGCAACAGCTGGAAAGACCACAGAAGTACTTCACCAAGAGAATTACTGGCCTCAAACAGATGCCCTATGCAGCCCGACTGAAGAAACTCCAGCTGTACTCAGTTGCATACTGCCTACCCAGAGGTGATCTCTGCTGACATACAAGGCCATGTCCAACCCAGAATTGATGGGCATGCTCCACCTAAAAAAAAAAAACAAATCCCCGAGAGCCGCACGCTCTAGGGATCTAAACCTCACCATAACAATAAATAGGACTTACTGGAGGGATAGATTCCTGTCCCAGAGACTCCGCATGCTTTGGAACAGGATTCCAATCTACATTAGGCAGAGGCCCTCACCAACACTCTTCAAGAGAAACCTTGATGAGTGGATGGGAAACAGAAAATTTACCCCGGGGATCACTGCAGTGGCTCTGCTGGACAGAAGCACAGGGAACTAATGGCTCTGCTGGACAAAGGCACAGGGAACTAATCTAAGAGGGGCGGTGAAAGCCAACACATTCTGGCTAGGCTTACATATGCCCTCGGGCAGATAGCCTAGTACTTTCCTATGAACCTTGCCACAACATTGTGAACTTTGGTACCTTTAAGTATGAATGCCTGGAAGCTTAGCATGGGAAGCAATGCCTGGATGGTAAAGATTTTGGTACCTTTAAGCCTTTGTTTAGCCTTAACAAGCCTAGAATGGATCTGCAGAAGCCAC